>NC_135693.1:1705000-2361250 GCF_964276395.1 Gasterosteus aculeatus | reverse complement strand
CTGGCAGTTCAGTGATTATCACATGCACCCTTTTTATTTTGCTTAACACTTTTACATGGGGAAGAACTGTTGTATTCAAAATTTTGCGATGGAAATGGTAGGAGTAGACTCAGGCAAACGTTTGGCTGTACAGGACTACAGCGGGAGGACCAATAGCACTTTATTAAAAGTTAGAGTGACTAAAGTGCAGTGATTTCTCTACTCTGGCTGGCAGTTGTTATAGTTTGGAAAACCCTCAGAACCTGGTAGTTCATTTATCAAATATTTAGAATAGTCGAAAAACTGCAAAACACAAAATGTGTATTGTAAACATAAGCACTTTGAAGTTATTTGTAGGTTGCCTCAACCATAGTGCTATGAAGACACAACCAATCCATCAAATATGGCTTAGAATCTGTTGTGTGAAACCTAACAACAAGCATTTCAATTAGAATTCATGTGGTAAGGAGGGAACGGGGAATTTGCAAGATGAGACTCCTGGTTAAACGGAATGTCTGAACTCAACCCTAACACTAATTTGTTTAAATCTGTAGCAACAGTGGTGAGGAGCAGAGAAAAAAAAGAGAAACAAAATACTCAATAAGTCGATGATGATGTTGAAGTATCTAAACAGGTTTGTTCTCCTGTATTCCTGAGACAAATAAATTGTGATTAAAGTGATTAAATAATGAATAATAGTAATATATACATTGGCAAAACAAGTATATAGCATGTAGATATAAGATACAATTTATTTTTTCTCCGTGATTTTATACTTTAGAAACATAAAAGAGTGACCCATGCGACATGTTTGCTTCCTTTTCATTTATGCAGGCATTTAAGTCAAGGTTTGTTTGAACATTATTATATTTTTCCTTAGCTGAACCTGGCTGGGCCAGACTGTCGGGTTCAATCATGTTGAGGCTCTATTCAATTGAATATGTCTGTTTGTCGTTCATACTGTGACTGCACTGGGTTTTGTTTCACGTCTTATTATAGAATAAACATTTAGTTCACTTTAACTAAACTATCTATTCAGACTTATTTTGATGACAGACCTCCAGAGAGGGGCCTGCTTCACAAGTCAGACGGGACACGAATTCCTTACACGATACAAAATTATTTGAATTTAATTGAATCTTGTGTCTATAGTTCACTTCACAGCATTAAAGAAGCACAGTCAAAATTAGGACAACAAAAATGCATATTTTGCTGTTGGTTAATGTTAATGAACGCTAGAGTGCTTCGCTGCCCAGATATGATACGCGTGTATAAGTGGCCTTGAACAAGACGCGTAACCCTCAACTGCGCCCCTGATTGGGGGTTTCAGAAAAAAAAGCTAAACTTTGCAGCGATAGGGACGCACCAGACTTCAATGTAGAAAACTGATTTGACGTTGATTTATTTTCTGGACTTTATTCATCCAAATGCGCACTCAAACCTCTAATGGCTTTCCTGTAATCAACCCTTAAGTTTAATAAATAGCTTTGTCATTCAGTACTGTACACAACATGTTTTTTACTCTGATTCTGGGAGGTAGGGTCTCAACTCTGACGTCCTTGCTGAGGCTTCTTCCTGAGTATTTTTTTTCACCATTGAAGTTTTTTTTGGGTAAGGATGTTGCATGTGTGTTGAACGTGTCAACTGTTTGATTTAAATAATATGTGTATGAAATATGATGTTGAGATTAGAGTGTATTAGATATTAGATATGATATAATGCATGCTATATTATGTTTACTTAATGAAGCTTTAGGCCAAAAGGTGTAAGCATTGAATGTATCATGATACTGATGAGATTAGGATCTAATTAGGAAAGCGAGGGATTCCAGGTTCGGTCACCAGATGGAGCCACTGAGGAGGGTAAATGCCTGGACAACCTGGCAATGATCAAACTGGGTGCAGCCAATCACAGGTCCTGTCAGGTAGTGAATGAGCAAAGGGTGTACGACAGCACTGCCAGGCAAACATTCTGATTTTGGGTTAAACATAATGGTTAAGATGTGATAAACTGTGATGATTTAAGATGTGTTATTATTAAAGTATACTAACTATTCGATGATGATATTATGCAGGCTATGTTATGTTCACATGAAGCTTTAGGCCAAAGGTGTGATAATTAAATGTACTGAAATATTAAGTGAATAGGGTTGGTCAGGGATTTTAGATTCGGCCATCAGATAACAACTTATTTTACAGATTCGTCTTATTTTAATCATGATCAAACACCTTCAAAAAATGATATTAATTTATGATTTTTCCTGAATTATTTAATCAAACACCTTCAATACAGGGATATCGCTAGATGTTCTGCAGTGAAACACTGTTATTTTACACATTCTTCCTGTATTATTAAAATCAAACACCTTCAGAAAAGGGATATTACTAAAGATTCTGCAGATAAAAAGTTAGATTACAGAGGTTTCCTATCATTACGATAAAACACCTTCAAAGTGATATCACTAAAGGTTGTGTTATTTTACATTCTTCATGTAACACACACTCATAAAATATTAGCTCTTCATTTTACTGTGGAAAAAAATGAAGAAATTGATATATCTAGAAGATTTTCAACGTTTCAGTTAAACTAGGGGTTGGAAACTCAATTACCAATACAGTACATACCACTATTGACTTTAAAACAAATGGATTCAATGTGTTTAGAAGTAAATTTACAACATCAACTGATTATTCATAAACAGCCCCATGTGAGGAATTGAAAAACTAAAAATTCTCCATCTTGACTGTTAGTTACACAGTCATGGTGACTTGTTGACTTCACCATTGAAACAGGTGGAGAAAGCAACACGTTGAGCTGAGGGGGTGGTGTTTTTTTGCCATTCAGTTCTATTTCATCCTTACTGACCGCCAGAGGCATCTTCTGTCTTTATCGTCACCTGTGACCCCGGATGACCCGCCCGGCATGTGTCATCCTGAGACCAGTCCTATTTCATCTTCTCGCTATGCAGGTAGCTATTCTGGTAGTTAAACGATCTAATTCTCTAAAATTGAGACGTGTTTCAGCTTTTGCGTGTTGCGGACCTCCCACCCTCCAAAGGCTGCGACAAGCTGCCCCTCTTAAGAGGGAAAGACGCGCTTCGCCGTGAGGTCCATCACGGACCACCTGAAGTGCAAAGAGGGAAATCGGTGAGGTTGATTCCAATTATTCCCTAACTGCTGTCGTTTTCTTTCCACGTTTGGCAGAGCGCCACTGCACTGAGCTGACGAAGGGGCACGTCAGCGCCGTCCCAGTTAGCGCCATCAGCTAACTTGAGGATACTAACTTCACGTTGGTTAGATCATACTGTTATTTTCATAACCATTACTGTACAGGGCTACATTTGTTTGAGCAAACCTTTTACAGTTAGCAAGGTGTTCTCGCTTAAGACTGACTGATGCGATACTAATTGACTAGGTCAACAGTAGCACGCTGATTATCTGTGTTGTGGCTATCACATTATTCAGTTGTTTGATAAACACTGCGGCTGGGCTCCACAGTAGCAGAATGCTCCCCCTCAAGCTCACAGTATTCCCTTTGGACGTTAATATCTGAAGCAATTTCCTAGTAAAGAGTGTCCTCGCTCCCTTCTCACAGTAGCAGAGTGCTTCTGCTCAGGCTGACTGGTGGGACGCCAATATCTGCAGAGACACCCCTGTGAAGAGTGTCCTCACTCCTCTTTATTATATTACATTACGTGTCATTTAGCTGATGCTTTTATCTAAAGCGACTTTGACCATGTCCTGGATGTAAGCTGGACCAGATCCATTCACAGCATGGTACCAATTGAGCACCAATGTTTTGAACTGGATGCAGGCAGCCACCGGTAGCCAGTGAAGAGAGCGGAGGAGTGGAGTAGTGTGGGAGAATTTCGATGGTTAAAGACCAGTCGAGCTGCTGCCTTCTGGATGAGCTGCAGAGGTCGAATGGCGGTAGCAGGGACACCTGCCAGGAGGGAATTGCAGTAGTCCAGCCGGGAGATGACAGGAGCCTGAATCATAACCTGCGCTGCCTTCTGAGTGAAAAGGGGACGTATTCTCCTGATGAGAGAATTAGTTGGGTGTCATTGGCATAGCTGTGGTAGGAGAAGCCATGCGAGCGAACAACGCCGAGAGAGTTGGTGTAGAGCGAGAAGAGGAGGGGACCCAAGACGGAATCCTGAGGAACTCCAGTAGTAACATGACAAGGTTCCAACACAGATCCTCGCCTGGTGCGGCCGTCGATGTAGGACGAGAGAAGGGAGAGAGCAGAGCCTGAGACACGAAATTAGGATCTGTGGTTGACTGTGTCAAATGCAGCTGAGAGATCCAGAAAGATAAGGACAGAGGAGAGAGAGGCGGCTCTAGCAGTGTGGAGTTGCTCTGAGACAGCAAGGAGAGCAGTCTCTGTGGAATGGCCTGCCTTGAAGCCTGACTGGTGGGGGTCAAGGAGGTTGTTATGGTGGAGATAGGAGATGAGTTGGTTAAAGATTGCATGTTCAAGGGTTTTGGACAAAAAGGGAAGAAGAAAGAACGGTCTGTAGTTGTTTTCTTCAGAAGGGTTGAGGGTAGGTTTCTTCAGGAGAGGGTTAACTCTTGCCTCCTTCAGAGAATTATAGGATTGGGTTTATTTCTCTGGCCTTTTGCAACAACTGTCGAGGTGAAGAAGGCTAGAAGCCTCTCTCACTGCCAGTCCTGCTAACATCCAGCAGAGTGCTTCCGCTTAAGCTGCCAGAACGCGACCATGTTTTATTCTCCCAGCTGTAGGACCTGTAAGGATCCTCTTCAGCCAGAGGACAGTCATGACCTCTGCCCTCTTGCCTTGGCCTCAAGCAGGGAGGGAGAGTCTGTCGGAGGAGGCATGTATGAACTGCGGCATCATGCCTCGAGCGGTGCGGGGTAGAACGCTTGGGCGAAGACGACGCCCCCGTCAGGGCAGCTGGATCCAGCTCAACCTGCCCGTTAGACACTGGGCCACAGAGGCTTGCTCAAAAAGGGCTAAGGCCAGCAGGCTGTCCCCTAGAGTTGATCTCCTTACCCCAGAGCTAGCCCAGTTGAAAATGCAGGAGGGGCCGAAGCTGCAGACCGACCTGAGCCTGAGGAGGACGCTATCTCACTAACTGCGTCTCTTCACTGAGTACAGCAAAAAGGGGCTCTCCCACACCCCTGTGCCGGGTTCATATTCCTCAGCGCAGAGCACGTCGGAAAGAGCAGTCGATAGCTCCATGGCGTTTGTCATCCACACGATGCTGCCATGCCTGCAGTTGGACGCGCAGCTGCCGGCGTTTGTCATCCGCACGGTGCTGGCACGCCTGCAGTTGGACAAGCAGCTGCCGGAGCCGCCGTTGCCAAGTGCCTTCTTCAGGTGCGTGCCTGGTTTGGCTGGCGCAGTCACCCTTGTAGGAGGGTCCTCCGTACCGTCCCAGTGGAACCCATTGAGCTGTTCGGGTCAGCCGATACACAGGCGCTTCAGCCCCCCAAGGCCAGTCTCAGCCCTCAGCTCGCCCCAGTAGCTGCCACAGGCCTGGGCATCCCGCTATGAGCCCGCTACCCGCACAATCCCACCACCCCCCTAGACAATCTCCGACTTTCAATCGTTGCCGCCCCAAAGCCTCCAGAGGCCGGCGGTCTTCTCTCCCAGCAGCAGATCAGCTACTGGGCAGTTCATTCTTTGGACCCCTGGGTTGTTTTCACCCTAACCCAGGTCTACAAGCTTCAATTCCGATGCCGGCCCCCAGCCTCAAACTGGTTCAGAGATACACAGTAATAACCATATAAGCATGACCTTAATCAGTGGTGATGATGGTAGGGGGGTGTGTGCATTTCAAAAAGTAGTCGTCTGTGTGGTCTTCTGTCTTCAACAGGGGGTCCGTGGAGGTACTGTAGGGGGGTTGTGAAATTTTTGGTTGATAAGACAATTTAATTCAACAGTACTAAAACAATGAGCCTTATAAATATTGGTTTAAACAAGTGTAGGGTTGTGGCTTACCGGTGGTGAGGGGGGCCCGGTACAGGTGAGGAGCCCAAACTAAAAGAGGAGGCACCCCGTTTGCACATGTATCACTCACACGTGAGGGTTCACAAACCCAGGCTGCCCCAAAAGACACAGCACACCAAAAGGGGGTACGCACACCAGAGGACACCTGCCCTCACCACCTGGAACTTGACAGCGCCTACAAGCGCAATACAAAGAACCCTGTTACCCAAAAACACACCCTGGCTCTCAGAAGGGAAATAAACAAAATCAAAATAACGGAGGAATACTGGGACGGCTCCGATGGCCACCTCCTGACAGTCCGAAAGCCAAGGTAAGTCCACCATCAGATGGCTAGTTAAAATGGCTCAGGCTGGAACATCGATCCACGACACCAGAGGCGGAGTGACGCTCAGGATGGCGTCTGACTCGATGGCAAAACCGCGTCAATCGATGGTAGTCCCATGTTTAGGTGGGCCCGATTGACGGAAGGAAAAACAGTGGCGTTCCTCCTTAATCCCACTAGCAGTCCCCTGCGGTCAAAAATAACATAAAATACCAGCTGACCTTTCTTCAAAAGGTGCACTTTTGCCGATCATAGTTTTCCTTTCGGCGCCCTGCCAGTCTCAACCTCTCCCGGGCTCCCTCAAAGGCTACCTGAAACCGAGTGTGGTGTTCCTGGATCCACTCGTGGACGTTTCCCTCCACCGGATTCTGAACTCTACCAAGTCGACCGGCAGTCTGGGTTCTTGGCCAAACATCAGAAAAAATGGAGATTCTCCGTTGACTGAGTGGGAGTGGTATTGTAGCAGTATAGTACCTGCGACAGGCACGCGTTCCAATCTCTTTCGAGAGACGGGAAGGGGTGCGCAGCAAACCTTGTTCTCTAAGACAGCAGGCAGCAACAGTTGGAACGTTGCCGCTGCGCCATCGGGGCGGAAGATTCGGGGACAAAGGACCCCATTCTGCTCAACCAGGCGGTCCAGTGTCGGAGCAGTACCAATACAGGCTGAGATAAATGTTTCCGCTCATCCTGGTTCGGACGCCGCTTCCGTTTCCAGAGCGACAAGACTTCAGCAAAGCCCTCTACAAAGCGACGATAATAGCTGGCGAACCCCAGGAATAACCGCAGCTCGGAGACCTTTGCAGCTGGCTGCCAGTTAGTCACCACCTCAATCTTGCTCGATCGGTGGAGACACCCTTGTATGAGATGACATGACCCAAATACCGCACTTCCCGCTGGAAAAACGAAGATTTGGAGAGTTTTGCCTTGAGACCCTCATCCTCCAGTCTCTTAAGATGTTGTACTAAAGGAGGAAGAGAAAACCACAATTTCCTCAAGGTAAAGAAGTAGTAACTGGCACTGTTGGTCACAAAATAGATGCTGCATTAACCTTTGGAAGGTACTGGAGCCGTTGCAGGGTCCAAAAGGGCATGCGGTTCCACTCAAACAAACCAAATGGGGTGCAAAAATGCAGTCTTGGGTCTGTCTTTCTCCGCCATAGGGATCTGGTTGCACCCACTGGCCAAATCCATAGTGGAAAACCAGCGAGCACCTGTCAGTGCATCCAGAGATTCTTCATTACGCGGTAAGGGAAAGGCATCTTTCCTGGTCTTGCTGTTAAGTTGGCGGTATTCAATGCAAAGGCGCAGACTGCCATCCTTCTTTCTTACCAGAACAATGGAGGAAGCATAAGGACTGCTACACTCCCTGATTACCGGTGTTTTCCAGCAGTTAATATGCTCCTTTACCATCACATACTCGGATGGAGGGATACGCCTGTAGCGTTGTCTTAGAGGGACATCATCCGAAAGCGGGATGTCATGGACAATTAAGTTGGTACAACCCAAATCCCCCGCATAAGCCGAGAATACTGAGGTGTATTTCCTAAAGAGGGACCTCACCTGTTGCTGCTCGTCAGCAGACAATGAAGACACGTCAATGGCTTCCAGCTGGTCCTTCACTGTTGGCATAGCAGACTGGGCTGGGGGGGGGGAGATTAACGGGGGGGATGACAACGGATGATAGGCTAATGCGTGAAGATTGTGAGGAAACGGTCGTGGCGAAAAAAGGCAGGAAATTCAGCTTTTGCGATGAGTGGCTCCACGAGTTCAACTGGCTGAAGTATTTCAGGGAGACCAATTCAATTAACTGCAAATTCTGCTCTCGATACCCACAACATGCGGGGAACACGAAATTTGCTGATAAGACTGGCACTACACAATTAATAAATAATAATACATTTGATTTGTAATGCACTTTATATTTAAGCAAATCCCAAAGTGCTATGATAAAACAGGTACAGTGCGAACAATAAAAACACATGAAAAAAAAGACAAAGGGCACGAGTTCACTCAAAAGCTCTCTTAAAAATGTGGGTTTTTAGGCCACATTTAAAAGCATCCACAGTCTGTGGTGTCCTCAGGCGGTCAGGGAGCGCATTCGACAGACTGGGAGCAGCTGAGCAGAAAGCACGATCTCCCATTTTACGGAGCTTTGTCCTGGGAGGTTTCAAAAGATATGCTGAGGCAGATCGGAGGGTACGTGTTGAGGTCTGTGGGGTGAGGAGTTCCTTGAGGTAGGGGGGGGGGGGCTTCACCATGGATGCACTGGTGGGTAAGGAGGGAGACCTTGTACTCAACCCTGAGTGAGACAGGAAGCCAGAGGAGTGATTTGAGGATGGGGTGATGTGGTCATGTTTGGGCACCCTCAACAGGATCCTAGCAGCGCTGTTCTGGATGTACTGCAATTTCTGAAGGCTTTTCTCAGGGATCCCGGTGAGGAGCGCATTGCAATAGTCCAGCCTGGAGGAGACAAAAGCGTGGACAAGCTTTTCCGCATCTGCAGGAGTGGAGTTTGGTGATGTTCCTGAGGTGGAAGAAGGTCTGGCAGAGATGTTTGATGTGAGTCTCAAAGGTCAGATGGGAGTCCATTTTAACACCGAGGTTGGTGGCTGATGTTGAAAGTGGACTATTTTTGCCGGAGAAGGTGATGTTGGTAATGTCAGATGACCGAACCTGGTATGGAGTGCCGAATAAGATGGCTTCAGTCTTGGAGCTGTTTAGCTAAGGTTTTGCTTCATCCACGCCTTTATCACCTCCAGGCAGGTGGTCAGAGTGGATGATGTGCGGGCAGCAGAGGGGGTTGGGTTTGTCCTGAGGTAGTGTTGAGTGTCATCAGCATAGCAGTGGAATGAAATTCTGGCTGATGACATGGCCAAGGGGGAGCATGTAGATAATAAACAGGGTGGGGCCGAGCACTGAGCCTTGAGGGACACCCCAGGTGACATTGTGTGTCAGGGATTTAGCCTCTCCCAAGGTGACATGCTCAGTTCTCCCGGTGAGGTAGGAGGAGGATGTTGTGGTCCACAGTATTGAATGCTGCAGTCAAGTCCAGGAGGATGAGAAGAGATGGGGATCCAGCGTCTGCAGTCATCAGTAGGTCATTAATTATTTTTTTATCATTATTAATTAAAACATGACACGCTGATCAAACGCCAGTCAGAAACATAAAATGTGCCGCGACCAGGTGAACTATCAGGCTAAAGATAGGCTGTTAAGCAACTATGTATGTTTAAATTTAAGTCAGATTTATTTTAATTGTAGGCTAGAGTGTGCATGTCAATGTACCAGGTAGTGTCAGTGGGACACGCTGGCTTGCACACGTAAACCGTGCCCTGCAAACCCTACTGAGACCTGGAGGAAAGGACCGAAACATTCAGAATCCTTGCCAGTTC
This sequence comes from Gasterosteus aculeatus, assembly GCF_964276395.1. NCBI lineage: Eukaryota > Metazoa > Chordata > Actinopteri > Perciformes > Gasterosteidae > Gasterosteus > Gasterosteus aculeatus. Next base: position 2,351,585 of record NC_135693.1, on the reverse strand, counting down.
ACAGCAGTTTACTTCCACATGGAACATTTGACTGCATCATCAACAAATGCTGACATTGCTGGGAGAGCAAAGAAGGTCTGTACATATTTTCAAAAGCATTTCATATTTGTGATAGTTATATACAAATGACTGATATTGATTACTTTAGTCTTGCAGGTCAAGAAGATGATGGAAGATGGGGCCTTTGTGGGTTTCTTTCACTTCTTGGCTGACTTGTTTGAGGTCATTATCAAATTCAGCCTTCTCCTAAGAAATGATGTAATTTTGCCTCAGGTAATGTTGAGATGTTAAATAAGAATATTGTCCAACCTCGTTAAATCAGAGAACAGATTACAAATAGATCTCGTCATATATAGTTTTTCATATGTCAATGGAAAATATTTTACAGGCTATGAATGGGATTCATAATCTTATTGCAACTGTTGAGGCCATGTCAGTGAGATGCAAGCCAGGTGGTAGACTAGCAGAATTACTGGCAGACCTTCAGGCCCAGAGAACAAGAGAGTGATGGTTAGGCTCACCTTTTGTACAGATATCAGGTGAGCAGTTATTATATTATAATATTTTAGATTTGATTTATTTATTCATTTATTTTTAATATTTCTCTTAATGTTGAATCTTTTGTTAATGCAGGGGTGTGGTGATTATGATTTCTGGGCCTTTATTTAGTGTTTAATATTTATTATATTTTTATATTTTGATCCTGGGTGCTGGCTGGCGCTGCTGTGTTTTCAGGCTGGGCGGGGCGACCAAGAGGAGCGCTCTCACTACCCGACACGAGTTATAGCCTGCTGTCTCCCAGGCCTCCTCGTCGGATCATTACCTCTCATCAACGCGACACGACCCTACGCCACGCCACGCGCCAGCATGCTTACGCAGGCTTTGCTCCGGATCCTGCACTCGCGACCTTCTCCTCACGAGCCTCTTGAGAAATAAAGATTTTCGTTTGTTGACCACAAGACGGTTCTGCTAGCTCACATGGAATCCTGATTGGTAAACACGATCAGCTGTTGAGTGAGTTATGGAAACCTTGCACTCCCTTTCCCAGAGCGTGCAGCAGATAAATTCTGCGCTCGGCTCCCAGCTCCAGTACATCCCCACCAGTGAGTAACCCACCTGCCACCTTACCCTCAGTTTCTCCCAAGGAACCCTGGGTTCCCACTCCGGAACCTTACGCTGGTGAACCAGGTTCATGCAGTAAATTTTTGTTAAATTGTACGTAACTTTTTGATCTTCAGCCCGCTAGTTACTCCACCGACAAGGCTAAGATAGGCTTCTGCGTTAATTTTTTAAGAGGTAAAGCGGCCCAGTGGGCCACTGCGTTGTGGACTAGCCACTCGGCAGTTTTGAGTTCCTTATTTTTTCAACGGAGCTACGTAACGTTTTCAATCACCTCGTTAAAGGGCTAGAGGCCATGAATCGGCTATTTTTGTTTAGACAAGGGTCTGGGTCAGTAGCAGACTTTTCCATTGAATTCCAGATTTTGGCGGCAGAATGTGAATGGGATGAGCCAGCACTAATGACCTTGTTCTCCAGGAATCTGTCTGAGGAGCTAACACTGCATGAAAAGTGAGATTTTTGTCCCCGTAAACGCCCGGAAATCTCCCTAATTTCCGTCCGTTTCCGACAATTTACAACCCGCGCACGTCGCATTTGTCTGTAAAATTAATTTTATAAATTAATAAAACAATCAAATGTAAAAAACTGCCACTTCTCCAGATATGAGTTTGTTTTGTCATGGCAAATACCTTGATGGTATGCCATGAAGCTGGGTTGATCTCAGGAAGAATGAGAATGCATTTGACGCTTTGTTATTTGTTGCAGCATCCAAGTAAAAGATCTAATAAAACCACATGAAAAATGTTAATCTTCTTGCAGCTATAGGGTTACATCCTAATGGCTAGCCTTTAGCTTTTAATTTTGTTTAGTGAACATTCTACAGCCTTGGGCACTTAATTATTATTATGTCTTCATAAATTTAAAAAAATAAATAACAAAGCCGGGGAGGAGGACAAGGACGCAGAGAGGTTTGACTGCAGGAGATTTATTCCAATAATTCCTATATCTAATAATACCAAATACAACGATCCTTTCACAAACACAACACTAACGCGGGTGTGGACATGCACAACTACAAGACACACTGGCACAGGACAAAGGGAGACGCAGACAATAAGTATCCATGAGGGAGGTGAGGGAACAGGTGGAGACAATTAGGAATCAGGGGAGACAATCGACATGAGACACCTGAGGAAGGGCAAAGCACCTGAAACGAGAGACGCCACAATAAAACAGGAAGTATCAAAATCAGACGTAAGACGGGACACAAACTTCACCAACATGTATGACAATTGTAGCAACTTACTCTTGCATGTTTAACAATTTTGGTTGAAGTAATCAAACAGACACATACATATGTTGATGTGAAATACATATTCAATTGTATTCTATAATTGAATACGTATTTAAAATGCATATTATAAATACAATATGCATTTATGGTCCCAATCCATATTGGGCTGACAATATTAACAATAAAAAAAAGAACACATCAATTACCTTCCATGAGTAGCCGTCCACTCCAAAGAGAACAATGTTGTATCTGTTCAAGAGGTAAAAAGGTTACAGTATAACTAAGGCCGTTCATATGGGAGTTGTATGGCATGCCTCCTACTCCACAACATTCTGCGTTTAAATAATTAGATCAATATTCTATTTTGATCTACCTTATCAGTTTGTGATTTGTGTCAATGTGGGCTAAGGAGTGAGGGCCTCGCACAAAATAACTTCTTCGCAGAACACAACCTAGTTCTGTGAGGCGCAAGAAGATCCCTGCAGGATCAACGCGATGCATAGAGGCCATCATTCCCCACCACTGAATGCGGAGACCCATCGACACCAAATGGCCTTGAACCATTCGATAACCAGCATTTGGCATCTGACTTTTGATGGCTGAAATCACGTTGTCAAGCTCTTGGTCAGTCACTGTGCTGTATGATCCTCTTACAGATAAGCCATATTCTTGCATTCTTCTGTAAATCGTTCTCGGTGAAACACCCAGGAATTTTGCAATGCAGGAGACTGGCAGATGTGTGTCCAGCATATTCTTTAGTTTTTCTCTCTCTATTACAATTTTGGGGTGACCAGAACCTGGACCAACCTCGGTTTCCTGTTCAACAATGGGCATTCATTTCCTGCTGGACAACATGATAGAGGTTTTGTAGTGCTTCTGTTACGTCTGATACACCGCCTATCTGCTCAGAGAACGATTCAAACAGAATGAGCTCATGGCGTGTCAGGAACTACAAATAATCCAAATTTAGCGGTTGTTGGTTTATGGCAGATTTGCAGTTTGGTAAGAAGTCTCTCCATCAACTGCTGTCTGAGCATGTCCTCCCAAAGCCTCAATCAAGTCTTTAAATGTAACATCCGAAATGTCTGGCAACAACGTGCCTTCAAGGTAACATTATAAATTTAAATAAAATCATTATGGAGAATAAAGTTAAGCCTTAACTTTTCTGTTTGGCAACTAACGTTATCTTGGTAGCCTACTGCTTTTTGATAACGTTAGCAACGAAATGTAGCTAGTTCGCAAGCTAAGAATATACAGACAAACACAACAAAGGTAATAAAACAAAGTAACTGTATAACAAACTACTCATGACATGGTCCGCTGCTAGCGTTGGATTGTTTGAAAAGGATAAATCCAACTAACTTTAGTCATACAAGGAGATATGTTACTGTAAGTCAAACAGCACAACGGCATTATAATACACAAAACTAACGAGGCACTTATGTCACCCGTAAGGCCCCTCTCTTATATCTGTACGCCCAGGACACAGAGACCACAAGGGATATATCTATAAAAAGTTTTATTTTTTATAAAAAGGTAGGAATAAGTTATCTTAAAATCGTAGACTGTTTATCTATTAAAATCACAATCCTCTAACCAGTCACCTATCCATCTGGAACAATCCAATCTTCTGGATGGCCAAGGTTTCTCCTATCCAGATTATCCTCTGTTTCGTCCGTGCTTCTCCTCGTCCTCCGTCCGCCCCTTAGTGGCAGTCGTTAGCTCTTTTAAACTCCACCAATCAGCCACACTCCGCATTGCACCTGGTTCGCCAGTTGATTATCAAGTATTTCCAGGTGGAAGCAAGAGTTATTTTGTCAGCTAAAGGAAGTTTACATAAGGGACAGCAGTCCTTACAACTCACACAAAAAGCATGCAGGTAAAATAAGGTACGATAAAATATCACTGCAAACTAAAAGAAACACACAACTTCATTCCCAATAGGCTGACAATTTCCCCCTCGCTTTGAACATAGTCGTCCCGACTAGCCTGGACTATACCGGTCAGGTTTGTTACCTCAAGTGGGTCGGGTAGAGCGGCGCATGGGTAGGCCGTTGCTACCTTGGAGAGCGGCAGCAACCTGGGGTCCGAACAGCTCAGGTTCGGCGTTGGCCGGTGCAACTCTGATGGGGTTGTCTGGTGCATAGAGGGGATCGGCCGGGATTGCTGGGGGTTGTGGTTCTCTTGGAGGCGCAGGTCTTTGACCATAGAAGGTCAGGGGCCAGTAAATCCTCCTCTGGTTTCTACTCGTGTCATTCTGGCTGGTGGTTCGCCCTGGTGGTGGTTCTGGTTCCGCTGCCATCAAGAGTTTCCTGGGGGAAAGTTACAGGACAAGGCCGAAGATTGTTACGGTGGGGTGTTTTGGTGGGGCCCTCTTTTCCTTCTGGCCTAATGAGGTACACGGGTCCTTCTGGGTACACCCTTTCTACAATGACAAAGGGTGTGGGCAACCAACGGGGGGTCAGCTTACCCTGTGCTCGTCGTCGGAAATGTCTCAACAGAACTCGCTCACCTGGAAGGAGGTCTAGTGCACGGGCCCGCAGATCATAACGTGCCTTATCCCGCCCTTGTTGTTGCTGGGAGTGCTTCTGGGACAAGCGGTAGACCTTACCCAGGAGCTCGTGTTAATGTTGGACCCAGCCATTTGTAGTGTGGGTCTCTTCCTGCACTGTTACTCCATGAATCCAGTCTATTGGCAGTCGTGCGTGGCGTCCAACGACCATGAAATGGGGTGTCATGTTGGTAGTTCTATGGGTAGTGTTATTATACACCTGAAGCAAGGCTGGCAGCTTAGCTTGCCACTGTGCCTTTCCTCTTCTAGTAGAGTCTCCAACAGGCCCAAAAGGGTCTGATTGAAACGTTTGCATGCCCCGTTCCCTTGTGGGTGGTACGGTGTTGTTCGGCTCTTTCGGCATCCGTATAGTTGGCACAACTCTGTGAAGAGGGCCGATTCGAAGGCACCCCCCCCGGTCCGAATGGATTTGTTCTGGGCAGCAGAAAACCTGGAACAGATGAATCCAGACAGCACAAGCAGTAGTCGTGGCTGACTGGTCCTTAGTAGGGACAGCCACAGCATATTTGGAGAATTAATCCGTCATCACCAGAATGTAGGGGTGGCTATTGTCGGATTGCCCAAGTGACAAATAATCTATACCCACAATCTGGAACGGATAACTTGACTGAATAGACACCAAGGGTGCTCTCACCGCTGGTCGAGGTTTGTTGGTGATGCACAGTCGACACTCTTGGCCCCAGGTGGCACGGTCCTTAGCCATTCCCGGCCAGAAGTACCGTTGACGTAGGAGGGCAGCGGTCTTGTCTGGGTTGGCATGCCCAGCTTGTCGATGGTATTCGTCCCACAAGGTCTGTCCTCTCTGTTGTGGTACCAAGACTTGTTGAAAATGCTCTCCAGTCCCTTGTTGCACCCTCTTCCTCCACAACACTCCTCCCCTTTTCTCCAGTCGAGACCATTCCCGTAACCACCTTTGTAGGCCGATGCTGATGTTCTCCATCTCCTGGGCAGTCGGTGGGAACCCCCTTTCGAACCAACCCGAAAGCTGGCACAGGTCAGGGTCTTGTTGTTGCTGGTGGGCCCAGTCCTCTCCCACTTCCTGGGCTTCTTCCAGCAGCCACCTGTTTTCCGGGCAGTCTAGACAGAATATCTGCATTTTGGTTAAACTTCCCTGGCATATACTTTAAAGTCTAATTACACACTTCAACAGTAGCACCCCAGAGATAATCTTTCAATTTTTCAGTCATGGCCGACTTTAATGCTAAACATTCTAGCTTAAATGAGCTATAGTTCTGGTTATTTCTCTCAGTAGGGTGTGAGCTATGACTAGCATATGCTATCACTCTCTCCTTACCGTCCTGAACCTGAGACAGAACTGCCCCTAGCCCATCCAGGCTCGCATCCGTGTACAGGCGGAACGGAAGGGAGAAATCTGCATAGGCCAGGATCGGGGAACTCACCAGAGCGTGCTTCAATTGTCGAAAGGCTTGTTTCACACCACTGGGGTATTCTTGCTCGTTGTCCTACTCCCTTGTAGGAGGTGGTTCAATGGGGCTGCGATTTTGGCGAAGTCTTTGACAAACCACCGATAGTAACCAACAAAGCCAAGGAAGGACTGCAGCTGTTGGACGGTATTTGGTGCCTCCCACTGCTCCACCACTGCAGTCTTTGCCGGGTCTGTAGCTACTCCCTTCTGGCTAACTAAATGTCCAAGGTAGGTTACCTTTTGTTGGAAGAACCGTCATTTCTTGGGTTGCATTTTGAGACCCATCTCCTGTAGGCGGCGGAACACAGTCTCCAGGTCTCGCAGGTGGCTGTCAAAATCTGGGGAGTAAACGATCACATCATCTAAGTAAATTAACAAGGATTCGTGAATCATTCCCCCCAGGCACCGCTGCATTAGCCGCTGGAAAGTAGACAGCGCATTAAACAATCCAAACGGCATCCGATCAAATTCATATAATTCCATAGGGGTCGTGAAGGCGGTCTTTTCTCTGTCTTTCGGGTCAACTTCAACTTGCCAGTAGCCATCGGCTAAGTCTAGAGTGGAATACCAGGCAGCTTTCTGTAAGCAGGTTAGGGAGTCTTCAATGCGTGGTAATGGGTATGCGTCTTTGTGAGTTATTGAGTTCAGTCTCCAATAATCCACGCAGAAGCACCAGGACCCATCTTTCTTTTTAACCAAAACAATCGGAGCTGCCCATGGGCTAGAACTCTCCCGTACTACCCCAGTCTCCAGCATGCCCTTCAGTAGACTGCGGAGTTCAGGATAGAGACTGGGCGGCACAGGCCGGTATTGTTCTCGGCTGGGTGGTGCAGAGCCGGTCGGGATCTGATGTTGGACGGCCCCTGTCCGCCCAAAGTCCTCCTCGTGCTGTGCAAACACAGCACTCCATCCGGTCTTTCACTCTATGTTGTTGTTCTGCAGTCAAACTGTCACCTAGCATTTGGGGTGTTGCGAAGTCACCTGGCTGGAGGGCCTCGATGCTATGGATGGCAACCTCGACAGTCCCGGTCTCCTCCTCGTGCAGGTGAAGCACCCGTTGTGTTTGGACATCTTCTGCTGACATCCCGTGGAGTTCTGCAAGGACTGTCCTGGAAGAAATCTCGAAGACTTAAGGGTGGGGGTTACACAGGCAAATTGGCACACAACCCCCCCCTCGTGGTTACTAAGGCCCTCCCCACTCGCCATTCTACATTATGCTGGGGTAATGGTTCAACCAATAGGGTACGCCCTGAGAAAGACGAATCTTCGCTCGTCCGGCCCCACACCAAGAGTTCCGATTCTGCAGGAACCACAATAGTCTCTGACTTTGGAAGTCTTACATGTCCTTGGAAAGGCGGGCTGGGCCCCATGCAGGCTTGTTGACAGACAGCAAATGCTTTCCCCCACTCCCGCTCTGCTCGAGGTGGAAACTGGGACCGGAAAGCTGCCTCTCCCGGATGGAGGCCATGCATAAGTTCTTGCCAGCAGTCGGTTATAATGTTCATTCCCAAAATGGCCCGTTCTGTACCTAGACAGTCATCATTATCAATGAAAACTCCTTTATTATGCAGCTGAACACCACCCACCTTAAAATCTAGTAAGGCATAGCCAAAATGGGATTTGCAGACCATTTGCAGCTTTCAATGACAACCAGCATGACTCCTCTCCCACTTCCAACTCCACATTTCCCAAGCGCTGTCTAAACAGAGTCTGGCTCATCAGGGTCACCTGTGAACCAGTGTCAGGCAAACAAGGTATTGTTTGGCCATTAACCTCCACCTCCGCCCCTGGACACTCACCCATTAGAGCAGGCCGTAGAGGGGAAGTTGAGATGTCCTTCACCACCCCCACCGGCCGGTCCGCTGCGGTGGGGGGTTCTGAAAACCCATCAAGGGCCGCTGCCGCTTGGGGCAATTCCTTCGCACATGACCAGTCTCTGCAATCCAAGCAGATTGGTCGACCTTGCGAGTCCCACTGGTAACTCATTGCCTGGTTAGAGCCTGCCTGGGTTGGAGGGGGTGTCGTACGATCTTGTGGTTGTCCCCGGGGGTCGTCCCCTGGTCGGCAGTTAGAGGCAGCATGTCCTCGCAGCTGCTCCATTAACTGTGTGCCCAGGGCCTTCACCTGCTCTGACAGTTCTTGTTGCAGCTCGCGGCGCAGTTTTTCCTTCCAGTTATCCGTCAGTTTGTGGGTCGGTCTGGTTGGTTCCTCCCCCCATTCCATCCTGGTTGTTACACGGGCAGCGCTTGCCTGCGGCTCCTCGGTTCTACTTCCCAGCTCTTCTTCTAGGGCCCGGGCTTCTGCAGTCACTGCCTTGAAACCTTGGAGAGGCTGTCGACGCAGATAGCGCTGTAGTTCTGTCCTCACCAAACCCGCCTTCATGCCCACCACAAACTGGTCCAGCGGTGCCTTGTCTTCCTCCCCTGCGGCCTGTCGGTCAAGCTGTCGCCACTTGGCATGGCATTCCCTCAGCCGGAGAAGCTGCCGTCCGTAGTGGCAGTCGTTAGCTCTTTTAAACTCCACCAATCAGCCACACTCCGCATTGCACCTGGTTCACTTGTTGATTATCAAGTATTTCTAGGTGGAAGCAATAGAGTTATTTTGTCAGATAAAGGAAGTTTACATAAGGGACAGCAGTCCTTACAACTCACACAAAAAGCATGCAGGTAAAATAAGGTACGATAAAATAACACAACACACTAATCACTGCAAACTAAAAAACACACAACTTCATTCCCAATAGGCTGACACTTATATATCAATAGAAAAAAACTTACCAAAATGTGTTTTAATCCTGTCGTTGGTCACAACAGCCAATGTCCAGTGTTTTAATCCAGGCCATTAGCACAAATGCTACTGCTAACTTCAACAATTCGCTGAGCTACCGCGATGCTGTAGGTAGTTCTACTAGCGTTGTGATTGGAGACCAACAGCCAATCACAATTGACCTTCTTTAATTCTGATTGGTTGGTCTTGTGGCACAAATGTAACGCAGCTGCAAGTCGAGCGAGCGCAGAGTGAAGAGGTAGAGAGAGCGCAACAACGGTTGCCTGCGCGCAGAAAACGAGTTTGTGGAGAGGGCCCCTGAGTAAACTGCGCGCGCGGAATATGTTTTTCTTTGCTAAAATATAGTTCTCTGTGCTCAAAACTTAAAATTACGCGCTCAGGATTGTGGCACAAATATAACGGCATACAAACCAGGTTGAGATAAGAACCCAGGTGAAGATGAGGGTAGCACACACACACAGCAAGATCATCCTCAGTGGCCGGTGCAAATCATAATTAATTGACATAAAGTAAAAACGTGGATCCGAGAACTTTCGTACCAAACAAGATGTGAACCAAGGCCATGAACAGAAGTCGTTTGTTTTGAAGAGATCGAGTCGACCGCCCTCCCTTCTCAGGACACAGCTGCAATCTAACATTTTGTATCATGCTGCTCTTTGCACGTCAGGGTCAAATACGGACACTTACACGGGTTTAGCACAAGACAATGTTATAACATTTTACCATTACATGCATCTCACACTTGACGTCAGATTGAAGCCCCTGGAATCCCCACCGTATTTATGGGAGACCCTCTCTCCTGTCATTGGCTGGCAGGTGCTTGATAATTACGGGCAGGAGGCTTCAGTAATAAGCTCCCGTCAATTATTATGCAGGCTACAGGCCGCCATTCCACACTGTTACTAAGGTTTCAAATCTGTCAAATCTCCTGTGAGAAATAGAATTACAATGATTGATAAAATTCTGCTTTTCCACTTTGCAAGGTCCTGCGAGGTGCATGCAGCACACTTTCCGCAGACAGGGTTCACACAGATTTTAACCAATGGATTTCCATTTGAAACAAAATTCTCTGGATTCTCTCAGGGCCGGAAGTATTACTTCAATGGAATTTGCAGAATATTAATCATTTAATTATGCTTATTGTGCAGGAACTCAAGATATATAACATATCTATTGAGAGCATTTCAATATACTTTGCTGCAAACTCAATGCGAGAAACGCGTTGCTCAACCGCAGATTTGCGTCCCTCCAGCGCCATCGCGTCTGTGCAAAGACTTTATATGTTATACTGTGGCGCAAAACGCTGGCGACGCGTTCAGTGTGAACGTACCGTAGCAGATATACTTTGCTGTGTTCATTAAAGTAAGTCTTACTTAATACTACGTATAGTAATCACAATGTAAGAATCATAAGTAGTGGTTCATATTGACTAATATTGTGTTTTATATAGTGCAGTTGTTACTTACTAGTGATGGACTTTGGTGTTGTGAACCGTCGCCACTTTCCCATGATGAAATTGCACTTTTATGTTCATGTTGAGTTTGTATCCTTATGTTTGAAATTCACTTATTGTAACCTCAGTCGCTTTAGATAAAAGTGTCAGCTAATGTAATAAACAACTTGTCAGTCGGTTCTGGTTATATGCACGGCCTGTCAATCTCTGTGATTACATCTACCACTCATGAATGTTAGGTCAGTCTGATTCAATCCTTAACAAATTTCCACCAACTTAAATAGGATCCATATCAGTGTATTCCCCCTTTCGACCTCATGAAAATGCAGTTTCTAAATTAAACTAATACCACCACATTTTACCTCATTGATGGGGTCTTCAGTCGCAGTGTCCCTTTCCTGCCAGGAGGGGTCGGTGTATACATTTCAATTCATAATTGTCTAATATTTGATTGTCAATATTATAACATATGTCTGTTTGTAAAACAAGGAAACGACTCTTGTCTCAACTGTATCAAATATTTTTAATGTTCTTTTTTCCCCCAAAACATATTATTTGGCATCCCATGCGCAAATTTGGCTGCAGAAACCGGGGTGAGGTGGGGCACTGTACATCCCCCGCAGTTCTCCTCTCTTTCCACATCCAATGCATCCTTTAAAAAGCACATACATATTGTAGGTTAACACAAGTCTATGCCTGCAAACTGACATGTATCAAAAGTCCATTACTGTAAACACATGGTTATGCAGCACAACATTTTCATTAATACCTCCAAAAAATGATTTGAATTTTTCCCAACAGCCTGCACATGTCTGAATTGTGTACTTTTCCATTATTTGTTTTGTAGGTGTCGGAAAACAATTCTGGATTCACAATACCTGTGAAAGAATGACAATGCTTTGAGAGATTTTTCCCCCCCGATCTCCACACACACACACACACACACATCACATTAAAGTAAAAATGAACACAAAAGTAGATAAGCCAAGATACTCTACATGGTTACTTACTTTTCAGCCATTGATAGTGGGCTTTCCTCCGAAACTCTTCAGTAAAGACAATAGCTGTCCATCTTTTGCACACTAGTGCCAATGACCCAATCATTTTGTCCCCATCAAGCAGAACTGCCTCGACAAAAATGGCCTCCAACAGTTCCACACTGAGCTGTATAGTAACATTAGGAAAAAAAAATTGGAAAACAAACAGTATTGGTTCGAAATCATTTCATAATAAGTTTCTTATTTGACCAGAACAGACTGACAGGTTGTTTATTACATTAGCTGACACTTTTATCCAAAGCGACTGAGGTTACAATAAGTGAATTTCAAACATAAGGATACAAACTCAACATGAACATAAAAGTGCAATTTCATCATGGGAAAGTGGCGACGGTTCATGTGACCTGCCGTTCAGATCATAGGTAGCTACCGAGGTTGTGGCGAGCTGCCGTCCACATCATAGGTAGCTACCGAGGTCGCGGCGAGCTGCCGTCCACATCATAGGTAGCTACCGAGGTCGCGGCGAGCTGCCGTCCACATCATAGGTAGCTACCGAGGTCGCGGCGAGCTGCCGTTCACATCATAGGTAGCTACCGAGGTCGCGGCGAGCTGCCGTTCACATCATAGGTAGCTACCGAGGTCGCGGCGAGCTGCCGTTCACATCATAGGTAGCTAGCGAGGTTGTGGCGAGCTGCCGTCCACAGCGTAAGCTAAAACAATAAAGGGACATATGTATCGACCTTGCACGCTAAATAACCCATTTGTAGTGGTCGAGTGAACGGTTTGGCCGGGGTGCGGAGGCGACTGCGGGGCGGCTGCTATCAGTCCGCTGGTGCTCTCTCTCCGCTCGCTGCGGTCGGTTAACAAAACGTTGCCCAAATGACCCTTTTCAGACTTCATGAACAAATAGAGAATCCCTTTGTGTTCATTTCTAAAGCATCGCATTAAGACACACATCACTTTATTTAAGACGCTGCGCTACTTGCAGGTCGCCGTGTTGTGCCTGATTCTCAATCAAGTTAGAAACAATGATTTACGGCGAACGCGTGGCCGGGAGGATACTCATTAACATGTCATTTGCATGAGGAGGAGGAACCTACCACCGACCAATGCAACCTGCTGATACACAAAGGCAGCTACCACCGGACACTTTTCGCACTCGGCGTCACTCCTTTTGTTTGTGAGACCGCCTTGTGGCTACCTTAACTTAGTACAGCAAACAATTTGAAAAATAAACACATATGACTTTGAGACACAGTGAAGCCTTGCACGTCCCCCAAATCAGGACACAAAATCCATTTAAAATCATCTTCGTCATCCAGGTCCTCTTCCCAGCCCACACACACTGTGTGGTACCACAAGTGGCAGCTATCACAATTGACCCATGCCACCAATCCCTGTGAGTTGTCAGGCGGGTCAGCTCCCCTGCAGCGGCCACACTCCCAAGCCGATTTTAATTAAAGAGTTGTCTGCATATATTATTTGTGCCAGGAGGTGGGCCAGGTCTACTGGAATTCGGCCTGATGTTACCAGGGGGTGGGTGCAGGTTGGTTCTTAGGGATGGGGATAGGGGCTGGGGAAAGTGAATTTTGAGATTGATGGTAACATCAAGCGCAGCCCAGGAAGATGCTCATGTGTTGGCCCGAGGTAGTGAGGAGGAGGAAGGTCCACGCCGCGGCCCGGACGCTGTGACCCATGACCAGTCAATGGCCCCAGAGGGTAGAGGCCACACTTCCTGAACCCAGCCACCACCAGTCTCCCAATCCTTCACCCTCTGGTAGGAGTATCTTAGGACCCTTGTAGCCAACCACTATGAATTATTTCTTCAATACTGCCATTATTTATATATATATATATATATATATATTTATGATATATGATATCTTTGTTTTTTCTTAGCATTGTCAGAGTCTGATGTAGAGGCTTGACTTGTCATGGCTATGACTGAAGATGAGCTTCTTGTGGGAGTAGCCTTCGGCGTGGAGTGATCGCTGGTGACGGAATCATCAATGTCACTAATAAATGAATCTTCGCCAGTGCTTGCCTCTTCAATTAGCTATTGAGTAGCCATCTCATAATTGAGGGTGGGCCAAAATAACACAAAGATTCAATTATTTCAGTCAATAGCATTCACACATTGATTTCTTATTCTTCTGGTCTAGTGAGTTAATCCTAATATTGTTGTAATCAGACCTTATTAGGTCTCTGACTTTGAGAATATATGCTTTATATTGAACAGTCGTGCTATACAACTAGATGGGATGTAGAACAAGTAACTGAAGTGTGCAGACAAGTGTGTGTGGATCCAATTGCACGACTCAGAGACACAAGAAGGTGCAGCTAACCAACTTTACTGTCTGGTGGCAGTACAAACACGGGTATAATAACCCAACAGGAGGCAGGCAGGTGCAGAGTTCGTAAAAGTTCCGGTCCAAGGTTGGTACACGGGCAGGCAGTCGATCGCAAGGCAAGGTATCCGGCAGGGTTAAGGCAGAGACGTAACTCGTTAACCAGGCAGGGATCGGTAACAGGAAGGCTATCAGGAATGAATGCTGGAACGCTAGGAACATGGTGTATCAAAGACAAACTGGCAACAGAGGACAGGAACCCACAGACTAAATACACCGGGTGATGAGGACCAGGTGCAAACAATCAGGGAGGAGCTGACAATCACCCAGGTGGAACCCACACAAATGAGGGAGGGAGTGAAGAGTCTGAAACGAGGGGAAAGGTGAGTAAACAATAACAACACATAACCGAAGAATAAATTATAAATATCCAGCCAACTTAACTTATTACTCAGGGCTGGACATAACACAGTCGCTGCACAACTCAACTGGAACGCAACGCACAGCACAAAGTTTTCGAAGAGAGTTTGTTCAAAGTTGAAGAAAACGTGTTGCATTGTGTCATTGCATTGGTAAGTATCAGTTAATTAGATGACCTAATGAGTGCTAATATTATATACAGATGGAAATATATTTAGACATTAGTATGATATTTATAGCCGCTGTAATGTAGGCTAACTGTTATGCTGCCGCCTTTCCTCCAGCCAGGCCTAATGTTAGCTAGCTATCAACCGTAATCTACGCCCACTAACGTCTTCGCCTACTGTACGGTAACTGGCAAGCTAACGTTGGCAAGAGTTTGTTTCTTCTACTTTTTCTGGTCTATTGAGTCTGACTGTGAGCAAAATAGAATTCCTGTTGAGTTTAAGTTTGGCAATGTAACATTAAGTTATGTGACGGTACTTCAGTTATGCCAACATTCTTTTGAATAAAAAAATGCTAGTTAGCTGGCTAGCTAAGAGCCAGAACCGGTTCCCACGTCTTAGCTAAATCTGAAGGACTCCTTTCTCAAATAAAAAGTTTTAGTGTGCTTATAGTTACTCAATGCCACAGGGCTCTCAAGTTTTGAAGAAAGGTGGGGGGGCTGAATGCTACGGGCTGACCGGGGGTGGACACTACATGCAACGATTACGGTTACAGACACCGCTGGGAAGGTTGGAGGGGAGCCAGCGCAGATTCTTTTTAATATGTTTTCCATTATATTCACTGTCTACAATTTTTGTGTTGAGTAACTTATTCTTAAAGTGAAGCATGAGATGCCTCTGTTTGGATCTTTCTTTAAAAAGGAACACTACTATGATCCTGAGGGTAATACTGGCTACATTTCAACGCAACACCTTTGCTGGCTCGCGGGGTCGTTCCATGACCGTTCTTCAGGATGGTCCAAAAAACAGACGAGAATCTCTGTCAACAGCTATTTGGTGAGGAGTGCAGGGAGGCGATATCTACAATAAGACATTTCAGCGATGAATCTGTGGTCAAAGAGAAGATGAGAGCGACTTTACAGTATCGACCGAAGATGGTTGGGGATGATGCATCATCTTCAGTCCTGGATGTGTTCCCTCGTTTTCTTGATGTACCTGGATTGGTAAGAAAAATCTTTTGCTTTGGTAGTAGTAGAGTAGTATTCCTATCCAGTGTAGAACAGTAATGTAGTACAGTGCAGGACAATATAATACTTTTCTGCACTACACTATGTCTAATCTTTAATGTTCTTTTCAATCTTGCATTTTAGTATCTGACCTTTCATTAATTTTGTCATGTATGCTTGAATCTGTATGTTAAAATATGGTTTTCCTTGTTTGTAGATCGACCAGGATTTCTCAATGTTTGGTGATGAAGTGTCTGAGAAGTTCCTATCCAAGTGGTCAACTTTCTTCAAGCCAAACATCACAGACTACAAGACAGCGGAAAATATGGATGAGTTGCTGTCAGCAACTGAACCTGAATCTGAAGACAACAGTCAGTATAACATTTTTGGTTGAAATATATATTTCAGTATTATACTAAATAAATACATTTTTTATGCCTTTAGGATGGGACAGTGATATGTCTTCAATCCTTTTGCTGCTGCATCTGCTCCCTCCAACTTCAAGGGGCCAGAAAAATACTGCCAAGTTCAGCTCAAGCAACCAGCCATCTTGTGGCAGCGGTTCCCAAACTCAAGAATGCCGCGGCCCACTTTGAAATCTGCAAATCTTTCGCGGCCCACCCAAACCTTTAATCACAACTCTGATCAAAACATAATGATTAAATTACCTTAAGAATTTAACCAAAATCAAACATCCGCGAGCAAAAGTCTGTCTTGCGAGAGCCAAAGTTAGTCTCCGCGAGGTATTTGCTCGCTTGCGAAACGTGAACTTGATCGCGAGGAGAATCTCTGCTCGCGCTCGAAGGAGTTTTCTACGCGCTCGCTGTTGTTTTTTTTGACAGTAAGGTGGAGACGGTGCTTTCAGGGTCCGATCGATGCTACGAGGTGCGTCCGCTCCCCCCTCGCCATCCACGCCTTAAATCTTCGGCTGCTTTTAGAATAACTTATTTTCCCCGTTAAGATGGTTCAGCTACTGTAGAGAAAAGGGCACTGTCTCTCGCTCGGCGAGAACGACAGCTTCGTTTCTCCGACGTGCCCTGAAACAAGCTCCATATCTCACGCACTTGAGCGCCGCTCAGCATCTCGCCGTCGTAGACGAGCTTTGGCATGTTTGGCAGAGCGCCGTGTACAACCAGTATGGATCAACCGATTAACCAATTGATCCATATATATAAGGTGCTCCGGATAATAAGGCACTGTTGTTTTTTGAGAAAATTAAAGCCTTTTAAGTGCGCCTTGGAGTGCGGAAAATGCGGTATATTTACTTTAATACTACAAGAGGGCGCCCCATTTGTTGAACAACGACAGGCGGACAAGAGCAGCCGTTTCGAGCGAGAGCCTTATTGTTTTATTAATCTGTCCGTTTAAATTGTTTGTGCTTCATCAACTAATGTTTCACATAACTAATGTGCCGCATCATAAATATTTTTATATTAATTTCAAACTTTTAAAAATGGAAAATTAAAAACTATTAATTTATTGTAAATGACCTCTCGCGGCCCACCTGCAGTACCTTCGCGGCCCACACTTTGGGAATCACTGTCTTAAGGTATGCAAAAGTTCCTACACCAAGAATCCCTGAGATTTTGCTCTGTATATCTGCAGAAATGTGATCGAGATGTGATAGTAATTTATGTCCCTTAACTCAGTGTTTTTCAACCTTTTTTGCGCCAAGGCACACTTAAGACACTCTCACGGCACACCAACAACTGGAAATGATATGAAAATCAATCCCAAACATAGTTTCAGCATGAGCATAATATACTCTAAGAAAACAGGGAAACGCGTGTTCTATTTATTGTGTTTTACTTAACATCATCCTAATGCCAAGATGGCACAGGCTTTATGCCCAGGTATCTCTTAAGCCTGATTCATGCTTCTGCGTTTTCAGAGCGACGCAGACGCAAGCCCCCCTTGCATGTCCCTTGCGTCGCTTTTTTACACCTCTTTGCGTCCTTGCGCGTGTCGAGCCATTTTTCTAGGCTTGCGTCAGCAACACAAGCCTCCCGCAGGGCACCAGGCTGCGATTGGTCCGCTAACTACGTTCTTTACGGAGTCTCACATTTCCGCTTTCATAGCCCGAGACTATGGAATGCCGTTTTAGTCAAAATTAAATAAATGAATAAATACATAAAAACATGAAATATAGATTTGAAATACATCATGAAATAAATAAATGAGGCAATAAATACATAAATATTATATACATTCAATTATTTCATGGTACTTTTATTTCATAATGCCACTTTTCATTTCTTGGTACTTTTATTTCATAATGCCACTTTTATTTCATAATGCCGTTTTACATTTCACGTTCTTATATGCAAATTAGGGGGCGTGGCTACATCTAACATTCAGAACAGACAACAGAGCCGTGTGCAAAAGAAGGCTGGCTAAGGGACGTGAGTGTTGACATAATGGAAGACATCGGTGGGTTCCGAGCTGGCATGCTAGCATTAGCAGATCAAATCTGCCCATGAACCATTTCCTGAATCAGTCACGTCGTACGGCTGGTTTGCGAGGCTTTGAACGTCACCACATAAGTCATCAACACAAGCCTCGATACGCGCTTCATAAAAATCTTCCTGGATTACTCGACACAAGGTTCTAAGCCTCAACACGAACGTCGCATCACTACTTAAACCTGTTATTCGGCCACCCTTAAACCAAGTTCACAAGTAAAAACGGTGCCGTGCAATCCTTGATGGTCCTAATGGATGGAGTGGATGGTTGGTGAATGGCCACCATGTCGCAACAAGGCTGAGACGTCATCAAGGAGGTGGTAGAGTCATGTTTTGGGCCAGAATCATGGGGAGAGAGCTGGTAGGTCCCTTCAGAGTCCCTGACAGTGTGAAAGTATGTAGAGTTTCTGACTACTTTCTTCTGTGGTACAAAAAGAAGAACCGTGCCTTCTGTAGCAAAGTCATATTCATGCTGCAAAGAATACCTCTGGGGCATTGGCTGCTATGGGCGTACACTGTAAAATTAATTAGTTGACCTTACTTTAAAAAAAAAGTAATGTTAAGATTAGTGAGTTAGAAAAGCTTTTTTATTTTAAGTGTGCAGTACTAAATCAAGTAGTACAACAAAAAAAATTCATGTAACTTAATAACCATGCTAAGTGTTAAGATTAGATCCTACAGATCTAGGCTGAACAATAAACATTTGATTCCAATTTTCCAATATAAAGTTTGTTTTATTACTCATGTACCTTACAATAATCAATAAAATTACTGTTCTCCATTCTCTTGTCATATTCAATGTATTTTAAAACTAATTGTAAAATTGCTCATAGTGTGATCTATGTTAGGCTATTGTAATAACAGTGCATTAAATATATTATTCAGCCTCAAGTGTTCTGTTCCCAAGTATCACTTTCTTGTACATTCAAATACAAAACAGCAGCTAAATAACAAACTTGTGGTTTGATTGGACTGTGTACATGACATGGACTAATTCTACGCATGTAACAGTCTCACAATATTAAACAGGTAAACACCTGATAACTACAGGACTTCAGTGCATGAAAATTTCCATTTCTGATAAACTGAAAGTACAACAAATGCTTTTGTGTCCCAAAGCGAGCATCAGTACAAGGTTTAAACAAGGTTAAAAACATCACTCCTTGGGGTTTGTATTTGTACTACATTACAACTATTAAAAGTTTTCCAAAAACACAAATATAACCAGGTCAACCTTGCTAGGTTCACTATTGACAACATTATCTAACAACTCTTTGTAACACAACGTGGCACTATTTCCACCATTAGCATACCAGCATAACATGGTACAGACTTGAATGGATTTTATTTTTTAATTGTGATCGTAAACAAGCCAGCTCAGTTGCAAGCGACTGGATAGGCTGGTGAAGAAGGCTGGCTCTGTGGTTGGTGCTGAACTGGAGTGCATCACTTCAGTCGCCGACAAAAGGACCCTCACCAAACTGCTCACCATCATGGACAATGAAAACCATCCTCTCCACAGCACTATCAGTCGACAGAAGAGTCTGATCAGCAGGAGACTGCGCTCGCTGCCATGTAGGACAGATAGACTGTATAAATCATTCATCCCCAGAGCCATACAACTGTACAATAACACAACCCGCCAACCAAAGGTTCTAGTGAGCCATGTTTACTGGCTCACTAGAACTGTTAGCCTTACTGTTAGCCTTTGCACAGCCCCCCCCTCCGACTACTGGCTATGTTGGCCCTTTGCACAACCCCCTCCTTTTTTTGCACAAGCCCCCACCCCTCCCTCTCTCCACTCCCAGCCTGAACTCTTAATGTGTGTTTTAACTTTATTTTTTCTTTGATAAACCCTTTTTAATAGTTTTACTGCATGTGTATATAATGTTTGTATATTGTCAGGAACTACCTGGATCTTGAATTTCCCCTCGGGGATCAATAAAGTACTTCTATTCTATTCTATCAAACTTTATCTGATAAAAGGAGAACATTATTATAACTTGCAAATTGTTGACAGCTGATGGCTCTTTACTAGTCTAATCCAGGAGACTGTTCTTCAGAGTTGACCGTTTTGGAGGGAAGTTTTTCTTTCCCAGTCCAAGCATTACAGTCTGGATGAAGTTGAGTGTATTTGCCATGCATTCTGGGTAATCCAAATGCAAAGCATATTTAAAGCCCAAATAACAGACCAACTGCCTGAGGCAAGTTTTTAATACAATCCATGACGATACCTACCTCCAGAATGATGGTAGTGGAGATGGGCTGGAGGTCCACTGAATTTGGACCCTCGCAGAGCTGCCAACTTTTCAAAAAACCTTGGAGTGAGATTTTGTCGGGGGTGACCAAAATTTTGCCGCGCACGCAGCCACACACGTTGGTGGCTCAAATATCAGGAAATTGGAATTCATTTGGCGTAGTACCCATGTTGTACCCTGCATTCTGGTGGTTTGTGGGGCCCAAAGTCGTTGATAGGGGCGGCCTACTGGAGATGGACAACATTGGTTACATTCTGTGAAGCAAAGACATAGCTGATGGTCCACCCCCAGGACATTTTGGTTTAAGTAGATGTTATTTCATGCATTCTCGTGGATTTTTGGGTGGTATGCCTGAACTTATTCTGATTTATGTTCATCTGCTCATGACTTGTTGGGCCTTCTAGACTTGAGCTGAACATTCAACCAGAAAACTATTGCTGTGCCTCAATGACTGTCTATGTACCACAATATAGCCTAATTAATAGACCTGTGTTTAAGATTAGACCAATTTAGGTTGATTGACATTTTGATTACAATGGTATTCAACTAATTCTTAACTGAAACCTAACCTATATTGTTAATAATTGTATTCTTAAGAGCACTTAATGATTTATGTTCAGCAAAAAATGACACAAGTTTAGTTAGGGAAAAATATTTTTCATTATCAAACAAAAAAGTGCAACAAATAAAGTGCTTAAAGTGCTTAAACAGTAGCCTTTCAAAGCAAAACAATGGATACACATAATATAAATACACATAAATAAAATAACAAAAAATGAGGTATTAAGAAGGAGATCAGAAGCTGGTTAGTAATTTTTTAAGATTTGTGGGCAAGGTTGTACTGGCCTGTGGCCTTCTTGGAGGCCTTGATGACCGCTGAGGGGGGCTCCCATCTGAAGCAGGGCTCCAGGTCGGCCATCTTTATGGCCATGATGGAGGACAGGGTGCCATCCAGTGCCAGGCTATTTCTGGTTTTTGTTTTATTCAGTCCCACAACTGAAAACACCCTCTCAGCATCAGCATTTGAATGTGGCAACACCAGGACCAGCTTGGCGACGGCAGCAAGCCTCTGAAATTCTTTGGCTCCTGTCACCTATTGAAAATGAACCAAGAACAAAATGGAAAAGCATACCATATTTTGTTTTGATTAATACTGTAAGTATACTGTAACAAACTTCAGATACAACATGCATAGATTGCATCATGTATGACACAATATATGCATTCATCAATAAAAGCAACAGATGTAGTCAAGCCACACCTGCCAAAAAACAAATACAAA
This sequence comes from Gasterosteus aculeatus, assembly GCF_964276395.1. Lineage (NCBI taxonomy): Eukaryota > Metazoa > Chordata > Actinopteri > Perciformes > Gasterosteidae > Gasterosteus > Gasterosteus aculeatus. Next base: position 2,330,055 of record NC_135693.1, on the reverse strand, counting down.
AAAAAATGTATACCTTATGTTTCCGGGTTGCCATTCCAGCCCAGAAGCTTTCCATATCCGTTTCTTCCTGAAGGGAGGTTGTTGGCATTGTCTGATAATTTAAAAACTCCTCACCCAGGTGGTCATGCTCCTCTGGCCCATGGTATGGGAGGAGATGGGGGAACCTATTTATGAAAGTAGAGTTACAGGTTGTTTAGTTATAGGTATATTGTCATTAACCAGCAGCAGTTCATATACATCTTTAAGGAAAAGCTATAAAAGGATAAATCATGTGCAGTTTAGGAGTGAACATACCTCATCATAAGCATTTTAGCTAAGATGGTAGACAATAATTAAAGAAAAAAACTAACCTTTCAACAAAGAAAAGGACATCTTCAATGCCACTTTCAGCCCTCTGCCGCACATCTACAAATTTTGAGTGTTTGATCACTGGCTCTTCCAGTGGCAGCTTCCTAAGTGCATAGCCCACAGCACTTGTGAAGAAACTTAACACAGCTTCATGGAATGAATCCACCTGCCGTGGTGTGAGGTCACCCCCATCCAGATATCTGGTAAGTTTAGCCCTGGTTGTGAACCCAATGTTCAACTTTTTCCCTGTACAGATACAGCATATCAGGTTAACATAAATGGTTTAACATACTGATGCAGCAATATCAGCTTGACGCATAGGGCAAGAAATCCAACCAGAAGCTCATTGTTGGGAGGACTACCACAAACCTTAGGTTTCTACTCATGAAGTGGCAAAAGGCTAGGTACAAGGCTAAATATCACATTTTATCTATAACATATCACAGTGTATGATCATAATAATAGTCAAACACTAACCTGGCAAATGGTTTGCCTTCTCTTCATAGGCAATTGCACAAGGCTCCTCATGGCCTTGCAGAGCTGCTGGAACCATACATTTTGAACACAGCTTGCGTACAAATTTCACCATCTATGACCAACATTTACAGAAATAGTATTAGATCCCTGCAGATATCAGCAAGAAACACAGAAGGGAAAAACAGCAAGATCCAAACCCACCTCATCATGTAACAAATATATGGCTGACTGCTGTCTCTGGAGAAGCAAGTTGAAGTCAGTGAAGGTTGGTACGGTGGCTTGGTAGAAGAGCAGGTACACTTCTGTCATGGGGTCAGTAAACTCCTGCACAAGCCTCTTGAATCTGGCCTGATTTTCATCTTGAATCAATTAATAAATAACACAAAACAAGAGGTTGTCAATAAGTATGTGACTAACAATCCATGTAGTTGCTGCATAATGAAATTGAAAATTGATGACCATACTTGCAGATTTGAAGTAGCTCGCGAGAGGTTCGTAAAGCCTCAGAATTCGTGTCACGCAACGTTCAAGGCTTAGCCAACGAACTGAGCTGTGCAGGAGGACCTCCATGTATTCAGCTTCATGCAGCTCACAAAACTCTGTTTCAAACATTTAATTCCATATCATATCTTTTCTTAAGCTCTGCATTTCAATATTACACTTAATAGTATCAAACATGCATACCTGTCAGGTATCCTTTACGATTTGTGCTACCTTTGAACCAGTAGCCGAGGTCCACTACCATGTCCTCCAAATCAAAACCAGACACCTGCAATGCATTAATCAAATCATAACATTCAGTCAATGCATGTAATTAGGATACAAATATGAAGTTACATGTAGAGATAAATCAGGCCTTAACTCACTTTAAAAAATCCCCCTCCTGCAGCTTTGGCAGTGTTGTGTGCCACATGACAGGGACAGCCATGAATGTAGGTGTTGGGGTGTTTCTGGAGCACCCTAGAGGCGATTGAATTTCGTGGTCCAATGTTGACAGCTGCATTGTCCACTGAGAGAGCCACGCAGTTCTCCCAAGGGATACAATGCTCCTCTAGGGTGGAGTTAATTTTGGCGAAGATCTCGCTTGCTGTTCCACATGCCTTCCCACTTGTTGTACACATGCCCAAAAATCGGTGGACAACTTTGCCTCCCATGAAGACCCGGACAGTGAGCGGGTTCATCTTTTGCGCTCCTATAATGACGAGTTAGAATTATACCAATGTACATGTTGTTCGATGTTTACACAAAGAAAATGTTTTGCAGAAGAGATAAATAGTTTGGGATATACCTGTGTCATTTGACCCATCCGTAACAAGGGTGTATGGGCCGTTTTTGAGCTCTTTCACAAGCTCTAGGGTGAAATAAGGCGCCAGCGCTTCATTAATGATGCAGGATGATTTAGTCCTGGCACACCTGTAGTCCTGCGCCGTCTTAGAATCTCCAAAACAATCTTTAAGGAGAGGCCCCAGGTGGTCTGCAAAGGCTAGAGGAACATTATGGACCACCAACCCAGCTGTCATTTTTACCTCAGCCCTTCTTGTCTGTAAGAAAATAAAAATGATTAGTCTTCCCAAAAGACCATAGTTTATTTCAAATGGACACCTGTGATAATAGGGCACAGGTAAAAAACACATTCAGCAACTAAGATCTCAAATTAAGAAAATTGGACTGTAATACACTGAAATACAAACCACAAATTAGTCAAAACTATCAACCATGAATTTACCGTATTCAACTAGGACACAAAACTCTTGACTGAACCTTGACAGGACTATTACACACATCATACCTTAACCTCTTGTGCAGACATCCCTCCAACAGGGGGAACGGGCATTGTGTATTGTGATATTGTGGCTGTGGACTGAAGAGCTCGTTCCTTTTCTTGGTGGCCTTTAGTTTTTATGTGGCGCACTACATCGGTCACACCCTGGTGGCAACATGAGTTCTCAACACGGCACACTGCACACCAGTAGTGCGTGTTGAGGCTCCCTCTTGTAATAAAGGGCCACGTAGAGGTCCACTCATTTTGAAAGAGGGTTCTATATGTTGCTGCTCCAGCCAGAGCACGCCTCTTCTGGCCCTGTTGTTGGATTAGGGGAGTCTCTTCTGTCTGTCCCTCTGTGTCTTCTTCCATCTGCACTGTTGGTTGGTCTATTTGCACTGTTGGTTGGTCTATTTGTCCTGTCTGTTGCTCTTCTGCATGTGCTTCTATCGCTCCTGTCTGTTGCTCCTCTACTTGTTTGTCAGTTTGTCCTGTCTGTTGCTCTCTCTGTCCCGTCTCCGGCTCTCTCTGTCCTGTGTGTTGCTCCTCTGTCTGTTGCCCTGTTGTTTCTATCATTTGGTCTGACTGTTCTGGCTGTTCTGACAGTGTGTTTGTCTGTCTTTTCTGACTTGGCTGGTTCTTTAAATAATATAACAGACTTCCCTTTTGTCCTGGGCCTGGCAAAGGTCTTTTACGAGACATCTTTGCTCCCTTAAAGAATTAAAATGGTTTTTAATAACTCTACTCTCATTTACAAAAACATGCCTAATTCTATTGCACAAATTTCCTGTCTTTATGTTAAATTCTTTGGAATACATCTTACCTGTTCAAAGTGCTGTTTGGAAAATTCTTGAGAGGGTCTTTTTCTTTGGCCTGTAAATAAAAAGATAAATGCTATGTGAGCAGCCTTAATAAACAATGCTATGATGTTTTGAGCATGCAGTATACCAAGAGGTTAACAAGGTGCTCTCCTGCTGCTTGTTATGACAGCTGAGTTTACATTCACCACTCAAAATCACACGCACAAACACAACAAATAATTTCTTTCAAGATTTAAAGTTTAAGAGAGTGAGTACTTAATTGAACCACATGTCATTAACATACCTTAGTCTTTGCTCCTCCTGAGTTTCTCCCGCGGTTGTGTCTGTTTGAAAATCTTCTTCTGTTGCTAACTTCGGGACTCTTTGGGGTAAATAGGATGTCTATGCAGCGAATGGGTTTACAGATGCGCTCCTTAGCGCCATCTATTGTCGGGGAGTTTGAAAAGGAACGAACGCGCTTCGGCCCAAAATCAGATTTATTTTTTTGCCGTGAGAAATTGGTTGTGTGGCGTGAGTGCGTGTGAAAACATGCAAAAGCGTGTGTCACACGGCGAAACCGTGAGAGTTGGTAGGCCTGCCCTCGTGAGGACCATCTTCACTGACAACTGTCAGCACACAAACAGTGATGCATTCTAGGGCCTCGTCTCTTTCTGTATCCTACACAGACACACACACATTCTTCAGTATTGGCAATTTATGCTCTTCTAAAACATTAATTAACAGAGTTGAAAGCATTTGCTAGAGAATATGGTTTTAAATATGTGTTCACATGGATTTGTCAGGGGTGCGGGGAAGGCAGGGCATCCAGGACAATAGACAATGACGCGACACGTGACACACACCGCTTAAATACACTAGGGAGGCAGGTGATTGGACACAGGTGGAAACAATCAGACAATCACAGGGGATGACAGGACAAGGCAGGAAGTGCAGTTACCCAGGGAGACAAGAAGCAGAAAACTACACAATAAGACAGGAAATAAAACCACACCGTGACAGGATTGTCCAACAAAAAAAAATTGGTATCACTGCATGAAAAGTGAGATTTTCGTCCCCGTAAACGCCCGGAAAACTCCCTAATTTCCGACAATTTCCGACAATTTGCAACCCGCGCACGTCGCGTTTGTCTGTGCCACAAATTGTCGGAAACGAACCATGACGTAGGGGGAGAGCTGGCGGAGGTGTGAATGGCCCGAATTAGCATATAAATGCAGCGAAACCGCGGGTGGCCGAGCCGAGCGGGCTTGAATATCCTTACTCCTTATTGGATGAAACCACAACTTACTAACAAATAAAATCTACAGCTCAGTAAACTGTCCGTTTGCCTCCTCGGGGTTGTAGACCGTCACTGGCGCCGTGTTTTCCGAGGCAGGTCTGTTGTGCAGGCGCCTCGTGTGTGCGTGTGGCGACCGTACAATCCACCCCGAGACCCCGCCAACAACGGCGTCCCCTCCGTCCGACGTGAGCTCTACGGTGGCGGATTTCCAGAGTTCCACCTCGTCATCAGCCAGCACACTTTGTCTCGATTCCAGCAGCTGTAAAAACAACAATGAATCAGTACTGTGCGATGCGTACGGACACAACACATCGATCAATGCACCTGAAACAAGTCAGCAAATAAACTCTGACCCTCTTTCTTCTCGCTCGACTCCACGCTGAATCCTACGCAGCTTCCGCCCGCAATGAGTGTTGCGCCTGAACCTGAAGCTCCTGCGTCCCGTCTCAAAATACGTCTCACAGGCGGCTGGAAAACAATTAAATGAGTGTGGTATGAATACAAAAAAAATCTAAAGTCACAGTAACATTTAACAAGGAAGGAGAAACAGTGTCACTTACACACAATGACGTTGTCTAAATCTGGACTTTTCCCTGAGCAAATACGAGGTCACCGCCTTATTATGAGGCGAGATTAGTCTGTGAAAACAACATGTACAGTTATGATCGGTATCCATACGTATATATTTCCTTATAGCGCAGAATGAAAGCATATTCTTTAAATCTGACCCTTGCTCCGGTTCGTAGCGCCTGTAGTTCATCTCGGCGTTGTGAAGACGGCGCACCGCTTCCTGTAAACGACACGACAAAGAAAACACACTTTAATAAAGCTGTTTCTGCTCACTTGTAAGGCTACTGGGCTACTCTTAGCTTAGCTTGAGGCTACGCTACTTTTAGCTTAGCTTGCAGTCATCGAACGTATTCTTACCGCTATCTTGGGATTGTGCGCCCGTCTCCTCTTCTTTGAGTCAGTTCCTCTCCTCCATGGACAGAAACCCGCAGAGTCCCGAACGCTCCAGTGGAGCGAACCGCTCGTTGATATCGGCAGTTTGTTGTTGGAGTTGACGAGACGATCCACTGAGAGCATTCAGCAGCTTCTTCTCGTCTGTCTGCGCACTGGCCGAAAGTTGGTGACCGCGGAGAGGAGTTGAAGGCGAGTTGAACGCGAGACGTCGTCCAGCCATTTTTCACGAAGCAGCAAAAACCAAACAAAGGAACTGGAGATACAATTCTTCTGAATATAGTATGCTCGTCTTGCAAGTACTGCTGTATCAGTCATGCCTATGACCTCACACGTGATTGGACGAGGAGACTAAGGGTCCTCCAATCACATACGAGGTTATTGTTATACAGAAGGACCAGTATTTTAGGAAGACAAATGGTTGGGACTTTGAAACAGCTGATATGCTTTATGTAAAGCAGTGTTTTGGTGTCAGCGGAACGACTTTCCCTAGAAAACTGTACAGTGGTGCCTCTTTCTCCATTCCACCAGACAATCTTGAGTCTGACAGACATGCAATGTTGACAATGTATCATCAGATGTACCCTTGTGTCACTGAGGTTGAATGTTTTGCCATGACATGTAAACGGGTAACATTTATGAATGTAACTTAATCAATAGATGCAGAGCAGAAAGGTCAGCATATGTTTATGCTAAGTGGTGTGGAAACACTAACAGTTTTGAGGAACCCGTCCTTGACCCTCTAGCAGAACTACGACCAGCCATTATAAAGCAGTTTATAGTTGTGTCAAAGGGTACGGCATTTAAACATGTTCTTGCACAAGTTTCCTGGCTTCATCTCCACCCGGACAGACATTTTTATGGAAAGCCAATAGAAGTTTGGGGCTTGCAGGGAACAGATACGTCATACCCAGCATCATTCACTGCGTGAAAAGTGAGATTTTCGTCCCCGTAAACGCCCGGAAATCTCCCTAATTTCCGACAATTTGCAACCCGCGCACGTCGCGTTTGTCTGTGCCACAAATTGTCGGAAACGAACCATGACGTAGGGGGAGAGCTGGCGGAGGTGCGAATGGCCCGAATTAGCATATGAATGCAGCGAAACCGCGGGTGGCCGAGCCGAGCGGGCTTGAATATCCTTACTCCTTATTGGATGAAACCACAACAAATAAAATCACTCGTGATTGGCAGCAAAACCACACGTGGGCAGACCAGGCTTGAGTTTCCTTGTTCATGATTGGATGGATGAAAACAACTTTCAATCACTCGTGATTGGTTGGCAGATCTGTCGCTATTGGTCACCCGCCTCATTTTATTTATATATATTTATATATTCATATTATGCTGTATATTCATTTCATTGTTATCATATGTAGGCTACTACACTATTATTAGGATACCAACCAGGACATCAATGAATTTATAGAGAAAATGAACATTTGCCACATGTTTATGCAAAGAAAGAGCTTTATTAACAACACACAAACAACAACTACATACAAAGTGAGGATCTGCCCACACTTGGGTAACGGCGGTTTAAAAACTACAGCTCAGTAAACTGTCAGTTTGCCTCCTCGGGGTTATAGACCGTCACTGGCGCCGTGTTTTCCGAGGCAGGTCTGTTGTGCAACACCGTCCTCTCAGTCGGACGTGAGCTCTACGATGGCGGATTTACAGAGTTCCACCTCGTCATCAGCCAGCGCACTTTGTCTCGATTCCAGCAGCTGTAAAAACAACAATGAATCAGTACTGTGCGATGCGATGCGTATGGACACAACACATCTATCAATGCACCTGAAACAAGTCAGCAAATAAACTGACAGTCTTTCTTCTCGCTCTACTCCGCGCTGAATCCTTCGCAGCTTCCGCCTGAACCTGAAGCTCCTGCGTCCCGTCTCACAATACGTCTCACAGGCGGCTGGAAAACAATTAAATGAGTGTGATATGAATACAAAAAAATCAAACGCAAGTCACAGTAAAATTTAACAAGGAAGGAGAAACAGTAAGAGAGAGCATAAAGGTGGTGGAGCATCCAAGTGGTGTGGAAACTGTGGGCGCCCGACCTCACGGGGTATGCCACGGGGTCTCCGGGGAGAAGAGAGGCGGACGACACGCAGGTTTACGGTGGAATTTAACCAAGGTTTATTATCAACAAAATAAGTGTGAGAAAACGATAACTCAAAAGTTCTTCACCGGGGTGGCCAGGGACGTCCGAGCTTCTGCGGATTCCTCCTGGTGCAGGAGAGAGAATACAAAGGGTTAGTTTCCTTCGCTGTGCAATATCCCTGGGTCTCCCTCTCCTTGCGTTCCGCTTGCTTCCTTCTCCTTTGTGTCTCCTGGGAGGGAGGTTTAAAACAGGCTCCTGATTGCCTGCGAGATTGATAGCACCTGGGATAGTATCGCCCTTCCACTACCATGCCTCTTGGTGCCCCTCTCCTGGCCGTTTCTCGCCATGTGGGGCACTGCTCGTCGGCTGGGCCATCACAAAACCCCCCCCCCCCCCCCCCCCCCCTCAGCTCCGAACCACGGTGGGGAGCGGCAGTCCACAGGCAGTCGTCCCTTCTGGACAAGGCATCCGCGTTCCCGTGCAGTCTGCCAGCTCTGTGCTCCACTGTGAACTTAAAGTCCTGCAGATGTAGAAACCAACGGGTTATTCGGGCGTTTTTATCTTTGTTGACGGCCATCCATTTCAATGGGGCATGGTCCGTAACCAATATGAACTCTCGACCCAACAAGTAGTACCTCAGTTTTCCGACTGCCCATTTGACGGCGAGACACTCCTTTTCCACGGTTGAGTAATTCTTCTCATGGGGAAGTAGTTTGCGGCTGACAAAGGTTATGGGGTATTCGCTTCCATTCTGTACTTGGGACAAGACTGCCCCAAGGCCTACCTCTGATGAGTCCGTCTGCAGTACGAATCTTTTGCCGAAGTTGGGGGCGTGTAGAATGGTGTCTCCACATAGCTGGCCTTCAATGCCTTGAAGAAAGCCCTGAGTCCGTTCGGTCCACTTTACCCCATTGGATGCGCCTTTGCTTGTTAGCTCATGCAGGGGGGCCGCTAAAGAAGCAAAATTAGGAATAAACTGTCTGTAGTATCCCACTAGACCCAGAAAAGTCCTCACCTGACGTTTGGTCTGGGGTTGGGGCCAGGTCGCTATGGCATCCACCTTCTTCACTTGGGGTTTCACGTTTCCTCGTCCAACGGTGTACCCAAGGTAATTCGCCTCCTCCAAGGCGAGTGAGCACTTTGCAGGGTTGGCTGTTAGACCCGCCTCTCGTAAGGCCTGAAAAACGGCGGCCAGGTGCTGCAGATGCTTTTCCCATGAGGTGCTATGGACAACAATATCGTCCAGGTATGCCGCTGCGTAGGCTTGGTGTGGTCGGAGTACTTTGTCCATAAGTCTCTGGAACGTTGACGGGGCCCCATGAAGACCAAATGGGAGGACTCTATATTGGAAGGCGCCATCTGGTGTCGAGAAGGCAGTCTTCTCTTTGGCTTGGGGCGTGAGTGGTACCTGCCAATACCCTTTGGTTAAGTCCAGTGTGGAAATGAACCGGGCCGGCCCCAGCCTCTCGACTAGCTCATCTACCCGGGGCATAGGGTAGGTGTCGAACAGGGAAATCTCATTTAGCTTCCTATAATCGTTGCAGAACCTAATGCTGCCATCCGGCTTTCCTACCAGGACTATAGGACTGGACCAGGCGCTGTGGGACTCCTCCACCACCCCAAGGTCAAGCATTTTCCTCACCTCGCTTCTGATGGCCTCCCTCCTGGCCTCGGGTATTCGGTATGGTCGTAGTCTTACCGTCTTGCCTGGCTCTGTTCTGATGTCATGGGTAATGGCTGTTGTTCGCCCCGGGACCTCGGAGAAGATGTCTCTGTTCCTGGCGAGCAGTTCCCGGAGGTCTTGTCCCTGTCCGGAGGACAGCTGGTCACTCAGTCACACTGGCGGGAGGTCCTGAGGGGTTAGGTTAGCTGCGAGGACATTAGGGGGAATGGGGAGAGGCTCGTGCCATGGCTTCAGGAGATTCACATGGTACAGTTGTTTGGCTTTCCTACGGCCTGTCTGCCGTACGCGGTAATCCAGTCCCCACCCGTTCCAGTATTTCACAAGGTCCATGCCACTTGGCTAAAAACTTGCAATCATTCGTTGGGAGTAATACCATCACTTTGTCTCCTGGTTTGAATTCTCTCACCTGGGCTCCCCGGTTGTATACCTTGGCCTGCTGCGCTTGGGCCTGCTGCATGTGTTCCCGGACCAAGGGCCAGACCTGGGTCATCCGGTGGTGCATCTGTTCCACGTGCTCTATGATGCTGCGCTGGGTGGATGGTTGCTGCTCCCAGGCCTCCTTGGCCACATCTAGCAACCCGCGGAGTCTCCGACCGTACAGGAGCTCGAACGGTGAGAATCCAGTAGAGCCCTGGGGAACTTCTCGGATAGAGAACAGAATGTAAGGCAGCAGTTGGTCCCAGTTTCTACCATCGACCTCGATCACCTTACGCAGCATGTGCTTTAGAGTTTTGTTGAACCTTTCTACCAGTCCATCGGTCTGAGGGTGATAGACCGAGGTTCTGATTTGTTTCACCTTCAGACTTTGGCATAGGCGTTTCATTACTTGGGACATAAAGCAGGACCCCTGGTCGGTCAGCACTTCCTCCGGTAGGCCAACTCTACTGAAGAGTAGGAACATCTCTCTGGCGACCACTTTCCCCGTAGCGGACCGTAGAGGAATTGCCTCCGGGTATCTAGTTGCGTAGTCTAGTATAACCAAGATGTAGCGATGTCCACGGCTAGACTTTGGTAGGGGCCCCACTATGTCCATGCCAATCCTGCTAAAAGGGGTCTCGATAATGGGAAGGGGTACGAGAGGGTTTCGGTACGTCACCTTTGGGGAGTTGAGTTGACATTCGGCACAATGTCGGCAGTACTCCTCCACGGCCCTCTTGACTCCCGGCCAGTAGAAGCGTCCGAGAACACGGTCATAAGTCTTCTCCCTCCCTAAATGTGCCCCTAGTAAGTGTGAGTGGGCTAGATACAAAACTTTAGAGACATAGTTTTTGGGGACAATCAACTGTTCATGGATCTCAGAGTTCTTTTTGGTTACCCGGTATAACAGCTTATCCTTAATCATGAAATGTGGAAATGACACTTGACTCACCCCAGCCTGCCTTTGACCCTCAATCACTTGGACGTCTCTCCAGGCTTGGGTCAGGTTGGGATCCCGCAGCTGGGCTGAGCCGAATTGTCCTGGCCTGGGCTCCCCTTCTCCCTCAACCTCCGGAAATTGAGAGAATACCTCGTCTGATTGTATGTCTTCCAGGGGCTGCACCGCCGCTGCCCGTTCGGGGTCAGTTGCTGTGGTTTGGTTGTGGACAGCCCCCCCCTCGTCCTCACTGGAGGCTGCCGGGCTGCCATCGGGGGATACCACCGCCCAGGCGGGGCGAGCCGCGGCGGGTCTTTCTCTCTTCACCGGTTGTTTTCTTGTTCTCCGTCTCGGGTTCCTCGCCTCCGCTGGCCAGTATCGGGAGAACAGCGGGCTGTCTCGGCCGAAAAGCACGGGGACCGGTAGCTGCTCGACGACCCCCACCTGCAGAGTGAAGCGTCCTCCAGGAGTGATCACATTGATTTTGGAGGTTGGATATTTGCGGGTGTCCCCATGGATGCATGACACCGCCACCTCGTCACCCCAGGGCGCACTGGCGAATTGCGGTTGGACGAGTGAGACCATACTTCCGGAGTCTAAGAGTGCCTCTGTATCTTTCCCAGCGATCTTCACTGGAAACTTTGGGGCCGGGGCTCCCTCATGGGCCCAACAGGTGGTGAGGTGGTGGCAGGGGAGGCCTTTGCTATCAGTGGATCCGGCTGTCGGCATTGGTTCATCCCGATCCGGACACTCCCTGGCTAGGTGGCCCTCTCTGCCACAAGAAAAACATCGCAGGGTTAAAGGAGGCCACTGGGGTCGTCTTGTCGCCGGCCCGGTCCATCCAGAGGGTGGTCGGAGTGGTGGGAGACTGACAGCTTTTCCTACCATTTCTCTCTCTGCCTTGGCTCTAGGATTGTTAGCTTTGTTGTTTTCTGACCGTATCAGACTAGCCATCACTCGGTGATTTTCTAACAAGGCTATTAAGGTGTGCATTGCTACAAGATGTGTGGTTAATACATCCTCTGTGCATTTAAGAAGACCAAAGAAAAGGTCACTGTAGTCCTGCCACTATGCACTGTAGTTGAGCTCTAGGAGACTGTGATCTCTGCAGACCCCTCATGCTGATTCAAATGTTGTTTGCATGGAATGCTCATTTTACCTTGATTAAATCTATTTGTACCAGAAATTTTCTTTAAAAAAAAATAAAAAAAATAAAAAACCTTTTAAAAAAATGTCACCTGGGCTAAAACTCCCTCTGCGACCCTGATTTGCGTTTGTATAGCTCACAGCATTTTCATTTACATGTCAAAGCCTCCCCTAGAATTAGGAGGAGGGGGGTCATGGGGGGACAACTGCCAAGGGAGGCCCACATCAATTTCTGACAATTTACGACAGTTTTCGGCGTTGCCCGCAAATTGCCGCAAACCTGAAATTCCACGACAATTTACAGTGCCGCATACTGCCGAAAATCCCACTTTTCATGCAGTGCGAGTTACACAGAATCCACACCTCAAACAAGTGTTCACTAGCGCAAAACTATAACAGCTATCTAAAAAATAAGATGCTTGTGCGAGACCCAAGACTCTACCGAGCGCATGATGTAGACTAAAATGTAATTAGTTTTAGTCACATTTAATAGCCATATTAAACTCCTTTTCTTCCCTTCTCAGGCCCAGGGACCCCCTGTGTTGTGTCTACAGCTGCATAATAGTCTAGCTTGCAGTACTTGGTTGTCCATTAGATGTCCCTCCTAGGACAGGTCTATAGCAGGGGTCGGCAAACTTTTTGACTCGCGGGCCACGATGGGTTGTAAAATTTGACGGAGGAGCCGGGCCAAGAACAAATGGTTGAAGTGTTTGTGTGAGCTGATATAAATGACATGTGAAAAATCGTTACATGAAAGGATTTGGATTTTAACAAATAGCAAAGCATTTATTTGCAAGGCAATTTAACAAATTGGCAAAGGTGTAACAACTTCATGAGGACCAGGGATCTAAACGCAACACTTTGTTGTCTTTTTGTCTCTTTACTTGCAATGCTTTTGACATGGCCACCGGAAACTTCATGCTCCTTTATTGTTTCCACTGTCCCAACAAAATCGTCCTAAAATTGTTGCAATACATTATTTTCTTGGCTTCAGAACCTGCAATGAGTTTATTATGTTTGACGCGTCTGTGACGGAGTGTCTCATCCAGCCGAGGAAACGCTGCCTGCCGTCGCCAGAGAACAGAGCAGAAAGGTCCGACAGTCTGTTAAACGGGTCTTCATGTTTCTCTGAATCGCCGCGGCTTCAGCCTATTAACAGTCAGCTAAACCGAGACAGCTGAGCTAAACTAAGGAAGCGCACATTAAAACTCGCCGAAGCGTAAAATAGTCATGCACAAGAACCACCGCTGCGAGCGCGCGTTCTGGGTTCGTGGATGACGTCGTCATGACACGTCAATATCCGCCGTACTTTTTCTGTTGTCTGTTGTCTGTTAGCTGCATGTGAATTTATGGGGGAAAAAGTATTGTGACTTCGTCAACCACCAACATGTTCGTCTCGTTTCGTTAACGGAAGTTAAAATAGATTTAGTCATAGTTTTTATTTTTAAGATCATTTTTGTCGCGTCTTAGTCTCGTCTTAGTCATGGAAAAAAGGTTCTTTAACGAAAAAATTTCGTCATAGTTTTCGTCGACGAAATTAACACTGACCTACCCTTGAGATAAGGCCTCCTCGCAGTGTTGCCAGACTCTCCAGAGGAGCTTCCCCCAGCTATGCCCTCCATGATTGGTCTATCCTGTCTATCTATTGTGCTGGAGTGCCAGCTCCTCTGCGGGTATATATTCTGGGGTCTTAGGGTCCCGTCTTGACCATTTCAGCCCTCTTTCTGTTTGCTAAGATATGAAGGATGTGACACTGACAAGCGGTTCAATACATTACCATAGCACATACTGTATAGACTCACCATTCTAGATAATACTTTTGTGTTTAGTCTTGACTTGCTCCCATGTTCTCTTTACTTGCAACTGCATGTAGGGTGAAAGCACTCCTAATTATATTAAGGTGTCATTAGACCATAGCATATCATTATTGTAGAAAGTGAGTAAGGGGGACTCATGATAACAATAGAGAAAATGACACAATTTCTTTTCACTGCGTCAATTGCGCTGAAAAAAAATAAAAATAAAGTGACTTGATTGTATTTCAGATTATGAATAAAACATACATACTGATCCGCCCATACCCAAATTGCACATTTTCCAACTTAGTTTTATGCTCATTTTAACATACATGTATATACACATATATATGATAAGTGCATACAGTACATTTATTCTAATAACTATGATGTCGTATAAATTATACTCTTTGGGCTTGTTTTTATCTACTTATTCTGAAAGAGTTGATCGTTATTTTCGCTTGCAAGATCTCATCCGCTGATAAATTCCATGAAGCCTTCTGCCAGCAGACACATTTAAAGAAATATATTCTGATTGTGTCAGGGGTGGGTGGTAAGCCAGGACTCAAATGCAGACGCTTGTCGAAAACAAAAGACTTTAATAGTCAGAAACTCCAACACAAAATGGCCAAGGGGCAAAAACGCATACAAGAACAGGGGCAAAAACGGCTGGCAGAAACTAGAGCTATCCAGGACAATAGACAACGACGCGACAAGTGACACAAGAGACACACACTGCTTAAATACACTTGGGAGGCACAGGTGATTGGACACAGGTGGAAACGATCACACAATCACAGGGGATGACAGGACAAGGCAGGAAGTGAAGTTACCGGGGACACGAGTGGCAGAAAACTACAAAATAAGACAGGACGTGAACCACACCGTGACAGATTGATTAGAGTGATGAGGCACTTATAATGAGCCTATACAAAAAACGTACGCATTCAACCTGTCTGCGATACTTTGCCACACTTCTTGTCTCGCCCTCGCAGCGGTGACGATGTTCGATTTCTTCATGATTGTGTTCTTTACCTTGTTACGTCCGGCTGCTCTATTAGTGTTTTCTCCTCCCCCATGTCTTTGTTTCCAGTCTGTTCTTCACAGGTGTGGTGAGTTGCTGCTGACGATGCAGGCGTGGCCAGCTGTTCCTCCAGCCAATCCAGCTCTCAGCTCTGCTCTTTAAAATGTTTGTTTGTGAGAGCTGGGGAGGGGCTTGTGTTTGGGGAGAGATTGAGAGTGACATTGATTGAGACATTGAAAGAATATATGGTTTATGTTGTTAGTTAAACTGTGGTCTATTGTACACCCATGTCTGTGTGTATGTACTTACCCCAAGAGCGCTGTGGAGCAGGGCTAGGTAAGATACCCTGGGGTCTACATACACCCGTAGGGAAAACCTCTGTTAGATACACTGGATTAGAAGCCAGCGGCTGTCACCCAGTGTATTGTAGCAGTAAGGTAAGTGGTGTGATAGGTTAGATTGTGGTAGGTAGGTTTAGAGGATTAGGGAAGCTCAGGGTTCTTTGTTTTGTTTCTTTGCTTTGACAGACCGCTGGCACCGCCCTACTCCACAAGCCTTGTTACCTGTTAGTCCTCCCATCCCGTGTCTTTGTACTTGTGTGTAATTGTTTGTTGAAATGTTTGTATTGTTATTGTAGGGGAAATAAACCCACCATAGCCATCCATTGTGGCAGCGTGCTGGTGCCTTCGCATACAGGTTCATAACCATCCAGTGGGCGTGGTCTTGGGTAGTTACGCCTTCCTCCTCTCCCGAGCCGGGGTGGAGGCGTAACATACCTCTTCAAAGGCACTCATTATAATCTCCTGCTCACCAGTGGAGAAAAAAGAGGCTCTTTCTTTAATTGTATCCGTCATCTTACTGTTAGAAAATCACAAAATCGGTGATCGACTCTTCCCCCTTTTGAAGTAGGACGGCCATGCGCAATCATCCTGATGACTAACGTCTGGTTCAAATTAGCGAGACAGTTCGAGCGCTGGTCAGCCTTTAACCGACATAGTCCGATGTCAATCATCTCGGTAATTTGAGCTGGATAATGGGACATTTGATCAACCTAGTTGAACCACGTACGAGGAACAGGGCCCTGGTCAGGGAAAGTGACTCCCCACAATCCTCTGAGCTGTTCGAACCATCCAGGCCAGGTCCCTCCTGTACGCTGTCTTGCAGCTGGCATACCACACAGCAAAGCACTGATCGAGGATGCTTTCTATCACACAGAAGTTGACCAAATGTTTTGGGTGCAGGCCTGTTTCTTTTGTTGTTGGTCAGCTACTGTTTTTTTTTTCCCTATTCCTGTGTGTTTGTTTCTTCTCTTTCCCCTGTCTGTCTGTACTGTTTGCCTCCACCTGCAAGAGGCATGGCCATTCATCCTGGTCCTGGATTACAACTCTTCCGACCACTCAAAGCGCTTTCACACTACATGACATCATTCACCGATTCACCTATTCACCCATTCACACCCATACACTGATGACAGGAGAACCAGGAGACAACTTCTAGAGTTGGTTTCACGATAACATTAATAACACTCCATTTTGACACCAACTCTTTTGTGCAGTGTGAAATCAAACAGATTTAACAACATACAGATTTAGATAAATTCCAAATAGTTGGATTGACTATCTTTATCAACACCAGAAATTGAACTCTACTCAATTTGTGGTGTTGTGTTGTTTGTGCATTTAACCTGGATGAGGACCACCACACTGATTACCGGCCTCTTGATGTTTGAGTAACAAGAAGACAAACAGTAGGTGTGTGTGTGGAATGTGTTACTATCCAGTAAAATATGAACTGTTTATGGTAAATGGACTGTACAGCGCTTTTCTAGTCTTCCGACCACTCAAAGCACTTTAACACTACATGACATCATTCACCCACAGTGCCACTTGCCCATCAATAACTATTCACACACTAGTCGCAGCTACAGGAGCAATGTTGGGGTTAAGTATTAAGTATTGCCACGACACATCAACATGCGGGTTAGCAGAGCCTGGGATCGAACCGACAACCCTCTGATTGGAGGACGATTGGAGGTCACCCAGTTGTTTGAGAGCAAGTCCACAAACCGAGTAATGTAGAAAGACCTAGATGTTTGAGTTTAGGGTGTTGTTAATGTGCAATAGTATCCTCTCAAAAGCACTTGTGATGACTGGGGTCAGGGCAACTGGACAGAGGTTATTGAGGCAGGTGACTGCAGTCTTTTTCGGGGATAATAGTGGTGGCTTAAGGCAGGTGGGGACTGTACCTTGTTGTAGGGGTTGAAGATGTGAGTGAACATCTCCGCTAGCTGAGCGTATTTCACTTTAACTGTCTGCTTCTGTTAGTTAATAATAAACTTTTTAAACTCTAGCTAGGCCGGGGCGAAGTCAAAGTGAGCAGCGCCTTTGTTCAGTCACATGACTTCCTCATCCCTCCTCTCTGCTCCAACCACCTTCTATCCTCTTCTACCTACCCGGCTCCTTCCCTTCCTACCTCCTATATGAAGGAATGATTGCTTGTAATGTAGAAGTTTCCATTAGCATGTTATCTTCAATATGAACACTTAACGTTTTAGCTCTGATGAGCTTTACAACACTATGTTTCTGCCCCACGTCAGTGGAAACATGTGGCAGTTGTGATATCAGAGCACACGATGGTGCTGCTGTAGTGTACGGAGGTCATTCCCAAGGTGTCTCTTTCTTGCTCAGAGCTTTTAGGGTAAAGTAATAAAACAAAGCATGCTATTAGAGAAACTAAAACAATTAAATTAGTTAAAAATGTAATTTACCAAAATCGTGGGGAAAAAATACTATCCTGTGCTTTGTTGCATTTTTTTCTGTGATCATTTTTTATTTTCTAGGCAGAAATAACCAATAGACACTTTCCAAGATGGATGTTTTTAGCTGCAGAAACTGGCAATTGTATCTTTTATTCATGACGCAAATGTAAACAAAATGAGCGGCATTCTGAGATCATCTCTCAATCTATTTAAAGGTTCCCACGTGAGTTTATCTTGATGTGTCCGGCATATGCCATAATTACAAAATAATTTATGTTTTTTGCTTTATTTTCTGGAAATTTGAAAGGGAAGTTCGCTAAAAAGGGTTGCTCAGTATTTGTCTCCTCTGTAGAGAGCTATTCCACGGCAGCACATTACCTCCTGGTTTCTCAAGACTTGAAGTCTACCTGTCTGATCGTCTTGTGTGTTTATGTCGCGTGTCCTCTTTCCAGGTTCCATTATGGAGAGGAGGCCGTGACTCAGGCTCCAAAGCTGTTTTGCTTTTCATCTTTAGGGATCCATTTTATTAGGTTGGAACATAAAATATATTCTAGGGGATGGGCAAAGGTTTTTAGTATTTAGAATAATAAGAAAATGCTTGAACAGAGATAATAGTCCAAAAGGATGTGAGTCAATGTAACGGACCTCTGATATTCTGACCCGTTTCCTTCCAAACTAGTACCGTACCAAAGGTTGTCCACCAGATGGCTCTATATGGAAGGTATCAAACCTTCAAAACAATGAAAGTCTACTGCATGTGCAGCTTTATCGGCCACACCAAATATTAAAAGGATGCAGAGCACAAGGGGGTGTATTTGCCAACAAGTAAAAGCATAAAGTAACTATTTCCTTTGTTTTCTCTGAACGTCATGAATATGTGGGTAGGATACGTGAAACAAATGGTTAATGGTTTAATAATTATTTTAAGTATTTTGTACCATTTTTGTAGCTTCGTCCCGGTCCTTCGTATAAACCTTGCACCCATCCACTCAGCCTCCTAGTTATTCAAGTCCCTATAAAATATGTACGGTTTTACTTTGATTTTATTATTTAATCAACTTCATCAGTCAGTAGATTTTGACTGTGGTCAATTAATAAACAGTAGATACATATGTATGTGTTCATACATATTTGCCACTTTGATTTAAGACCTGCCATTAAAATGATGACATGTCTTTAAACAACACATGGTAGTTTTAAGTTGTGTCTGTTATGATTATTTTGACATTGTTGTCTGTGTTTACATTAATCACAAAGCAGCAAGATGATTTGTTGCTTTCACTTATTAGTGTGAAAACAGAGCCAAAGACAGGCGCTAAATCATGAACTGATGAGCTGTGATTTCGGTGGATTTCTGTGAAAACTGTTGGAAGCAAGACTTACATTCAAGGTCGCATCAGGTCAGTATTGCTCTTTGCATCATCTGAGACGTGCGTGTGTCTATTGGCTCGGCTGTATCTCGTGCTCTGATCTGATGTGGTTCTGGTTTGATCTGACAGGGATCTACAAATAAAGGTTGACTGACGTCAGCAGCGGATCCAGTCACTAGAAAGACAGCATCTCCTCCTCCCAGCTGTGCTTGTGAAGCTGCTGTTGGCCCTCGTGCATCCGAGGTAAGATTTCTCAGAGTTCAATATTTCAATATTTCCCTTCTCCGCTGCTCCATGTAGACTGGACGATCTATTAAAGTGACTGACCCATACGTGAAACTTGTGTGTCTTCAGGGAGACTTGTGATCCGGTCCATTATCTCGCTGGGTTCGGGACTCGCACCATGGGGAGATTAGATGCGCTTCGGCAGCTTAATTTGATCAAATGGCTCCGAGAGGAGAGACAGTCGAGGAAACTGAGTCTGTTCATTGTTTTCGTCGCTTTGCTCTTGGATAACATGCTGCTGACAGTAGTCGGTAAGTGCCCTCCGTTTCACACCTCCTACATCTCTGCGAAGTAGTCTTTTATTTCATTTTCTATGCAACAGGTAACGCGGTGTAACGATCTGCCCAAATGTCTCAGGTTGACTCTCGGTTATAGCGCAGCGCACTGGCGCACAGATCAGCGCCTTCCGTGGATTTAAGTCCTCAGCAGCCCACTTTGGGTTTTAAACATGTGGTGTGTAACACATTAAGTACACTAACAACGTAATGTGTTTATGCCATGTTCGAGTGACGGGTCATCAAACTGAAACATGGATTTATTTACTTATTAGATTCAGTTTTGCGATTTAGCAACACTCGCTGGATCGGATTTGAGCTCATTACAGCTGAGATGTTACAACTCTTCATGTGATCCTCAAGGGATATTCCTCAATATGCCAATAGAATCTCTCTGCGCATTGTGCATCAACCTGATAGTAACAATAGCGGAGAACTCTGGTTAAGGACAGCAAACATTACAGTGCGTATAGATGAGTCATCCATCGTCCCATCGTTTCGTTATGTATTTAACACATAAACAGCAACCTTGTAAAAATACATTTCTTATTTACCCGCACGTGCCTGAAAGCACGCCAACATTTTTGCTGAATATTGTATTAAAACATGTTTCTACAGCGTAATGGGAGAATGAAAATTATTTAAAGGTAAAAATGAATTATGTATCTTATTTATCATTTTTTTAATATATATATATATATATAGTACTAGTATTTGCTGGATCACATAGTAATATAACACATCACCATTCCTAGCACTTCCTCCTCATGCGCAGAACTCAAGCTATTTGCAAGTATTGGCAAAAAAGACTCATCATATTCCTCATATTGAAACATTTTCATCTTTTTGGAAGAATTTTATAGACAACATCCTGAATTTATACCAATTAAAGCACATAAATAGTATGAAGCAGACCGTGGCACTTGATGCAGAATTATTAATTTAATTTTATCATTGAAGATAACATAAGAAATACGACAACTGTCGGTATACGTGCAGCCATTAAAGTCATCAAAGTCAGTTTATATCATTTTGGAATTGTATGGATGACAGTGCTCTGTGTAGTCCTTGACCAGATTTCAAAGTGATTATTTTATATATAAAATATTTAAGTTTATTATTTTCTTTTATGCAAACTGTAAACAATAGTTATGTGTTCAGCATGGTTATCATTAATTTCTTTACTATATTGATGATTGTTTCTTTACTATATTGATGAAGTAGCTATACTCTAGCTATACTGCCATGGCCATTACTTTATAGTAGAATGCGGTATTGGTAATGTGCGTGTGGTAATTGATAGGTTTGTTAGTTGAGAAGAAAAGTACATACAATATTTATTGAAAGGGTGTGGCTCAAGTATGCTTTTAAAGACTGTCATGTAAGGAAACACAACCAGTCAAGAGAACACAACCTAATTTGTATTTTCTTATATTTATAATATTTATGATTTAAATACCATGCTGCAATTTTCTCCCAGCTTCTTCCTTATCTCATTTTCTGTAACCACTGCTCCCTGATACCTCTGAAGAACCCTTCTTGTTCTCTGCTTACATGTTTTGCAATGCCATCTAGATTAGTATCGTGCTCCTGTCCTTTCATTGCACCAATTTCTTTTTCCCTCTTTGCGCGCTAGTTCCAATCATTCCCAGTTACCTGTACAACCTGGACGAGTCAACAGACGTGACGGTGAAGAATAACACCCTGTCGCAGCAGGGTCCTCCAGCAGTCTTCCACAGCATTGTGTCTCTATACGACAACACCATAAGGTCTCCGGGCTCCAACGCCACTGTAAGGGCTACAGACGTGGTTCCTTCGCCTCCCGCTGCTACAGGGCTGCCAGACAACTCCTCTGAGTGCCCCCAGTCTACCAGCAAGCTGCTCGATGAGAACGTCAAAGTGGGAATGCTTTTTGCCTCCAAGGCCACCGTACAGCTGATAACCAACCCCTTCATAGGGCCCCTCACAAACAGGTAAGGTCTTGGGTCTTGTGGTTTGTCATATATTTTAACATAGAACTCCACTTAGTTTGTTGTTAGTGAATTATACACTGACTTTGTTGTGACCATGTGAGAGGACGGAAAGAAGAAGAAGAAAAGGAAGAATTATTTTATTGTTATCATATATTAATTATATAATTGATTTGTTTAAGGCAACAGAGTACGTGTATCACATTAGGAGGGGTTTACTTTCAGGCCACAGATGTTTCCTGATAGCCCAAGGCCAATATATGGTTGAGGCTTGGAAATATGGCCAGATATCAAGACCAAATAACGTTTATGGCGTTATCTTATTGTACATGTTGAGTAAGAATAACAGAGTCCCGTTTCAGGTATTAGAGCCAAACATAAAGGTTTGCTTATAATAAACAAATCCTCTCTAATGTTGTCTACAACAGATCCAACCGAATTCCTTATTGTGTATGATTGCATGTGTACTGTTTTCACAAAAGGCTTGGTGGGGTGATTAGATTTTAACTAACACAGCTGGTGAGATGGCAACTTAGAAATAAATGCACAGCCTTTGCAAGGAAAACCGAATTAATGCATCTTTCACAGTCAAATTTGAAAGCAGGGAATTCTGAAAAAATAAAACCCCAATTCTTTATCTGGACAGGTTAATTGCAATAATTGTGTATTATTGACAACTGGAAAACCCAAAAGATAAACAAAGCTGGCGAGAAACCTAGAGTGGAATTCCAGGCAGAGAACCAAAAAGACTAGGTACTAACACCAATAATTGCTGGAAAGCTTGACCTGGGTGACTGTTACGTCCCTCGACTGATGTCTAGGGGAGTCGGGGAGTAACAAATGAAAATAAACTATAAAAGAAGGAATTGTTAACCAAAAGAGGGATTTATTTCATAATAATTCCAAAAACATCCATAGCAGGTTCCAACTCAAAATCCTACTGTCCAACAGTAGAAACAAAAATGCCACCACAAACACAAACCAGCACAATCGGCAACACAGCCACTTAAACACACTCTGCAAGTTGCACGCCTTCAACTCCCAGCTCATCCTGCTCTTCCTGGCTTTCACAGCCTTTTATTCCCCTTTTTCACCAATCAGTTGATTGCTTCCAGTGCCGCTTGGTAAGGGGTTTCACCTGGTAGTTCCAGTCAGGATGCCGAGCTACAGAGAGAGAGAGAGAGAGAGAGAGAGAAAGAGAGAGAGAGAGAGAGAGCGAGAGAAACCACCCGTAATAGTGACAAAAAAGAGCCAGCACAGAGTCAGGAAAACACACGGACAGGTGGGTGGGCAACAACCTCGGTGGGAAACACAGAGTCCCCAGAAATAACAACAGAATTCTGGAGTAAAAAAAACGCATTATACAAGGAGCAGGACGACATTAGAGTCCCCTTTGTAGCAAGAGGTTCACGATCGTTCTTCAGAGCTGTAACCCTCCCATACCACTGACTGCAATGGACCATCATCAATAAATCAGTTGGAGTGTGAATGCAAAGAGGATTCTCCTTGACTATTTCCATTCAGGCCATTAAGAAGGACCTCAGGGGTCTGGGGTCTCAGTCAAACTGCCACCGGATCAATCACGTCAGAGATGGGTTATGGCTACGCCTAGGTGAACAGCCAAACAGCCAAAGGGCGACTGTGGGTGAGTGGGGAGCACGGTTGTCCTCCAATCAGAGGGTTGTCTGTTCGATCCCGGGCTCTGCTAACCCGCATGTCGATGTGTCCTTGAGCAAGACACTTAACCCAACATTGCTCCTGTAGCTGCGACTACAGTGTGTGAATGGTAGTTACTGATGGCAGGTGTCACTGTGTATGGTTCTCCTGTCATCAGTGTATGAATGGGTGTGGATGGGTGAATGATGTCATGTAGTGTTAAAGCGCTTTGAGTGGTCAGAAGACTAGAAAAGCGCTATACAAGTACAGGCTATTTACCATTTACCTTCTGCTCAGGTTGCTAGGCAAATACAACCAAAATAAGGAGCCCTGTCTGACACCATAGCCAGAGATGGGCAGTATATCTATTACTTGTATTTGAAATACGTATTTCACTTTCTTGGTAATTTGGTCCATAAAAAAATATTTTCGAGTGGAGTCATTTTGTATTTAAAATAATTTCTCCACAAATTAAAATAAAAAATCTTTAATCTTTAAGTGCAGCGGATTGTGTGTCAAGGTAAATATTTTATCTGAGTGACAGATGTCAACTATCTTGTATAATCTAACATGCTAATGACGATAGCATGCTGTCTAGGATAGTGCTAGACTAGTGTTTGGCAAGTCAAGTAGCTAGTGATAGGAAGAGGGAGATTGGGAGCCTTTGTGTTCATGATAACCTCATCAGAGACGTCTGATCATCTAACCTTGCACCATATTACAAGTTATGCTGTATCTTTTCAATGTGAATGTCATAATGCCATATCAACTACTGGCAGATAATATAGTTCACAGTTCGCCAAGCCATGACAGTAGATGTCATTTGTTAAAAAATACACATTAAATATCCAATTTTTTTAAAAGGCATATTATGAAAGTATTCCCTAGTTACACATGCAATTGGTCGGGTCGTAAAGCAAACAGACCAAGGTGACGATTTGGCCAAAACAAAGGCAGAAAAAACAGATCTTGAAAAAAGATGAGGGGAGGTGAAGAAGATCGGGCACAGTTGAAACGCTATTGGGCGTGGGGTAGACCATAACACAAGTACAAAACAAAACAAGGAGACGCGAATTACACAAAATAAAACAGGAAATAATTGAATTGAAATATATCGTCGATGCATTTGTTTCAGAATTACCTGTATCAAAAGAACAGTCAGAAATGGATGGATCCAATCACAGTTTTTACAAGACACACTTGGTTGTTACTTGATGGTGGCAGAGGCTGAGGACAGAGGTATTGCTCCTGAGAAATCCAAGAAATATTGATTTTAACCACACAGAAATTTAATGGTGTACAATATTGAAAAAGTCACGGAGAACAAATATCTATAGGTACTTTGCTTAATGACTTATTTTCATTTAACACAGAGCTTTCCTTACTATTAGTCTTTTATTATAGGGATGTAGTCAACAGACATACGGCTGGTTCCTTTCTCAAATGCCTAGGATCAGTTTGTCATCCAGATCTCCCCATTGTTCACTGCTGACACTCATCATTGACTCTTAAACACTGGGCCGACCATACCTGACTCATTGTACTAACTTTCAGTGTTACAAGAGCTACTTTGAATTTGGAAAATCAAAAAGCCATGTCTGCGAAACATTCTCAAGATAGAGACTCTCACTTCACACAGAGGATATCGCATCTATACAGAATGTAAAGCCCTCTGAGGCAGATTTGTAATTTGCAATTTTGGGCTATAAAATAAAAAAAATTAATTGAACTACACCTGGATGATTCTAGACCAATTTAAAAATCACTTTAGCTCAGCTCCCCACTCAGCGGGAAAATGTATCCTCTTTTGGTTTGATTTGTTCAATTCAGATTTTTTTTTTGTCATCATCGCAAATGAGGCAGACCTCAATCGTTTTCAAGATTTGCAAGAAATGATGAATGAATTTCTTAAAGCTTTCAGTTCCATAAAGGAAAACAATGTTCTCACGATCACCATCACGGCAAGCCTAATCAGTCGATTTTACCTCTGTCCGAAAAAACATAGCTAAAATGAAATTAATGTGTGACATTCTTTTGTTATGTAAACTCAAATGAACGCTACTGTGCCTGCTGGGGGCTCTAATTGTTTTTTGGCTGCTAAAACGTTTGTCGCACAAAACCGTATACTTGCCTGTTAAAAATTGACTTTACAGCTTGGTTGTTGCCATTATTATAATATTGCTTCTTTAATGCACTTTCAGTCTGCAGCTTTTAGCCATAAATCCAGCGTCTTTAGGACTGTTAAAGAGTAAGGCCTGTACAAAAAGTGTCACCAGATAACTTCTTTTGTGTTCAGGAGATACATCATTCAAATGTTTCTTGACTTTTTTTCTGCAAGTTAAGCCTCCACATTCAGCACAGAGACAGTTTAAAGGTGTAAAGGTTTAGGGGAGGGTGGTTGCTGAAACATTACTGGCACACTCTTCAAACACAGCATTTAGTGTCTCAGATGGGACCTCAGAAATGCTGTAATTTGAGGCAAAAAATGTTCTTAGTCACCTTCTCCTGACAAAGGACAACACAAGGTAATTCAAGCATGTCAGATGTCTATGGGAAAATGGTATGGCAGCTTTTAGCATTTCACTAATGGGAGATGTTGTCATCCTTCTCCAGTTAATATGTCATGCTAACAAATGTAACAAGGATGCAAGGTTGTCATGTAAATTTCAAAATGATTTTATTTGTTTTTGCCATTACTTGACACCCATGTACTACTAGGTATATTTTGGCATTTTGATAATGAGTTGGTATTACTACATAGTTGTTTCACTCCCCTTATGCATACTTGATGTACAGAAATATCTGCCTCAAAGGCAGAATAATCTTTTTATTTGATAATCATCCACAACTCCTATCACTGCGTATAAGAGACGATAAATCGAAGAGAAAATTTCAGTTATGATCCATATTTGTCTAGAACTCAAAAACTAATTACTGTTTACAGTAGAAATGTGTATGTCTTTCTTTTTGTCCCTTTTAGAATAGGATATCAACTTCCCATATTCGCTGGCTTCTGTATCATGTTCGTCTCGACCATCAGTAAGTTCCAATCAACATATCATAATTATTAGACAATCTGAATTCTAGCCTCATGCCTAATGGCTTTCTTCATCTGTGTTTCTGTTGTGAAGTGTTCGCCTTCTCATCAAGCTACACTCTGCTGTTTCTGGCCAGATCGATGCAAGGTGTGGGCTCCTCCTGCTCCTCTGTGGCTGGTAAGGCCTCCTTTGCTCTATTTTTGTCACGTTAAGATCCCTGGGAACCAAAATGTACACAACTCAATTCCATTCATAATCTGGAAGTCTTTAATCAGATATTGGGGGAAAAGAGGTCAACTTGTACAAAACATTGTGAGAAAATAGTTACTGTACGTTACTGAGTGTAAAAGTCTGTGAATATATGAGTTTGAAACTTGTTACGGTCTGGCTCCTCGACCGTAACCAATGACAGAGGATTACAGCAATTAAGGTTTTTCAACACAAACAGGTTTATTCCATAAATATAAACCATACTTTTCAAAAGAAGAGACAAACAACATTTGTGGAAGGGATGCTCGTGGATCACAATGCCCCCAATTGCCTTCAGGACGAATGGCCGACAATGCATCAGGTTGGGCGTCTCTTAAAGGCTGGCTGCACTGGCCAGCTGCCTCCCAATCTGGTTAACGGTCTCACTCTACAGCCACCCAGGAACCTGCAAGACAGACACACACACCAACGGCAGAGGCCCTGGGGCCGTCACACTAATTACAGTAAATAAATAAAGTTTTAAAAGCCATACCCTCATAACATTTTTCTGTGAACAATGAAATGTCCTCTGTCCAATGAAAGGATCTCTTGTAAGGTTTACCATCATTGGTATAAGCAGGTCGAACAAAATGTATTGTAAAGCTCCTTGTAATATGCCAGTAAGT
Source organism: Gasterosteus aculeatus (assembly GCF_964276395.1). NCBI lineage: Eukaryota > Metazoa > Chordata > Actinopteri > Perciformes > Gasterosteidae > Gasterosteus > Gasterosteus aculeatus. The sequence goes on along the minus strand of NC_135693.1, from coordinate 2,303,073 downwards.
GTCCGAGGTCCGCCAATTCCAACTGTTATCTGAGCTGAAAGGGAAAGCTCTTTCAAAGCCACCAGTCATAGACCGACAATATTCCAAATATAGCGTACACCTAAATTGCTATTCATTCTTTCAAGTGGCTCTTTTGTTGTTGTCTGTACATGTTTAGCTGCTACACCCGTGCACAGCAGTAAATTGCTTTGCTCCGTCTGTTTTTCCAAACTCCATGTACTGTAATGCACTGAAGCACCTTGTACAACCCACAGCCAAACTATCCCTTTAAGGGAAAAAGATGTCAGCTAATTGCTCTTTTTGACATTACTAGAACGTATGTGTGGGTTTTGGAATTAAACGTATTTAGGAAGAAATTATGAAGTCGTCATCATGATAGGAGCCACGTGAACAACAGAATGTATAACTAACACAAAAAAGTGTTTTGTAAGAAGGACCTGTCTACCTGTGTGTTTTAGGGATGGGAATGCTTGCAAGTGTGTACACAGATGATGAGGAGAGAGGCCATGCTATTGGGATTGCCCTTGGAGGTCTGGCAATGGGAGTACTAGGTGTGTATACATATATATTTACATATAACCGGGCGGCTCTGGCTCAGAAAGGTAGAGCGGAATATTGGCTGTGTGATCCGCAGCGCCTCCAGTCAGCATGTCAAATAGCTTCTAAAGGTTATCTGAGGATGTGTGAATGTGTCTGAAGTGCAGGCTCCTGTATGTAATAATTCACATCCTCATCCGGATGTATGGCAGCCCCTTCCGTCTCTGTGAGTGAATGCATGGGTGAATGCTGTTCAAGTAGCATGAAATGCTCTGAGCGGTCAGAAGACTTAAGGACAGTATCTGTATAGCGCTTTTCTGCCCTGTGTATGATTTACTGTACACAGTGCCAGCTGCCTACATACCGCTGTCGTCAGACCTGTGGGAGCAAAGGGTTAACCGCTAATCCTCTGGTTGAAGAAGGACCCTGCTCTCCATTGAGCCACGGTCGACCACTAGGAATGTGCTATTTAAATGCTAGTCTAATTACAATGCAGATGCTTTTGAGCTTTATTTAGTACTTTACTTAGCTTTACTAAGATGAAACATTGTAGATCTGTGCACGCTATTACAAAAATTGGGGCTCATGGAACTACCTCATTACCCACATGTTTGGTCACAACTGAAGATGTACTTTATTATATAATTTAATCTTAATCAACTAACACGTTTTTAAATACTAACCTGAAACACAACATGTGCTGCGCTGAGTATAAAGTTAATCATTGTTTCTGTCACAGTTGGGCCTCCATTCGGCAGTGTGATGTACGAGTTTGTTGGGAAAACGGCACCTTTCCTTATTCTGGCATTCCTGGCTTTGTTTGATGGAGGTAGAGTTACATTGTTTCTTACCTCCAGACCAAGAACTGTCACTGTAGAAGGAATAATGTAATTGCTTAAAATGAATTCATATTTTTGGAAATACTACCTGAAGATATCTTGATGCTATTAAAGGCTTAAATTACGTTGGTGCCCTGTGTCTTCACAGCTCTGCAGCTCATTGTGCTTCAGCCCACCAAGGTGGAACCAGAGGTGAGTTTGCTTGCCTTGATAATTCACTCCTGAACTTTATTTTAATTAACATAACCTTAATAGAACATGTTATTGACCCTTTTGTAATGGATATTAAATACAGGAAGTGTGAAGAGAAACAGAGAAGGTGGATGGCATGTAACAAACACATGGCTTACCACGGGGAGGGGTAGAAGGGTGGAGGCATTTGGGGAGGGACAAGGTGGGGGTTAAAAGATGATGGTCTGATGTGTCAGAGGGAGAGATACAGAGTGAGTAAATGCGTGTGTTGGTTTTTCTGGTTGTCATGGTGATGGATGTTGTGGTTCACACACTAATCTCAAATGCCTAGTAAGTATAAACAGGGATTTCTGTCAACGCTACACGTCAAACGGGCCCAAACTATGAGTGCAATTCCAAAATTAGAGATATTGTGAAGGACCCAAAAGTGTGCTGAGCACAGAGATGAACTTTATAGGTCTGTGTGGTCAGAAATAATACTCTACCGGCAGTTTAAAAAACTCGTAGTAGTAGTGTTAGGGGTAATATCAGTTGTAGTAGTACTACTACTTGTAGTAAAAGTAGTATTTTAGTACCACCAGTAGTAGTAGAAGTATTAATAGCCGTATAATTACTAGTAATACTGTTACCAGAAGCAGTAAGAGTGGTATTTGTAGTAATAATAGTAGTAGTTATATTAGTAGTAGTTGTTAACAAAACACCTTCATTCTGAGCTTCATATAAAGATACATATAATAATGAGGGTTTTATTTTGAAAATTAAAATTATGGGATTTGGGTCGGGGGCAGAGGTGTAATTGAAATGCCTGGCAAACACAAAGGTTATTAAATGAAAGGCCTCATCACAATTCATTCATGTTTGAATTCCCTTGAAGGCGCTTTAATTTTGAAATAATGGGATTGGGATTTGGTGGCGAGCTACGGCATCAGCCCCATGTATCATGTCACGTATACATGCATCATGTATCTCATGTAGTTTGGTGTTTTTGTGCATTTGTCCTTCACAGAGTCAGAAGGGCACCCCACTGTTGACTCTAATGAAAGATCCATACATTATAATCGCAGCTGGTAAGAAAATAAGCACACTATGTTATTCCTCTTCAGAGAAGCATCAGTGGGATGTTGTGTTTTATAATGGTGCTATATATATATATATGTATGCATATATGTGTATATGTGTGTATGCATATATGTGTGTATGTATATATGTGTGTATGCAAAATGTGCATACAACGCTGGTTATGTACATTTTTATCAGCGAGGCAACATGCTAAGAAAGGACAGGCACACTGAAGCGTTAGCCGAGATGAGACCAACCTTGCCAAAACCACAGCAGAAATAACCACCAAGCACCCAGCATATGAATCAGAAGTGCACCTTACCTTAGACGTTTTGAAAGAAATTATGAAATGAGTCAGGTTTTTTTTAGCTACGTGCTACGTACAGTAGCACATTGTGTATGCGCACCAAAGCAATTTTAGCACTTTTTTTTCAGCTTACCCATTTTGGCTGAGTGGCTAAGGAGGCTGTCGATCATTTCCGCATGGGTTTAGTTGGATTCAATAGAATCAGACAATTCTGAAAAAGGATGTTTTTTCGGCTGGTATTTGAATGTTTTATAGGACTAAAAGGGCTGTTAGTGATTTCATGCACTTTGTTAAATAATTTTACGTTATATAATAATAATAGTACGTTTTTTATAGCGCTTTTCTTTCTTGTGGGATATATCGATTTATTTCTTCAAACAGCCGCAGAATGGAAAAGTTAAGCACTGTGAAGACTTTTGTTTGTCCGTATTTTGGCAGTGATAATGTTAGCTATCTTTTGCTAACGCAACAGTGAGTGTGATTAAAAAAACAGCGGAAGGGAAGTGTTTCCTAAGTGGACACTAGTGAAGTTGACGTACGGCCCAAGGTCAACTTGTTTTATATAAATGTTACAACATCAAATCCTTTTAAATACACAAATTGGTGGATTTCTGTAACCTTAGTATTTACAAGAAACTTGTTTTATATTTGTATATGCAAATATTTGTGAATTTCTTTTCTTTATACATGGATTTTGTTTACATTCAAATACCAATTTGAGTGTGCATTTACCCAAGACAGCAGTACAGTCTAAACTAGTAAGTAATGTGAGTCCATTGAAAAAATTCAGATAATTAATTATGGAACTGAAATCATAGAAATGAATCAATCTTTGGCACAAGTCTTCAGAATGTTCATCTACGCTCTTACCTCAACTGTGTGGATTTATATAAGACATTCCTCTCATTTATCACGTCAAAGATTATGCTGTGCACTTGCACCTCAGTCCATCAACAGAACTGTTCCAAAATGGTGTTTTCTCCTTGATGTAACTCTTAAGGCCAGATATTTAGAACTGCTGTTGAAAGCACAGAGCCCAGCCTCTGTCTACTAGTTTAATGATTAAGCATTGTGCATAAAAGTGGTTTAAAGACTGTGTGTGACGTGCCCGTTTGTTATCAGTCAGTCTTCCCTTGAACTCCAGTGTTTGTCTTACACCAATTTAAAAGGCTCCATACAAGATCCAATGGATGAAAGCCAACGTAGTGCAAACACCTTGCACTCACTCACTCACTAATATTGTTGACAATAAGATCACTCTCACAAAAAACATGCAGGAGATCTGCCCTGCAACAGAATTCAAACTGCAAAGTCGCCTCCCTCCTCAACTAGGAAGCACAAGCTCACATTGTAACCCAACACATTGGATTGAATGGGTTCCACTAAGGTCTAAGTAAGAACAGGCTCTCTTCACCTCTGGCTCGCTGTGTCATTGACGGCAGAACAATATTAATATCTGTGAATAGCTTTCAATTGGAGTAATGAATACTGCTTGACATAGTGGTCTAAGAATTAAAAGTACATTTTATTGGCAATTGTAACAAATAACAAAGATGTTGTGCTTTAGGTGGTTCAAGTCCCAATGGAAAATAACTTTAATTTGCAGCACATCCCACAGTTTAAATGTACCAGTATGTCCCATCATATTTCATCACACGAATGATGACAAACGTGACATCAAATGTACTTGTTTTGCGTATACCTCACGGGTATGCTAGTACAAATGTATATGGCGGGAAATATAGATATACATTTGGTGCTAGTTAGCTTTCAAATCATGTCAATTACTGTTGCAACAACAAAGAGTACAGGCTGTGTTTGTATGTGTATCTATGTGCAGGTGGTGGAGGATGAAGAGGTACCAAAGACCAAAAACAGACCATAATTGACATTGTTCTCAATCTTCCTCTCAAGGTGCCATTTGTTTTGGAAATATGGCCATTGCAATGCTGGAGCCAACGCTGCCCATCTGGATGATGGAGACCATGTGTGCCAGGAAATGGCAGCTAGGTAATTAATGGTTCTCACTCATATTAGGCATTATATAATGATATATCCCAAATTTAGGTCATTAGATTTGGGCTGAATAAGAAAACAATGTTTATATTTTTGAAAAGACAAAATAATGAATGAAGTATTAAACTGCAAACATGTCCACCCTGTAATACGGAGAGAAAACCCAAACTATCATATTTCACTATTCTAAAAAGATACTTGAAAAATACTTCTATTGCTGAGGGTCATTACTCAGTTTCTGTGATTGTTGTTTCATACCTTTTACTAAATCTTTTGTAAATGAATGCTACATTTTCACGTCAAATACATCAAATCTTTGGTTGGTGACCTGATGCAGTTCAACCGCTTCCTTCTGCTAGATATTTCTTACGCAGAAGCTCCCTGCAGTCTCTGCTGTTATTGGTTTGTTCCAGTTGGTTGTATATGAAGTCTAGGTCAGATAAAAGGGGATGAGTGGAGAACAGGATATTAGGATGCCATGTGCTGGCAGGTGGAAAGCAGACAATGGAAGATGTACAGCAGCTCGGTGATGAGGCACTGATAAAGATCTGCTTATCATGGAGAGCCTGCCCCCACCTTCATATCTCACGTCACCTGAGTTTGTGTGTGTGTGTGTGTTGCCCAGGCGTTGCTTTCTTACCGGCGTCCATCTCCTACCTTATTGGAACCTACATCTTCGGCACGTTGGCGCACAAGATGGGGAGGTAGTGAGAGAAATAACCCTTATCTACCCTCTCTCTCTTTCTTCTCTCTCTGTCTAGATGTGATATCTGTTTCCGCTTCTCTAAATTAGTTTTCAGTGTTTTTTATGTTTGTGAGACTGGCTTTGTTGATAATGCAGATTACACAGAGCCTTGGGAGCATGATGTGACGATGGTAAAGCGAGACCGATCGGATCCATGGGAATAGTTTCGAACACTATGACATAGTCAGTGGCTCCACTCAAATCAAATTGGGAATTTGGATCCATTATGAATAATATGAAATGATTTGTTCCATTACATCAAGTTTTTGTAAATGTTGTATGATGGAGGACTTGAATACACTTAATGACAATGAACTTTCTTCCCACAGTTCTCTATAGTTACTTTACTGACTACATAATTTAGTAATATAGTCTTTAAAGCGTTGCGTAAGTTGCAATGCTTCACCATAGACCCTCCCTTATGGAAGGGACCATGTGGTTCTGTCAAATAAATCAAAGCGTTTTAAGTATATCTGTATAAACTGAGAGGAAAGTCATGATAGTGATATCCAATGAAATTACAAATAAAAACACCTTGTTGGAAATACCCTATCTCCTTCTCTTTAAGCCAAACATGTCATCAGCTTCACATTAATCCAATCATGGATGGACAATATTAAATAAACATTGTTTATAGAGATTTGTTAACCACACATTTATTCACAGCTATCCAAGCAAAACCTTTGGTTGGTAAACACAACTCTGTCCACTTAAGCGTAATGAGTTGTGTTGCAAAGCATAACCAAGGTAGAATATAGTGTTAAGCCTAGATAGACACGTGAGTGTAATCTGCATGCAAAAGTAAATTGTACAAAGTAAGACAGTGACAAAAACAAAGAAGTAATTCCCATTAAGCGTTGGAGTGTAAGTTTGAGCAGATAACACTGACTTGTCTTCTCTCTCACAGATGGCTTTGTGCTCTTATTGGAATAACCGTTGTTGGAATCAGTGTAATATGTGTAAGTATTAGTGTGAATTCATATTTCCTCTATGGGATGTATACAAACTGTTAACTGATAACTGAAGTCTAAAGAACATTAATATGGTGTGTAAAAAATAATATTGTAAATACGTTCATCAACCAGTGGAGACACAGCAGTAGATCCTTTAATGTGCTGTAATGAATGAGGTTCATTTTCTCCAAACTGTTATAATGTGGGAAAAAAAGCATTGTTGGATTGAACCAATGTTTTGACATTAGCGTGTCCGGGTTAATTAAACAACCGCGGCTGTTAATGTGTTAGATTGTCACACTAAATTCAAAAAGCAACAAGCATCTCTTCGCTATCGAAGCGTTAGTTGTTTACTTTCACATATAGTACAGAGGAATGTATCTTTGTCTCTATTCCAGGTCCCACTTGCCAAAGACATCTACGGTCTGATTGTTCCAAACTTTGGTGTTGGTTTTGCTATCGGTAGGTCTGCTGAAAGTAGTACTGCGCTAAACGTACATCCCCCTGTGAGTGTGTGAGTCATTGTCTGTGGTGTGTAACAGGCATGGTGGACTCCTCTATGATGCCTATCATGGGTTACCTGGTGGACCTGCGGCACGTGTCTGTCTATGGAAGTGTGTATGCTATTGCCGATGTGGCCTTCTGCATGGGATTCGCTTTAGGTAAGTAGACTTTGACAAAATGCTAAACTAATCTAAAGGTTATGATACTGCTGAAGTGAGGTTGAAAACAGACACAGAGAGTCCAATCACTGGAAATAATTTAATTATCTTTTCTGTCCAAATTCAATTCTGGTTTCAATGTTAGTACAATAATCATGTGAGTTTTGCCATCACTACAATACTCTTCATCCCTCTCTATTGTCAGTTTTGGATGTGATGTGTTTCATGCATGGTGACTTTTAAAAAAGGAGCTTGTGACTTCACAGGAAGGTATGTTTGTGCAACAAAACCCCTCATGATGCTTTCCGACCGCTCAGTAGATTTCACTAGATATTCAGACATGTTAGGATTCCAAAATGCTCAGTTAATAGGTAGCTATGACCTGTCTAGGGAAGAACTGAACAGCGGCTCTTCACTTCGACACATACTGACAAGCGAGATCACCCATTAGTTAATGTGCCTCACTGGAGTGCTAGCATGGCGACAAGCTAACCATATATGTTACTATGTGACTTCAAGGTTCAACAGACAACGATGAGTATTGTTGGTAGCTGTTGATAACATTGCAGGAATTTTGTCGGGGGCAATTCTCAGAGTTGTCCAAGTTGTGTTTGGGAAAAGAGCGTGGTGGACATTGACTTGGCTCACTTCATTGCTCTACGAACTGCAACAGTGTTTAAGGCAGCAGAAGTGAGAACAGAAATGTATTTTGTGTCAATTGTTTTTTAGCCACGGTTGTCGTAGTTTACTATTTGTAATGATGAGGGAAAAGTAGTTTTTCCCCTTTTCAATAATACTTTTTATTATGTATAAATATCCAACATCGATATTATCCTGGTTGCTAAAAATGTAAAATTAAGCCATTTTTGTTAATCCTGCTATATAACCTTTTATGATGAATAACCCTAACCCTACCCCAACATTACATGGACATTACTCCATTATTACTACGTTATCACTGGCATTACATAACATCTCAGTACCCAACATGTTACAAGGTTACTGCCTTGATACCCTTTGTGCCAAATAAACTGGACATGTTCAATCTGGTTATCACTCCCAATGCGCAGCCGGCTCACTGCTCCTTGGGGGACGACTTTCATTCAGTTGGGTTTGTGGTTTGAAGCTCAGAAGCACGAACCACACATCAGCGTTTACCTGTTTGCAACCACAAGCCAATCAATAGAGTATAAACAAGTGCTGCGTCTCTCCCCGACTCCTGCAGGTCCATCCATCGGAGGAGCCATAGCTGAGAGCATCGGCTTCCCCTGGCTGATGACCATAATCGGGATAGTGGATATTAGCTTTGCTCCTCTCTGCCTCTTCCTCAGGAATCCACCAGGACAAGAAGAGAAAATTGTAAGATCCAAAAAGCACTTTAAAAAAAGTCAATCAAACATAAAAAAAAAAAAATCAACATACTTATTAAATTGTACAACTCCTAGATTTTTGCATGGCCTCAGTGACAATGTTGTTGATGAAACACAATCTTTCAAACAGATGTGCACAGAGCAATACACTTTGAGAATGTTTAATCTCACACAACCAAAACACATTAAGGTACCTATAAAACAATATGTAACCCTGGATTTCCTTTGGAGAATGTCAGTTGGCATTAATGAATGAATGCGTTAACACAAGAATAATGCATTTAACTCTTTAACAGCCCGTTTGGATGCATTTCAACATTTCTATTCAGGGCTTCTCAGGAACACAGATTTTTTATTTACAGACTTGACTGAGAATGAATGACCTTCCATCATTGGGCGCCATTTGGCTGCGTGCTTATGACTGAGGCCCTTAATGTTGCAGCTCCATTCGTCTGCCTTTCTATGCTTTCTATTACTTTGTCCCCATGGAGCATCTGCTTTCATCCCCCGCTCTCCTTTATTACATTTGATTTGTATTCTACACCTGTATGCATCTTAGTGTGATTATACAAACAGAATGGGTTACCCAATATTTCTCTTTAGCATTTCTAGGGGGGAAAAAACTTGTGACACCCCGTGCTTGAATTAAACGATTAGTCAGAGCTGCAACTTAATCCACATAATCAGGGCCATGTGTTTTTCTGCGTATTCAATGGACAGCTGCATAAGCACAATATAATGAATCCTGATCCCTCATGTTTGGAAAAAACTCCAGCGATACAAAACACGATAAAGACCAATTCATGCTGGCTTAGAGTTCAAGAAATGTACTTTCATTTAATCGCCCTGTAGCTTTGTAGTTCCAAGTGATGAGTTGTCAATGTTTTATGGAACCTAAATTTAAGTGAAAAAGGAGGGGGGGGATTTCTGTGTTGTAGCAAAACGTTTCACTCAACAAACCCCTTTTCCTGTAATTCTCTTTTCAGGCTATTTTGATGGATACTAACTGTTCAATGAAGACAAGGTCCTACTCCACACAGGGGACGTACTACCAGGGTGAGAACATGGATCCAGAATATGATGATTATGATTAACAGGACACCAGCCATGCAGGTTAACCCTTCAGAGGATCTATTTTGTTGTACAAAAAAGGAACACAGAAGAAAAAAAACAGTAATTTAACATAACAGCCAAGATATTTCCATGTGACTGTCCCGCATTCTGTCTTCACTGTTCTTTGTCCTCTTAAAAGTTTTACTGGAGCAAACCGAAGGTGTTCTTGATCTGTGGTTGCAAGTGCTTTGTGTGAGAGATTTGTTTAGCCAACAGCCTTATTCAGTGGAGAGATTCGTCAAAAAGCTATTTTTAGTTAGTAGAAGGGGCGGAGCAACATGTTCCCTTTACTGGTTTATTTTGGATACAAATCTTTCTTCATTTATGTGTTCGCTATTAAAAGTCTCCATGTTGTCCATGATACTGTCTACAATATTATTAACAGACCGTGATAATATGTTCTGTTTATTGGAAGACTTGTTTGTCCGATGTATAGTCCTGGTTTGCATCGATGCAGCTACAGAAGTTTCTTAGCTCAGCTGTTCTGGCTGAAATGCTTGGTAATGTCAACAGAATGAGGAAAGTGTCCTAAAACAACACAAATTTCCTCCTTATAAAAGCTATAGAACTTTGCATTCTGGCAACTTTGGTTAATACAATCATAATGTAATCGTAATGTTTTTATTTAATAAATCATCCATACTGTAAATTCTCAAATAGTGGCCTTTATTTACCTCATCGGAAAAGATGACCAGGCCCAGAACAGACTTTTATTAGGGATTCAAAACTTTAACTTCTGCTATCTATGGTCATAAGCCTCTATCAAGTACGCACATGCATTTTCCACAGCAGCAATTCCATCAATTGACGGTAAAAGTCAACGTCATGTTATACCACCAGTACACTGGACTGTGTCTGCAAGAGTAACATTTGTAGCAGAAATACTGTTTATATTCAAAACATTTTCACATCCAACTGGTAAAATACAGATGCCTGATCAGTGGCCCAAACTTTGAACTGACTCTAGCAAGCGATGGCCGGTTGGAAAGGATGGCATGTCAGTTTCTGCTGTTCACGTGCACGGCGTCTTCTTCAAATTAACTACAGAAACACAGTTTAAGCTTGCATGAAGCTCTTTTCAAAATACCTTTACAACATGGGTTTTGAGGTTTATTTAGGAAACAAAGTTACATTGTTAGATTCAGAAGATCACGCTTACACTAAAGTCTGTTTGTGATGTAAAATATCAGTTGTAACAGAACCGATGTTAGTAAAGTACATAAGCCCCCCCCCCCCCCAAAAAAAAAAACACATTAAAATAAGTCCACGCTAGCTTAGTTTTTGCACGGGACATGAAAAGCAGCTTCCTGGGGGACAGTCCTCGGTTTGCCTCATAATACACATAGTTTATATAATGCATTGGAAGCCTATGACACCTCAGGAATGGGCAATTTAAGACAAAAAAAGCGAAATCAAAAGCGAAGTGTCATGGCAATTTTCTCATAACTCCTAACTTTTCTCTACTAAGGTTTTCCGAATGAAGATTTCAACGTCTGTCTTGATATTTTGAGATGTCATCGCACCATAATTTGGAGGAAAAAAAAAATGTTATTGTGGTTATACAAATGTAATCATTGGTGCTGTTAGATTGCTGCTGGACCGTGCCTGGCTTTGTGTGTAAAAAGCTGTGACACCAACAGTTTCTTGATAAAAACATGTTGTGAATCTTAGGAACAAATGCTTCTACCTTATTTAATACATTGAGTTTTGTACCAAAGACGGACTATTAGAGACAAATACAGAGAGCTACCTCGCTCGCTGTGTAAGAAAAAGAATATGTACGTCAACGCTGAGAATGACTCTGAACTACTCTGAACAGCCTTACATGGCGGTACGTCCAGCTTGGACATACGTCACAAGCCCAACATACGTCATCTTGCAAAAGCATCTCCTTTAACAGTAGGTTGCTCCTTGATTTCCTCTCTATATGAAGTGTCGCCGTTGATTGTAATCCGGTTTAGGATGCTAGTGTCCCCTGCAAACTTCTTCACAGAGTTGTCTTCGTTGGGGGCATTCAGCGTGAACAGGAGGGGGCTAAGCAGCCCTGGGGTGCTACTCTAGTGGAGACATTTTTACTGCCGATACAAACTGCCTGAGGCCCGTTTGTGAGAAAGTCTAAAAAGTAGAGTGAAGTTTGACAGTTCATCACTTGTGGGCACTAATCATTTAGACTGGATACTGCACTGTTCAGATAGAGGGACGATGGTGGTCGTCTCAAAGCAGGTAGAAACAGTAAAACAACAAAGAGTGCTGTTGTTGTTGTTGATGTACCTTAATAGTTGCCAGCTTTCAGTCTCTCTGGCAGTACCGTATGCCTCCTTGTCACCTGACAAAAGTGGCAGGAGCATTTTGATTGACAGCTCAATGGCTCTACCCATTGGCGACCGATTGGGGAGGTGTCAGTGTTTCTTGGCAACGTTGACACTTCCTGTGTGTTTCTGCCCCAAGCCATCATGTTATTACTGACCTGTTTCCACTTCTATGGGTATAGTCCACATGTTATCTGTGGAAAAGATGTGTTGCCTCATGTGCTTCGTAGTGTATCACATTTTCCTCACATCTATCGAGGCAGTTCGGCTTTGTCAACTGTATTTCTGAATAGAGTACTTTTAAACTGTATTCTATTCGCATTGGCTTTCTTCAATATGCATTAAAGGAATAGTTTTTTGTTTTTGTGCTGAGAGTTAGAGGAAAAGATTGACTTTTAAGTAGCATATCAGAGCATATTGTGTGTCTTTACTATTCCAACCAAGAATGAAAAGCTTCTCACACTGTCAAGAAGCTGAGATGTAGCAGTCTGATCCCTCTAATGATCTGTTGGTTATTTCAAATGTATCACACTGCAATTTTTCATACTAAGGTTTTTTTTTTTAAGACACTTAAACTTTTTATGAGTTACAGGATGGCCAGGCTGTTTTTCTCCTGTTGCAGTATAATATTCAAATATTGCATTATTTTACTGCCAATAGCGATGTTTGCAGTTGCATACATTTTGTCTTTAAGATGATTACTCAATTACTAATTATTCTCAATCATTCCGCTAACAAGGTGGCCAAGTATCGTCTTGTGTGTTTACTGCTGTAGTCATGATTGAGTGGGAAACAGCCATGCCATTATTATAGAAAATAGTTTGTCCCCATTTTTAAAGCTTTGTTTTTTTGCTAATAAGATAATACCGTCAAATTGTATGAGATTCATCTCAACCCATAACATTATTTCCCCGTTTACCTTTCAAAATTAGTTCTAATATATTCATTAGAGATTCTGAGATTCCAAATATTTGTAAAATTCTAGAATACAAACTTATATTTTAAAGACTGTTTCAAATGTAGTAATATTTCAATGTTTTGTCACATGTAGATTTTTTTTTTTTCCTCACATTTGTGTGGGTTGCGAATACTACTTGACTGTGTTGGTAATATATGATTATAGAAACACTAACCGGAGAATTTAATTCATAAATCTAAAGTCTGAGTCCAACACACCATCTCGTCTCGTGTGTAGTTTCTAACCCAAACATCTACTGCAAATATTAAAAACATGTGGTATGTGAGACTACCTACATGTGTTTAATTGCCTGGATGTTATCTTATTTATCTTCAACACATGGGAGCCCTATATCCTCTATTAAATAAGGTGTGCACTGGAAAAGCAGTTTTCTTTAAAAAAGATGCATGAAATAATATAAACAGATTTTCAGCACCATTTTGTTTTGGTGCATTAAAACACTGAGCATTCACTGAGGGGGGATTCCTCTCAAGTCGTTTTCAAGTTATTTAAGGTACCCATGAAAGTATTCAAATGCTATGAAAACATGAATGCTTTTCAGTTGGGGACCAGAAATTCTGATGTTGATTGCCTGCACTTGGTGGTGGAAGACAGCAGAATGAGTTGCCACTATGTGGAAATGTGAGTGCAGACACACTGTAATCAGCCTGCCCATCTTAACGCTGGGCTCCAATTACCCTGCGCATCCTCATACTCTACCTTCCCTCTTCCCCTCTCCATGAAGAACCCAAACGACTGTGGTTCTTCATTGAATCACATAAACGCTTATGAAGGAAATTAGTATGCAATGTAATCAAATACAGTACAAGTCAAAAGTTTGGACATGTCTTCTCATTCAATTCGCATGGAGTAGAGTGGATGCACCAGGAAGCGCAAGGCTGGCGGTTCGGGTCCTGGCTGCCCCATGTCGAAGTGTCCCTGAGCAAGACACCTAACCCCTATTGGCTCCCTGGGCAAAAATGTAAAAAAGCCATGGGTTAAAAATGCAACGTGAGTTGCTTTGGATAAAAGTGTCAGCTAAATGACCTGTAATGTAATGTAGGTTCAAGTGTTGTGGCTGCGGTGGTGATCAGACTGCGCCTTTAGTGTTTCTGTGTCAGCAGATCAAAGCACAAACCACAGTGATGGGAATTCATTTGCACTTGTTTATTTAAGTTTTGTACAATAAAGCTTCATCACATGAGCCGTTTGAAAACTGTGTGCCACATCCCTCGCATACACCAGAGAGACAAACACCATCCCGTCCTGCTCAACGTGGTGACCAGTCCTATTGTAAATGCAGTTTCAAAGGTTACGGATGGGGGGGCCGAAGCATTTGATTATGCAATCTGTGGGACAGCGTGTTGTAACAGATACAGCAGCAAAAGCAACGGCTCCCGGGCCAGAGGAGGGGTTTACTCTGGGGTGCTCATTGGTCCCCCTCGGGTTACACTACCAGACAGATGGGCACACACACATGTGTCTAAAGGAAAACGTAGAGAAATCACAGATGTGGAGGGTCATTCCTGATTATCAGCTTAAATTCCTACAAAAGTATTGCACAAAAATCTGGATAAACAGGGACAGAGAGAGATTGACAAGTATAGCAGCCAGCAAGCCAATATCCACATTAGCAACATACCTCTCACAGAAAATAACAAGAAGTGAGCGTCCGTTTCCTCTAAATCGGACAATGGCGGGAAAATGCAGCAAAGTAGTTTAAAATTACTCAACTTAATCCAGCGTCATCTGACAAGGTGCTGGTCAATCAAACATTTTCTAGAAAAAAATTCAGGCATACACCGAAAGCAAAGATCTACTCTTCCTACCCTTAGTCGTCAGGACCAAAGTGCAAATGACTGCTAATGTGATAACTGTCTAAGCTATTCAAGCGCTTTCCTTTGAGTATTTACCGCTGTGTGTGTAGCATTCTAGAATTCCATCTATTGCCGTTATGACATTTATTTTTATCCTATTTTTTTCTACACAGGGCGGTTTTTGCCAAGTTACTTCGAACTTTAAATTGACCCCTCACTGGATTTTCAGTCCTTACCCTTTACATGTTGAACATCATGAAACAATTCTCACCAACTGACCAAAACCTGCTGTTGACACTAAGAAAGCCTGAAATCTCCATCAACACGAACTCAAAACAAACTCATTTCAAAGCGCGGCAGAAATGTCATGTAAAAAAAAAGAAAAAGAAAAGACATAACCCCCATACAAATTGTTTTGAAGATTTTCCAGGGTAGATTTCTTCCCAGTTATGCAAGAGAGACATAATCCCTCCTCATAAACAATCTCACCTTTTGCTCTCTGCAGATGAAAATAATAAATGAACCGCGTAGCATCTTGGAGGTGGTCATGATAGAAACACTAACAGGCTACATTAATTCTTGATGTCTAGCGAGGAAGTGGGGGAAGGCAGTGCCCAACAACTGTAGACACACTCAACACAGAAAGGGCTGAACCTACATTCATTTGGGCTTGAAAACGACCTAGAAAGGCTTATAATCTGCACTAATTTACATCGTAGCTTCCTGGAGCACACACACAATTGAATAAATGTTGGGAGACTGTTTTCTTCCAGAGCTCCTGGGTAACATTTGATTATTCAAAAGTCAATCATGTATCAAAGATTTCTCATGTTGCCCTCGTGTATTTTTTCCTAAGTTATAAATGTGTCATAGTTAAAGTTTTAAATTGATGAGGTGATCATAGCAAGACAAAACAAAGGAAATGGTTAGGAAATTGATTAACTATTACACAGGACAATTAACTCTAACCCCCCTTCATGTAAAACATGTATGGCATTACCAATACAAAGATACACTTAAAGAAATAGGCAAACTATTTATCAGACCTACTGCACTGATTAAGAAATCACCCAGAGGTTAATGAGCAGAAAGAATCTAAATATATTACTGTATAAAAAAACACTCAAAACAAGTAATACATGTGACAGCTTGCTTAATAAAACATAATGACATGTTCCACTGAAGTGGATATGTAAACCACCTGCTACCATTCAAACTGTTATTGACCAAGTATTTCACCTTCAAATTGTTACTCACAGGTAACAAATATAAATCTAATTAATATTAATAATCATCTTCCTTCCCCAAAGTTAAGGTGATTCAGACGGGTATACCACAGACATCTGTACATTTACTTAAGACCTTATGTCAAAGCAGTTATAGACGAGAAAGCCAACTGAATTCATGGCTCACAAAGAATTTGTAGCTGAAGAAAAACCAAACTGGAGGATACACATGCAGCACTACTGAGGGCAGATACTAGTGTAGCCCTGACGCTTCCCTTCAAAAACCAAGAGTATGGAAACAACATCATATTGTGCAAATCAAAATTCCTTTACCAAACCATAAACAAACATGTGAATCAAACACCGGACCCCAACGTACCCAATTTTTCAAATGGACTGCAGAAATGTCCTAATCTCCATAAACAAACCTGGACGCACGCGTTCCCCTTCTTTCTCTCTTCTAGTCTTATTCAGTGGAGTGCCTCCACACAGATCTGCTCCTCAGTCATGTCATCCAGCAGTTGCTCCTGAACAGGGCTGCATATTTCACTGTCATAGACCTCGGCCCCCATCAGGGCCTCTTCCTCCAGGCCCTCTCCCTTGCCTTTAAAGCCTTGCTGCTCTGAAGGAGAGGGGCTCTCCACTGACTCCAGGTCCTCGATGCCTGCTCGGTAGTGGATCATCAGCAAGGTGAGGGCCTGCAGTCTCTCACCAGACTTAGCCAGAGCAGTACTAATTAGGGCTTTGCGCCGGGCATCTATGGCCTCCCTCTCCTCCAGCAGCAGAGCGTTATTGTGCTCCAGCTCTTGGTCAATTTCCTGCTGCAGCTTGTCCAGCATTAACTCCAGCTTCTGGGAGCGCTCATCTGTGGGAAGCCCCCGGTACAGGTCGCGGCCTATCTCCTTCACAGCAATAAACACACTGTCATCTAACCCACCTTCCTTGCGTACAAGTTTACTACTGCCACCACTGCCAACAAGCTGCTTTGAGGGGCTGGCGCCACTAGTGTAGGTCTCAGTATCGCTGCTCTCATTGTCTGAAGTGTTTGGGGTATGCTTGGGTGAGGGCTCTACCACTCCAGGGATAGCGTCAGCCACCTGGTCAACCAGCCGGGTCTTGGGAACCTGGCGGAGGTTAAGCAGGCGGGAGCTGGTGTTGATAATATGGCGTGTGAGGCCAGTGGTAGCCCGGTTAATGGTGGATTTGGCTTCAGGGTCAGCTCCACGACGTTCAGTGGCTGCCACGCAGCTGGGATGTTCAGCGAGGCATTTGTCCTGGCATTTCTTGTGGCAAACGTAGGCGCAGATCATACATTGAGAGGCGGCCTTGGTCCAAACCTTCTTCTTGCAGTATTCACACCACGTGGGGTTCTGAAACTGGGTGTCTTGGAAGTTGTGACGAAGCTCCGCCGACTGCATGGCGCTGTAGGACAATTCGTCGCGCTGTGCAGTGGGGATATGCTCCCTCTCCCTTACATCCTCCTCATGGAGGCTCCCCTCTTGCTCTCTTTCTGACAGACCACCAGAATACTCAAAGTCACCTTCAGCCACGTTGCAGAAATTCAGAGTGACATCTCCATAACAGAGCTTTTCATTGAAGCCTTTGTGGCTGCTGAGGCTCCGTAGAGCAGTGCGACTGACGTTAGCCCTGGGCTCTGGAGGCCCCAACCTAAAGGTGCTCTGGTACTCTGCTGAAGATGTGGCCATGCATTCAAGGGCTATATGCTCCAGCTGGAGGCTGACATGACCCAGGCACAGCAAACTGCCCAGCTTAAAGGGATCTTTGCACCACAGAGCTACGTTAAGGTACTTATGGTTGCCCTCTACGTCAAACAGGACAGAGGCCTTGGGCCAGCGTGCCGTCTGGTTACGAAACATGGTTTCTGGAGATTCCCAGAGGGAATGGTCCTCTAGACTGTCCCGTGTACTGCAAGAGCTCTCTGATGCTTTGTCCTTGGTTTGATCAGCTTTGTTGCTGCTGGTCACAGTGGAAGGGACCTGTAGCTCATCTATGGACTCTGCAGGCCTAGTAGACTTACTCTCAGCAGGTTTGACACATATCTTCTCAGTGCCGATCTTATCTTCAACGGCTCCAGTGGGAGGAGCTTTTTCAGAGGACTTTTCAGTAGTGCCAATGGTGTTAGTTACAGTAGAAACAACAGTGGCATTAGTAATTGTTAACGGATCAATGCCTTCCAAAAGACAGGTTTCGGAGGAGGCCGATGTTAACCGTATCTGTGGTCTTGGCGGCACTGGAGGGCGAGAAGGAGGAGGTGGGGGAGGGACAGTAGGGCGTTGCAGACCCTCCATTGGATCACTATGGGTTTTATGTGGTGAGGGCTTTGGTGATTCTTTGGACTGGGGCTTTAGTGGTGACTGGAGACCCACCAGGTTCAACTTTCGGTTAAGGATAGGTGATATAGTACCAAGAGGCTTAGAGGCCAGGTTGGCCACAGTCCTTTTGGGGCTTTGGTTTACTGTAAGTAAGGACTCCTCCTTAGAATCACTGGTATTTGTGGTGCTGTTAGGGACACCAGTCTGGCCAAGTTTGGAGTCTACAATCAACTCTTCAAACTCAGAGTCCATCTCTTTGTTGTCAGATATATCAGAAAGGGTGGTGATGGGGGCTGGGTCTTCCTCAAAACCCCCTGGCTGCGAAATGAAACCGGTTTCCTCCAGGTGCCCAAACCCCTCCTGAAGAGGTCCGAGGCTTGCAAAAGAGGAGAGAGTCTGGTGACGAACAGGTCTCTCATAAAGTACCACCACTCTGTCTCCAGCCTGCTTCAACAGTTTGGGCACTTGAACCGAGGATGTTACTTTGACTCCTGTCAAATGTTAAAGAACAGGGAAAAAAGGTTATCAGCAGTGTGAAGTACAGACACAGTACATACCAATTATTAAAACATTGCAAACCTCCTATGGCAATGAGGCGATCCCCCCTCTGCAGGTCTGCCGCGGCAGCAGGGAAGTTGGGCGTCACCGTCTCAATGCTGACATGGACCGCATCCCCCTCGCTGGCAGGAACGTGCCTGAACGTCATCCCGACACTGCCACACGGCCCCTTGATGACCTCCGTCTGATGAGAAATGTTACAATGAAGAACCAAATTGATTTAGAGGTCATAGGCAGTGTTCTTTACTTATCTACTTGATGTAGTGATACGGTTGTGGTGTGCAAGAACACAAACAGTGTATCAACATTAGCAAGAAATTGACGCGCCGTTTTTTAGCGCAAAGAAGCACTTCTTTACCCTGAACTTCCATCTATCGATATCGATGGGTTCTCTTGTATATTTTAAGAGCTGTGGAAGATTTGTCGAAATGTACATTTGTATAGCACCTTTCTAGGTCTACTCCATGTCATCACTCACATACTGATGGAGGAGGCTACAAGGGGCCATTAGCCCAACAGGACACACATCCATTAGGGCTTCCTAACCAAGGCTGTTTCAACATGTGGACTGAAGGAGCCAGGGATCAAACCACTGACCTGGAAGACGACCCGCTGTACGCCTGGGCCATAGCATAACGGAATTGTCCATTCTGAATTTTGAAAGACTATTTGGTACACAGGATTTTTAAATAGTGTTTTTAACAATGTTTGTTGGTATTTTCTGTTGGTAACTTGAATATTTCAAGATCACTGACGTGAAAATACAATTTCATTCAAATTACAAAGTTCTAAAAAAGGTCATGGTATGGTTTTGTAAACCTTTTATCTTTGATAACCTATAAAAATGTCATAATAGTAAATAATGGAGTGTGAGTGTCCAAATAGGTTTGATTTTGATTTTATTAATAATTGTGGATGATCTACTTTAAGAAGTTTGGTAACATTTCTGGGATTGCAATGTATCACCCATAGAAAATGTCCATTAGCCTGATAACACACGTAAAAGCAACAACACTCTGACAGTAATTAACTAAGAACAAGGTATTTGGACAGAAAGAGGCATTTACAGTGTCATTTACACTATAGTTTCAACGTGGATGGAGTGTGGAATATCTTAACCAGAACAATTTGCTTTAACTATATACAATGTATTTATGTTAAAATGTTTACAAATCCATATATACGACAACAAGAATGAAAAAACACTTTTGAGTTGACAAATGCCTCAAGTTCAACATTTATCTGCCTCCACCATTTTCACTCAAACTGAAAGCAGCAATTCCGTGGCAGAGGAGAGAGCTGCAATTAAACCCCCACCGGGCTGCCTTAATAACACCCACCGCACACAGTCCAAGTCATCTATCCCACAGCACACCTGTTTTGATGGGGAGGTGACCCGTTTCACGCCTGACATGTCCTCTACCAAATTACAGCAGATTTATAGTAGCCAGACAGGGCGTCATATGCTGGTGATCTGCGGTGACAGAAGCACCGAAGAAGCACATGCAATCTGAACTGTGATTACTGGAGATGCCAGAGACACATATGGTACAATAGTTCCTGTTTCAGACATAGAGGATGCAGATTGTACAGGTGTCCTGTTCAGAAGACAGAAAAGGAGGGCAAACATGTAGACAGAGACAAATGACTGTAATTAGTCCTGGTTCTGGTGGAAGCCAATGATTGGGTTAGGACAGGCTATGAATGAGCACATCGTCTACACAAGCTGGGATCAGGGTGGCGCTGCACCTTTACTATTGTCTCGGTGGTGAACACAGGATTCAGTGAGACAGTTGTAGGTGAACCCTCTAAAAGGGTGTTCGGGGTGGGGGGGCATCCTCCCCAGAAGAAGATTTTGTACGTTTTTAGGTTCAATGCATCTATCTGGTTCACCTTGACAGCAAAATAAAGAGGCTGGATAGAACCTCAATAATGGTTTTGTGTTCTCGCAGTGGTAGAATGTAATCAAGTACATTTAGGTTACCAAAGTACTGCTCAAATGTGAGGTAATGTACTTCATACTTTGTCCACAACTAAGATCACAACTACCACTCAGACGGAAATTTTGTACCTTGAATTTCACTACAATTATTTGACAATATTATTTACTGGTAGGCTACTAGTGTATTTTGACGTCCATACCTTTGTTATTTTACTTAAGTAACAGGACAGTCTTGTCGAACACAGCTCTCATTAATAATGAAATCATAAACACATTGAGTAAATACCGTTGGAGATGAAACCGCTAAAAAGTTACACTACGGGGTCCGTGCTTCTCGACGGTTCGGTGGCCTGGCAGCATTCCCTGTCAGGGGGCTTCATTACTCCAAGTCGGATGTGAGGACAAAGCGAGCCCCTGTAAGGGGCGAGTCCCGGAGGAGGGCGGCGTACAGATGACCCAGCCAGGAACATGTGTCGCTATCATTTCCCAAGCACAACTAATGTCAGTTCCAGCAGACGACTAGGGAGGAAGTGCATAAGGAGAGGGCCAAACCAGACCACCCGACAAGGAAAAGGTATTTAGTAATCGGAAGGTTTGGCAATAAAGTCTTATTTTCACATTATCATAAACGTCATACTATTTATGTTGATACTTATAAATTATATATTATAAAAATTCATCAAACTCTCTTAAGAGCACAAATTGCCTGTGTCAACATGATAAAAGTCAATCTTAAAAAGGCAGTAAAGCATACAAAAAGCCAAAGGCAGCTGTGGGGTGAGGGCACTTTCAAATAACCCATCAAACTAGGTATATTGCTATAGCAAGACATGGCTAAAAAAAGATGTTCTTCAAATTCATCTACATTAAGGCATCATGTTATATCAAGATGTGTTTGAGTAAACAGACAGTCCTGGACTACACGGAGAAAGGGGGAGATAAAGACAGACAGAGAGACAGACGGACAGGTTTAATGTGATCTGAACAGGTTACAGCTCTTCCACGAAGACAATAACAGCATTGTGGGGCAGCAGGCTGCTCCGACCATTACTTAGTGTGGGGGGGGAGGTTCTGTTGGCCAACTGGGTCCATATTGGGATGATAACATCACAGCATTAACATTCAGTGACTACACGTGCACACCTCATCTCGGCGGTACTCTAGCAGATATTGAATCCTTTAACATAATAAGCAAACTTGAACTATGGAAGTGGTTGTCATTCTTGCATATTTCAATTATTCCATTTGTTAAGTTAACTAACGATTCACTAAATACTGGAACTAGTTATGATGAAACGTTATCCTGGCCATAATGTCCAGGTTGTCCTGTGGATCTAAAAATGCTACAAACATATTTTACATGCACGGAGGCCACTGGCACATTCAGATCTGGTGCTGAGTGGACCAACTTCTGCTTGGCTACTCAAGATGCACAGTTTAAGGGAGGTGAAATGTTGCTTATTGAGAAACAACTGCCCTAAGTTGAGTGTAGGTGATGAATATTCCTTCTATAATTGGAGAAGCCCTGCAGCTGTGTGGATACAGCTGCACCTCCGTCTGCAATGTCGCAATTGTGCCTAAAATAGATTCCCAAAGGTGAGCATACAAGTCCATTCTTATGAAGTGCAAATAGTAGTCACCCCTTTAAGTACATTTACACTAACAGCTGCACAGTCACAGACAGTATTATGTACTTAATTATATGCCATTGCACCCAGCGATACGTCCACTTCTCTCCGGCAGCACCACTGCATTCAGATAGAAATACACCCACCTGGGTTTTATATTCATTATTACTCTTTCTGAGGAATATCTCTGCTTTATAATTGTGAAGCCCTCTGAGGCTAATTTGTGATTTGGGGCTTTACAAAATTGAATTAATGTGATTGTGAGAAACAGAGGAGCCGGCATGTAAAGGGCGCAGAGCCGGCTGTGCACCATGTCATTTGTATTTGTAGAAACAGCATGTTTAATGTGCTGAGGGATGTGGCGCCAGGGAGCAGAGAGGAGTTCTACTTTAAAAACGAACATTGTGTCTTACAAAGTGAAAATACTTTACGTTACCAAAATGTTAAATACATGTTCTTTGCTTTAAATCAAAGTGTGAGAGGAGGGACGCAGTTTCTAAAGCTCTGAGTGGCACATTTGGGATTGTAACGAAGATTCTCCATTACACGCAGTTTGGGAGACAAAGATCATCATCAGTCAAAATCTAAGCAAAGGATTTAAACTATTAAAGTTCATTTTTGTAATTAAAATTAGACAAGCCAACCATTATATCTATTCTAGAAAATTATATGTGTAATGTTTGCCTCTGCTAAAGTAATATCGTTGCTGCCATTGATTTGTGATTATTGTAACATACATTTGTTCATGTTTCTGCACCGTAACAAGTATTTAGGGTCTTGAAGCAGACATTATTTGTCTATTTTACACCTTGAGGGGGAAGAAGTATATTTTCCCATGCATTTCTGGTTAATTTGAAGAAACATAATATTGATGTTGAAACAGAGTGTCTTAAATAAAAATCAAATGACGATATCCGCAGTGATTCGTTGCCCGGACCAGACTGCGTCACCCTCTATTGTCAATGTGGTGGTTGGAGTTTTGATTTTGTGAGAGAAGACTCTTTTCTTGCCATCGGAAAGTAGCTATGTGGTGCTTCTCAAACCGTTGTTTGGAAGAGCTTCCTCTCATGGCGGAGCACCAGGGGCCGGACTAACCTCATTAACATCGACTACAACAACAAGCAGCCCTCAGTTTCTTGTCTCTGTGCAGAAAAGACAAACGTAGCAACCCCGAACTGGCCACACACAAATTGAGTAATTCGCCATCTATTTCAGCAAATTCAGTCTCTCTTTTATCTACACTGCCATAGAGAACAAATGAAAGGTTAATATGTTCAAATGGCAGCCATCACTGCTTTTAAGTCCCCTATATTACCTCCAGGACCAAAGTCTTCCTTTGATCCCTGAATAAAACTATTTTACTTACTGTTACACTGACATATCACGGGCTTGCTCACAAAGCAAAATACACATGAATAATGAATGTTAAAATATAATGAAAAAAGTTCAAATAAACAGAATGCTATTGGTCTGGTCAAAACACACCAGACCCAAGAGCTGCTGTGTGAATGTTATGAAAAAAGATAAAGATAAAGGATAAGTATGGTGATTGATTTCGAACGAACCTGAATGTAAATACTACATAGAATTAAACATAAACTACCGTTTAGAAGCATCAAGTCTGCCCTTTAAGACATCACCAACATGACTCTTTACAACCAGAAGTGACGCAAGAAGGTGGAGCAGAGTACAAGCAAACGTTTGGGTAATTCTGGCCTACGTGGGAGTCATCAGTAGGCTGTGTGTATACGGAGCCGTCTCCAGGGAGAGCTGGCTAGCTGGAGGCTCCTCTTAAACCGCTGTTTGACGGATAGCTCGGACGCATCTCAGGTTGCTTGGCTGAACATCCCTCTGATCTCCAGCAGGTCTGGGAGAGTGTGTGCTAGACAGAGCGGTGGGGGTTGAGCAAATCCTTTTCCCTGTCACCGCACCGCTTGGTAATTGAATATAATACCACACGTCAGATCGATTTGTGTATGGTTATAGGGTACGAGTCGCTGCAAGGCAAGTGCACCGCAATTCCCTGCCACATCCAATTAGCAGCCCCAGTGGTGACGGGGGTGGAGGGGGCTGAGGGTTGGGGTGCATGGCCAGGAGCTCAGGTGTTTACGTGGGTATATCAGGCTGGTTAACTGTGACGCAAACTCCGCAGTATCTGTTCTCAAACACAATATGACAGACACTGGTTAAGTTACAGTATAAGTCACTGGAACATTTTAAAGTCTCTTTTCTTGAAAACTATTTTATACAGCAGGACTATGATGATATCATCTGGAGCAGAGGTCTTCAACAGTGGGTCCGCAACTCCTGCAGGGGGGGAGAGGGGGGTCGCAATTTTTTTTCTCCATAAATTGAAATGTCTTCAAAATCAGAATTGTATGTATAGTCTTTAAATACACATCAACATGAATCCAACATATTGTAGCGAATAGATACATTTATGGAGAAGACGTTATCTTTCAGTCCGCAACACACATTCATCTTCCCACAGCAGCTCGCTCAAGCTGGGCAGCGGTTCCTTCACAGCTCCTTCTATGCAAATACGACAGCACCGACACCAGCCAATCAGATCGCGTTTATGCTCACGTCTAAAGAGCGAAAAGCTCAAAAATAAAAGATGGCTGACTAAAATCCGTAGAATAGGGGGTCCCTGCTCCATCAGTTTGGGGGACCTTGGGCTGAAAAAACGTTGGAGTTATTACTCAATTAAAGCAGTGCTAAAGCCACCATCATCTTTGAATGAGTGAATGAGTGCAGCCCTTATTTGGACGAGGGCCCAATTCTGCCACCGAGCAGAGGTTCTTCAGTTCTTTTTTCTAGTCTTCTGACTAACAATTTCTTTAACGCTACATTTCATCATTCATCCATTCACACCCATTCATAGACTGATGGGAGGAGCTATACACAGTGACACCTGCCCATCGGCAACTAACATTCATACACCATAGTCACAGCTACAGGAGATTTTCAGGACAAGTGTCTTGCCCAAGGACACATGGACCACGACACATGGACCCCGGTCCCCTGATTGAAAGACAACCCTGGTCTCCACTGACCCACAGTCCCCCTTGTGCTGCCTTCAAGGCATTTCTTTGCTTAACTCTAGATGGTGTTTTGTTTTCACAACAGGAATAGGTATTCCTCTATGTGTCAAACAGAAGGGGGAGAGTGGCAAACTGACCACTTTATGCAGCGCTAGCTGCTAGGCTACTTCAATCTCAATCTACCCTGCGCGGCGCACGGTCTGAAGAGGACAACCACTGTGTCCCTAAAAGACATAGGCGTTAGATGATGGTTGAGAGCACCACAAAGTGCACAAGGACAGCACAAGTGTCACTTGTTCATATTGTTCCACCCGGTGGGATTCTGCCTTGGAGATAATCAAATATGTTGTTATTTTACATTAATTAAAAAATTAATTAACATTAATTTAACATTCAGATACAAACTCTTAAGCGATAGGAGCGATAGGAAGGCTCTCCTAAAGGAGAAATGAATATGTTTAATAAGTGCTTTTCTTCAATTTTGCATCTCGGCAAAGACTGCAAGTTTCTTGTAAAGTGCTCTGTAAAGTGACAGCCCCTATTACAATGCAGCCAGCGGCGGAAATACACAAGGGCAAAGGGCAAAATTGCCCCCATAATTTCTTCCAACAATAACTACAATTTAGTTAACTTGTCAAACACATTGCAGCCGTAACGACCCGGTCCAGTTGCCATTGAATGTTTGATTCTCGCCTCAACTGATGTATGCGGGATGAATCAAACGTTCTGAAGAAGAAAAAAAAAGTAGCTTAATCTCTTAATCAGACCTGTGAGCGCGCGGCAATTATTGTGCTGACTTTATCAAGGGGAGCGAAAACATTAAGAAAAACGCGTCCTTTCGCCACCAGACGACCAAGCAACGAACCATCGCCTACGGTGAGTGATAACTAAGTATTTATTATTTTGAAATGATTAAGTTAGCTAACATTGGCTAGCTCTGATTAGCTATTTAACTAACATTAGCTACGAAGGCTTGCTAGCTAGCTAACGTTAGTGCAGCCAGCGAGAGATGTTTCTCCTCTCCTCATTAGTTAGTGCCATCTTTTGGTTAACAGCCAATGTCCTATTTGGGTAAAATACAATTTGTTGAGACTGCAGTTGACTCAAGGTTTAAATGTTTTCTGTTCATTTTGGTTCAAAAAAATCTACAACACTTGCTGCCTAGTAGTCATATTGCTGCCATTTGATGACAAATGCATATTTGCATTTGTAGCCCAAATAAGTATATTTATTATTTTTAACATAGGTTAAATGTTATTTCAGTTTCAAAAATGCCCCCAAATTTCTTGTAAAATGCCCCTGATTTTCAGTCAGTGAAATACAGCCATGCATTTCCCACAGCGGTCTTTAGGGCAAGCTGTACAGAAGTTTATTGTCCAGCCCAGTAGAGCTGCTCATGTTGAAAGATCTGCCTCATAAAAATATATTCAAACGGTTCCGAGGACCATAGAAATTGCTTATTAGCTAGAACAAAACTATTCAGGGTCGATAGAAAACCAGTCTCCTGCCATCTAAGAACATGCTCTGGGGTTGTAAAGACATCAGTCAAGAAGGTGGACGGATTTCAGATTGAGTTGGTACTGTACTCACTCCCATCGCTCATTGATTGTCATTCAATACCAAACAATCGGCCTGAGGTTCCAACACCAGGCGCTGTTCTAGATCCCATCAGCCCATCTGCAAGGACGACGCTAGCAGTTGGGTTGCCCCACTGCCACGAAGACCAACGACAGCTTCTCCTGAACAACAGGGGGCAGGTGGTTAACTGGTTCGCAACCTTACAATGATCCTTAAAAAAGAAGCCTGAAATGCATATAGATGGTATCTCCCAACGTTTGGGGTATATCACTCACAAAAACCTAACCAGTTCAAAGTGGTCTTTGACTTGCACTGAGTACTTTGTTGTCTCCCTCAATGGCGTGTTACTCACTGGTCCTGATAGCAACAACTTGGTGCCGTGTCACGCTTTCGGAAAAAGAAGGTGGCAGTTATTGCCGATGTTTTATTGTTTCTTGGTGAATAAAGACCATCGCCAGTTCCTCAGCTTTTTATGGTACGAGGACAATGATTTAGATTATGTAATTGTGGAGTGTTGAAAGAAGGTCCACGTCTTTGGCAACACACCCACTCCCGCTATGGTTATCTACGGGCTCCGAAGAGTTGTTAGAGAAGGTGCAGAGGTCTACGGTTCTGATACGGTTCGTGGAAAGGCACATTTGCGCTGATTGTTTGGTCCCTACCATCCAGGGACAACAGAAGCAAATCAACTTGCTGCAGCAAACACAAGCATCACTTGCGGAATTAAATCTAAGCTTACACAAGTTTACATCTAATGGTACGTTCACACCAGAAGCGAATTTTTGCTTTAGGGTTGTTGCGCTTCATTCGTGGCTAGAAGGGGGCGTCGCTTATCTCCTTCACGTGTCTCCGTAAAGACAGTTATTGTTTCTGCTATCCACCATGGAAATAAATAATCACAATCTTTCTTTCTGCTCTTATTTGTTGTGTGAATTACACAAATGTCGGAACCGCAAACGGTGTTGTGTTCATGACATCATCCGTTGTCGCACACAGCACACAGCTTGAATTGACTGACTCCTCCAGAGAGTGCGTCTGGATGACTGCCGCTTCCAGCACTACTTCAGGCTGACCAGCAGCCGGTCTGATGACCTGTTGTGTCGGCTCGGTGCCGGCGTGTCTCAGTTAGTCACAAACTAACTTACAGGTGTTCAGTCTCAGCTGTGTGTGTCTGCGGTGAGCGGCCGTTTAATAAAGTGTATTCACGCTGTGGCAGAGCATCTAAACGCTGATTGGCTTTTGCAAGACAGCGTCGGGCGAAAAAGCTATTTATTCGCTTCGCTCGTTTCGCCACATTTTTCGCGTCATTCGCGCCCCCCGTTTAAAATTTGCCTCATTTGTGACCAGACGTGTCTGTGCATTGACTTTACATGGAATCTACTCGCACGATTAATTCGCTTCACTTTGGTATGAACGTACCATAACTGTCAGGCCGTTATAGATGCCTTTCCGCCCAAAGATCGAGCCTCAGCAATCAAGGATGGAAATTGCTGTTTTAAGTTAATTTGATTGTTTGCTTCAGCTCTTGCCATTTTTATGTGACTGGACTGACAGTTCTCGCTGTAGATTCTGCTATATTAGATTAAATTGACTGCTAGCGTGCACACTTATCTTTGCTACGTTTAACCTGATCTTTCTCTTATAAAGCAGACTTGGGTCATTGAAACTCAACTCAATTTTTGTTTGAATTTTCACCGAGGTGACAAAGTGGTTGTTGTTTTGCATTTTGAGGAGTTTCTACTGAGGGCAATCAACCTTTCGTTTCCGAACGACGAGGGGTGTGGTCAGCGCAGGTAGCCAACTTCCATTGACGAGGGAGTATTTAATCAGACTAACATCCAGACGGAGAAGTCGTCTGACCTCTTACTCCTACCTTTTTCTTTTGCACACTCAGTCCATCTCCCCCTACTCACAACGCCAGCAATCTTCTTGACTACATCTTCTCCAGAAACTGCTCCACCTCTAACCTCACTTTAACTCCACGTCACGTTTCTGACTTCTTCATCTCCTACTCTCCTCTGCGCTCTCTTACTAACGACCTCACCCAATCAACTAACCCTAACCCTATTTCACCAAAAAAATAGCGGACATACACTCCGCTTTCTCAAACCCATCTCCTATTACTTGTGTCACACCAACGTCTATCCTTTATCACCCTTGCTTCCCTCTTTCACCACCCTGTCTCCTAAGTTCTCAACTTAGTAACCGCTGCCCGTCCGACCACCTGCCCTCTTGACCCCATTCCATGTTCTACAATCTATCGCTCCTGACCTTCTTCCTTTCCTCACCTGACTCATTAACATTTTGCTGTTATCTGGCAGTTTTCCCAACTCTCTGAAGCAGGCAAGTGTTAACCCACTCCTGAAGAAACCCACCCTCAACCCCAAGAAAACAACTTCCGACCGGTCTTTCTTCTTTCCTTTTAGTCCAAAACTCTTGAACGTGTTATTGTCTCTATCTCCACCGTAACAACCTCCTTGAACCCCACCAGTCAGGCTTCAAGGCAGGTCATTCCACAAACTTTGGCAACTCTGTGTTAACGCCCACTTTGACTGCCAGGAACCTCTGTGTGACACTCGACAGCCAACTCTCCCTGACTCCCAACATCACTGCAAACACACGATCCTGTAGATACACACTCTACAACATCAGGAGAATATGTCTCCTTCTCACTCAGAAGGCAGCGCAGGTACTGATTCAGGCTCTTGTCATATCCCACCTTGACTATTTTAACGCTCTCCTGGCAAGTCTCCCTGCTACCGCCATTTGACCTCTGCAGCTCATCCAGAATGCAGCAGCTCGACAAGATCACAACGCTTTGCTGTTCTGGCTAGGAAATGGTAGAATGAGCTGTCTGATGACATCAGCACCGCGGAGAGCCTTCACATCTTCCACCGCAAACTAAAGACACACCTCTTCAGACTCTACCTGGACTAAAAAGACTAACAAATTGTAGCACTTAAAAATTGTAATTATAATGTATCTTATCTATAGCAAGTTGTAAATCGGCTTATTTGATGTTATTGCTTGTTCTTTTGAGTTTATATCCTTATGGTTGAAATGCACTTCTTGTAAGTCTATCCATCCATCCATCCATCTTCAATCGCTTATCCGGGGTCGGGTCGCAGGGGCAACAGCTCCAGCAGGGGACCCCAAACTTCCTTTTCCCGGGCCACATCTACCAGCTCTGACTGGGGGATCCCAAGGCGTTCCCAGGCCTGTGCAGAGATATAATCTCTCCCACCTAGTCCTGGGTCTTGCCCAGGGCCTCTTCCCAGCTGGCCGTGCCTGGAACACCTCCCTAGGGAGGCGCCCAGAGGGCATCCTCACCAGATGCCCAAACCACCTCAACTGGCTCCTTTCATCGCAAAGGAGCAGCGTCTCTACTCCGATCTCTAAGGGAGATGCCAGACACTCTCCTGAAGAAACCCATTTCGGCCGCTTGTACCCGTGACCTAGTTCTTTCGGTCATGACCCATCCTTCATGACCATAGGTGAGGGTAGGAACGAAGATTGACCAGTAGATCGAGAGCTTTGCCTCCCAGCTAAGCTCTCTTTTCGTCACAAAGGCGTGGTATAGCGCAGAGTGCAATACCGCCCCCGCTG
The DNA here is from genome assembly GCF_964276395.1 of Gasterosteus aculeatus. Taxonomy (NCBI): domain Eukaryota; kingdom Metazoa; phylum Chordata; class Actinopteri; order Perciformes; family Gasterosteidae; genus Gasterosteus; species Gasterosteus aculeatus. Next base: position 2,272,281 of record NC_135693.1, on the reverse strand, counting down.
CTCCGATTCTCCGGCCAAATTCACATTCCATCTTCCCCTCAGTCATGAACAAGACCCCGAGGTACTTGAACTCCTTCACTTGGGGTAAGAACACATTCTCTACCTGGAGTAGGCAATCCATCGGTTTCCTGCTGAGAACCATGGCCTCAGATTTAAAAGGTGCTAATCTACTTCTTGTAAGTTGTTTTGATTAAAAGTGTCAGCTGAATAACATGTAATAATAATGTAATAACCACAAAGCGCGGCAGACCTACCACCCGGGCTTTCCAAACATGACCTTTTACATAGGTGGGGCTAGATGTATTTGATCCTTAGGCTGTCACAAGCAGACGCATCAGAGGAGGACATGCCGAGTGTAAGCGATGGCCATCATGCTCTGCTGTATGAGTTCAAGGTCTATCTACGTTGAGGTAACAGTCCATAGACACGACCAGCTGCATGAATAAAACCAGTTTGCAGGTGTGTATGGTTTAATTAGACTAAGTTAATGCTGTGCAAAAATGTCTCATTTGGGACAGTGGTCCCCAACCACCGGGCCGTGGGCCGTTTGGTACCGGGCCGCACCACAGAAAGCTTATATATATATATATATATATATATATATATATATATATATATATATATATATATATATATATATATATATATATATATATATATATATATTTTTTTTTTTTGCTGAAAAATGTTTTATTTTAAAAAATTGACCGGATTTTCTCCTAATTATGTGCGCTTGTCCCGCTGACATATTCCCCACGCGTCAGACGTTTTTCTTGTCCTTTTACCGTGCACGGCAGTTTCGAACACAGAGCGCGTGGGGACCACTGATTTGGGACATTGTGTTATTTATTTTCACCAACATGGTAGTGAGAGTGTTAAAAAGGTCAAAACGACAAACGTCTTCATCATCTGGGTTTCAGTTCATGTTTAATCAGTATTACAACACACGTCACGAGAAAATTACACCCTATTATCTGTATTTTACTTTTTATTTAACAATAGAGAGAATACCTTGTGACTTACAATTACGCAATACCTTTTGGAAAAAAGAATCTGCAGATTCATACAGGTATTGTGATGAACTGCTTATATGTCACCTCTGACGTTAACAACTAAGGAAAGCAGAGGATCCATTTACATTATGTACTGCTGAACCAACGTTATGTAATACTTTACCATTCAATTTGATGAGAAAGTGTGTCCAAACGTTAGACTGGCACTTAGCTCCTAGATAGTTGGTCACCCTCACATCTTGGTTGGTCGTTTGAATGGTAAAAAAAGAAAAGATCGGAACAATAGTTTGCCGTTGAGTAAAGATCACTCTTGGAATCTTATTACGCATTACACCATCATCCTTCAGTCTTTTTTCTGCATCTACAATTAACTCAATATCACCTGTATCCCCACCTCCTCAGACTTAATTGCCCTGATGCAGGCACAGCTATCTATCTGAAATGTTAAACCCTGACTAATGGGCAGATATTAATGACTCAATATTTTCTGAATGGCACAACCTAATTCAGCTCAATTATGTGGCAGAAACATGGATGGATGTTCATCGTATAGAGGATTTATCAGTGAAGTTTAGACTTGTGTGGCTCAATCTGAATTTTCAAGTTGCCTTTTTAATCATAGGGAAGCAGGTTTCAAAAGCATTAAGAACAAAGGAGTTGTCATGGAGACACGGGCTAACAAAAAGGTGCTTTGCCTAATTTGCACTTGTATAGACAGCAATAGAGGTTTGGTCGCCCACACGTTCCTTTTTTGTAGCTGTCATAGGCAAAAATAATGAATTTTACATCGTCCTAGGGTAAGACATGACAACTAGTGTGAAACGAAGAACACACTATGCCCCTTATCGAGTTGGTATTTTCGTCGTTCCTGTCCATTGAACACCGATGCTCGACTGTCATGCAAGAACCATCTCCCTCCTCCCTGAACTCACCAGCTGCTTCAGACTGCACCTTGAGCCCTGCAGGGACACATCTCACAATTTGAGCACATACCATGTGCTTAACATTCATTTTACATTTGCAGTTTTTTGCCTTATCGCAGTGTGTTGCCGTGTTCGCACTCCAAGTGTATCCGGCTACATTGTCAGTAGGTCGCCGTTCAAGAGTTGCTCAGCTAATAAATACAAACGCATGAGCTGGCTCATGTTTTTTTTTTTGTTAAATGGAACAGAATAGGGTGATACAAAAACATGCTTTGAGAGCTGATAAAAGTTTAGTCGTAATCATTCCCATCTGGTCTCTGCTGGGCCCTTCAAGCATAAACCCTCCTTTTATGCTCAGGGAGGAAGACAAAAACATATGATTTTATTTATGTGGGCTCTGCTGCTGCTCAGATCCTTTATAATATCATTTCTGTTAAGGAAAAGTACAAAAAAAATGATTACCGTCACTCTCAATAAGACTGACATAGCAGCAGTAAAACAGACAAGCACATGTCATGTCAGTTGTAAGATCCTTCTAGAGGCAAAGTTCAGAGTGGATCTTCAAAGATTAGAAGATGAATTTATCGAGTGGCTTGCACTACTGTATCTTCAGTGAGTATAATAAAATCAACATGATAAGATGCTTCATTTTTCAACTGGACCATTTTACCTGTCATGTCGTACAAACTTTCGGAGTAAGATACTTTAGTACCAGGTGTATGGAAAACAGTCAGGGTTCAAAGGGCACTCCAATAACAGCCATTCATCGCCAACAAATCCTAAACCCTTTTCATGCAGAGATTGTGCAACAGGGCTGTAAAGAAGATCTGCCATTACATCAGCTTTGTTTATTCACTGTGAACCGAACAAAATGAACCAGCACAATGCCCAACTGTGTGATTTCAAATAGCATCTTATTTTCCCTTCATAGGCCCAGTGAACCAATAATAGGGAAAATTGAAAGTGTTGGTCTAAGCATATTATTTACACTTTCTCAAATACTGCATCTAGATACAGAGACATTTAAACCCTGGTCCCTGTCTCGGACTCTGGCTAACGACTAATCAGTGGGGGTCATTACTTGGAGTTCAGGAGAGCCATTTTGACACTGTATAGACTAACTGGTCATTTCTTTCCTAATGAGAGACCTTGCCTTTAGGACCAGAGAAATGCATTCCAAATGAAAATGGGAAGAAAAGTATAATGTGCCTGTTGCTCTGCCTGTCATGCACATGGCGTCTGGTCTATTGAGTTTCCTCTGAGGTGAATTGATCCATGAAAGAGACGATTAGGAACAAACCGCTTGTGGGACCAACCTCTCATGTCTTTAATCTGCTTTCTGTTGCGTGGCCAGCCGTCGACACACAGAATTAGAACAGGCCATTAAATTGGCCCGGTAAGGCGGAAACCAATGGTGAATGTGACCCCCACAAATCAATGTGTGCGTAACAAAAACAAAAAAGGCTTCTTTAGCTACCGTTTGATTGAGTGCTGGATGTGCATGTTGACACGGCAAACAATGTAGTCCTTTCCTCATTTCCTTTTTTTTAAAGGAAAGACAAAAGCATTCTGGCATCTATATTCCAGCTGGAGATATACAGAGCATCCAGTTGGTAGATTTACCTTCCACTTTCCGTTTATTTTAGTATTTATTCCTATTTTTGTAAACTGTATTTCCTAAAAAGGTCTAAGTCCGATTTTTGCATCGCACTTAAATTGCATAAGATCGGCAGATACAGTGGATATAAAAAGTCTATTCTCCTGTAGAAATGACAGCTTTTAGTAATGTAAAAGACAAAATCATGTCAGAACATTTCCCACCATCTATGTGGCATATAATGTAAATAATTGAATTGAAAAAATAAAATCCTTTAGGTGGAAATATTGGGAACTAAAAAATGTGGTTGTTTAAGTGTGAGCTCCTTGTTATAGATGGGGATGTGGCTGTGTTCAGGATTAACAAATCACATTCACACTCATAATTGTAGTCCGTACACACCTGTCATCATTTAAAGTGATGCTGATAGTTCCACGTAAAGTTCAGCTGTCTAGTAGCATTTACAGCGAAAGCCATCAGAGATCTCATTGTTGAAAAGGGTCAGTCAGGAGAAGGTTAGTAAAAGAATGAGATATTCTATGGAACGCAGTGAAGACGGCCATCATCAAGTGGAGAAAATGTATCACTAAAGTGACATTACCAAGAACTGGACGTCCCTCCAAAACTGATGAAGAGACGAGGAGGAAACTTCCGAGAGGCCTACAGCAACAGTAAAGGAGCTGCTGGGATTTCTACTGGCTGTGTACTACATGTGACAAGAACCTCCCGTAGTCTTCATGGGTATGGGCTATGGGGGCAAGACCTCTGATCTCTGGTGGGGATGAGTCCGCCTACAGGCTGACCATCTGGTCACTCCAGGACTTGTTCCCTTCAGGGACCCTGAATCGAGCTAGAAAGATTGTAGCGGACCCCTCTCACGTCGGACAAAAACTGTGTGTCCCTTCTGTCTGGCAGGAGGCTGAGGTCCATCAGGACCAAGACCTTCTTCCCCAAAACATTTAACATAGCAGGATGATACCACCCACTCCTACTGTACAAAAACACTTCAAAAAGTGTGCATGTGTGTGCACGTGCTTGTCCACAGCAACCAACAGTCTTTCATCGGGTGCAGATTAAAGACACAAAGACATCCTAGGTGGAACATCAAACAATCACTGTGATGGGGAGAGAAAGGGGGGTTGGGTGTGTGTGTGTGTGTCTGTTGGGAGTGCGTCAGAGATGTTGAAATCACCTGCATGAAATTGTATTTTCTCATTCTCCAAGCCTATCTGGTGGTGTGTGTATATTGTGTGAATATTGACTATAGTAGTGGAATAGTGCCATGGCTGATCTGGAGTAAGATATCAGGCGGCCGCTGTGGTCACAGCGCGTGGATGACCTGATCAGCAAAACCTTAGTAGTTGTAGTTATCTTTTTTCTGGCTGGCTGCTTTTTTGGATGACGTGTAAAATTAACCGTCTTATCCAGTCAAACATTAGCCTTAAATATAAGTTATTATTATTATTCTGATTAGTCTAATTCGCTCTGGAAACTAAAGTCGTTTAGAGAATTGAAACGACGCTGCATCTGGTTTCCACGCAAATGTAGAAATTAGATAAAAGTGACGCAGGTTCAGCTGAAACATTTTCCGCTGAGACTCAAGTGGGGCTTCTGGCAGCGTGCCATGGACCGACCCAGATCCAGCTCTATCTGCAGCCCTCTACAGTCTACCAACCAGGAGCTTCGCTTTGTATTGCCGCTCCACAATAGGAGCCGACACAGAGATCATGGAGTTGCTGATATTGTTTGGACCACAGGACGGAAGGGATGCACGGGACAACCAGAGCCAAGATACTTTTTTCTTTCAGCTCTAGAGGTTCTACAAAAGGTGTGTGCAAAATTGAAAAAAACGTCCAGATAAAATGCACTTCCCACTAAACAAATTTTTTTTTTTTTGATGACGATGATTTTTTTATTGAATGTGTAATAATTTCTACAAATCAAATCACAGTCTTTAAATTGAGGGTGAATGTCTGGCTTTCACTGCCTAATCATTGAGAGTGCTCTTTGACAGAGACCCTAAACAGATCAGGCTGTACCCATCTGCGACTTCCTAATCACTGGCACTACATGTTGCTGTGAAGGAAACCCTGCGCCTGGTCCGGGAAGCTGGGTGACTTTGGGCTCCGGGCCATGAGACCGATCACAAACACCAGCGCAATATTCGGCCTCATGCAACTGTAAATATACACACTCGTTTTCATACCACACGTAGCCATTCACCGAGTGCAACCAATTGTTGTTACACAACGGGATGTTGAGCGTAGTGTTCCTGTGTATGTTCCATGGGTCAAGCTGTCAGCAAGAATCAGCTTTCAGGGCCCACGATGGAATCGACGGAGCAGATGTGCAAACACGCCTGACAGAGCTTCCAGCCCCGCGACCTCAACACACCGTAAATGATAAAAAAAACTCACACGCGCACTCGCAAGCACGCACCCAATCTCACACTCCGTAATGGAACAGGATTCATTTACACAGCTCACAGGTGGTCTGTGTGCGGATGCAAGCGCACAAAGTACAGTGGAGATGCTGAAGTGAACATTGAGCAATGGGAGAAGGCAGAGATAAAAGGTTCATCTTTCTCAGCTTGTATAACAAAGAAATCGAAAAAATGAAGGAAAGAATCAATCCAGAGCTACAAGCTTGCGGTCACCTCTCTCTCACACACACACGTCATTTAATACAGGCGCTCCCCAGCAGTTAATGTTATAGTACAGGTAGATGAAATCAAGCTGATTGGTTGAGAGTGAGTGTATTGAGCTTTATGAACACCACCCTAAAAAGGGACAACAACAAAAATATAAATGCTCATTAAGAGCATGGAATTTATGGTTTAAATTTGAGGACCAGACTATCCATCCAGCCCCTGTGTCAGTACAGATGCAAAGTCATCACAGAAAACCACTTTCTAAAGCCTTTTAAACCCAGTGTTTCCCTTGCCATTATATTTGGGCGCGAAACTGAAGTAAAACACTACTTCCATCCAAGTTATTTGAGGGGGTTGAGCTGTGAGAGGGTTCTTGACCCTCGCTCTGCAGCGGGTTATCAGACCTAACAAACAGACCCCAGCACCTCATCCATACTAGTATTGAACAGCCACTCCTGTTCATGCTGTACACCAGGGGTGCCCTACAAGTCAATCGCCTGTGCCGGTAGATCGCCTACCATTGAAGAAAAAAGAAAAATCCTGTTGGGTCGCCGGTAGTGCTAATTAGCAATTGCTTACTAACAGCCACATTTCATTTCATTCAAATGCAACCCTGGCTTACTCCAACCAGTGCAAGTCATCAGAGTAAGGGAATAACCAAGAATGTAGTGAATGCTTGTGAAGGTTCCCTCGCTTAACATGAATTGGTTGCTTGAAAAAGTAGCTTGCACCTGCAATTGCAGCAACATGAGGAAGATGAGGACACCAGCGTCAAAAACTGGATTACAAACATTGCCACTGCCTGTTCACCCTGCTGCAATCTGAAAACGTGATTCAGATGTATGAACTGCGCCCCCTCCCCCCCCAGAACGAAGAGAAGCGTCTTCCCTTAGTCTGAGACAGTCCTTCATCCACCCCACTCCATCTTGACTTCTTTCATGGGTCCTAATGTTGTAAAATGGGACCAAAACCTGCATTCAGTTGTGCGTTATTGTTGTAAAATGTGAAACAATTAACCTTGAATTTGTGGACGATATTAGGACAATAACAGGCATTAAACCAACCCCGAAGAAAGCAGAAGCATACGGCTCACAGTGGTTAAACATAATGTTTTTTATGGCATTTGAAAATCCCCTAACAAGCACACGCAAAGCGGCTGTTTTCATGAGAGATGCGACAGAAGCTCATATCTGGCAATCATCAGCAGGAAAATGGAGAGAGCCAGAAAGATGGCAAATTGACCTTTTCCGGATGGTATAGCCTTTTCATCCATACTACAGAGTCCTGCAAGGGACACACAGACTGGACAAGTCTGATAAAACAAGCTGAAATGCCACGGTGAATCTGCATTTATATGCCTAATTTAACAAAAAAGGGATACAAGAGCTTTGAAGTGGGACCACTTGGAGTGGCTGTGCTGATGGAGATTCTCATGTTCATTACCTACTGGATGCTGGCTGCACCTTTACCAACCATTGGGTCACTTCTGGAGAAAGGTTGTATGTAGTTCCATACATGTACAGTGTGCATATGCAACGACTGACTTTTGTTGTGTAGCATATGCTTTGGAGATGGAGATTCAAATGCAACAAAACCCAACTAAATGACATTGATAATTGAAAAAAAACAAATCCATGAAATATGATTACAACTTTTAAAATTGAAGTAAAACACACAGGAATCTAACATTTCCATTGCACCCCAGATGATACACATGTGTAAATGAGGTCATCTTTAATTCTCTGCCCTTATATCTTATAAAGCTCTTCATCGTGTAATTACAGGATGTGGAATCAATTTCTTTTGTTTTGCAAAGTAAAGGTTAAATTTGAACGCCAGTACTATAAACATCTTGTGTAAGTGTACAATAAACTGCTGCCTTGGGAGGAAAGCAGTGACAGGGTGAGATGATGTGGATAGCAGTCAGATGGAGGCCTGATATTTCACTGCCCCCTGCTGGATGAGGATCGAACCGGCCGCGACATGACGACACAGAGCCCAACAATTACAAATCTTTGGGCCGTTGCAAATGGCATTCAGAAGTGTGTGGCAAAAATAGCAGGCAGCATTCAGCTTCACTGTGATTACGGCTGACATTCTAAAACTGTCATTAGTCACTTCCAAACCAGCCTGATGTGATAGACGTAATATCTCTAAATTGCAGCAATTAGAAAAGGTCTGCCGGGGGGCCTGAAAATGTTCTCTGCTGCTCATAATGTCAACAATGGGACAATAACATTAGTGCAAGGATGATGAAAATACGCTTTTATTAATGTGTCAATAAAGCATAGTGTCCAATCTGTGTCATTTGAGGAAATGTTTGCGTTATGCTTTGTGGTGTTTGAAAAGTGAGTTTTTAAAAATATGCTAAATTTGATATTTTCACTGCATTAATTTAGCAGCAAACAAGTATTACCTACGTAAAGATATGAAGGAGTAACGTCTACCTGAGCAGAGATTGGATTGTTAGATTGGATAGTACTGCGTACGTATGCCTTATGGGAAGGACGGAAAGAGGAGAACGCACCTGTTTGATGGAGCTGCGAGTCTTCTCCTTCCACTGGTGGCTGCTCAGCTCCAGGGTGCAGTGGACATAGGTTTCTCTGTCATAGGAGCCCAGGATGAACAGTCTGCAGAGACATGTGAGATTCTTCAGTGAAAACTTTTAGAAGCACCAGTTACGTCTAATCCACGTGTCTCTGCTGGTTTGTGTTTGTCTATGTGAAGGCCGTGTTTGGTTTGTCCTTCATGGGCTACTGTAGAATCCAGACTCTGTATGTCACCTGTTTCCTACAAGGGGATCCAATCTAAGGACACAAAACATTTGCCTACATCCCAAATTCACCTAGGGTGGCAACTAACGATTATTTTGATAATCGATTAATCGATTTTCAATCAATCTTTTCAATTTATTGATGAATCTGATAAAAAACAGCATAAAAAAAGCTTTAATTTCCACCCTTTATTCTAAAACAGAACTGCAAATTCACATTGCGGAAAGACTTCAGAAAGTCCACAAACAAGTCGCTCCTTGAACATAATCATTTATAAAAAAAAGAAAGAAAGAAAAATACAATTAAAAAAAACACAAAACAGGATAATCTGAACTTCTCTACACTACACTGACAGACGCACATACTCAGACACACTCAAACACACCATGTTCACTTGAAGCTTATTCATGAAATTATTACCATCAGTGCAAGTTCTTTGTTTTTAACAGATTTGCAAAAAACAGTTTTTACTTTGTCATTATGGGTTGTTGTGTGTAGAATGTTGAGGAAAATAATGAATTTAATCCATTTTGGAATAAAGCTGTAACATAACAAAATGTGGGAAAAGTGAATATTATATACATCACACACACACACACACACACACACACACACACACACACACACTGTCTCACCTGCTACATTCAATGAGGGTGACTTTGAGTCGGCCTTCCACCAGTCTGCTGTCCTGGATGGACAGGTCCAAATCACAAGCCAAACCCAGCGGCGGCTGCACTTGGAACGGAAAGAAGGGCTTGTATCTGCAGAGACAAAAGAAGAACCTTTTAGTCAGGATCTAAACTCTAAACACAGATACGACCTACTTGACTGCGTCAAAAATGATCTCTTTAACCCTACATCGTGTTCAACATACGACAGCAGTGGAATAAAAACTGATCACACACACAGACCTTCTCATAACAGACCTAAAGGCTAATGAAAACAACGTATTAATGATATAAAACATTCTGTTTAACATCAGACAACAAGGTATGGCAGCTAAAAGAATTTGGTAAATAAAAATACAATCGTATGATTATGCCAATAACTATTACAGATGACAATAACAAAGTAACAGATTAACATTGAGAAGTTGAAATTTATAGTAATTTCTGAATGGCTCGGGGGGGGTGAGGGGGGGGCAACGTTATTCCGGATCCTCGTTGTTATTTTACTGAATCAAGATAGTCAATAATCAGAAAATCTTATTTAGGACAAGAAAATTCTCTTTATTTTGGAAGGTAAAACTGAGACTTTACTTCAGAGATGAACAATGTTAGTAGGACACCACAAGTTAGCATCACCCCGGTTACCATGACAACGCCGATTGGATGTTCTGTGACAGACACAAGAAGCTAAATTTGGGCACTCAGTGAAAACGTTTTGATTTGAGAGACCGGTCCCCCTCCTCTGAAAGGTATGGAGCCACACGGCGTGGAAGGCATCACCAGTGATTTGCTGTAGGCTGTTTGGGAGGAATTTAAGCGGAACTAATTGTGCAGGGTGTGGTGCCTGGTGGAGTTTCAATGAGAACAGTCATTGTAATGTATACACATGATGACTGAGAGCACACCCCCATCCTCTATCCTATTTTGGGCTCTTGGTGCCACTGTGGTTTGCCTGCGGCTCTTGCTGTTCTGAACAGTGGACTTTGCTATTAGTGAAACTGAAGTTACATTCCATCATGGCAGGGTTTTGTCAACCAATAGCGGGACAGCCCTCACGCGTGAGATAAGAAAGAAATTTGCACCCCTGAGCGGTCAATAAATCTAGAAGGAGTGGACGTTTATGGCTAACATTTTATTTTGATTAACTAGCTCAGCGGCCTGTTCAGAATTAGCCGAATGCTTGAACTGTGGTGTTTCTGCATGCAAATCTCCCCAATGGACCCATGTGGACACAGATCATCTTGAAAATGATGCTGAAGCGGCGCGTGGACAGACATCGTTTTTTTAGAACAAAAATCTAGTGGTATGGATTCAACCTGTGCTTCATGCTGCTTATGTAAAAATATTAGCATTTAGATTCTGAGGTCTTTTTATCCAAAAGTAAATCAATAGAGCACTGCTCTCACTCCCACGTTCACATGCTATTTTAGTAAAATACATAAAATAAGTTGGTTTTTAGTTTTAGTTCTTTTATAGTTTATCAAGTTATTTTGTCTAAATTCAAAAGGTTTGCTCTGGCTGCTTCTGTAGACCACATGGGTACAGTGGGCATGACAGCTGTCCAGAAGGTGAGGCCAAACATCTGGATTGATCCCTGAAGCACTTGAAATTCAAGAGTTCTACCGGAGGAGCACACGTGTCAAATGCTCATTTTTACCGCTTATTTATGGGAAGCCAAAATTGTGATTGTGCTTAGTATTCTATTAATTATGCAACTTCAAAAGCTAGCACATGCGCAAGCCGTTTTCCAGGCTGCTCTGTTCTCCACTCATCTAAGCTCCTGCAATGCAGCTTCCCGTATGAATACCAAACTAGATCACTGGAATGGCGATTAGGGCAAAATAAGACCATCCCATATCAGAATAGGCTTTCAGCCTGGTATTCCCCCATAACGGTTGAGACTCTACGTGGGTGCTGTAATGCCTGGATTACCTCCAGTGAGCCGCAGTCGCACCCTGCCCTCCAAAGAGCCACCATCTGTCCCACTCATCAAATCCCAAGGTCCAGCGCTCATTCTCTGAGGCCGCTCTTCCTTATGTCACCACGCTCACTCACTAGGCACGCTCTGTTGATTTGGAGTTTGCTGCAGGCCTCTCCAAAACTCCAGGGAAACAATTCATATTCATGGCTTGCCTTTATCAGTTGCACACAATGGCATAACCACGCATTCTTTTGGGGGGTCGTGTCCCCCCCAATATCCAGCAGGAAATATGTGAAATATATGTTCTCCTTTTATGAACCCGGACAATGGATCGGCCTGTTGTTATAGCTTATTTATTTCCAATTTATTTTCGTTTGTTAAGAATCCGGGACTCTGAGTGACAGCTCGCTCCGCTCAGCGGGCACCAGGCCGACTAGAGGCCGACGAGGCAAAGCCACTGGCCTCCATGGTTACGCCCTTGGTTCCACAGGACCTTTTAAAAAAATAAAAGGACATTCTGGTAGTGGTTGACCAAATAGTGGGCCCCACCACCTAGGGCTGGGCAGTACACCGGTTCAAACGGTATAAGATTTCCGTACGGTATCAATTTCTTGCGTATCTCGCGGTGTTACTCTATAACAACCGACGTTGCTCTTCGGCAGGCGGCAGAATTTATTTTTTTACACGTCATCGAGGAGCGCCTAGCGGACGGAGCTACTTCTCTTCTGTGTGTTGAGATCGCGCCATGGTAACAACCAGGGGTGCACATGACTGGTACGCAGGTACGCGCCGAAAATCAACAATGCGTAAATGCCACTTGTGTTACTTTGCGCACCGATCATCTTATCAAATCTTACACATGTTGCTTGTCAACTACTGTCAGAGATGTCCAAAAAGCAACAGACCTGAAGCAGCTTCTTTGGCGTTTCGCCACCTACAAAGAAACGCCAACTGGAGCCAGAGCCGAAAAAAAGATCCAAGATGTGCAGTGGCTTGAAGCGAACGATGAGCGCACTGAAATGTGGTGCAAGATTTGCCGCTCACACACACACACACACATCTAGCGGACAAAACAGGTGCGTTTAATATAAAGGCTCAAAGAATCCTTGATTTGACAAACATGAAAAGAGCAAGAAGCACATGAATGTGGCACAAGCCATTGCTAATAAACAAGCTAGCCGAGAAGAAGTGTTCAGTCGCCCACTTGCCAGATGGCGAGACAAGCTGAATGAAGAACAGCGGCAAGCTCTGTCCAATATTTTCTTCCTTGGGTTTCATAAAGCTAAACACACACGTCCCATGTCTTCCTATTCTGAGGATGTTCCTTTACTGAAGCGGCTCGGAGTAAATGTCAGAGGTGCATATCGCTCACGTTGAAGGGGACGCACGGATCATGCAGAGCACTGTTCACACCGTCAGCGGGGAGTTGGGAGCCAAGTTGCAGTCTGGTGAATTTTGGGGGCTGCTTTTTGATGGATCTGAGGACATCACAAAAACTGAGCAGGAAATCGTTTACATTGTGTTTGTGTCCAACAACGGAGAGTTTCCCTCGGACTTTCTTGGACTGATTGAACTGGGTGCTGACCGAACCGCGCAGGCCATAACAGACGGACTTGTGAGACTTTTCCAGGACACGGGCTTGGATGACTGGACAACGAAGTTAGTCGCTGTGTGCACAGACGGGGCGGCTGTCAACGTCGGTATGTACAACGGCGTTGTACCAAAACTCCGGCAACTTGCTGCAGTTGGAGACTCCCTTGTGCACATTCTGCGCGCACGCACCCACACACACACACACACACACACACACACAGCGCAAAATCAGCTGATCGCAACGTTCCTTACTGTGAGACATTTAATCGCTCTGTGGTCAAGCTGCTGCAGTTTTATTTACAGAAAGATGGAGCAAAAAAAAAAAGTGCTGCACTGACGAAGCTGTGTGAAGAAAATGGGATCTCCTTTGTGAAACTGGGTAAGTTTCATAATATCAGATGGTCTGCATGGAGGCATGAAACACTGTTACAAACATCAAGACTATTGCCAGCCATTAAAATGCAAGTCGCTATGAGTGATAACAGTGACTTGCAGCACATCTGGACAGAGCATTTTCAGTGCTTTGTCAAACATGATTGACATTGGCAACATTTTGAAGTCCACAACCATTAGGTTTCAGAGGGAAAAGCTGACCAACAGTTTGCAGCATTCTGAAGAAATATGAGGCCACCTTACAACTTGACAAAGACACCACTGTGACAGAATGGATGCGCTTTGAACAGGCAGGAAAACGCCTGGGTGCCTCTTCTGTGTATGACTTGGTCTCTTGCCTTTAAGCAGTGCAGCTTGTGAGGATTCTCACATCTCAACATAATAAAAAACAAGTACAGATCTCATCTGTCACATGCTCGTCTCTCAGCCCTGATGCACATTCACCTGTCAAAGCAGACCACAGACATTTGACCCAAAGCAAGCTGTTGACCTCTGGATGAAGACAGCTAATCGGAGAATCAACCATGGACAGGGAGGTGCATCTGCAGCATCATCATCATCTACCATGCAGGAAGCTGAAGCAGAGGACCGCGGGGAAGACTGCACTTATTAAGACCACGCTAGATATGGAGTGAGTACCAAACACCATCTCCATGTACTCACCTGAGTCACTCACTGAAAAAGTTATGTGCACCCCTGGCTATAACTTTATAACAATGAATAACCCACAAACACTCTTTAAGGGGGTAAAACACCACAAGAGCTTGTGACACACAATTTGTAACACTAATAATTTTAGATTTATAAAAAAGACCCCGCCGAACATACTGGGTACGGCTCACAACAAGAAATGTTAACTTTGTTGCTACATGAAAGCATGATACAGGCGGACCTTTATGGGGTCAATGAATTAGTGCATTTACTAAGCAATACCGTCACATACTGGGATACCGTCAGAATCCTTCTAAATACCGTGATATGGATTTTTGGCCATACCGCCACCTCATCAGAGTTAAACAATCCCTCCACAAATATCACAAGAAATTATTATATTTCTCTAGAATATTACACCTAGGGGAAAACTGGCAGTAGAAGACCACATATTCAGTGACTAGATGATTACTGGAGGTCCACATAATTGGAGCATTTTGCAAAAAACTTGAAACTTAAAAAGGTCCTTTTTATAGCCTTTGACCTACATTCAGTTCATCTACAGTCAATCCAATTTAATTATTTTAGCCCAATATAAGAAATCAACAGACCTTCTCCCAGGAAGGACAGTGGAAGTGGAATTAATTGTCACTGATGAACAACTTACTGCAGTCGATCTATATGACAGACTAATAGAGATAATAACAATAACTGCGACTTCTAACAGCAGCGGTGGATCGACTGGAACGACAATAAGCAAAAGGGACGAGGCAGAGAGGAGGGAGGCAGGGGGCATGAAGGAGGCAGGGGGCATGAAGGAGGAAGCAGTAAGGAGGCAGGGTGCATGAAGGAGGAAGCAGTAAGGAGGCAGGGGGCATGAAGGAGGCATAAAGGAGGCAGGGGGCATGAAGGAGGCATAAAGGAGGCATAAAGGAGGCAGGGGGCATGAAGGAGGAAGCAGTAAGGAGGCAGGGGGCATGAAGGAGGCATAAAGGAGGCAGGGGGCATAAAGGAGGCAGGGTGCATAAAGGAGGCAGAAAGGAGGCAGGGGGCATGAAGGAGGCAGAAAGGAGGCAGGGGGCATGAAGGAGGCAGGGGGCATGAAGGAGGCATAAAGGAGGCAGGGGGCATGAAGGAGGCATAAAGGAGGCAGGGGGCATAAAGGAGGCAGGGGGCATAAAGGAGGCATAAAGGAGGCAGGGGGCATAAAGGAGGCAGGGGGTATGAAGGAGGCATAAAGGAGGCAGGGGGTATGAAGGAGGTATAAAGGAGGCAGGGGGCATAAAGGAGGCATAAAGGAGGCAGGGGGCATGAAGGAGGCATAAAGGAGGCATAAAGGAGGCAGGGGGCATGAAGGAGGCATAAAGGAGGCAGGGGGCATGAAGGAGGCATAAAGGAGGCAGGGGGCATAAAGGAGGCATAAAGGAGGCAGGGGGCATGAAGGAGGCATAAAGGAGGCATAAAGGAGGCAGGGGGCATGAAGGAGGCATAAAGGAGGCAGGGGGCATGAAGGAGGAAGCAGTAAGGAGGCAGGGGGCATGAAGGAGGCATAAAGGAGGCAGGGGGCATGAAGGAGGCATAAAGGAGGCAGGGGGCATGAAGGAGGCATAAAGGAGGCAGGGTGCATAAAGGAGGCATAAAGGAGGCAGGGTGCATGAAGGAGGCAGAAAGGAGGCAGGGGGCATGAAGGAGGCATAAAGGAGGCAGGGGGCATGAAGGAGGCATAAAGGAGGCAGGGGGCATGAAGGAGGCATAAAGGAGGCAGGCGGCATAAAGGAGGCATAAAGGAGGCAGGCGGCATGAAGGAGGCATAAAGGAGGCAGGCGGCATAAAGGAGGCATAAAGGAGGCAGGGGGCATGAAGGAGGCAGAAAGGAGGCAGGGTGCATGAAGGAGGCAGAAAGGAGGCAGGGGGCATGAAGGAGGCAGAAAGGAGGCAGGGGGCATGAAGGAGGCATAAAGGAGGCAGGGGGCATAAAGGAGGCATAAAGGAGGCAGGGGGCATAAAGGAGGCATAAAGGAGGCAGGGGGCATAAAGGAGGCAGGGGGTATGAAGGAGGCATAAAGGAGGCAGGGGGTATGAAGGAGGCATAAAGGAGGCAGGGGGCATGAAGGAGGCATAAAGGAGGCAGGGGGCATGAAGGAGGCAGAAAGGAGGCAGGGTGCATGAAGGAGGCAGAAAGGAGGCAGGGGGCATGAAGGAGGCAGAAAGGAGGCAGGGGGCATGAAGGAGGCATAAAGGAGGCAGGGGGCATAAAGGAGGCAGGGGGCATAAAGGAGGCAGGGGGCATAAAGGAGGCAGGGGGCATAAAGGAGGCATAAAGGAGGCAGGGGGCATAAAGGAGGCATAAAGGAGGCAGGGGGCATAAAGGAGGCAGGGGGTATGAAGGAGGCATAAAGGAGGCAGGGGGTATGAAGGAGGCATAAAGGAGGCAGGGGGCATAAAGGAGGCAGGGGGTATGAAGGAGGCATAAAGGAGGCAGGGGGCATAAAGGAGGCAGAAAGGAGGCAGGGGGCATGAAGGAGGCAGAAAGGAGGCAGGGGGCATGAAGGAGGCAGAAAGGAGGCAGGGGGCATGAAGGAGGCAGAAAGGAGGCAGGGGGCATGAAGGAGGCAGAAAGGAGGCAGGGGGCATGAAGGAGGCATAAAGGAGGCAGGGGGCATGAAGGAGGCAGAAAGGAGGCAGGGGGCATAAAGGAGGCATAAAGGAGGCAGGGGGCATAAAGGAGGCATAAAGGAGGCAGGGGGCATAAAGGAGGCATAAAGGAGGCAGGGGGCATAAAGGAGGCAGGGGGTATGAAGGAGGCATAAAGGAGGCAGGGGGTATGAAGGAGGCATAAAGGAGGCAGGGGGCATGAAGGAGGCATAAAGGAGGCAGGGGGCATAAAGGAGGCATAAAGGAGGCAGGGTGCATGAAGGAGGCAGGGTGCATGAAGGAGGCAGAAAGGAGGCAGGGGGCATGAAGGAGGCAGAAAGGAGGCAGGGGGCATGAAGGAGGCATAAAGGAGGCAGGGGGCATAAAGGGGGCATAAAGGAGGCAGGGGGCATAAAGGAGGCATAAAGGAGGCAGGGGGCATAAAGGAGGCAGGGGGTATGAAGGAGGCATAAAGGAGGCAGGGGGTATGAAGGAGGCATAAAGGAGGCAGGGGGTATGAAGGAGGCATAAAGGAGGCAGGGGGCATGAAGGAGGCATAAAGGAGGCAGGGTGCATAAAGGAGGCATAAAGGAGGCAGGGTGCATGAAGGAGGCAGAAAGGAGGCAGGGGGCATGAAGGAGGCAGAAAGGAGGCAGGGGGCATGAAGGAGGCAGAAAGGAGGCAGGGGGCATGAAGGAGGCATAAAGGAGGCAGGGGGCATAAAGGAGGCATAAAGGAGGCAGGGGGCATAAAGGAGGCAGGGGGTATGAAGGAGGCATAAAGGAGGCAGGGGGTATGAAGGAGGCATAAAGGAGGCAGGGGGTATGAAGGAGGCATAAAGGAGGCAGGGGGCATGAAGGAGGCAAAAGGAGGAGTGGATGGATGAGGGAGGGAGTATGGAGGAGGCGTAGATGGAGGAGGCAGGGGGTATGGAGGAGGCAGAAAGGAGGGGTGGATGGATGAGGGAGGGAGTATGGAGGAGGCGTAGATGGATGAGGGAGGGGGTATGGAGGAGGCGTGGATGGATGAGGGAGGGAGTATGGAGGAGGCATAGATGGATGAGGGAGGGGGTATGGAGGAGGCAGAAAGGAGGGGTGGGTGGAGGAGGTAGAAAGGCGGCAGGGAGTGGGTATGAAGGAGGAAGCAGTAAGGTGGGGGTGGGTGGAGGCGGCAGTAGGAGAGGAAAAGTAGGTACTCCAATGTCTGAATATAAACAAGTTGTGTGTGTGTGTGTGTGTGTGTGTGTGTGTGTGAGAGAGAGTGAGAGAGTGAGAGAGTGAGAGAGTGAGAGAGTGAGAGAGTGAGAGAGTGAGAGAGTGAGAGAGTGAGAGAGTGAGAGAGTGAGAGAGTGAGAGAGTGAGAGAGTGAGAGAGTGAGAGAGAGAGTGAGAGAGTGAGAGTGAGAGTGAGAGTGAGAGAGAGAGAGAGAGAGAGAGAGAGAGAGAGAGAGACACTGCACTCATCAATCATCTGTGACCACAGATTGAGGCAGACTGATCAGGAACAGGGAGACTTGACATTTCACAAAACTACTTGTTGAACAAGTACTATTCCTAGACGCAAAACCAGGAGTGTGATCAATGAGTTAAGGATTCAGAGAGCAAACACTGAGCAAACGCAGAGCTTCAGAGCAGGGGTCTCCAACGTTTTTCAGGCCAAGGACCCCCAAACTGATGGCGAGATGGAGCAGGGACCCCCTATTCTACAGAGTTTCGTCCGCCATCTTTTATTTTTGAGCTTTGCGCTTTTACGTGAGCATGAACGTGATCTGATTGGCTGGTGCCTCTAGCCGACGTACCGTAAACAGCTATTCAATTGCGCAGACATTTCTCATTTCGCACAATACTAAATTAAATTAAATTAAATTAATCAACTATTGGATGTTTTACGCCACTGTGCTTTCATGCTTGGCATTAAGTGCACCGGCAAAAAAATTAATACCTACAGCATCTTCACGTGAAATTTAAAGACAATTTAATACCTTAATTACCCGAATTTTAATTTAAGACATTTTAAGACTTTTTAAGGACCCGCAGGAACCCTGGTATCAGCATAAAAGGTGCTGTGAGTGAACCGGTGCCCAGCTTGAGAGCTGCTGAAGGAAGCTGGATGTGTGTTTTGCGGACAGAAAGATAATGTCTTCTCCATTAATTTATCCGTTCGCTACACTATGTTGGATTTATGTTAATGTGTAACAATAAAGAAGACAATAAATACAATTCCGATTCTGAAGACATTTAAATTTGTGGAAAGAAAATTGTCTTATCAACCAAAAATTTCGCGACCCCCCCCCCCCCCCTGCAGTACCTCCGCGGACCCCCAGGGGGTCACAGACCCCCTGTTGAAGACCTCTGCTTTAGAGAGTTTCCTTTCTCTCGCACGAAAATGCTCTACTTCCCTTTTCTGTGCATCTTCCGTTTCTCCTTTTTAAAAAAGGAACTCAAAGCCATTCTGTGGACTCTTTCAACGAACAATATAAAACAACAAAAAAAATACTTGACCCGGGGTCAATTAAGTAGATTCTTTCTTTCAGTAGCTTTAAACTGCATAGTTTTCAGTATCTACATCCACAGAAAAAGACAGGGAGGAATGGTGGGAAGTTCTGAATGAAAAACGGCCATCATTTGACTGTGACTTTATATTGTTTTTATACACAAATATTCCCAGCAAACAATTGTAAATTTGATCTACAATTTCCATGACATCTGGATGAACTTGTGGACTGAGGAAGATTATAATACACTCAAAAGCTCCAGAATATTGTGGACCTTGTATTGAGATTGGTTAACAAAGCTCAGACTTAGAGGTCATGTTGATTCCACTACCATGGTCCTTCTCAGGATACAGCCACAGCTAAAAATGACAGACGTGTGATGAGTCGCCATCCAAACATTACTAAAAAGTCCCTGTACGAGAAAGAAACTCCTTATTTACACAATGTTGACTGTTGTTCCACAAGAGAACTTAAAATGGAAATAAAGGAGCCATTCACTACTGGAGGAAGTTTACAGAGCAGCAGCTCTAGTGACAGGTCAGAAAACACAGAATAAAGTCAGAAAGCCTTCATTTCTACTCCCCCCAACGAAGTTAGGCAGTAATTTACTTTTCCATTAGTTTTACTGTTCGGCATCGCCCATTGATGACAATCCTTCATCTCTCTGGATGAACTAACAGTCAAGTCAGAAGTTTCTCAAGTTTATTTACCAAAATAGGCCTACTAAGCACTAAGACTAGTTTGTGTCAGACCAATGCGCTTTACCTCTCCTTGTGTTATTGGATGGGGATATGCTACTAAGATCAATATGATATTATGATACGGTCTTAGGAAAAGTAGTTACACACCAGAAAAGCTCATCTAGTCCATGGTAATACAGCCTGATCTCCAAAACCTGTTGGTAAAAATGTATACAAAAATCTTGAAGATACAAATTCGTAGTGATACATACGAAATAAATACGGACTGGCAACTGATGATGTCACCCTATTCAAAGTGAATGGGGGACCTGCACCCCGTAAACACACTTTGTGAAGTCTAACGATGTATAAAAATGATTGCATTTTTAACGAGAAATCAATGTTAAATTGTAAGAATACTAACCCTAACCCCCTCAAAAAATCCAACATGGCGGAGAGACGTTCACTCAAGAATCCAACATGGCAGAGAGACGTTCACTCAAGAATCCAACATGGCGGAGAGACGTTCACTCAAGAATCCAACATGGCAGAGAGACCTTCACTCAAGAATCCAACATGGCAGAGAGACGTTCACTCAAGAATCCAACATGGCAGAGAGACGTTCACTCAAGAATCCAACATGGCGGAGAGCCGTTCACTCAAGGGGCGTGGTTAACCACCGCCAGTTAGTATGTATTGTTACAAGTTTCTATGTCAAATATTTCGTGTACATTTTTATGAACAGGTTTTGGAGATCATGTTGGGTAATAACCCCAACCCACATAATAGAATAAGACAGGTCTATGTTTACTAGTTGTTTGGACACGTTGGATCTTCTCTCCCAGAAACAGGTCATTGTTTTCCGTTATAAGCCAACACATCACCTTTAAATGCAAAGAATACAAGTATGCACTATTGAATGACTACTATCCCGAATGAGGTGGTCTGGTTGAGGAGGCCTCTGTGCTGCATACTTTGCTGGGCACTATCTTGGCCCTCGTGGCTGTGGTTGGATCTGATAAACAGCTGGCTGGAGCTCACCTGATCTTGTAGTTGGGTAAGGTGTGTTTCTTCTTGATCACCCGTTTCAGCTGGTTCACTATGATGGAGGTCAGCTGAGGCAGCGGCCTTCCCTCGAACTGGGATTTCACCTCAAAGTCCACTAGCGGGTCCTCGAGGAAGGAGAAGGACCAATGGGAGAAGGGCATGCGCGTGAACTGCAGCCTAAGTCGACCCACCACGCGCCTCATCTTGACGAACAGGTAGGCGGACTTCCCGAAGACGAGCTCGACGTCGATGGCGAGGTGAAAGCCCCCGTTGTACTCAATGTCCACCTCGAAGTTGATTTCCTCGGGCATGTCGTCCTCGTTCAGCTGCACCGGCTTCAACAGTCTGGCGCTTTTAAACACCGGCAGCGACTTGCCCAGCGAGATGTCTCTGAGACTGAGACCCTCCAGGAGCCGACCCGCCGTCTTGGTCTGCAGCAGCTCCTCGAACTCCACCTTGATCTTTTTGGTGAGCCAGTGTCTGACGGCGGGGGTGTCCCGGAGCTCTCGGAACAGGAACAGGAATATGGCGTTTAGGAAATTGCACGTTTCGGGTCTGGCCGCGTCCGCGGGTTCGCCGCCGGGAGGCGGCGGCGGCGGCTGTTGTTGTTGTTTGGGGCTTCCGCCGGTGACAGCCGCCGCCGCGGCGGCCTCTTGCTGTTTGTGGGCGCTAACGTTCGGTGCCGTGCCGTCCTGCTGCGGCTGGCCTGCTTCGGCATGTTGGGTGTTGAAGTAATCCTTCAATGCGTTCTCGGGCTCTACTTTGACATACTGCACTGTCCTGCCTATGGGCTCGGGGCTTCTCCTGTATATCAACAGAAACTGTAATATCAGCGTAACGACCGCACCGGAGACCGCGGAAATCAATATAACGTAAATCATGTCGAGCGGCCGCCGTCCCGAGGACAACACGCTTTCATAATCGAGGGGTTAGCCGCGGTAACAAAGCAAGTTCCACCTGGTCGCTCTGAAAGCTGCCATATCATCAGCTTCTTCCCTGAGCTTCAGGCTCTTCACCTGATTGGACAAACGGATTACGTTGCTGTGCGTGATGACGGAGACGGAATATGTTTCTTTTGATGCGTTCACGGTATGCCGGATTCACCGGGTTTCCACTACAACACCAGTTTAAGTTGACCTTTTTTCAGCAGGATACTTCATTCGGTTTATCCAACTTGTGTGGGGACACGTGACTAATGCTGCAGTAACGATGTTCTGTAAAATTGTATTATAACAGAACCAGCAATGATATGCATATGAAAATGGACTTTAATATACACAAGACAGGAAGAGTTATAACAACATCCAACAATTGAATTGCCTTTATGTTGCTATATGAAACATTTAAGTTTATAAGGGAAACCATAACAAGTTAATGCTTCATTATGACTTGATGTCCTGTATTGTCCTTGGCCAGAGTAAAAGTGTCTTATCCCTCTAATCAGTAGACACACACCTCACATATTCTAATATGACGTTGTTCAGACACGGAAGCTGTTCTGACTTGCGCTGACCAGCTGGTGGCGCTGGATGAGGCGTTAGGAATGACCGACGTACTACTCTTTAACACCAAATTCCCGCAGTTCATGGCAAGTCCGCGGACATAAACTTTAGACTATGAATCAATGTGGCATTAAAGAAACCTGCGCACCTCCTATTGTCAGTCCTGTTGAATGGTTTAAACTGCATAAACCAGCTGATACTTTTCGCCGCTTTTACATAGACACATATTCGGTCATTAAACATTTCCGAAGTGAATATTGTTCCATTTCCGAGGGGACCATGAAGGCAGCATGGTTGCTGGTAGGATGCTACCTTCGCATCACCAGGTGTTTCATTAGTGTGAGTTGCCGCCGCTGGGCTGCTATCGGCGCGTCTTGTGGCTCCGCGGAGAGGATTACTGTTTGCTTTGAGCCGGACATCGATATAGAGACATTTCATATATTACCTTGAAACATTTTCCTCCATGGCAGACGTCATCGACTCAAAAATGAGCAGTTTGAGGCTATTTAAGGAATCATTTGGTAAGTCAGACATTCCAGTGTCTTACAGATTCGCTCAATATATTCGGTAGCTACATTTTTTTAGTTAACGTTTGGAACTATAGGCTGAGATTGAGACCTAATGCAATATATCTTGACATGCTGCATGTTGTAATGGCTTTGTTGCAAAAAAAAAAAAACATTTAACCATTTGATTTATTTTAATTTATTAGCTCAATAATATGTATATATTCATGCTTATTTTGTTATGTCTGCCATTCATTTGAGTGAAACTATGTGTGTCCTGGTTAACCACCTGAATTCACAACCAAGAATGTTTTCACAATGACAAAATTGACTTGTGTGTATATATATATATATTATTTTTTTTGTGCGATTATTGCACCAACATTTATTACGATATGCGAAATTATTGCAATTTTCAGACCATTCTATGCCACTGATGACATAATGACAATATAATAGAATAGTAATAGAAGTACACTATTTCAAAGAACAAAGAACATTTTATTCGTCAGAATAATTAGACATCAGAAGTATTAAAGACTGCGGATTGTTGTTGTTTTAACTTAGTTGTGTTTTTGTTGCCACTGTTTTTAAACAAAGTTGACACACCGGCTCGTTTACGTCATTGTACGCGAAAAATACCCCCGTGGTTTGACGCATTCCCTTCCCCCTGTGTGTGGAGGCGCTGCCTGAAACAATGAACGCAGACAAGAGGGAAGTGCATCGACTAAAATGTTGGTGACGTTCTTTATATGTGAAATGAATACCACCAAATATTATCGCACTTATTTTCCAATATTGTGTGATAAGTCAGTATATTGCATATCGCGACAGGCTGTATACTCTAGTAAACTACACCACTTTCCCATAGTGTGTTTGGATAACGAACAAGTTTCTGATCTAATGAATGCTGAAGTCGGCCGTGATACAACCAACATAAGTTTGAAGCACTGGACTAGTTCACAACCTTTCATACCACAGCTAACTTTCAACCTTTATTCTTGACCTTTGGCTGTAAACAGTTGGGCCTCATTTAAATAGCTTCATGCCTGCAGATGTAGGACATAACTGATGTGACTTTTATTGACTGGCATCAATAGAGATATGTGAAACCTAAGACCTTTCTATTAACTTTTTTTTTTTTTTTTCGAAAGATCTCTGATCTTATCAGAGATAAGGTTGCATAGGGTGAGATGGTAGAAATATATCCGGTAGAAATTTTGCAATAGCAATTCTTGTGTGAGAATGATGTGATTCTGGCAGACATAGAATAAAACCAAATAATGTATAATTTCTTTTTTTCTTTCTTTTTAAATTTTTTTTATTCCATATTGCAACAATTAACCAAGTCAAATCCCTCTACGTGTAACATATGTGGCAATAGATGGCTTCTGATTTTGACTCTAATTCTGATAACAAGGAAGTAAATATCTTTAGGCTGTTTGACCTCCCCTTACCAGGTCATGTGATGCTTCTAAACTTGGCAACTCTTTACTGTCACATCAAAACGTGTCATATTCACACTTTCTTCGATTAGACAAACTATATACAAAGTTTTCACAGAACTAGGCTAACGTTTTCCCACATGCGCACAAAAAGAGAGACACAATAAGCTATGTTCTACATGTAGCAGAGAGTTTGTTCAAGGTGTGTGTAGACTTCACTGTGCCACAGGTATTGGCATGCCATTCACCTCCATTCAAATGTGGAAACAGGCTCACGATCTGTGACACAGAATGGAAACATGGGTGGTCAAAACGGAGAGAAGCTGGATTCACCTGTGTGGAATTATGGCCCTTAGCGATACATTATGATGTGGTTTATGTTTCATCTCTTGAACTTTACCCAGAGCGTGCCGTTACATGCCCCTGCATTCCCAGAGAGGGAGAAACAATGCTCAACTCATCTGGGGTTTGACTTACGCTTGATGCTGTAAGTCCTAAAACTTAACGTACACTATTTTAAGAAGGATACCACCCAGGGGACAATGTTTAGTTGTAAACGGGAAGTTTTACTTTTTTTTTTAACATTCTAACTAGAAATCAACTCCCTCTTTCACTGCTTCATTCATATGACATCTTTATTTATTTCATTATTAAGTTCATTTTGTACCTTCAAGGCAACAGCAACTTAACTGAAACCCTGCTTGGGATAAGAAACCCATTACAGTGAGCAATTACTTACCTTTACATTTCAATATTATTAAGCAGTGATACTATTTATAACTTGGACAGTTATTTTTTCTTTTTCTTTACGGAATAGATGTTAGGGGGAGTCTGCTGGTTTTATACTAATTCAGACAAAGATTTGATAAGAAACCAAACAATTCATTGACTTAATGAGAATGTATGGAGCCTAATCAAGGCCAAAAGTGTTGTTCATTTAAAAAGAAAATTGAACCTGAAAGTTTTGGTCTTTAACATAGAAAGCCCCTACAATGTATTCAAAATAAATAAGTGAATGGTAAGCACGTTTGGATCAAATATCATTTTGAATATTTAAAAAAAATATATATTTATTTTCATTCTTCACATATTAACAGTATGTTTTCAATATATGCTGTCCTATGTATTTTTCAGCGGCAGTTTATATTTTCATGTATATACACTCACCAGCCACTCAAGTCTTGATTTCAGCTGAACATTCAGATGGTCAGAATTAGACCTAAATCAGATGAAAGCATGGATCCATACTGCCTTTTACATTACATTACAGGGGTCCGTTTCAAGTAGGAGGTTTCACAAACCCTAAACTCTGAGTTGATTTACCCTGAGATGAGAAACTGAGTTTTGGGTTGGTTCAAACAACCCTGACTAGGTTGACTCAGAGTTGAGCGCGTGCTCATAGAGCTGGAAATATTAATGCAACGAACGATGAGTATGAACCATAATTAGAAAGAAAAAGCAACACCGCTAATGCAGCAAAGGAGAGAGAAACTGCGTGGGAGAAAATTACTGTAAGTTCCAATATAGTGTTGTTCGTTAATATTTAATGTACACACTAATCATAATCCATACGTTTTACTACAGTTTTTACACTGCTTGTTAGAATGCACTACACACAGGCTCGAAATACACACCCATGCTCATATTTAATCACAAGAATAATATCGCTGGTAAAAACTGGTCCAACGGTGTTGAACCTATAATGTGTTTTATTCAGGTGCGTCCTGTGGAACGCCTCTTTAATGTCTCTCACTGGTTTGTGTCCAGGGAACAAAAGGGTTTAAAGGATGTTTCTCACGGCTCTGCATACAGCAGCTTTACTAATATTCTAATGTTGTAAAGGAAACTGCCGTTTGCAGAAAAACGTAATACTACATGAGGAATGTGCTCGTATGTGAGAGCACGTCCACGATGAGCGACGTTGTTCTGGAAATAACAATATATCTAATCGGGGCCTCAATATTCTCTCGCGACGTGTTTAACAACCTGCGAAGTAAAAGCGCTTCTTCATCAACAGGATCGTCCAGAAAAGGACGTGACATGTTCGGGAGAACACTTTAGTCTTTAACGTAACATCTTATTTTGTTTATATGTGGAAACTGCGCTAAAATCCACCTGATACACTTATAGTACTTGAATGAATGATTCAATGAAAGCGCGCTGTGTGATTGGCTGGGCTGCTGTCAGAGGGAGGAGACTGTGAAAGAAACTCAAGGTTTATTGAAAAAAACCTGCTCCAGACCCCCTGACCAGGTGAGGTTCACAGGCTCAGTTACCATGGTGACTGAGCCTGAGCTTTACACAAGCCAGACTTTCCCTCATCTCAGGGTTAACGTCTGTTTGAATTCCAGTTTGTAACGGGTGAAAAGTCCAAGGTGTGTGTGTGTGTGTGTGTGTGTGTGTGTGTGTGTGTGTGTGATGAGTTGAATCAAGTCAGAGATTACATGTCAGTTTGTAAAAGGGGCTTAGATTGTCCAGGCCAGTGTCGCTGTGGGCTATAATTCCACATTGGACAAATTCACGTTCCATATGTTACACCCGATCTGCTAACCAAGAAGCATCATTCAGTCAACACGTGCTGTTAACATCCACCTTGTAGCTGTAGAGTCTTTCTCCAACCTTTGCCATACTGTATTTGCAATGGGCAGATAAAAGGGAAAGAGGGAAAAATTGTCCAATATCAATATTCCTTTCTAGAGATCTAGAGATGGTTGAGCCAGAGAAATTAACAATATTATTTGGTTTAATCTGCATACCTATGAAAACTGATACAGAACTTACTGATGATGACTCTTAATGGTAATGTATAAACATTTAAGAGTAGTGGAAACAGGGTATAGCTTGAGGCATTCCGGTAAATTGTCTTTTTTTATGATAATCTTTGAAGTGAAGCATATGTTGGACTTCCAATCCTTAACCTCAGTCAATGCGTATTCACGCTGGACAAATTTGAGCTGCCACTGTTGCCAAGTGAAGATCTGTGGTTTGAAGCTATACCTCCTTTTTGGGGACAAAAAAAAAAATCCTAGTTATTTTCTCGTTCCATTAAAATGTACACTCCACAAACCGGTAGGTAGTGTGTGGATCTGCACTTTATGCTTTTTTTCATCAACTGGATTTGTGTCTCAGTAGTGTGAAATAGAATACGCTTTGGTTCTGGCTCACAAAGCTGTCTGTTTGCTGCGTTCCCTCCCTTTAAAACCGCTCCAGGCCATTCTACTCAATATGGCTCAGACTTGCCCCTGGTCCACTCAAACTGCACCACTCACTTCTCCGCTTCCTTTTCAAAGCACTCTCTTAACCACATTGGTGAGCTCACAACAGCCAATTTATTTTTGACAACAGTGCGCAGTAAGCAGAGCATATTTATGAAAATATATTTTATTTTAATATTTTTTAATTAATTGAATTTGATGGACACTTTGTTTAAAATCCTCCAACTCCCACGGTCTACGTTGATCCCATGTTCAAATGAGAACTTAATGTGGAGGTGGAGAGAGAATTCACAGTGAGGATTAAATACAGACCACCCAAAATCAATGAAAATAATGAATGAATTAGGATTCAGTCTAAAAATGAATAAATCATATATAAAAGTATGTGATTCTAGGTAGTTGATAACTAAAAGACCAATCACACACAAATGCTGCTGGTTTCTGTTATGTTGGCATTTTAACTTTGATCCCTGAATAGTGCCTAATAAATTGATACACAGCAATATTCAGGTTGAACCATTCCAATTAAAAATATAATCAAATCGCATCAATTAGTTTCTGGGGACACATATTTCTGCCAATTAAAAAACACATACGTGTGTAGTTAGTTCAACATGTAAATCAGCCACAAATGATTGGTGAAACACGTGTATATTCCCATAACTAATGGAGACTAATATAGACCATAGAAATAAACAGACTGAAAGTCAAATTGGGGCAAAGTGCACTTGTGTAGGCTGGTCTAAAAACTGGTGAAGGGGATTTACCTTTTAATGTACCGTTCAGTGGCCTAGACGGCTGTCACTTCCCTGTAGAAATGTTTAATTCCATTAGAAAAAATCCACTGATAGTACAAGATAAGACAGCGGAAGAGCACCTCTGACGCTTACTGGCAGCAGGAAATGCCGCACCACACACTGGAAAAAAAAACGTGTGTGTGTGTATTTTAAGGAATAGTAATGGAGCACACGGGCCTACATAGAAACGTCTGTGTCATGACGAGTGCTCATGTATGTGGGAGGCTTTTAGTTACAACTATTTTTTTTAAACTATATTTAGAACTCAGCTTTTCAAAGTATTTATATTTCTGTTGTTTAAGTTTCTACGCTTTGAGAGACCACTTCCCCATAATGTCTCATCTCGTTGGGCTGCGTCCTTGTGGGACCGTGGTAGACCTGGGCTGGTCGTAGGCTGAACCGAGCGGCCTTTGACACGGGGCGGTCTGGCCTACGGGGACACTTCCTGCTTGCGTCACCAGCTTTTCCTCCGCTGCTCCCGTTGCCCAGCAACCGGCTGCGCTTGGCAGTAAAAGCCTTAAAATCACAAAAACAGATGAAATGCAGTGAAGAAGATAATCTTATTTCATTTAATTCAGGAAGACATGCCTCGCCTCCAGAGCATGATGTATTTCAGGCTGAGAGAACAAAGAACATTTCCAAGTAATTTTAAATGAAATTAAAATCATTCCTCCTGGTTCCCTAAAACAAAACAAAATGTACTGTTTTCTTATAATCTCACCACAAAACAATGTGTAAAGTTAGTTTATCATCACACAAAACAAAAGGAGCAAAGCCACCAAATTCAGTTTCTTTGTGTATTTCACGTCAATGGACTTAGAAAGTGATATTTCAGGTTCATAACCTGCCGACTGGAGCTCACTTCGATTCATTTCTGTTCATAACATGAAGTCGTCACAGGCTGAGTAAGATGTTAGTCAGCCTCTAAAGTATGAAAGTGAAGGCACCAAAGTGACCTTTCACTAATAACTATGGAACGGGACGCAGTGGCTCCCGGCAACGTGAGCAGCTCGTTGTGTATTTGTTAGAAATGTGTGTTGGTACATTAATGTGCCTGGTGTGTTTTCCCCTGCGGTTGTCTCCCATGTCCCTGATTGTTTCCTCCTGTGTCCAATCACCTGCTTCCCCCACTGCAAGGCTCCCCTGCCTCCGTCCTGAATAAATTAAATTCTCATTGGCCCGCACTGCATGATGGGATGTCCTCGACTGCATAGGATAGATAAGATGTGTCCTTAAATCGGTGCCTGGAGAGTATGCGGTCGATGAATGAGTCCTGAAAGGATGCATCCCAATGAATGGAGGCACCCCACACATTTCGGACTCTACGATGGGCATTTAAACAGCCCACGGCTGTTTAAATGCCCAGTATGCAGGACCACTTGAGCTGCTATAGGCCGTCGGTGGGCAAGAAAGTAAGTGGCAAAGGATAGCCTATCAGCAGGTGTGCTTCCTTATTCACCCTGGGGTCTACGCGTTTATGGTTGTACTCATTGGTTGGCTACGCTTATGCAAATGCTTAATATTGTTTTTTGGAAGTGGATCCAAAACATCTTTTAAACTGTAATATGACCTAAATGAAAATGTACTGAAGGTTTTTCTTTCAGACGGAAAATCAGATGAATACTTATTCAGACTACTTGTATTTTTAATTTAACATTTTCACCATATCTAACTATAAAGCAAGGAATCTGTCTTTATGAATCCCTTCAAGCAGAACGAGCAGGTTCCCCCTCAATAAACTTTCTTTTTTAGTCATATTCCACCTGAAGATTTTTCTTTGGTATCTCATGATTTGATTTTATTGGAATTGGAATCTACGATGGCTTTCAATTCAGAAAATTCAGTGCAGAAAGACAATTCTAAAGGAAGAGGAAGCATTGTAATATGCAACTGCTCATGACATCGGGACTATAATGCCAGAATCTAAAATAATTACCACTTGAAACCAAGGCCCACTTAGCACCGTCCTGCAGAAAAAGCTGCCTTTGTGTTGCTCTCCCAACTCGTCATCTATGAGTTAAATGCCGGAGGGCATTTCATTTAGTTTTCCATGTTGGTGTGATGGTGGTTATTTCCTTGTTCTGAAGGAACGTTCATGTACTAAGGCTTGTTTACTTTTGTTGGGTAAATATAATGCTGCAAAGTTGACTGAAACTATATGATAAGCTTAGAGGTGACATTAAACACAATATTGAAGCATTTCCTTTACTTGGTAACAGACAGAAGCAGCTCAGAACCTGTGGAGGACACGGACACCACCAGCTTTCTGGCAGAATTTGTAAGCTCCTTTATTTGTCTTTCCTCCACTCACGTTGTTTACCTGACTCATTGTCTTGACATGTCTTCTATGCAGTTTGCTTTGCACAGATTTCGCATTGTTCTTCCTCAGAAAGGAGTCTTACAATAATCCCCTAAAAATGTACAATAACTGTGCTGTGATTGGTCGAGCCTGAGGGCTCACTGAAGAACAGGTCGCAGCACGCTGTTTTCTATCTTGCTCTTCCACAGGCACTACTACATCTTGAATGTTGTCTAACTCTTCTGAACAGAAACGGGTTAACAGAGCAGTTTCTCTCCCCACCTTTTATTCACGTAATCTTGTCTTCTCTTGTCTCTCCCACAGTCCCTGGAGGCCAATTATCCCGTGCAGGTGACCGATCGGAATGGTAAATAAGGTTCAAATTGCAATGGTTCCTTTTGCCCCTATCATAACTAAAACGGTTATATACAGTTAAACTGCATTCTGAGTTGTGTTAGTAGCGAAACACGTTTTCTCCCAGGTCATGGGTGCAGTGTTAAACACGCTGTGATTTGAACAAAACTATTTGGTGATGTTTAGTAAAGACATCATGGTTTCGTGTAGACACAACCCGTAGTGTCCTATGTGAAAGCCCTGTTATGACTCATCCACTTTATGTAGAATATGCTTAGAAACACATTTGAGAAAACAAAAAGTATGGTAATATGAATTGAGCTAAATTGTAAAGAAAGTAAAAACCTTTGTTTCTGTGAATATCTATATATCCCTGCAGTGTTTTCAGGATACACTGTAATCTGTCTCCAGCAGATGCTGTGACACTTCACCTGAGCTCCATGTCCGCTGGATTCCTGAGCCCCTCCTCTGACCGAATAAGACAGGTTTGTTTGCTTTGACACCACCTTAGTTTATCTTTCACAGAGAAGTTCCACCTACACGTCAAACAAAATGGTGTTGATTTTAAACAAAATGGTGGTCTAGAAGTGGCAAGAAAAGCTTGATTTTACATTTTCACTTTTGCATCCTGATCTTTTTTTCAGTCTGGTAGTTTATAGCTGTTGAGTATTTAACCACAAACGTTTCCACTTGTAGGAAAGAAAGGTCCAACAGCCACCCTATACTTTGATGTCTAACAATACACTGAACAGTGTGCGTATTAAATAATATATTGGTGTGTTCTCCAAGTATATGACTGCCATCAACCAATCAGAAACCATCATCAATACATTTTTGTACTGAGGCAGAAGTGCACTCTGTGGGTGCTTCCTCATATTCAGCGGGTGAGCACACAGGATGTGGTTTTTAACCGCTGAACCGTGAGTGATGCTAATAACACAGCAGGAAGACAGGAAGCAGAACGAATGTTAACGCCATTCTCCGCCGTGGAGCTTTTAAAGGGACCGCCTTGCTTAAAAAGTAACTTGTAAACAAATGTTATCAGTGGGACTGGAAGGGAAATGGGTCCATTCCAGACCGCCCACTCACCAACACAATGTAGTAGTGTCTGGATTTTTGTTTTGTGCAACAAGAATAAAAACTGCCTTCTCCTGAAGTTTTGTGGATTCCAAAGCGTATTTGGCTCTAGAATATGTCAGGCCAAAATAGTAAGGGAATGGTTCCAGAATAGATGGTAAAAGTAGTGAAACGTGGCACATACCCCCAATATATTATATCTACATTAAGTAAAATAACAAGGCCCATTCTCATCAGAATGAAAGCCCACAGTACAGATTTTCATAAAAAGATTTAACTTATAAATAAAGAATGTATTTATTTATTACTTTCACTGTCAGAATTGACTTAACATTGAATTTGTATGACAAATGCAAGCAGTGACTTGACCTGTGTGCAACACGTGCTTTTTTTGGGTTCGGATTCTGGCCTCTGAAATCCAACACTTGTTTTTAAAGAATTTATAAAGAAAACATTTGCACATTGATTTTTTGTTATTGGTAGATTGATTTCGAAGTCCTCTTTCTCCCCCTACTGGAGCATTAATGGTTAGATTCAGTAAGTGTTATTGCAGGTGCAGTTTTAAGTGTGAAAAGTAGAAGGGAAGAAGAGGATGACCGAAGAAGAGACATTTTATGGAAAATAATGGATCTCTTCAAAGAGGCATGCACACCTGCTGTTGATGTGTTGTGTGTAGAGGGCAAAACACAACTTTACAAGTGGAACTAGAGGTCATGACCATTGCCTTGTGGACTACGATTTGGGAGCTTCGAGCTAGTCATTTTGGCCGCCGCTGTCTTTTTTATATCATCTATAATGATCTGAAAACAAAAAAGTGAAAAGATGGGAACAGGGACAAACACCAGACCAGATGACGCAGTGATAGTAATTTTTCATTAAGCACATGAAAAGAAGTAAACGTGGTATTAATCATGTGTGTTTCTCTACATTGTAGCCAGTTCAAGATGTTGAAGAATGCACCTGGCCAACATCTACTTCACCAGGTAAATTCAGTGCTTAATCCTCATGCATTCAAAGTGTCTTTATATGTTGGTGGATTCTTATTTGCAAATATTGTTATTGATATTTACAGAGGTATCTTCAATGCAAGGAAATGCCATTTTGAAAACATCGCTGTGAAATAACAGCAGCAGTGTTTTTGTTTATTTTTAATTTTGCAGGTGGAACACATTAAGTCAAAAACTACTTTACACAGAGGCAAAGACAGAACATCACACCGTTTCACTACGCTAGTGTAGCGGTCAGTGTCGACCCATGGACATGTAGAAGACGTCCGTCCCCGCTGGGCACAGACATGTGCAATGAAGTCTTTCTTTAGAAGGCAGACTCTAAAATTCCATAAAAGAAATCCTTTTTTATAGTATAGAACGTCCGCACATGGCGGCCGTCTTGGTACGGTTAGTTGTTAGTGGTACATGTACTTCCAATAACTTCCAAATAAAATTAACGTCAGAGATGTAGTTATGACACACTTAGGAATAATGTTCTGTTTAATGTAACTTTCATATGAAAACCTATGGTTATAATTATTATAATAGTATGTAGTGTCATCAATACATCTCTGTACAGGGTGGGCATTTCTTGATGTATATTTGTAAAGGAGAATCCTTTTTTACATAATTATTCATAAAATGTACACAGTGTCATAACTGACGTTCATTACAAACCGTTTAAAAATTGGTTGAGTTATGGTTATTTAAAAAGTACATGTATCACTGCCAACAGAATGTTATGGGTGAGCGAGCTGACTGTACCAAGATGGCCGCCATGTGCGAACATTCAACTTCGTTGGCCGGCAACGCGGACGAGACATCTAGCCTTTATATACATACTGTATCTATGAATGTGTGCACAAGATGACAGGGAGACCCAAAATGGACACACTTTGGGATAGCCTTGAGCGGTTGGATAGTTTAAGTGACTGAATGAATAAATGGAATGGAACAATGGAACTACACTTCAGTTGTAGTGTTACTGCAATATACTGTAATTTGCAATACACCCATTATCTTTCGCTAACCTAATCTTTCTCGTTGATCTCTGAGCATAGACTCTCCTAAAGAACTACAGTTACTTAGCAACCACTGCGAAAGGTGCAGCTGCCCAGCACCCCCCCCCAAGATAAGTGACCTCATGAACGACAAGGATCTCCTGGACTTATTGCGGCTCAAGCTGGATCCAAATCACTGCACAATCAAAAACTGGAAGAACTTTGCAAGTCGCTGGGGGATGAGCTATGATGAACTGACCTTGCTGGAGCACCGGGCCCAAGGCTCGCTGTCCCACAGCCCCACCCAGGAGTTCTTGCTTCGCTACAACCAGAAGACGGTCAATGAGCTCACGGAACTCTGCCGCATATACCAGCGCATTGATGTCCTGCGACTGCTGCAGAGCTGGATGGAGAAGGACTGGCCGTCACGCTGGCAACATGCTCATTAACTCATGTATGTTTTCCTTTGGTCAGGAAACTGTAAGAGATTTCTTCTCCTTCATAAGTGTTCATTGTTAGGGACTTTAGTAAAAAAGAAAAAGACAAAACAATGATCCACAAACAGAACTGAACTGACTAGCACAACCACAAGAGGGTTGTCTTTGGGTTTGAGCCTAATGTCCTTTGTCCTAACAAACCTTTGGATGGGTTACCAAGACACTTGGATATGGCATTCTATTCCCCTTGGGATGAATTATAATTGAATTGGTGATTCTCCTTTTTTTTCTGGATCGCTATCTGCAGTTTGAAATAAAATTAGTTTTTCATCATCAGTCTGAGCTGTACTTTGTGTTTAGTGATAATTCGCTAATTATTCTAATTCTGACATGCCAGTATAAGATGATAAACATAGTCAACAGTACGCCTACATGTTTTCAGCTTCATCATGTGCATGTTAGCATTTAGATCAAAGTATTCACAGAGCTGTCAGCTAGTAGACTTAATCTATATGATTTATAGCTGCATATTTCTAGAAAGAGAACCAAGGTAGAGGTCAGAGCATTTCTTTATATTAAGAATGTTGTTTTATATTTGGAATTAACACTTACTCTCCTACGACATAGCAGAATATGTCACCTTTGAGTTCTAATGGCATACTTTTTACCGTTGTTTTACTGTTATTACATCCGTGTTTGTTACTGGCAGTTGAATGGAGCTAAGTGATCAACATCAGAGGACGATTCTACGCACAACTACAACAATGATGTCATAAATATCTACTACATAAAAAGAAATTCTACTTTGTTAAATTTGCAAACCAAAAAAACTGAACTATTGCCAACTTAAAAGTTATGTTATTCTGTTTTTTAAATAATTTTTTGTAATAAACTTGTTTTGTCACTATGAAATAAATAAATTTCAAAATTCGTAAACGCTTCAGTCATTTTCAAAGTAAAACTAAGAAGCAACATCATCCCTAAAGTTAACTTTTGAATTGATACTTATTTTGATGGTATTTGAGCTTCCTTTTTTCAATAAGTTCTATATATTTCATTTTTTTCCAGAGGATTTCTTTAACGAAACCTTTTTTTTTATTAGTAATATTCCTCATTGTCATGCATTAATTAATTAATCAACAAACCAACAAATCTTTTTCAAGATTTTTATTAGTTATGAAACATAAGCATCTCTATCAGCATCATTTTAAGTTGTATCCACAAATGCTTTCACACAATTATTCTATCAAGTAAAGATGTTGAAGTAATGCATATCTTAGAAACTTAAACCCCTTAATGGGATCACATGTAATGCTAATGCAGTTATGTAATAAGTAACATACTTCCAAATCAAAAATGTTGGGAAAATAACACATAAATAACAGGAATTTACACAGTGTAAAACAAGTTTAATCAGTTATTAGACAAGATTGATACATTAGCTGGCAGTGATGCTGGGGTCAACCAGTGGGTCAGGACAATACAGGCCAAGCTTACTGGAAAATATCGGAGTTTGGGCTGACGTGTACAAAAAATAGTGAGTACGGTATTATTAACTTGTAGAAACAGTGTGAAATACCTCTTCCTGCCCTCTCTTTGTTGCTCTCTCATGTGTAAATGATCTGTCACAGTCACAAACTGAGACAAATAATTGGTTAAGTTACATGTATTTACAATATTTTTGGACTGAAGCTTTACTTTAGGTAAGTAAAACAGAAATCAGTCAGCGTCTGAATCCTTAACATTAAGGCCAAGCATATTGGAGAGGCTCAAAGACAATTTGTCATGTTGATCTGGGATAAAAATTTCAGGGGCTACCAGACCCACTATGGACTCCGGCTTGTCTACTTTGAAAGTACCTCCTCTCACTAAAGAATCTGTGTTTGCAGATGTATTGACATTAAGAGTGTGTCTTGTTGCTTCAGTTGTTGAGATGTTAGCTGTCGCCGATTTTTCTGTGGCCATTTTTAGTCTCTGCCTAATGTCAATTTTTTCTCCTGCTGTTGTTGTAGGATTTACTATTGGCAAGCGGATCCCTTTGCTGACGATGTAATCCTTTGCCTCTGAGTCAAGTTTCGATACGCTTAAAATATCCTCAGTTCCTCCAATGCCATCAAGATTGTTCCTGGGCAGTTTGTGCATTTTGAATACAGGAACCTCCAAATCGGCATTAGACACAACAGTTTCAGACTCATCACCACTTTCCTCTTCATTGCTTTCTGTTCCAGACTTTAATCCCCATTTGAAAGGCCATTTTATCCTACTCTTCGGAGTACCTTTGACTTCAGCATCTGCTTCAGCTGTGATATCAAGTTCCGGTGTGTTGATAGGAGTGACCATGTTGACCTTTGGGGCCTCAATTCCATTCTCCACTGCGGTACTAACACTAGGAACTTCTAGTTTGGGATTTTCAAGACCAAATTTTGGATGCTTGAAATGAGGAAAATTGAAATCACCGAGATGTGAATCAACATTTAAATCTGGTGTTTTTAACTGCGTGTCAGGTCCTTTGAGGTCTGCTGTTGGCAGGTTA
Organism: Gasterosteus aculeatus; assembly: GCF_964276395.1. Classification (NCBI taxonomy): domain Eukaryota; kingdom Metazoa; phylum Chordata; class Actinopteri; order Perciformes; family Gasterosteidae; genus Gasterosteus; species Gasterosteus aculeatus. Next base: position 2,235,089 of record NC_135693.1, on the reverse strand, counting down.
ATATCCATGTTTGGAGCTTTCAGTGTGACAGGTGCTTCCAGCTCAGTTTTTGGCACTTTGGTGTCTATTTTTGGTGCTGCGAATTTTTGTGGAGACAGGCTGAGATCTGGTGCTTTTAGATCAAAACTGGGCCCTGTTACATCAGCTTGAGGCAAATTAAGGTTGAGATGTGAACCTTTAGTATCCAGGGTAGGAACATTGATGTTTGGTACACTGATGGTTGTTTTGGGGCCAGAAAGATCCACATTTTTGTTAAGAGCAGCATCCAGATCTAGATCTGGAGTGCAGAGATCTCCTTTAATTGGATTCAAGCAAGGCGTTTTGACAGCAGCTTTTGGCAATTTAAGATTTACATCAGGAAGATTGACATTTTCAGCATCCACATTAAGATTGGGTCCTTTTACCTCTAGCCCTTTCCGGCCAAACCCTGAAAGATTTATTTTGGGTAGCTTTAATTTTCCAGCTGGGGTATCAATGCCTGGAGTTTGAAGGTCTATGTGAGGACCTTTCAGATCAGCCTTTGGGACATTAATGTCAAGATCTGGGGCATTAAAATCTATTTTCGGTGCAGACAAGGTGAGATCTGTTGCTTTAAGGTCTACATTAGGTGCAACCACATTGCTTTTAGGAAGGTTAATGTCATAGTTGGTATCTGGACCGTTAATACCCAAATGCGGATCTGCCATATTGAGTTTTGGAGTCTTGATTTTTGGGGCGCTCATGTTCACCCCGTCAACCCCGTTGAGGTCCATTTGTGGTACCTTCACATCAACATCAATGTCACCCTTTGGACCCCTTGGTGTACCAAATTTGGGTTTCTTCAAGTTGAACCATTTCAATTTTCCAGAATTGTCACAATCGGGAGTATCAATGCCCAACTCTGGGCCTTTCAGGTCAGCTCTGGGTAGATCTGGTGCTTTCATCTCACCATTAATCTGTGGAGCTTTGAGACTCCAATTGGAGACTGAACCCTTTGGCTTTTTTAAAGTCCATTTGAACTTCTCAGATTGACCCGCAATGTCGACATTTGGGGCTTTAACATCAGCTTGGGGTAGATTCAAATCAACATCGGGTCCATCAAGGGATGCTTTAGGAGAGAGATTGAGGTCAGGGGCTTCAGCATCAACGTCAATCAATGAGCTTTTCACCTTTGGCCCAGAAAGCAGGAACTTGCCCTTTTTGAGTGTGGGGAACCTGAGTTTGCCAGTCTCTGGTGCTTTAACATCAACATCAGCTCTCGGTAAATTCAGATCAACATCAGGTGTGCTTAACGCACCGTCAATTTTAGGAGCTGTGAGATCTACATCTGGTGTGCTCAGATCTGCACTAAGGTCCATATCAGCTTTGGGACCATGAAGTTTGTTTTTTTTCCACTTCAGATGAGGCCAGTTTATTTTCCCTGATGGAGCATTAATGTCTGGTGCCTGAAAGTCTACATTGGGGCTGCTAAGGTCAGCTTTTGGGAGATTCAGCTCAGTATTTGGTACATTAATGTCACCCTCAATTGTTGGAGTTAAAACATCGGATACGCTTATGTCTGTGTCTAGGTCTGCTTTGGGGCCTTGAAGTTTTGGGTTCTTCCATTTCCAATTTAGCCAGTTGGTTTTACCAGATGGAGCATCCACATCAATGTTTGGGGTTTGCATGTCTAGCTCAGCCTTCGGCAAATTTATGTCAAAATCTGGGACCTCCATTTTTGAAAGAGAGGGATCAACATGTGGTGTGTTTAGGTTTGCATCCAAGTCCAGACCAGCTTTAGGGCTATGAACTTTGGGTTTTTTCCTAAAATTAGTCCAGAATTTACCAGATGAGGCATCAATGTCAGGATTTGGGGTTTGAACATCTAGATCAAAGCTTTTGTTGTCAGTTTTGGGTAAGTTGATGTCAACATCTGGTGCACTGAGATCCCCATTGATCTTTGGTGTGTTGAGGCTGAAATCACTGGAAGGGAGACTTGTATCACCAGAAACATGCATGTCTGCTTTTGGTGTTTTGAGTTGAGGGAGATTGAAGTGTGGCATTGTGAATTTTGGGGCCTTGTATTTCAGGTTGTCTGTCTTGATTTTTGGTTTCTCGAGGTCGAGTGAGGCACTTTTGGTGTTGATCTTGGGAAAGACACTGTCATTAGGTGCTTTAAGGGTGCCATCTAGATCTCCTTTTATATCTGGTCCATTCAGCCCAAGAGAGGGCATTGGGAATTTGGCACTGGCATCAGCTGAGGGCTTACTTAAACTGAGACTGGGAAGGTCTCCATTGAGAGTAGGACCACCTATTTCACCCCCCAAGCCCTGTGAAGCATTTAGCTTTCCACTCAGGCCGTCAAGGGAAGCATCCAGTGACAGATCCTTTTTAAAGTTGAGCATCTGTTGGTAATGGAATGATAAACAAACTAGGTTAACTTGTGTCATTAATAGGTTATAACAAACATAAACTGTACCGTTATCATTAGCACTGTGTTAAAGATCTGCTGTTACTATTATTATTATTATTTATTTCCATTTCCCCCAAAGTAGTTTTACCCAAGTTAGGCAAATATTACCTTTCCAGAGTCATTGCGTACTAATCCAAAGGAGCCAAGGTCAGCACTGGCACCCAGCTGCTTCTTTGTCAGAACCACCATATTTTTATCATATGGCTCCAAGACCTTAAGGATCTTCAAGACTTCACCTTGGTTGAAGTGGTCTAGATGTATCGTGGCTGCAACAATCTCATCCCCTGCAACAGATTGAAAACAAATTACCAAAATAAGCATGTTTATCTTTTCCAAAAATACTTTACCTACAGACACTGGTTAAATTTAATGAAACTGCAGCAAGAACAAAATATGAGTTTCAATATTTACTTATTTTGTCTTACCTGCTTGTAGGCCACTTCTTGCAGCCATTTTGTCATCTCCTTCCTCGGAGTCGTCTAGGACCAGACTTTCTGAGAAAAGTCTACTCTTGCTGTCTCCGCTCTATGTTTTAAAGTGGTTCACAGAACACAAGATGAGACTTGCAATGTTTACATTTAGCAACATTTATTTATCGACAATCTTGTTTACTTTTTTACTTACCATAATTTCTTAATTGTATTACATCCACGTATCATTGACTTTTTTACCAAAACACAAAAAAACACAGAAACTCCAATCCACAGCAGTTATCTGCAAAACAACAAAAAATAACTTTATTTTCGTGTCAAGATAACTTCAATTTGTGACAAAGCTATTATGTACCTTGTGTGAGATGAAGATTCAGGCAACAATGCAGAATCTGACATAATATAATTGTCTCACACATCACAAAGCTTAACTTATTCTCTAAGTCTTTATCATTGTACAAGAAAAGAAAGAGCATACAACACCTTTTTTAGACTATTTATAAACCACCAGTTTAGGTTTCCAGTATATAATCAATTAACAAAGATGCCCATTATGAATATGTAGGGATTCAATGTTAATCTAAAATCTATTGGACCCCTGATGAACCCTCAACAGTAGACGATGAAGCTTGACCTTGAAGATGACAATAGTACAAACATTATCATCAAATGTCATACTATGAAAATAGCAGAATATCTTCATTATATATTTGAAAATGATTTCAATCAGCTGTCTGTAGCCCTCCCTATTGGTCAGCTCATGCCTCTATCCACACATTCTTGCACGTACCCAGGGCTCTTCACCTGTCTTGAGCAGCTCTTTTATTTTCTGAAGTATCAACAACGACGCCCACAGACCCGATCACCTCACATTTTAGGAATCCCAACCGTCATGGGGAATGTATGCATGTAAACCGGTTGGTTGGGATGCATTCTGACTGACATGCCACACCACACACAGGCTTCCATTCAACCACACCCCAACATCTCCACATGGAAATCATGTAATCCACAGTCACATAAATGATGTTGTTTAAGATGATTACATTTAGTTAATACAAAGTTGTGAAATAAATCCTAAAAAAGGATTAAGGATGTTTAATTCTACTACGTGCTAGACTGTCACATTTTGTATATCAGATGAGGAATCAAAATACACATTAGGGTACTGAGTTTGTTAGAACGACACTGATCAGAATTGCGGATGTTACTCCACAAATGTTCTTGACTTCCAAAACAAAATGAAATATTGCAAAGAGCCAGAACTGCAAAGTGGCCACACTTTTCCAAACCAGAAATCAGGAAAGGCAGGAAAGTCACGCGAGATTAATAAAAGACTGGTAAATGTGCATATTTTCTACTGAAACATGGTGGCACCATCAACACTGACACCAACCACATTGACTCACAGCAGGGGGCGAGTAAAATGGAGGCAGACTATGGTTTGTCCCACTCAGAAAAGCAGCTGATGTTTTTTGTTTTTTTTAATCAAATTCAAAAAGACGATTACGAGACAATGTAATGTTAATATATGTCCAAAATACGGACCTAGAACTTTGCACTTTGATACTTTCAGATCTAGTGTACATCCTTGCACCAAGTCACAAAGTTAGAAAAATAACTCATTAGAGCGAATGTCCCCCCTAATGATCCCATCAAGCAAAAAGACCCATTCGATAGACTCACCGTATGCTGCTTCTACGGACGCCTCTACTGAAGGAAAGCCGCGGAGAGATGTCGCCTCCCCTGCGTGTCACTGCAGTACTGAAAGGCAAGACTGGATGGTTCTGGCAGTCCACTGGCTTTAAGACCAAAGCAAACCGGGAGAACCGGTTGTGTCACCGAGTATTTCAGCAGCCGAAACCTGACTAGGAGAGACAAGGGAGAAACACCACTCCTTCTGAACAGGACCAACCCGGTTCTCCAAGAAATAACACATAGCAACACTCTCATACACAGAAACTTGGCTCACAATCACGTTTTGGTATTTCTGCTTTGATAAAGCGGGCCTTGGGCAATTGTGTGGACGTGGAATTATTTTGACACTTTTGGCAAGTAGGTCGGGGGCAAACATATACGTCGACACCAGTGATTCATTTGGACACTAATATATGATTTTGCGCAACGCCCAGTTGTAGCTTGAGGTAGAAACTTCAATCAAATTTAGGATTACGGTCTTATGTGCACAGATTAATACATTTTGGCCTCAACTTTACGTACATATTTCCACAGTCACTGTTGTCGTTAAAGGATCGTAAATCTGTCTGTGCATAGTATTTCCAATTACATAACTTTATTTCCCATTAGGAATATGACAGTATTTTCATCATTCCAAATAGTAACAGTTTGATTTGTTTTGGTACATAATGTATATCCAGTTGGAGAGCTTCAAGTCAGGGTGTTTTGGTCATGTTGTGTGTGCAGACTTTAGAGTCAATCAACATTCCCTTAGCACAGCATTTACCAACAATAAGATCAGAACCTATTATCATGTTTCATACCAGAGTAACATAAATGTAAAACCATGGCTACTAGTTTAAAACAACCAGATGTACAAATCCCACAATCAGCTTGAAAAACAGCATAATGCTCAAAATAATAGCGCTTCAATTACTGATTCAACATACATTTATACATACATTCTGCTGGCGATTAATTAGTTTTATGTGATTACTAACATATCTCCATGTACCATTAGATTTTTGGGGGGAATGTCCCATGTCAATATTAGTTTCTACTTGGCTGGTGGCTGGAAAGGACAAACATTCAAAATATAGTGAATAGCAACAACAGTGAAATGTTGGCAGAGAAGCTGTAGCGTAGAACGGCAGAACCACGGTACCTGGGATCTTGTGGTATCTTATTACTTCTACTTTTCAGGTATCACAATTCTCCAAGTTAGGGACCTTACTGCTAGATACATACAGAATTTAAGATTACTTTTTATGAAATATAGATGGATTTCTTGTAATTTGTTTAAATGACCCAGTTGAAGAGTAAATCAGCTCGACGTCTTATAAAACAGCAGCTGCTTTCCTTTAATGAGTCATGGTAATGATTCAACAACAGGCGCTATTCTCATAATGAGTTCTTCCAATGCAGTACTGTAACCTGGGGTGTGTTTATAAGTTTAAATCTCTCATTCTGCTGCAGCAAACTGCACCATATTTCCCACTTTAGGCTGCATGCTTAGGGACGCCCAAATGATGTGTCACCACCCAACCCTGCCAATCAATTACTACACTGTCTGATGCAGACAGACTAAGGAGGCTTTTGTTATTGTAAGACAATAGCCAAATAATAAGCAATATATTGTGTGTGGGATTTAAGAATTCGAGGGAGTAAGTTAGTGAGCGAGAGTCCAATTTTATGTTACGTGCTTTTTCTGGTACGATGTCCTGCTACATGAAGAAAGAGGAAAAATAACAACCATGTTCTGAATACAGGGAATAGCCGATCCCCAGCTGACATTGGGCGAAGGCAGGGTTCGCCCTGGACTGGTTGCCCGACTGTCACGAGGCTACCAGCGCAACACCTGGGGACAATAGAGTCATCTGAACGTCCCAAAGCAGGGGAGCGCACCCTGGGAGGGGAGCGCACCCTGGGAGGGGAGCGCACCCTGGGAGGGGAGCGCACCCTGGGAGGGGCGCATCTTCAGCACTAAAACACACACAGGTAAAACAATACCAAATAGAATGATAAAAAATCCAATTGCAATTACAAGTTGTAAAGATGGGGCAGTGTATCATATGGTGGCACTTAAGAAATATAAATGAACGAAAAAGAAAGAAAGCAGAAACTATGTGAAATGCACTAGCCCCGCCCCCAGAGAGAGAGACAGCTGTAACAGGCTACGCGACCATCATATATATATATACATATACACACATACATACATGCATGTATATACAGTATATATACTAAAAGTGGAGGAGCCCTTGAGAAGGCTAAGCTCACCTTCTGACCCATTGGCTATTAATCTGTTGCAGAAATATTCCAGCGTACCCAACATGCAACAATTGAGCCGACGTCTTCTCAGAGACCTAAATCCATCGTTCATCCCGGATCGAGCTGCTCTTGATGGGCGGACGGCAGGACTCCGATGGGACAAGAGGAAGTTGACTCTGGGTTTACGTTGTGATGCCTGATGGTCAAACGCAGTCATGGACAATGTTTCATCTTTTTTTCTGTTTGGATGTCATATTTTCCATGTCGTTGTTGTGTTGCCATTGTTTATGCAAATTCAAAAGATTCCAAGCAATACTATTCTGTTCCGTTAGTCCTTTCCTTGGTTAGCAAGGTACAACGGCATGGCATTGTGTCAACATGTGTAGCATAGTGACCACAAAATGTTCCTGAATCTTGCATATTAATTCACAGTGATCACTCACACTATTCCCAGTGGGGCCTGGAGGCCGGTTTTACTGAAGCCCTGCTACCTTGTAATCTGCCATCTGTTACATGTGTAAAGACATAGAAAGTCATGATGAAAGGTGCTGAAAGAGAGCAAAACTCAGAACAACTTCTCAAATTAAATACATCTAATTCTGAAAGGATAGAAAACGTTTTCCAAAGATGCAGCCCGTCGGCATTCCCCAGGGATTTATATTAAGAGTCTTGCTGTGAGATTGATTAAATCCGGTCTACTGTCAGATCACCAAATAGGGACAGTTCTTCGGGTGAGGGCTGAATGGTGAATTTGTTGGTACACGTCTCTTTGCCGAAGGCGGCTTTTGGTGAAGTCAGATAGGAGGAAAAAAAGATTCCTCTATTCATGTTTCATTTACTGCCTCAGTTTCAGGTCCAAACTGGTACCTTTTAATGAATACCTGCGGAAAAGAGGTCTGTAAAACAAAGATGCACACATCAGTACACAGACATCCGCCTTCTCTGCTGTCACAACAGCGATGTGTGTCAGTCTACTGCCGGTATGTCGTCGGCATGTGGGGCCGAGGACGCTGTCGTCCAGCTGGGGGGCGGCATTCCGCTCATACCTGGCCTTCCTCTCACTTCAAGGCACACACCTTTGGGTATCAGCACTGGGCTGCAGGGCTGCGTGCGTGTCCATTGTGGGTGTATTCACAGCTTTGGTGCGGTTTGTTGAGAATGAGAACGATCGTTTAATTCTGACTAAGTATCATCGTATAGAGATGCGTCAGCAACATGCTACATGCCACAGCATGACTTCTACGAACCCGTTGATGACATGACCTGCAGCTATGTTGAGCAACACCAAGTATAAAGTAAGATCAATTGGATAGAAATGCAGAATGGTAAAAACAAACAAAGTCTGTGAATGAAAACCTGAATCAAAGTACGATTGACATTAATAAATCCTTCTGGAACAACGTTTACAGCTTGTTAACAAATACAGGTAACTACTACTAAATTAACCGTTTCCAAAAATAATAAAACTAAAATATCAAGTAATTACAATAATTAGAGAAACAGTTCTGGTCGTCAACTTCCTTTTATTTTTATGGTGCAAAACCATAGTTTGAACTTGAAGATATTGATTCAAATAGCAAAGCTGTCAATGGTGCATTACTGTCTTTATCATTGAAGCCTAAAACAAGGGCCTCAGCGCTGTAAGGGCCCCAGGGCCCAAACCTACTTCTGTGAACCAACAGGAACAAGTTGCTGCAGAGACGGACTACTCTGAATATTAGGCGTGTGTGTAATTATATATATATATACACACACACACACACACACACACACATATGTATATAGGTCAGAAGTGCGTTCTTAATGGCGGCACCAACCCGAGGACCTCACAGGTCTCATGCAGAGTGCAGAGCAGCAGATGAGTCTTATTCCGTTGGATGAGTCCCACACGCAGAAAGAAAACTGAGGAATATGTTACAATGTTAATTACTAGTTCTAAATATGTGGTTTTTATTTGATTACTTACGGAGTCCTCAGTGTGTGTGAGTCGAGCTGCTTCAGAGAACCAGTTGGTTTGGAAATAAAGTTTGGATACAGATGTGTGCTTGAGTCATATCAAACAGTTCGAGATTTCCTAGAATTATCAAATTGCTCGGTGTGTAATTACAGCGTTTTGTAAACTTTCGCCAGCATGAATGACGTCATTGATTTTTGGACTGCTTGACTTGATTTTCTTCAACAAAGTGTCAATCAGCGAGGCGGAGTGTTGAAACAGCCTTTGCTCTTGTCTTGTGACACCAAGGGAATGCAGAGGAACGGCATTCCTTCACATGCACGTGTGTGTGCACGGTGGAGGCACATTAAGCACAGACGTGTGACTGTCTAAACTTACTAAACACTGATTGGTGCATCGAACACAAAGTAACAAACCACACACTCAGGTATGATGGAACATTCTCCATCCATTACACAGAACCTTCATCGCCCGAAGCATTCAAAACGAGTCTGCATCACTGTAAATCTGTCTTCCTCCCATCGGCACAATAACAATTCAAATATTTACTTGTTAGATTAGGACATTGTGTACTGTGACAAGCCACACTCCTTTTAACTGCAACATTTAGTTTGCTGATCTAGGAACTTGTTTAGGGTCTACAATTAACATTTCTCAAGCCGGTGTTACCCTGCAATGATCAAGATATGTTTTTCAAGAAGATATCCTATGTGCACACCTACAAGCCATGTGTTCAGGCAGCAGGGGGCCGAACACATTGTAGTTGAAGGAAACGACAAAGTAGAGAACATGGGATTAACGCATGTACCCTGATGCTTAGAGTGCAATGTTCAGTCTCTTGGGCAATAAAGCCGGCGGGGTGAAGGAAGGGAGGCATGTTTGGTATTTGGAGTATTTCAGGTACTCTGCCCCGCAGAAACTCTCCTCCGTTCATCTCCTTTGACCACTGCTGAGCAAAACGTCAACGTCAAGACTTGGATAAGTGAAGCAATCACGCGAATACTGATCATACGCAATAACACTGACATTAAAGACAACAGGTAGTGCATGCATGAGAACGGGCGGCATTTGGGAGTCAAAATAAAAAAGTTATTTGATTACAGCCACAGAGTTAGGGAGGAATTAAAGAGAAGCCTTTGTATAAATGGTGTAATGAATGAACAGCTGGAGGCTGTAGAGAGAAAATGCTCTTTAACAGGTCATAAATACATAAGTCATCCTGATTATAAGATAATAGTTAGGAGATTCTTTTCCTGTTCAATGATCTGATAAATGCATGACTGCACACTGACAGCTGGAGATAAAGGACGAGACGTGTTGCGAGGAGAAAGGAAGCCAGCGGTGTCGTCGCCACATTCCTCCGCTTGCATGTGGGACGGACATTTTCAGTAAAACTCAAGTATGCATTGTGCATTCTTACCAAGTGACACATTCTTTGGCTGCTACAAAAGACAATAACACAATGTGATGCAACTGAAGTCAAGTTAGTAAAAGGCTGTATTAGACGGCAGTTGCTTTATTTAAAAATGTACATTAAGAAAACAAGTTGATGACAAATCATCCATGGTGGGCTTACTTTAAGGGTGTCATGCACAGCTTGTGATCAGAAGCTAATGATTATGTTCTTGTCTGTCTGAGGTGAGCTGGCCTGCAGGTTGTCTTTGACAGGAGACATGGGCTCTCCTTTCTTACACGCCACAATCTTCTGGCAATTTCTGAAAAAAACAAGTACAGTTTTAGAGTTTAGTTCTTTACGTTTTTACAGAACTGCATCCTATTTCGCTGCGTGCTGAAGCATGTGTCGTGCATGCAGAGACTCACACAGAGGGGTAGAGCTGTACAAACCAGTGACAGCTGATGCGCAGCAGCACAGAATCGGATGCATTTGTATTATTTGGCACCTTCATTAAAGTGTTTATAAAGTCATTATAAATGGTTGAATAATAGTTTTACAACACAAATTAGAATTTCTTTGTCTTTGATAAACCAGAGAGTCTGCCGATCACACTTTCTAATACGTCAGGGGTAAAAACCAGCAGTTCCCCTTTAAAGTTTGTTGGTATGGAATTCTGCTGCCGCCACATGGCGGCCAATAAGAGCGGGAACGGTGCAGAGAGCCAGCTGTATTTACCCGAAGGCGAATGAGCGTGGTACATACCTTTAGTTGGATTTCTACTAACTCAGTTTACACAGGGAATACTAATCATCAGTGGACTTCTTAGTGCTTGTATCTCTTTCGCCAATTTGTTGTTGACCGAACTTTCATGCAAATGTTTTTTTCCGTTTTATTGATTCTCTCGGAACCTTTTCTATGTTAGTTGGAAGAGTCTCCTGAACCTAAAAACAGACTCTAGGCTTCTAAGTTAGGAGCTAATACAGGTACACACAGTCCAACTGCAGGACGAATAGACTGAAAGGGGATTTTGTTACTGCTGCTGTTGCTGTGAATGATCGCTGTTTATTCTCACTGTTATTTTGTGTTTACCATTACTTATTAGTTTGTGCTCAAATTACCCCGTGGGACATTACAGACCGGACCACTGGGTGCCACGCTACTACCAGAAACACGCTGCTCTTTGTGTCTCACCGTATTTCAGTGTAAAACATAACATTGAGTGGCAATGAAGTGGGTTTCCCAGCACACGGTTGCAGACACCACTGGGTTTTGTTTGCATTCGATGAGGTGCACGACCAAACACCAACACAGCTTGCAGAGCTGCCCGGAGTGACGCCGAGATGTCAGCTGACTCACAGAGAGTCTGTGGCATGCGCTCATTCAGTGCGACCCCCAGTGGACTCATTAGGAATAGTACCTACTTTTATAGAAATGCTCTAATGCTAAGGAAAGGAGCTTCAATGCTTCCCTACTTAGTTCCTTCAGCAGAGGAACCACTGCACCCTTTACAAAAGGAACGTCCCACAGTTCCTCACAGCGAAAATACTGATTACTGATATTAAATAGTGACTTATTGTGCACGAGAATTAACGATCATGACTGAGAAACATAAATAGATCATATGAGAAAGCGTTAGCATAACTCACTTATGTTGCAGCCTTGCTAATAAAGTAATAATAATTAGAACCTGCTTGTTTTATGTCTGCAAGAACTCCTGAAGGCGTCTTTGTAGTCCGACTTCATAGAAGTTGCAGTTTGGCTGCTGCACCCTGACGTCACTAACATCAGAACTACAGCTTAGTGCAGTCGGACTCCCTGAACACCACGGCTGTCTTCTCCTAACTCCTCATGACTTCTCCTAATCCTTTCATTGTTTTACAGAGGTGAGGGAAAAGTGGTTAGGAGGATTTCTTTTGACAATTCTAATCCAGCCGGTCGAGCCTGTAAATCTCACACCGGCAAAGCCGTCCGGGGGCCTGGAACCTCTAATTGAAAGCAGAGGCACTCATCCGTTTTGTTCCAGAATGTTCTATGATGTTTACAGAGTCCATTGAGTATTTCTCTTACTTTTGAAAGCTGAAATTCTTCCAGAGGCTGCTGATGGTGGGCTGGACTCCAGGGTCGTTTTCATTGTTGGAGGAAGAACCCGCAGACCTCCTCCTCAGCCCGCTGGCCCTGGCTGGGCCCAGCGGGCGCGCCTTCGCTGACTGACCCTGGCTGCTGGACTTTGGTTTCGACAGACCTGAAACCTAGAGGGAGAAAGACTATGTCATGTGTGTGTGTTTTTAAGAAAAACAACTGAAATACACACATATTATGAACAATGATATAATAGCATTACTACAAACACAGGCACATTGCAGGGACATGTCTCTGCAATATGCGCCTGTTTGAATGGAGCGTATAAGGTTCTCAAGGGGTCGCTGGTAGGCGGGCTGTGCTCCGGATACGGACCCAGACGTCAGCCTATTCAGACCCGGACCTACAACTGATGGATACTTGACAGTCATACATTGGCAGAAGAATATTATTTGTTCATTCTTTCTGCTTGCGCTACAAAACCACTCACGTAAGGTCACACATTGTTATCGTCAATGCATGACACCACTACAAGACCGAACATACTTATACATCTACATCTACTTATACAACTTATACATACATCTTTTGAGCAAACCAAAGAGACCAATGTGATCCGTCCCCATGGCTGTCCTGTCCCGTCGTCTCCGAGGGACGCAGTCCTCCAGGAGCCAATTTGGAGGACACACCCGATCTATCATTTGCAGCCAAGCATATCCCAGCATGCAGTGCGGGCCGACGAGGATTTCATTTACTCAGGAAGGAGGCAGGTGAACCAACAGCGGGGAGGAGTCCACTTTTAAATGGAACGTTAAGTACCGCATTTTCCGCACTCCAAGGCGCACTTAAAAGCCTTTAAATTTCTCAAAAAACGACAGTGCCTTATAATCCGGAGCACCTTATATATATGGATCAATTGGTTACTCGGTTGATCCATACTGGTCGTACACGGCGCTCAAGGCGCTCTGCCAAACATGCCAAAGCTCGTCTACGACGGCGAGATGCTGAGCGGCGCTCAAGCGCGTGAGATACGGAGCTGCTTTCAGGGCGCGTCGGAGAAACAAAGCTGTTGTTCTCGCCGAGCACTTCATGAGATTAAAGAGCGAGAGACGGTGCCCTTTTCTCTACAGTAGCTGAACCATCTTAACGGGGAAGATAAGTTATTATAAAAGGGGCCCTTTTTCTCTAAGCGTAATGAGTGACATGTTTAAAACTATATTAGTTTACTTGTGTGTCTGTGTGGAAAAACAGAACTATGGGACCACGCAGGCACAAACCCACCTTTGATCTCAGCACAGCAGCTTTCTGATCGCACTCTGTCAAGTGTGTGGGACTCTGCACCGACTCAGAATCTTTGCTCGAATTCATTTCCATCTGGAAGTAAAATGAAAAACATGTACAAAGTCGTGCTACTAAAATATCATTCTGCATACGAATTCTCTAACCATGAAACTCTGATGTGTGTGTGAATGTGACTCAACCATAAGGGGTCTACAAATATTTTTAAAAGGCAGTGTAGATGTGTTAGAACGCACAGTTTTAGCATCCTCCTGGCTGGAGGAGGGAAATCTGTCGACGAGCATTTCCTCTTTTCGGCAGGAAGTGAGGTGAGGCTGAGAGAAGTAGGCGCTGTCCTGTGAGGGAGGCGAATCTTGAAGGTCCCTTTGCACGGAGGTTCCGTCAGCGGTCGGACGAGAGGGCGACACAGTCTTTGTGGAAAAGGAAACACTCTCCTTCTTATACTGAAACTGCTGCAGGGCGGCCAGGCCTGAAGAGGACTTGGGCATTATCGATTGATCAGTCGTGGAGGAGCTGCCTGACCACAGGAATAGCCTGGGGCCCTGACTGGCTGTGCTGGGGGATGTGGTGCTGGGGGAGGCAGGCGGGCTGGGGGTGTCCACAGATGGAATGTCTGGAACATCATTTTCAATCAGGGTAGTGGGACTCCCTGCGGTGGGCTCTTCTGGCTGAGGTAAATCCTCCTTAGTGATCCGACTGGCTGCTGAAGTGGAACTGCTGAAGAATCTACACATGGAAATAAGTACAACAACATCAGGATAATGAAAGACTGTGCTGCTTAAGCAACAAGTGTCCCTGTCAGTCAGGTGAAGTGGTCCACCACTAAGAACTCAGCTGGGATTCACTGTGAAGTCCATGTTGGTTTTAGATTTGCTTTTCTTTTTATACCTTTTTTCCCTTCATTTCCAGACAGGAAGTGAACAGATGAAGCTCTTGTCCAGCACTCCACGTTTTAGTGCGTTTTATCTCAACTATATAATTTGGAGACCTTCGAGAAGCCTTGATGCATAATGTGTGTTTCAGTGCGTCTCCTACTTGCAAGTATTAATAAATATGAATTATTAATCCGGTTTAATGATGACAGTTCTACAATTGATTACACACATTTTTAAGATTAAATCAATATTTACAACTATTTTAACTGAGCAAGTGTGAAGGGAATACTATTGTTAAAAATAGCAACTTCATGAAAATCATCATTGAATTTTGCTCATTACCATGCAATGCGTGGAGGGAGCCCCCCCGCCCCTCCCAGGCTCGCACCAGCCATCCCTAATCCCCCTCCCACCCCATCGCCGGGTCCGTCCGCCCATGCATGCACACACTATTCAACCAGCCGTGAGTTTGGGGATTAAATCCCGTCCATGATAAATGTGCTAACTGAGTAGTTTGTTAAATCATTGATCTCATTAAAACAATGAGCCTGCTGATAAGCCAATCGTTGGGTGCGATGTCACCTGCTGCGTGTGAGGCTGTCCTCCTCGGCGTGCTGGTTCCTCCTCTGCAGCAGGGTGGAGAAGCAGTTGCGGGGCCGAGGCGGACTGGTTAATGTTGGCGTGTCTGGATGCTGGTCTGACTTGGAGCGCTTGTGACCGGAGGACGAGTACTGCTGGAGCACATCCTGATCTGATACACTGGAGTCTATAGGAGGAAAAAGATCAGTACATAAGTACAGATTCCATTAGGTTTTATCACAACGCTTATTTTTAATCCCTTAGTTTGAGCTGTTTCCTAAAAGGAAAGATAACTAAACTAAACTAAACCGCAATACACTGGAAAACATTGGCTTTACAAATGTAATATTGGTTTGCACTTTGCGACTGTGGCTGAGTCGGGTCGTCCTCCAATCAGAGGGTTGTCAGTTTGATCCCAGGCTCTGCTAACCCGCATGTCGATGTGTCCTCGGGGAAGACACTTAACACAACATGCTCCTGTAGCTGCGACTACAGTATGTGTTAGTGACGGATGGGCAGGTGTCACTGTGTGTGGTTCTCCTGTCATCAGTGTATGAATGGATGTGAATGATGTCATGTAGTGTTAAAGCGCTTTGAGTGGTCGGAAGACTAGAAAAGCGCTATACAAGTACGGGCCATTTACCATTTAGCACGTTGTTCTATTCATTTCTTTTATATTCAAATTCTCAATTGTTTGCTTGTTTTTGATTTATGATAAATGCACTGTACTTTTCTAGTGTTGCATCCACCCAAAGCTCTTTAACACTACATGTCATCATATACACACTGATGACAGCCTACCATGTAAGGTAAATACTCCTGCAGACAAAAACAACATGAATAAGTCAGGACACTGGTAAATCCTGACCGAGTGAACCAGGCAGACACCCTGACACCATGTTTGTAGATGCATCAAGTGGCTGCGTATGTCCACAACAACACACACACCATTGTGCCTAGTAACCAATCAGATTTTACGCTGAAGGCTACTGACACAATCAAAACACTGCATGTTGACATCTCACCTTCTCGTGCTCTCTTCCCCTGCAGCTCTCTGGCAGACCGCTTCAGACCAACCAGGCTGATGATTCTCTCTTTCCCCCTGGTGGGGGGAGGCCTGCCTGGGGACACAGAAGACATGGACGGGGCAACTGCTGCCTGCTTTACGCCTCCACTCCAGATACTGGGCCCAGTGGGGGCCGCTGAGTGGTTCCAGCGGTGACTGCAGGGTTTAGAAGGCTAAAAATAGACATTTGCAAAGTTGTTTCAAATCAAATCCCATCACACACTTGGTTAAAGAGATTATCAATATTGACTGATCTGGTACCTGTGGCAATGGTTTATCTGGGCTGAAGTTGTCTATCCTCTCCATGGTGTTGATGTCAAGGTTTCCCAAGGCCATCTGCAAGCCTTTGTCATCTCCTAGATTACTGGATTCCATGGCGTCAAGGATAAAAAACATAAAAAAATCTCTTTTTTTAAATAATGTGTGTATATTTGATAAAGCGCTTTTTGCTTTACATACACAAAAGAGAAAGACAAAAAGGGGTAAAGAAAAACAAACAGAACATTTTGGTAAGGAAAGCTGTGTGGAATGAGTCATAGTGGGGGGGCAACAGGTGAAGGCCAGTTTGAAGAGGTGGGTTTCGAGGACGCTGCGATTGAGGGCAGGAGGATACAGTCCAGCGTAGCTGAGGGTGGCCGGGTCGATGTGCTCTGGGTACTTGTTGAGAGGTACCACCTTCCTCCTGACAGGATCAAACACCAGTTGGTAGAGGAAGGTGTTGTTGGCTTTGACAAACCCCTCAATGTACTCCTCAGGGATGACTAGATTCATCTTCAGATATTGGCCCATCTTCCTGATCACCTGAAAAGGCAACAAAAGCTCATAATAAACCTTCTGCTACTGGACCACTGCTCCCAGCCTTTACTAACTAACTAAATTCTGGCAAAATCAGACTACATCAAAAATTCCTTCAGCTGAGACTACAGCAAGGCCCCCAGCAGCAACCGGCTTACTGCAGACCAGAACAGTGCAGATACAAACATCCTGCTGCTGGCGGCCCAGGCTGTCTAGCTGGGGAAGCACCAGAGAACCAGAAAGTCAGCGCCGGGTGTATGCAACGTGTGACACGCTGGCCATAAACTCTTCTGGGAGAGTAGTGGATTTCAAAATGTGCAGTGATATTAGCACAAGTAAAGAGGACACGTACATTTGTGGTCAACGGTTTACATACACTTGTAACGAACATAATGTCGTGGCTCTCGAGTTTCCTGTTATTTCTACTAGTCTGATTTTTATCTGATTGGGATTGAGTGATTGGAACAGATACTTCTTTGTCACAAAAAACATTCATAAATCCTTGTTCGCGAGGCGCTCGAAGGTGTTTTCTACTCGCTCAGTCGCCATGGTCTCTACATCTAGATGGTTACAAACCCCATCTTTGGATTGGCTGAAGTGATGCATTCACACAACTATAGAAGCCCATTTCCGCACTACAGAACAGGGAAAGAAAGTCGAAATTATGAGATAAAACGTCGTCAAAACACAAACGACGTGTTCTGTGAATGCATCACTCCAGCCAATCCAAAGACGGGGTTTGTAACCAATTCGATGTAGAGATACCATGGTGACTGGCTCCGCCCCCTTACTGCCAAAAAGAACAGCAGCAAGCGTGTAGAAAACACCTTCGAGCGCGAGCAGAGATTAGCCTCGCGAGCGAGGAAGTTCACGTTCCGCGAGCGAGCAAATATCTCGCGCGAGACGGAGATTTGCTCGCGGATGTTTGCTTTACGCGCACGCATCAACCTGATTTGCGCTCTCAAATTTTGACAGTGATTTGCCGCCATAACCCGGTTTCCCCCGAAGCAAGTTTGGTGTTTTGGTGGTCTTAAAAATGAGGTGATTCTGGAATCACAATTTTAAATAGCAGTAACTTTCCAAAATGAATAATCTCCCCACCTGGTCTCACCTTGAGGATATCAGGGTCTCTGGCCAGTCGCAGCAGTTTGCATGCTTTCCCCAGGCCGATGCCATGTAAGGAGGCCAGATAATCGCATCCAGAGAGGATACACATGTAGCGAAACTTCTCCTCAGTGAAAATGTTTCCCAGAGACTGGCAGCGGCCCATGTTGCTTTGGTCGATCTCCAGGCCATTTCCCTGCTTGTCCATCTTGAGGATCACCTGCATGATTGTTAAAGACGGTTGCATAACAAGTTAGCGGCAGCGTAAAGGCAGTTGTCGCTCTACTTTATGGTTGCGCTTTCCTAAGTTTAAGGTATGGAATTGCGGTGTGTGATGGTGTTATTTTTTTTAATTGAGGCTAACGAGCAGAAGTCAGCCTAAACTACACCGGCCTATTTTTATCCCGCTAATTTGGGTGATGTTTGCCGGTAGTTTGGTAATCGATTAGTAAATCGGGGTTGAGATTATGAAGCAAATCAGTGTGCTCTTAATTGTGAAATCAAGATAAAATTAATGGAGCTTGCAGTGTTGATCAATAAACTTAATTTATATATATAAATATGTTGCTGCATTTTTGCTTGTGTCATTTTTACTCCATCATGCTGCACAATATCTCCACATCACAGTGAGATATTTCCAGTTAATGTGGTCTGATTGCCAGTAATGTCTGGTGCATAATGGTGAGGCCTGACTAGCAAGAAGCCTGTTTGAAAATTAAAATGGTTATCACCAATTCCAATTAACTGCCATATGCTCCATTGGTCTTTTAACAGTTAGAACCTTGAATTCAGGTCGAGTCTTTTCAGTTTCTCAAACTAGATTTAGATTTTTGTCAGGTTTTGTTGTGAAAAATGTAATTCTGAAAATAACAGGTGATGGGGTTTCTTAACCTCTGCTGCTATAACATCAACACTCTATAAATAACTTCTCCATGCACACGTTTCGCATTAAAACATCTGGTTCATGTCTAAATGTGTATGCAGCTGGGAATGCTTCCGCTGGATGGATCACGACATACCTTTTTGCATCCGAATGCCAGCAGGTCAGAGTCTTCTGTGATGACAGCCTGGGCCAAGCCAGATCGAGTGAGGAAGGCTAACTGAGCATCAGCCTCATATGGCGCCACAACACAGTCCACACCTCTCGCCCTAGCAACCTGGTTTACAAAAACATGTTCTGCAGACCTACACCCACACGCAGCTTTGCTGAATTGCTTATGGAAAAAGAATATTTCATAGAAAGCATGGGACTATGGGGTCTAAATGGTCAAAATGTAATATTTTCATAGCCTTTTTAATGTTGGCTGCGTTGATGCAACCCAGAAGAGACCCAGTAGGGGCCTCTACTGGGTCTGGTTGAAAAGTAGTTCAGCTGACTAACAGCTAAACTACTTAGCTGTATAAAATACAAGTTAAAATAATTTAAGTGCTGTCCTTTGACGGCCCATGTGAGGAGATTCCGGGTCAGCGGCGGTCGTGGAGCAAAGGAATGCATACGACGGGATTCCATGTGGCTAGGGAGTCCTCACCTTAATAAGGTTATGAGCCATGGTTGGGGTGATGTTGATACAGCGGGTAAAACAGTCTCTGGCCTCAGACAGTTTGCCATCACGTAGAAGCTGTCGCCCTTTCTGAAGGTTGGCTTCTCTACGCCTGTGAAGGACATGAAGGAAACAGAATGAATAACGGCTGACTTATTTGGTGGTGGAGGGGCTGTCTCTGTACATTCCTCTCTGCACCTGCACACATAACAGCGTTGCTCTGCTGCTGCTGTTTAGAGTGCAGTCCTTCTAATTGGGTGTGCTTGTTACCAGTTGTGGAAAACACTGGATGATCGTGATGAACATGGTGTAACTTTCTTCACTCATTAGTTCATTTTCAACCAGCTAAGCTCAGCCCACAAAAGTACACTTTGTAGATACTGATCCCTTTCTATGTGGGATAGTCAACAATAGGACCAGATCTTCACTTCACATATCTGAAGCGACTATTTTATTCTTTTGCTGCCAATTTGCCATGTCGGATGTAGAGCCAGCTTCCCCTGGGAGGAATATGTTAAAGTTATGATGAAGAACAGAAAACTGTCAGATAAAAGGGAAAACTATTCAACCACTCAATCGTTCAGTTTCAGAAATACCAGGCCAACGGTATTTATTCATTTCATTTGTTGGTCTTATGTGCCGGTTTCAAAGTAATGTGACCAGTTCACACAGGGTAGAAAACAGACGTAAATGACAGAATACATATTATAAAGAGATCAACTTGGAGGATGGAGTTTTTGCATAGAACCTGCTTTGATCTTTGCTGAACATGCATTCAAACTAAGTTTTAGTTTCGACAGGACTGATGGCTTTTCAAGGACTCGTGAGGTTGTCGATGGTGCTGTCCATGAAATGTATGTTGTGCATCTAAACACCACTGCACAATAAAAAGAAATATACTCACTCTCTGCGAGACTTTTCCACTTCTTTTTTTGAAGGCAGATTGCGTCCATCAAACACCAGAACTGGTTTGACACCGAAGGCCAAAAGCATTTCCACAAATTTCATGCAGTACCACACATACCTAGGATTGAATACATCAAACTGTCAATATTAGTTCTGGAGATTTGAACATCATTGTCAGATTACCTTTAGTGTAATTGAAACAATAGACAAATTGTTTTAAATATCATCAATTTGGCTGTATTTATTCTGGCATGGATAAATAGAGATCTGGTTTCATGCAGTCAGCTGAAAGGTTCACATAGAGGACATGTTGCCTGGGCTGCTTGGATCGTTTAGTTCCAACTATGAATCCTTGTGAGCGCAATAAACCAGTTTACTGTTGTCCCGGTGTCTAGCATGTCTGTATAGTGTTAAAGATATAGTGATATCAATTATACACGTACCATGATGTGATAAGTTGGCTGTTTTAACAAATAAACAGAAGCCCACTAACAATTACAAAATGTTCCCATATTTCTGAAATCATTTTTATTTTACGTTCAGCTGCAATATAAAAAATGCTTACTGGTCAGTTGGTTCTCCTTTAGCGAGTTTCTCAGCACATGAAAATGCTCCTTTATGCAACCAACAGTATGTGTCCACAGCCACAGTCTGGCCTTTGTATTTCTTCACGCTGACGGGCTCCGCAGCATCTTTAATGAACTGCAGCAGTCCAGAGATTCCCATTTTCTGCTGCTGAGAGGAGCCACGCTGATTCAGCATCTTTAAAAGAATCAGGAAAACACTGATGTTAGCCCTGCGATTGGCTGGCGACCAGTCCAGGATGTACCCAGTCTCTCGCCCCATTGACCCCCCCCCCCGTGCAGGATAAGCGTTTTGAAGATGAATGGATGGAGGGAAAAAAGTAAGTGCTCAAACTTCCACAGCAATAGTAGATTTACAACATCACCTTCAGCTTCACACATGTCCACACATGCAAAGACTTTAGACACATTCAGTTTGTTGGTTTCTGTTCTGTTTTGGAACGGTTTAGGGGACAGTGTATATCTTTATTATAAGAAATGTTGGATCCGCTCTGCATCAAAGGGTCTTGATTCATTGCTGCACAAATAGTGAAATAGGTCCGTATAGTATTTCAGTTCTGTGTGTCCAGATTCATGATTAAAAGGGTTTATAATGCTGCAGGATGCATGCCAGTATTCATTGATGATGTAGCCCTAATTGCTCACTGACAATAAGCAGAAACAAAGGATCCAGTCGTTCTTTGTGAACCGTGGTCTTGTGGGATCTGTAGGTCACACATTATGGAGTTACTGCACCGCGTCACGTGTCCCACAGCTCAGGTGAGCAGCACTCAGTAGCTATTGGTTGACCTCAAGTTGGTGATGGAGGGAGGGGTTCATATTGAGTTTACTAATGGAAGATGGAATTCTGTCACACGTTACATTACGCCCCTTCTGATGCCTCAAACACGTCGAATTCCCTGTCAGGAATATCACGTCATCGGTTCTTCCCACTGTATCCATCCAACAGCAAACAGGACCCAACACCTCAAGGAAGAATAAATGCCATCGAATGATGCAAAAAGACTTCTATATATCAATATGGAAGTCCGTATTAACGTGTAGGTTCATAATATCCAGTATGAGTATCGTTACCCTACCAAATGTCAAATAGGTGACAAACGACAACAACGGGCATCCGTCGTCTCAGAGAAACATTCATTTAAACTAACTGAAAGACGTCGACAGTTTCTTCGCTCCATATTGGCAACTGTGGCTGCAGCCCACGTCAAAGATTACACACAGTGACCTAAACTAGCAAAATGAATATAATGACGAATGTCAACGTAAAACTTACTTGTTTCCTTCTACCTTTGGTGTAATCGACACATGCAGGCAGCTGGGCTGAAGGAGTTGGAGCGAATTTACTTTGAGCGGCAAAAAAAAAATCCACTATGTGCTTCCGCTATTGGCCAGTTGGCCGGAAGAGGAGGGTGTTATGGTAGGAAAAGAGATGCGCTCCAAAACCTGACCGCTACATCCCATTAACGTACTTATGTAGTTGATGTGCTAACGACCTCTGGGTTGTTTACTCTGGTTCATCACCATGCTAGCTTCTGCTGTCTGACCACCATCAGAGAGAGATGCCGTTGTATACTCGAGTCCGCATACTTGTCTACATGTACAGCTAGTGTCCCCGCACTGCCTCTTGAAATGAGGCACGCCGGTGTTGATACCGAGTTCTCCCAGTCGTAGGCGGCTGGCGGCGGTTCGATGGGCTGAGGGATTGTGCCGGCGCGCTAAACGCCGCAGAGAAGCAGAGACAAGCAACCCGGACCCATTTAATAAAGAAGCCCACATAAACGAGCCTTTTCTCTACAGTTGACAACTTAAAGATTACGTTTAGATGTAGCTCAGCATTGTTTGCTGGTTATAGTCATACATTAGGAATTGAACAATTAACTAATTGATTAAATAAAATGTATTAAAAAGTGTTTAGGGGATTATAACGCCATGAGAGAAGTGTAAAATGGTTTGGTGCTGAATGGAATGTTGAATGACTTAAGAATTGATGAAATCTTTTTTCAATCAAAAGTACCAAACAAATAGCACAATAAGTGACACCGGGTGGATCCTTACCATAAGAAAAATCCACGATATGGCGTCGTAGCAAAAGGATTGGACTTTTAGAGAGAAGACCAATCATCAAGAATTTTGTTTCTTTGGTGTTTGGATATAACTTCACACGTCAATACATAAAACAATACATAATAAGCCATGCATCTTTTGATTGTCCTCCGGCTGTAGTTTAGGGTCGTACTCTTCTCTAGAGTCGTGATTATCCTCGGGATCCCAAAAGGTCATTTTAGACACCAAGTTTCTAATAACTAGGTCTCACTATGTGAATTGGTTATGATGAGGATTTTTATCCTCATCACTCATGCTGCCGGTCATACCCAATTTATGCAATCACATGACTGTTTAAAGACCCAAAGCAGAAATAATCATAAGCTGCATTTATAGAATAGGTGAAAATAACCCATTCATACATTACAACTGCATGTTATTGCCCCAATAATATGGGATGATCATAGGCATGTGTGTAAAGGGAAGAGTTGTGGGAATTACACACATTTTCATTCAAAAATCTGGAGGCATGACATGGTTGGCAAGCTAGTTAGGGCTCCTATAGTGGCAAATGATTCTAGTATCTTCACTAGCGCTAAGACTGAGCCAGAGAGCAGCCAGAACATCAGGGAGTATAAAGGAACTCAACCTACAGCCTCACGCAGGTCTTAATTAGAGGTTCAGGTTGGCGGTTTCCATACTGATCAGGTGCTGTCAGCGGCCATGTGACATGGTGGCTGTATTAATAAGTCAATACACTAGAAGTAGAAGCACCGGTGTTTGAAAATGAAATGAAGTGCAGCCATATTTTACTTGTCAAGCAGAAAAAGGTGCATGTGGCATTAATGACATTAATAATATCTGAATTCACACTAAATGAGCCAGTTTACACTCACTAGCTTACTGGGACACTTATTTACGCACGTGCCTTTCTTTCCAAATGTCTGCCATCAAGATGGTCTATGAATAACAATACTTTTCGTGTTATCCTTAGAACACTAGAATTATACCGGTGTGGTAATTAATGAGCAGGGCCCTATAGTGCCTGCGTGCAGAATCAGATTTTCATTACCCAATTATGGTGGCAAATCAGATTGTCCTAGTGAAATTCATGTTTAGCTTATTGTCTTCTTTGTTGCAATTTAATTTGATGCAACATCCAAGTGAGAGGTGAAGGGAAAGTCTGTAACTACGAAGGTGTGATTTCAGAGGCACTGGATACATACATAATATTATGTGTTGTATCAATATTTCACTTTCCAAATAGTGGTGTTGTTGCCAATATCGCTCGTACGATTCTTAATTGTGTGCGTACATGCTGGGGGATGATAAAAATACAGGTCATGATTTACACGTCTGTCAGCAGTTAGCTTTTGTTTTTTGGTCTTTACTCAAGACTTATATACTTTTAGGAATGAAAAAAATAGTTTAGGTGTGAATAAAATTGATATTAACTGTTTGTTTGAAAAATGTTTACATTTTCGGATCTTTATCAAAAACTTTCTGGATATGAAGGGCCCCATTAATGTTGTGAAACTTTCCAAGTCTTAAATGACTCATTTACTATTTATCTCTATTGTCAGGGATCATGTTTTTGCTTAATCCACTCTAAACACAGTTAACTGACCACTTGTTTCCTTTTCAAGTAGAATTTCTGACAACTCCTTTACCAACTGAAATTCCACATTCATTCCTCTTTTCTTCATTGCACCATTATCTGCCAAGACAGAAACCCCCATTCAATCGTCCAATATTGTAAATCCATAATGTATTATACTATCTTCTAAGTGTCTTACTACCCAACATCCCAAATACAGATATCCTTCATTGCTTGAACTGATGTTCCAATTTAAACGTTCTCGTTTCACTCCAACAGACAACATTTAGCCCAGAATTTAGGAAATTCGGTATTGTTCCTTCAACTTCAAGTCATAGACCTTCTCAAAATCAAATCTCTATCAAAAATATTGTTATTACACCTTTAGTTACTCTTTTACAGTCGCCACTTCCAACAGTATTTTCTTTCTTATGATCGAATGAACTCTACACCCAAATCAATTAAGTGCTGACATGTTACAAACAAATGACTTGTTACGTAAAACGTGGGATTATTTTTTACACGCATCGGCTGGTGAATAAAATAACGTGTATATGTTTTCCCGTTGAGCTGGAGTTCCTTGTTTCCCACCTTATGTCGGGACGTGAACGCATCATAAAACGTGTCCCACTTTGCAGCTTCCGCTGCACTTCCGGCTCGCCAAGCGGAGCCTGAACGAAAACAAAATGCGATAGTTTAACTTCCCCGATGAGCTGTGATCAATGACGACGCTGTTAACGCTGCTCGGCACATTTCACTGTCTGCGTGTGTAAATGTCACATGTCTGTAGCTGAGGCGTTTGGCAGCAGTCACGATTAACTATGCAGTTCTCTCCCTCAAACGGAGACTTTACGTTCGTCTCTTCGACGGAGGCTGAAGGTAAGCTAATGCCCGCAGTGACACACGGCTAGCAAGGCCTACGAGAGACAACCCCCCCGTGTAACGTTACGGGACGTGTTACAGTCACGCAAGTACTCACGCAATCAGTGTAAAAACACGAACCGTCGCGTGGGTCCACGTTGTGCTGTTCGTAACAGCCACGCGAACGTCACCTGTTTAAATGAGCATGCTATCGTTAGCTCTGCCAACTAACGTCGTTCAGTACCTAACAAAAAAGTTCAATATTGTGTGTGTGTGTGTGTGTGTGTTCACAGCCGACCTTTACTGCTGTTATTGATTGACTTATTGACTTCACTTATTTAGTCTATAAATGCTGTCCAATCATTGCAATTGTATGTAAACCCAAAGATAATGAATTCACAGGAAGCTAGCAAAACATTGTCCAAATAATTAATGATTCCTTTTTCTGCTAATTAACAAATCGATTGTTCAAATTTGATTTTGTTCACTCTAATGTTCAATGATGTTTACGTGGTAACTGCATATCTGATATTGTCAGAAATGCATTAATAAAACTTAAGCTGTGTAAATTGTTGCTCTATGATTAAATTATTAACTCTGCAAACCAACATGTTTTCCACAGAGCTCAGCGGCACCATCAGTGCCCCGGATATCAAACTGAACGTGGGTAGCGACAGCGGTAAAGATCCATATGCAACCACCTTCCTGAGGCAGCGAGGCTACGGCTGGTTGCTTGAGGTGGAGGAAGATGAGAGGGAAGAGAGTAAACCTCTTCTGTGAGTAAATGTTCTCTTACAGTAAACTCGTGCCGTCCTTCAGTGGCCTCAGGAAACGACACATGCCTTTAGAAAAAAGCACATGCATAAACATACTATTTAGGTACATTTTATTAGATTTTGTCATTATTAATTCCCGTGAAAGCAACGTGCATCAGTTAATGCACTGCAGGCATCAGCTTTAGAATACCAACACAGCATACTCAGCAGTGTTCTATAAAAAATATCGTAGAAAAACAATGAGGCCACTCGCTGTTGCAAA
The DNA here is from genome assembly GCF_964276395.1 of Gasterosteus aculeatus. Lineage (NCBI taxonomy): Eukaryota > Metazoa > Chordata > Actinopteri > Perciformes > Gasterosteidae > Gasterosteus > Gasterosteus aculeatus. The sequence continues at coordinate 2,208,559 of NC_135693.1, read as the reverse complement.
ATGTTGCTCCATAGTGAAGCCTCTCTTACCTCATAAAAAGTACATTCACGGTTCTGCATCAACATACAATCTGAATTATCTTGGGTAGTGTAAACGGATGTGGCATTTGTCATTATAACCAGTGAAAGGCACAGCAGTATCATTAGTCCATGGATATATTTCCATTAAACTGACTTTCAAATGACACTGTGGCAAAAAAGCAGCGAGTAGATTCATCAAAGCGGTTGGGCTTTTCCTGAGTATTTGGCCATTTAAAACAATAGATGACCTTCAAAACGTGTGTGTTCAACGCTTTGAATGCGTTTGGTCATTTAATCGTCACCAAGGTAAATGTGCCAAATAATTGTTGGATAGATTTTGTGGTTCTGGCTTTAGTATCAGAGACAGATTTAACTCACTGGTGCAGATCTGATGTCAATAAAAACACTTTTTCTTTTGCATATTCCCTCGTGCAAAGCTTGAAATTGTAATGTTGTCTGTGTGAGAAGGGAGGAGCTGGACATCGACCTGAAGGACATCTATTACAAGATTCGATGTGTGCTGATGCCAATGCCATCGCTGGGTTATAACCGGCAGGTGGTCAGAGACAACCCGGACTTCTGGGGCCCTCTAGCCGTGGTGCTGCTCTTCTCCATGATCTCCATCTATGGGCAGTTTAGGGTGAGTAGTTAACACAATAGGCACCACTGTCATGTCCGTCATCCTGGTCCGGAATTGTCTTGACTTGTCTACTGCAGGAACTCAAATACCCATAAGCTGGTATCTCCCATAATCAGAGGTTTTAGATGGAGTGTGAGGCTTTTTATCAGCTGGTACATTTGGATACAAACCATAAGAGAAGCTTACTGTGCGACTAAAGATGGTAATATCAGTTTCTTTTTTATGTACTATTGGGTAGACAGCCCGCTGCTTATATTCCGTTAATGATCTCAAAAGGTCTATCTCCTTCCTCCTTTCTCAGTAATGTATCTGCGTTACACGGTTTACCATGACCAGCCCCAACTCCACCAAAGCATGAAGAAAACCGCAGACCTGTGGTTAGAGTGCACGCAGCAGAACCGGCTGATGCTACGCTACGATTGCCCAGTCTGTGTTTGAGGGGCAGGATTGATTTCATGTTTTTTGTCCCCTGTATTGTTTGGGGCTTGTCTTACGTGTTTGTGCAAACGGTTGTTGACCAGTTAAAGGTAGAAATCCTTCAGTTTACAGACCCGTTTGTGATGATTGAGTATGTGGCTTGTTTGGTAGATTGGATTGTTATGATCGCTTCTCACACTTTAAATGAACATCAACAGGATAATAAAGCGTGCTTCTATTTTGCAGGTTGTGTCTTGGATAATCACTATCTGGATTTTTGGGTCTCTAACAATCTTCCTGCTGGCTCGTGTTCTTGGTGGTGAAGTAAGTAGCACAGCCTGACGGCAGGTCTGCTCAGGCAATCCTCTGAGTGGTTCTCACGGAGTCCTTTGTTATCGTGAGCAGGTTTCCTTCGGCCAGGTCCTTGGAGTGATCGGATATTCCCTCCTTCCCCTCATCGTCATAGCCCCTCTGCTCGTAGTCATTGGAGGGTTCGAGGTGGTTTCTACCCTCATCAAAGTGAGTAAAAGACCACACGTTGCCAAAAACACCTCAATTGAATTTTTCATCTCATATTGTCAGTTAATGGGGAAGCATAATCCCCTTCATTTATTAACATCCCTAATGATTACATTTTCCAGCAGGGATCATTATTCCCTTTTTCTGTAGAGTGAATCGCTTGTATTATTTTCTGTGTAATAATTTACACACCGGCACCATATTCATGGACATTAATTCCAGAAAACACAAGTCTTATCCCATTCAATCCCAGAATGGACAAGATGGCTACTCTGGACATGCAGGTATTGGTCAATGCTACATAAGGCGAGGTGGGGAGTCTGACCGTAATCCTCACGTGGGCAGGATAAATGGTTGAGGAAGAGAAAGTGGCACAAACAAAGCATGAGGCTAATCAGAAGGGCAGAAAACATCTCATTTTTGCCTTGTGGGTTAATGTGTGATATTCTCTTTTTATTAATATGTCAGATAACAGAGTTTGAGTTACTATTTCTCTCCACGTGGATTAGTAAGGTACAGTATCGGTCAAAAGTTTGGTCACACCTTCGCATTCAATGGTTTTTCTTTTGTCCACATTCTATATAAATATTGAAGACATCAAAACTATGAAGGAACACATAGATTATGCTGTAAACAAAAAAGTGTTAAATAAACCAGAATATCTTTGATTTTTGATTCTTCATCGTAGCCACCGTTCACTTTGATGACAGCTTTGCACACTCGTGGCATTCTTTCAGTCAGCTTCACGACGCAGTCACATGGAATGGTTTCCATTAACCGGTGTGAGTTTATTTCTGGAATGTCTTGCCTCCTTAATGTGTTCGAGACCATCCTTGGTGTTGTGGAGGCCCTGGTTGGTGCATAGTTCTATTCAGTGAACAGGCCTATTCCACTACAGTTCTAATCCAGATTATTGGAAGAACTGCTCAACAAAGTAAAGAGAAATGTAATGTAAGTAATGACCATCATTACTTTAAGACAGGAGTCAGTCAATCCGGAGAACTTGCCGAGGATACATTCAATAGAGTTCCCAGACTCGGAAACTTCAGATTAGAGCCCACATTCAAGTTCAGTTCAAGTAGCAGACACATCTCAACGTCAGCTGTCAGAGGAGACTGCGTGAGGCCTGCATGATTGAACCTCTGCAAAGAAGCCGCGAGCAGGATCAAGAGGAAGAAGAGACACAAGGAATGGACGTTAAACCAGAGGCAATCTGTACTTTGGGCTGAGGAGTCCACGTTTGAGATCTTTGGCTCCATCCGCTGTGTCTTTGTAAGGCGCTTTAAAGGTGAACGGATGGTTTCCACATGTGAGGTTCCCCTCGTGAAGAGTGGAGGAGGAGGTATGATGGTGTGGGGGCTTTTGCTGGTGACACTGTTGATGATTTATTCTAAATCCAAGGCATACTTAACCAGCCTTCTGCAGCGACATGCCATCCCAAACACACGTCCAGGCTCTGTAAGAGTGACGGGCATCTCCGTCAGATGACCACCTAACCCCATTGAGATGGCCTGGGATGAGTTGGACTGCACAGTGATGGCAAAGCAGCCAGCAAGTGCTCAGCACCTCTGGAACTCCTTCAGGACTGTTGGGGAACCATTCCATGAGGTGAAGACTCCCACGAGTGTGCAAAGCTGTCATCGAAGCAAAAGGTCTAAAATATCAAACATATTCTGGTTTGTTAAGCGTTTTTTGTTCACCGCATAATTCCATGTGTGTTCCTTTATAGTTTTGTCGTCTTCAATATTAACCGGCTGTATCATCCGTGCCACCCCCCCCCCCCTCTATAACTTCAATGGTCTGGCCTGCTTCTGATCAAAGTGGGCACTATCTGGACCATCATTTACTTGATGAAGATCATGCTGTATTGAAGAAGACTTTAAACTACAGATGGAATCTGTAAACTAATGTTTACAATATTTACTGAGGGAATAAATCAAGAGAGAAGTAGGGACATTTTCTCAGACTTCTATAGGACCAGAGGAGTCGCCCCTTGGTGGACAGTAGAGATTATGCAGCTTTGACACATGAAGCTCTGGCTTCACTGTCCAATCAACTGACTCCTGAAGGTTTAGAAACATCTCAAAGAGGAATGAGCTCAATTACAAGTGTCATAGGGAAGTGTGAATATATCAATGTGGTATTTAAGTTTTTCCTTTTTATGTATTTGGCCAAAACCTGGTGTTAATATGGGATTCTTTGAGTATCGAAAGATGAGAAGGAAAATGAATTCAAATGTTCTAGTATGCTACTTGAAGTGATGTGAGTTGTGTGGTGGACATATTGATGACTGAATAAGCTGTCTCTGTCTTCCAGCTGTTCGGAGTGTTCTGGGCTGCTTACAGTGCTGCTTCACTGCTCGTCGGAGATGAATTTAAAACGAAGAAACCCCTTCTCATTTATCCCATTCTCCTTTTGTATATCTACTTCCTGTCACTATATACTGGTGTGTGACTCGACCAGTTGAAACTGGACCGTTCCATGGACACGGGTAGAAAGGGGCAGCCTAACTACAGAACCAGGATTTTTTAAAAGGGGTTTGATTTCTTTTTTAACTGTATTTCATTGTAGACGGTGGGGATTTTAGAAATATATAACAATGTACATAGTTGTGTCCCTCTTTAGTCAATAAACCCAATATGCTTTTCCAGCTTACACGCCAGGACGAAGACCTTGTCGTTATCACCCAGGGCTGTATATTCATTTAATGGTATATTTTGTACAACTGAAGGATTTGGTGCCAAAGGTGGTGAAGAATTCAACAGAAGAGGAAGCACTACAAAGAAAGAAAAAGATAGTTTGAGCCTAATGTTACGTTTCATTTAGCTGTTGCGTTAATCCAAAGCCACTTACAATCTGTGCATTCAACCATGAGGTTTATTGTGATGCACTGTTGTGTTGTACTTTTCAGTCTTGTTTTTCTTAATTTGTGGGTCGTAATAGCAGAGTCCTGTTTGCCAGCCGCTTCGTACAGGAATATAACCATTTGATCAACATTTACACTAAATCAATAGTTATTTGGCACTTTAACATTAAACATCCGGTGTTTCCTTTTTTTCTTTATATAAAGCAAAGCACAAATGATTATTGTGTTTTTGTTCAGAAAGACGTGTCATGAAATACATTCAAAAGCCTCTGAGGGCCTCAATTACTGTCCAATGAGACCTGAAGGGTTTCTCTAATGCGCTTCTCTCTGAGTAGTTGGTTGGTATTGTGGTTAAAGTCTGGCGGGGTTAAAGATCAGCATCCTCTGGGAACACAACCACAACATCTGGCTGAGGTTGAGCACCATCCACTGGACCCATCTGAAGCTTCTGGTGGGTTTTACATTACTGCATATATATATATATATATATATATGTGTGTGTTCTGCTCTGCTCTGTTATTTGTTGTGTCACTGTCAGCCTGACATCTCTCTCCCTCTCCTGTAACTTTGGTCCTGTTCTTGTTTTGTTCTTGACTCATGTTCAGCGCTTCATACATGTAAACCACAGAAATCAAGTTCTGCAGATGATACTGCAGATGCTGTCTTGGGATTGTATGCTACTTTTAATGACATTCCTGAAGGTGACGGGCTTAAATGGGATTTTTTTACCGGTTTCATGCAACACCAAAAATTCATGTAAAAGTGACATCATGAACCCAGTGTACACACACGTGAAACGCTAAAGTGCAGTGAAGGCAGCGGTGTCAATACAGAGAGCCTCAAATGGGACTCGCCAGGCTGAGTAACAAGCCACCTAACTTTCAGACAAACAGCTCTGTGAGCCAAACGCGAAGCGTCTACAGGCAGATGGGAATTTCATTTTCTTTCACAGGTATTTGGTCGTAAACTAAAGTGAAATGGAAAGTTGGACTTGATCAAAAGTATGAGGATCACAAGTTTTGCAAATTCTAGGGTAACAGGGTCAATGATAGTATGACTGTGACACAAACCTGCAAGCTCCCATAGCAGTAACCTGCTGTCGTTATCATCCATCCATCTGCAAACCACTTATCCTGCACACAGGATGGACAAGGACTGCACAGGGCTGGAGTCTATCCCAGCCAACTTCGGCCAAGAGACCGGGTACACCTTGGATTGGTTGCCAGCCAATCGCAGGGCTGACACGGAGACAACAACCACTCACACGGATCCCCAGTGCATGTCTTTGGACTGTGGGAGGAAGCCAGAGAACCCGGAGAGAACATGCAGAGTCCACACAGAAAGGCCACTGGGCGGAGTGGAACCCAGGACCTCCTTGCTGTGAGGCGACAGTGCTAACCACCACGCCACCGTGCTGCCCTGTCGTTATCAGTCACTGGTATGTTTAGGGCCATCATTTAGTGTAACTGCTGGTGAATTGTATTACGTGCACTGTTCAGGGTGCTGTGAGGGGAAGGAGACACTGGGTACGGTGTTGTGATGGGAGGTTCCAATGGTGCCAATGGGGAAGCAGACCTCCGGCTAACTGGAAGTGCTTGGTATGGCTCCGCCTGTTTTGTTTTGTTGTGCTTTAGCGGCTACAACATGCTTATCTGCTCGGTATAGGACATGTCCTGTGTTCATCATTTGTTTCATTTGCCCCCAGTTCCTGCAGTAAATAGTTACAATGTCATCTCAGCCTTTGTGTTCATTTCACAGTATTTGCATAAAGCACTATATATATTGTATTTTCTGCACTTCTTTATTTTCTATTTAATTCAGCAGTTACATTTAATTGAATATGTTCTCTGTTATTTTATTGTGTATATATTGAGCATTTTTAATTTCATACAGAATTGAACATAACTACAATCAAGGGCGTAATCATGGTTTAGACATTGGGGGGGTCCAAATTAATACCCTTCTTCATAACTATTTTTTGTTAAGTGCATTGCCTAAAATTCTATATTTATATATAAAAATGTGCACATTTAGAACATAGTTTCGAGGACGACATTGACCATTTGGATTCACATCTAAAGGAATAGTGCAATTTCTCCGAGACACTGACTGCCCCCCCACTTTGTTTTGGTGAGTTCAGCGTGGCGTCTCTCTGCTGCCTGCATTGTAACCACACAGAGATAAGACATAACAAGAGGCCGATCCATTGACAGGGTTCATAAAAGGAGAACATATATTACATACATATTTCCTGCTGTATATTGGGGGGGGGGGCAGATTGGTATTTTCTCAATATTTGGGGGAACACGACCCCCCAAAAAATGCGAGGTTACGCCCTTGACTACACTCATTTCATAAAAGATTCAGTACAGGGTTTTTTTCACTTTTATGGGGCCTGCTGTAACATCAGCTATGTTGAATAGTAGATAGTGAGCATGATAGGGAATGATGCAAATATGTGTCATAACAAACATTCAGTAAGTAAAAAACATTCAGTCTATACCGGCTCGTCGCAATATTCGCTCCCTCTCTCCCTCCTCGCTGGCATCCTCTGTTCTATCAGCTCTCCCTTCAACTGATTCCTTCTCACTCTTGCATCCGAACGCTGCTGCAGAGACTCTCCTCTCAACTCTTTCCTCCTCTCTAGACTCTCTCTGCCCTCTTACGACACGACGGACTGGCAAATCCCCTCCGGCTCCGTGGCTGTCTCAACCGGTCCGTGCCATGAGAGCCACCATGCGAGCCTCGGAGAGGAGATGGCGTAAATATAAACGACCTGACGACCTGCTTAAATTTCAATCTCTCTTCTCCTCGTTTTCTGCTTTTATCTCTGCTGCCAAAAGCTCTTTCCATTCTCATTCTCTAACCCCAAAAAACTCTTCTCGATCTTCTCCAATCTCCTCGAACCCCCTACCCCCCCTCCACCCTTCTTCCGGGAGACTTTGTCAACTACTTCACCAAGAAAATAGCTGACATACGCTCCTTCTCAAACCCACCTCCTACTTCTTGCGTCGCACCGACCTCACCTCTTTCGCCCTCACTTTCCTCTTTCACCGCCCTCTCTCCTAACCAAATTCTTACCCTAGTAACCTCTGCCTGTCCGACCACCTGCCCTCTTGACCCCATTCCATCACATCTTCTACAATCTATCGCACCTGACCTTCTTCCGTTCCTCACCTGTCTCATCAACAACGCTCTGTTATCTGGCTGTTTTCCCAATTCACCCCCTCCTGAAGAAACCTACCCTCAACCCTTCTGAAGAAAACAACTACAGACCGGTCTCTCTTCTTCCCTTTTTGTCCAAAACCCTTGAACGTGCTATCTTTAATCAACTCTCCTCTTATCTCCACTGTAACAACCTCCTTGACCCCCACCAGTCAGGTTTCAAGGCAGGCCACTCCACAGAGACTGCTCTCCTTGCTGTCTCAGAGCAACTCCACACTGCTAGAGCCGCCTCTCTCTCCTCTGTCCTCATCCTTCTGGACCTCTCTGCTGCATTTGACACGGTCAACCACCAGATCCTTATTTCCTCCCTTCAGGAACTTGGTGTCACAGGCTCTGCTCTCTCCCTTCTCTCGTCCTACCTCGACGGCCGCACCTACCGGGTAACCTGGCGAGGATCTGTGTCGGAACCTTGTCCTCTTAATACTGGAGTTCCTCAGGGTTCCGTGCTGGGTCCCCTCCTGTTTTCGCTTTACACCAACTCTCTTGGCGCTGTCATTCGCTCGCATGGCTTCTCTTACCACAGCTATGCCGATGACACCCAACTAATTCTCTCCTTCCCTCACTCGGACACCCAGGTGGCGGCTCGGATCTCTGCCTGTCTAACTGACACCTGTCAGTGGATGTCCGCCCACCATTTGAAAATCAACCCCGACAAGACTGAACTACTTCTCTTTCCCGGAAAAGATTCGCTTACCCATGACCTGACAGTCAACTTTGGAAACTCCGTACTAACGCCCACTTTGACCGCTAAGAACCTCGGCGTCGCACTCGACAGCCAACTCTCCCTGACTCCCAACATCACCGCGACATCGCGATCCTGTAGATACACGCTCTACAACATCAGGAGAATACGTCCCCTTTTCACTCAGAAGGCAGCGCAGGTAATGATTCAGGCTCTTGTCATCTCCCGCCTGGACTACCGCAACTCCCTCCTGGCTGGTCTCCCTGCCACCGCCATTCGACCTCTGCAGCTCATTCAGAATGCAGCAGCTCGACTGGTCTTCAACCTTCCGAAATTCTCCCACACTACTCCACTCCTCCGCTCTCTTCACTGGCTACCGGTGGCCGCCCGCATCCAGTTCAAAACATTGGTGCTCACGTACCATGCTGTGAATGGATCGGGTCCAGCTTACATCCAGGACATGGTCAAACCCTACATCCCAACCCGCACTCTCCGCTCTGCATCTGCAAAACTACTCGTCCCTCCCTCACTAAGAGCAAAACACTCGACTAGATCTCGACTCTTTGCTGTCCTTGCGCCGAAATGGTGGAACGACCTCTGTGAAGACACCAGGACCGCAGAGAGCCTTCACATCTTCTGCCGCAAACTAAAGACACACCTCTTCAGACTCTACCTCGACTAAAGACTAACAAATTGTAGCACTTAAATTGTACTTGTAACGTCACTCATCTATAGCAAATTGTAAATTGGCTTATTTGAGGAAATTGCACTTTCTTGTTTCTTGTTCTCCTGAGTTTGTACCCTATGGTTGAATGCACTTATTGTACGTCGCTTTGGATAAAAGCGTCCGCTAAATGACATGTAATGTAATGTAATGTAATGTTTTGCCAGCAATCCGTCTTTTCCTCTCACTTTTTATTTAAAATGTCAACGGATATTATTACGTATCCTTTTATGAAATTCAATTATGAATGTATTTTTCATTCTAATTTACTTTAGCAAAAAAGAATATGTGTCGGTTATGACATCTGCCGTTGTGCTGTTGAAATGTTCACTACCGCATCATTTTTTGTGTTTAATTGTCTCTTTTGGGATACAAATCAGAAATATAAACCTGACAGATGGATAAATCAATGATGGAAATATGTTATTTCTAGTGTAAGGACATACACGGTTTCTCCGTATAATATGAATTTATAAAGTGTAATATATATTAGGCTTATCATTTCAGGCTCTAAAATGTTGATTCAAAGTATCAGTAGTAGTTTGGGGTAATGCATCAATTGTTTCCTCTGCAGGGCGCAGTACAACGTTGTCACCTCTTGTTTGTTGCAGAGCCATTACTCTGACAGACAGTTTTTTATTCCACCCGTGATTCTCGTTTGCACTTGGTGCTATCGCGAGAAGTGCATGAAGATACGCTAGCTCCATGTACCTATCGTGTCACTGACAGAGAGCCCAGCCTGGAGTTGCTTAGCGCTGGTGGTGAATAGCCACTGCTGAGGTAACGGGCGGAGGAGAAGAAGCCGGAGAAGGAGTCAGCAGTGGCAGAGGAGTGATAGTTCGGAGTTAGTCTCTTAGAATTAACAATATTACGTTTATTAGGTAATCCTTACAAACCTCACAAGCAAGAGAAGCAAAAAAAATAAGGAAAGATGGCGGCCGCGGCCTCGCCGGGCTTCGGCTCGTCCACCCCTTCAGACTGGATCGTACTGAGAGACGGTTGCCTGCGCTGCGACGAGGAGGGCCTGCGAAGCCTTTCCTACCACCCGGCCCTCAACACTATCTTGGCCGTTACGAGCCGCGGCAGTATCAAAGTAATTGACGGGACTTCGGGGGCCATTCTCCAGGCTTCAGCGTTGCACGGTAAGCCCCGCAGCCCTCTGTCATGCCCCGGCACAGACGGCTTCAGACGCGAACCGCTGGCTGTCAACAGACGCGAGGTTAAACACGACACAGACCAGCAGGCTAACGTTAGCTCTCCCCAGCCGTTGTCTTTGGGATTCGTGTTAGTTAGATTATCTGGCAAACTGCTAGTTCGCCGCGCACGGACGTCGATGCGTTTGTAGTCAAAGACAAAGTGGTGCTTCTTGAACGCGAGTTTTCGCTTCTGTTTACTAACGTTACCTTCCAAGCTATTAGCTAGCTGGTTAACTTAGCACAGCGCCAGTTAGCCGGTCGATGTTTCTTGTTAACTCAGTTCCTTTCTAATGGTCAGTCGCGGTATGTCTGTAAGAATTAAAATGCATATATTTGACATCTGAAGTAGCGCACATAGCGTTACCTAATAGTCAAAAGCTGCGCAGTGAGTCAATGGGAAATGGGCACTTTAACGTCAGCTGTCGTAACTTCCAGCCTCGACCATTAGAAAACAGAAAGTAAACTGATTTGGTGCCGCAGAGTTGGGCCAGACTTGACACCTGTGTTGGTACTGCCTGCCCACTGGATGCAAAGTGCAGTCACAATGTAATTGGGGACAGGACACAGCATACCATGTTTTCAAAGAATCAAGATATTAGTTTCCCCATTTCCCTTGCAACGCTGATCGCTTCCCACATGCTTCTTTAAACACCTTTGTTTGTGGCATTTGTGTTTTTTGTTGTTTTTTAAGCGCCAAAGACAAATCTATCCTATAGACGGTGGTTTTATGTTAGCATGTGTTTACGTCTTACATTTAGCTAATCTCAGATGGATGCCAGCGTTTGTGGAAGAGCTTTAACCCTGATTTATTTTTGGTTGAACAAAAGTTGTATTTCAACATAAAGGATTGCGAAAAATGTGTAGTGCCAATTTCCATGTAAATATTAATATATAGAGTAATTCTTAAAATGGAAATAAGACCATACCCTTCCCATCACAGTGCTCAGGTTTTTGTTCATGAGACCATTGATTTCAAACCCTATTGAGAATTGTTTCAGGTGACCTTAAGGTGAAGCCGGTTTGGTACAGTAGGACATTTAGGAGTTAAACATGGTTGCATTCGATTGATTACTTGTAATAATAGACATTATTCACCAATTTTCTAAATAAAGCTACAAATTGTTATACATTGTTGGAGTGTTCATACTAACATCCACCATCAGCAGACTGCCATGTCTGTTTGTATTTATTGGCCTGTTGACTACCTGGCATGATGTCAAGGGTGCATGCAGCTTCCAGCTAGCACAATGTTAATATAATATGTCTCCAATGGAAGCTGTGTAGATTCATAATGTACGTAAAAGGGACACTTTACAAACCCGCTGAAAGTGATATTACAAAAATGGGCTTGCAGCAATACACAAGTTGTTTGATCTTCAGTTGACTTTGTATTAGTTTACTTTAATCTAAGTTTATTTTGAAATGTAAATGTTTCATACTTACTTTTTAACAGTTTTAATGCAGATCGTGAAACCAGATTGGTTTAGCGTTGTAACTATATCGGTACAACGCGACTAAAGCTGACAGCAGTCTGACTGTGCGGTTGTCCACCTACAGTATTCATTTTGATTTGTTTTAGGATTTTATTGTGAAAGCCTCCATTACAGTATCAACACAGTTCTAGATCCTGATAAGCACATGTTACTGCTGCAGTCATATAGCATACCTGCAATACTTGTGTCATGAAAGGTGCTGCTACATTGTTGCTGTTGCCTCCAAGTGAAAACAATGTTTTTGAAGATGTTTTGAAGAGAAATAATGTTTCATTAAGTCATTCTTCTATTATGTTAATTTGTTTAGTCTCTGCATACATACAAATAAACAAGAAGAAAAAGTATAACAGATGTCGCATAAACATGTGTGTACATGTCTGTTCTTGAACTTGAGTAAGTGGTAATAGTCACCTTTAGCTGCACGTTGTTGTTGATGTAGTCTTAGAGACACAGGGCTTAATCATTGCTTTCGTTAAGGGATTGTTCCAGATCTCATAATCATAGATGTCTCTTTTGTCACTGTGTGTTTAACTTGTATGCCGTCGTACCAAGGATTACAATTCCCTATATGTTGAGCCACACTGGTTCAAGTGATTGGCACAAGTATTCAGCATTATGTTTAATAAAGTCATATAACTTGATCCTGCTTTTTCTTACCAAGTGTTCTTGCCTTTTAGAAAGTCCCTGATAGCTCGGCTTTTGAACAGATTTGAGTATTCAGTTTTCATAAAGTTTGATCGTCTCCAATCCTCAGCCTTTTCCTTTGTGTTTAGCATGTGTAAATGCTAAAACAGCACAGATGAGAAAGCCGTAGTTTTGCTTAATTTATTTTGTGTGGGCAAACTTTCAAACGGTAACATTAAGTTTCTATTCACATGGGGATGCTTCATCGGTTAATCCCCATTCGTTCAACCCGAAGGGAGCCGCCTCACAATTTAGCTTATTCTCTAAACGCAAAACATTGTGTAAGTTACGACACTTAAAAAGTGCAAACACGTTGAGCACCTGCACTCTCTCAGGTGGTAACATTGGGAATTCTTTGTCCTTCCTACTACGTGACACTGTCTGCTGTCCTCTGTTCCTGTCACAGCGAAACCTGGCGGTCGTGTCAGGTGTCAGTACTTTCCCGCAGTGGACAAGGTGCTTTTTGTGAACGACTATGCAGTGGGATGCAGGAAGGACTTGAACGGTATCCTGCTCCTGGACACAGCTCTCCAGCTTCCGGTGGCCAAACCGGAGGATATGGTTCAACTGGAGCTGCCGGTCACAGAGGTTAGAGACACCAGGAAGCTCTTTACACAGATAATAGTTGTCACCTGATATTTGCCTGCATACATGTGTTCACACAAAGGCTTTTGTTCCGTGGAATAACTTGCTCAATGTGAGTATATCAGGCTGGTTAAAACTGTTGTTAAGCCATCAATCCTCCCTCACATTACTTTTACACTAACCTTCCTCACACACAAAAATGACCACCAATGTTTCCACGAAGAATATAATGCCCCCAGGCAGTTCATGACTTATGCCCTTTGAGGCTTCTGGTTTATCTGCAATCTTCAACCCCCTGACATTATTTGTGTTGTAAATAACTAAAGTCCTGCTCATGTCAGTGGTCGCATGAGATGTCTTTTGTCGTGCAGTGAGAACTTTAACTAACATGTTTGTTTGGGTGTTTTTTCAGGCCCAGCAGATGCTGTCAGCCTGTCAGGAGAAGATCGATGTGTCTAACACTGAGGGCTATGAACTCTTCATCACCCAGCTCAAAGAAGGCCTGAAGAATACCTCACACGAGACAGCGGCCAATCACAAAGTGGCCAAGGTATTACTATGTGTTTGTTTTTGTCTTCATATCAACATATTAAGGATTTATCATTTAGCTGCTGTGCATTTTTAGTTTTTTCTGTTCCCCATCAGGGCCACGGTGTCACTATGTTGGTACGATCCTTTTTGTTTTGGTAGTGCTGCTGGTACTATAATTTAGTTCCCCCTCTGTCCCAAATGGTTTTGCTTTAAAAACAGTGTAAACCATCAATATTTGTTAACTTCTGCCTATAGTAGTTATTGACATAACAACTAGGGATGCACCTTTGGTGACATTTTGGCCCAAAACAGATCTTAAAAACACGTTGACAGATTTCTGATGCTGATCATCGTCATATAAAAAAAATGACTGAGCGTTTTTTTAGTTCATTACACCGTCTTTGTATCACAAATTCAATAATCGGATGCATGACACAAGCGTTGACCTTTAGCTTTTACATGAATAGGATAAAAATAAATGCTTTGAAAGCCTTTTAGAGGCCAGACAGCTACCTACTCAATGAGAAGAACGTTACAGTACATAGTCCAACAAAAGTATTCCTGTAATCTTTTGCTTCTCCGTCATTCTTTCAGTGGGCGACAGTGACCTTCCATCTTCCCCACCACATGCTGAGGCTGGTGGCCAGTGCCATCGTCAATGAGCTCAAGAAGATAAACCAGAACATCGCTGCCTTGTCTGTGGCCTCATCCATCATGGACAGGCTCTCTTACCTCTTGTCAAGCACCAGGCCCGAGCTTGGGGTGGGCCCCGGTCGCTCTGTAGATAGGTGAGCACTGTTTTCTTTACCATTATATAGAAAGTCGGGACGTTTTTTCTGTTTTCTTTCAATTGTCCGCGGCAGTTCTGCCCCGATGGACACACGCAGACGCGTGTAAACCTTGGCGGAAACACCGGGGATGCGAGCAGGGAACAAATTCATTTTTGTTAGTGGCTAAAGTGGATGGACACATTGAAAGAGATCTTAGAGTTAGAAGAATTATTCGTGCGGCTCATAGAAATGTTCCAATCAGTAAAGCTGGATTGCTTCCTAGACAAATGGACAAGTGCCCTCAAATCCTCAGGGATATTCTAGGTTAAAGAAGTTCATGCCCACAACACATTGTTACTCTTAATGCGTTGACTTTAATCAGTGTCCACTGAAAGATTATAAATATTGTTAATTAATTCCAATCTATTTATTCTAGTGGACGATAACGGTGGGTGGTACGCCTGTTCCATCCAAACCGTGCTGCTCACTGTCCATGTGTACTTTGTACAGTACTGGTCCCGCAGAGTCCCACTCCTTGTTCATGTTGGTTAAGCTGCAGGGTTGGATTTTCTCAGGAAAATCAAATGTTACTGCAGTTCTTTTCACTCACATTGAAATTCTACATTGAGTAAAGTCACCTGTGGCTCAAAATAAAACGTCCCCCTGTTTGCGATTGGGAGTTAAAGTATAGATGTATGCTGTGTGAGCGTTAGTTACTGATGGACAGGGGTCGTATGGTAGCTCCTCCCGATAGAGTATGAATGGGTGTTAACGGGTGAATGATGACCCGTTGATGTAGTGTTTAAGAGAGATTTGAGTAGTTGGAAGAAAAGAGTTTTACCATTGTTTCGGTTAAGGTGTTTAACCTCTCTACATTTGTTGAGCCAGCTTCAACAAAGCCCTTAAATGCTAATTCAAACTTGTGTGTAAGTGACGTTGAACGTGCACGGTTGTTGGTTCCAGACGCACTGGTCTCAGTACGTCACAAACTGCAGATCTACTGGGATTCTATGGGGGTACCAAAAAGAGAAAATATACAGTGAGCGGCAGTTGTGTGGACAAAAATGCCTTGTTGATGTGAGCGGACAGAGGAGAATGGGCAGACTGGTTCGAGATGAAAGACGACAGTAACTCGAATAACCACTCGATACAACCAAGGAATGCACAACACCATCTATGAACGCGTGGAACCTTGAAGATGATTGGCTACAGCAGTAGAAGACCACACCGGGTGCCACTCCTGTCAGCTAAGAACAGGAAAGTGACACTACTATTCACACAGGCTCACCAGAACTGGACAATAGAAGATTGGAAAAGTGTTGACTGGTGTGATGAGTCTCCATCTCAGCTGCGACAGTCGTATGGCCGTGTCAGAATGTGGCGTAAACAACATGAAAGCATGGATCTATCCTGCCTTGCATCAACGGTTCAGGCTGCTGTTGATGTAATGGTGTGGGGGACATTTTCTTTGCACACTTTGGGACCCTTAGTACCAATTGAGCGTGGTTTAAGTGCTGCAGCCTACCTGAGTATTGTTGCGGACCATGTCCATCCCTATATGACCACATGGCACCATCTTCTGATGGCGACTGTGGCTTGTGTGAGTACACACACAAGCCACATTTTGCATACGTTACAGCCTTATTCCAAAATGGATTAAATTTATTTATTTCCTCAAATTCTACCCCATAATGAGAAAGTGAAATATTTTTCTTTCTTTTTTAAATCTATTAAAGAATGAAAATATAACATGTACACAAGTATTCACAGCCTTTACCATGACACTCAAAATTGAGCTCGGGTCCGTCCTGTTTCCACTGATCATCCTTGAGATATTTCTACAACTTGATTGGAGTCCACCTGCTTTATTCAGTTGCTGACATGCCAGGCACACACCTGTCTATAGCACATTGACAGCACATGTCAGAGCACAAACCAGCAGACCTCTGAGACAGGATCATATCGAGGCACAGATCTGAAGACCGTACAGAAACATTTCTGCAGCATTGAAGGGTAAACACTGTATATACATGTTAAGTTAGAATGTTTCCCACCATCTATGTGGCATATAATGTAAATAATTGAATTGAAAAAATAAAATCCTTTAGGGGGAAATATTGGGAACTAAAAAAGGTGGTTAAGTGTGAGCTCCTTGTTATAGATGGTGATGTGGCTGTGTTCAGGATTAACAAATCACATTCACACTCATAATTGTAGTCCGTACACACCTGACATCATTTAAAGTGATGCTGATAGTTCCACGTAAAGTTCAGCTGTCTAGTAGCATTTACAGCGAAAGCCATCAGAGATCTCATTGTTGAAAAGGGTCAGTCAGGAGAAGGTTAGTAAAAGAATGAGATATTCTATGGAACGCAGAGAAGACGGCCATCATCAAGTGGAGAAAATGTATCACTAAAGTGACATTACCAAGAACTGGACGTCCCTCCAAAACTGATGAAGAGACGAGGAGGAAACTTGTCAGGGAAGCATCCGAGAGGCCTACAGCAACAGTAAAGGAGCTGTGTACTACATGTGACAAGAACCTCCCGTAGTCTTCATGGGTATGGGCTACGGGGGCAGGACGGAAGCCTTTTCTTACAGAGAAAAACATCCAAGCCAAACTTAGCAAAAATATACACGGAAGTCTCCCAAAAGCATGTAAGAAAATGAGTTATGATCTGATGAAACCATGGTTACACTTTTTGGCCATAATTCTACAGGCCCAAAGAACATCATACCCAACCTAAAACATGGGGCGGCAGCAGCATCACCGTGCTTTGGGGTTATTAACCTTCAGCTGCATCGGGGGGGCTTGGTCAAGGTGGAGGAGATTATGAACCGCTTTGGGACAAAACCCTCAGGCTTTTGTTAGAAAGCGAAAGATGAAGAGGACTTTTACTACTCTGCACAACAACAACAACCAAAAGCATACATTCAAACAACCAAAGCATGGCTTCATCAGAGGAATTTTAAAGTTCTGGAATGGACCTGAATCCAATTGATCTGGGGGATGATCTGAAGAGGGTGGTGCACAGGAGATGTCCAGATGTGCTGTGCTCATAGACCCTTACAATGCTGGAATGAAATCAGTAATGAAATGTGCATATTTATGCAACCATGTTATTGTACGGTTCAAATTTTTTATCCCCCCCCCCCCCTTAACTATTTAATTTTGTTTTTACATTTATAGGTCACATTGAAGATTTCGGGCATAGGTTTTTTTAATGTAAATTTTTTTTAATATTTTTATATGCACTGTATATTCCCCTGGTCAACGGAGTGAAATGTGATAGCATTATGTTTTAATTTGAGTTTCCATTTTAATTTAGTCATACCCCAACTGCACATCTCCTAAAAGTTATATTCACTTTCAATCATACATCTGATTCCTGATGCAGTTATTTGTGTGTGCGAATTAGTAATCAAAAGCATAATTCATTTTGTGCACCCTAACTATTATGTAGTCCATCTATAACATGTAGTGTTCCCTTAAACAAGCAGCGTTAGTAATAGCTAAAAAAAATGTCATGTTTGTACTTTAAAAAATGTACTACAACACTTTCCACAATAGCATGTTCCTAAAATGTATTCTTCCCTCCAGATCTCTGATGTACAGCGAGGCCAACAGGAGGGAGACTTTCACGTCGTGGCCGCATGCTGGATACAGGTGGGCTCAGCCTGATCCAATGGCTCAAGCCGGATTTTACCACCAGGTAGGTTTTGAGAGAATTCAGAAGAGCCAGATACTCGGTTCATATTTGTTTACTCTCATGCACAGTAGACCTTGATGGTGTTTTAGGTCAGCGGAACATTATTCAGTTTCAGAGGAAGACACCTGGCTGCATTTAACCGAATGCAACCAAGGAGACTGTTCTGGTTAAAGCTCATGTGCTTTGGTGTAATACCAAACACCTAAAGCTATAGAAAGCTTTGCAGTCATCAGTGTCTGTGACTGACACCTTGTTCGCTGGTCAGGAAACACTGAACATCGTTGCTGTGATCTAAATCTCCAGAATCTGAGACCTATGGACCGCCTTCAGAGGCTTGTCTGCTTTCTTGAACACGGTCAAACTTTTAAGGGTCCATGAAAAAATTTTGTGACTTCTACCTGGGGATGGAGCACTTGTATGTGTGTCCTTTCCTACAGATGCTTGTTTTCAAGATACATTTTTCTTAAAAATAATGTTTTCTCGTGGGGCAGGAGACAGGTTGGTAACTAAAGTTTAAAAGTTATTGTTGTCTTTGTGCTATTCATGCAATACGGTTACTGTTGAGCATACTTGAAACAAATAGGTAGATTATTACTAATCCCTAGAATATTCACCCCCATTTTAGCCCAGATGATTATAATTTGCAACAAGTTCATCATTTACCCTGTCTGTCCACAGCCTGCCTCAACGGGAGACGACAGAGCGATGTGTTTCACCTGCAGTGTGTGTCTGGTCTGTTGGGAACCTACGGATGAGCCCTGGTGAGCAGAGACTATTAATTATGCATACATGTATGTACTATAACTAAACTATTGATAACCAATACTTCTCCACTACCCCCCCTTCCCCAGGTCCGAACACGAGCGGCATTCTCCCAACTGTCCTTTTGTGAAGGGCGAGCACACGCAGAACGTGCCGCTGTCAGTTACACTTGCCACCAGCCCCGCCCAAACTCCCAACAGCCCCGACAGTTCGGACAAGATCGCCTGCTATGGCTTCGGCAGCTGCCCACAGTTTCTGGCTGCTGCCACCAAGAGGGGCAAGATCTGCGTATGGGATGTCTCCAAAATGATGAAGGTCAGAGCACCTAATTGGGAATATATAAAAATCATCTGTCATGTGTCCTGATCACTTTCTAAAGTGTCGGTTTCGGACTGAACGAGCGTAATTGTGCGTGAACAGGTGCACTTGAAGTTTGACGTCAATCCATACGACCCGGCCATTCTGCGGCAGCTGATTCTGTGCGGTGGTGAGCAGAGCCATCAGGCGCTGACGGAGTCTCGGAGACCAACTCTGGCCTGGCTGGAAGAGTCGTCGTCCTGCTCTGACCTGCCCAAGCTAGAAGGAGACAGGTGAAACCCACACAAACGCCTCTGATTCATCTAACCGTATACACAAATCATTGAGGCTGAGGTTGCCCTGTTACCATGGTGTACAGCAGAGAAGGACTGGTGATTAGCTTTAAGGAGCAGCTGACTAATAGTTCATGTACCTAGATACAGAATGTCACATAGCTGAGAGGGAACTTCATTGTGTGCAGTTTGTGTAATGGGAATGAGTAATACAATAAAAGAGCAAAACATAAATAATGTGTCAAGTCAGAATTAAGTACAGAATAGGAGTAAATCTGTCTGGTTTCTTTCATCTCTGACGAACATTTGGAAAAAAACAACATTGATGTGAACTTTGTTGTTGTCTAAACTTCAATCTCAAATATCTTTTAGCAGCATGCCTCTTGGGCTGTTGCCAACATGTAAGGAATGTAACAGTCCTTTGCATGAACATTTCTACGCACATATTAGTGAACGGGGCCAAATGGGAGCTGCGAAATACCAGAGTATATGTTCACATCAACACTTCAAGCAAGGAGCTTCATTTAGGCTGGAGCCAGTAGATACCCGAGTCAAGATAACCTTCACCGTGAGCTCAGTTTAGTAACTTAGCTTGAGGCTGTTTTATTTGAGAGAAGGCGTGTGTGTGCATGTTTTTTTTTTTTCTAACATGTATTCTTTTCCAGCGATGACCAGTTGGAGGACTCGGACAGTGATGAACATTCTCGTTCAGAGTCAGTAACAGGTATAAAGACTTTTATTTCCCATGTTCGTCGATGCCAAGATCTGGTGATTCTATTGTTGTTGAGATAAATTATATTGGAGCGATCTCCTTATGATAGGCGTCATTGAAATACCTCTTCCCAGACAGCACAAACCCCAGCCCTCCTCTTACCTCTGTTCCAGGCCAGCAGTCCCGGTGGGAAAGTATGGACATGAGCCTAGGAGTGACCTCGCTGAGTGTTCTCCAGCAGCCAGAGAAGCTGCAGTGGGAGGTGGTGGCCAGTGTGCTGGAGGACACTGTTAAGGATCTGGAGGAATTGGGGGCCAACCCCTCACTAAAGAAAGGCAAGGCTTACAGCCAGGCCAAAGCAAAGGATAAGTTTCCTGAGCACCACAACATTCCCTTCCCCTGTCTACTGGCCGGCGGCCTGCTCAGCTACCGCTCAGCATCAGGCACCCCCATGGCTGGACCCCCCCCCACATCTCCGGCCAAAACACGCAGGACCACAGATGGTCCCCTAAGGACTCAGGGGCCTGAGTCTTTCCTAAATCCTGGGCCTCTTCAGGACCAAGGCCCCATGGAGATAGAGACCTGCAACCCCCAGACTGCAGCCCAGGAGCAGGTCTTCTCTAAGCTGGTAGGTTCCCAACCACCAAGCCCGTCTTCTCTGCCAGCTGTTCGTAGGACTATACCTGTGCTGCTCCTGTACAGCATCAGAGAGGTGGATGACAAGTCCTCAGGGCAGGGGTTTTCTCAAATGAACAACCTGATGAGCAAGGGGCTGCACGAGGAGGGCTTCACTGTGCCACAGATTATAGAGATGGAGTTTGACTCGCATGAGCAGCTTCTCCTTCAGGATCCTCCCATCACTTACATTCAGCAGTTTGCTGATGCAGCAACAAATCTGGCAGGGTTGGACGGTCATACAGAAAAATGGAGCCCGCTGGCTGCAGCAACTTCTTCCACCCCGCCTCGACCAGGAACTCTGGTGCAGTGCTTGAGGCTGCCGAAACAGCTGGAAGAGGAGAATCTTTACGTGGACTCTATCACACCCTGCTGGGACGGTGTGCACCTTCTGGTCGGTCTGCAGCCTTGTAGCGCTGAATCTCTCAGTGCTACAAACCAAGTGGAGGCTCTCAACAATCTCAACCGGCTGCACTCTGCCCTCTGCAGCCAGCGCAAGGGAGACCCCTTACACTTAGTGGCCAATGGGGTGGAAGGCCACCATTCAGGGGGGTCACCGCCTCAGACACCCCTCATTCTGCCCCCAGGAGAGCAGCAGCAGCAGCAGCAGCAGCAGAGGGCCACAACTGGTGGGAGTGGAGGATATCTCGCACTCTACAAACTCAACTACTCCACCCGTATTGTCACCTTGGACGAAGAACCTGTCAAGGTGCAGCAGATCTGGGACCCTTGTGATGCCATCACCTCTCTTATATTGCTTCCTCCAGATGTGCTTGATAGCAGGGAGGATGATAGTGAAGAATCTCCAGAGGCGGCGCACTCCTCTGGGTCTAAGAATGGCTCATCTGGCTTTGGATCGGGCCCAGCAGGCTCTGCTGGCTCTGGAACTAGGACTGCATGTGGAGCAGCCATAACTAGCAGCAGCGCTACGGCCACCGGGCCATCAGGCTCCGCTATGGGCCACAAAGAGGGCAGGCGCTTAGAGGTTGCAGGCCTCGGCCACCTGGTGGTGACCACGCGGGCTGGCTACGTTATGATACTGGACCTGTCCACGTTGGAGGTCTTGGCCAAGGTGGAGCCGCCTAAGAAGGAAGGGCCAGCAGAGGAGACTGACCCCTTTGTGTCTGTTACCTATTGCTCTGGGACTGACCGCCTTTGTGCCTGTACCAAAGGTGAGTGTTTCTCTGAGGCAGCTGTGCAGTACACTTGTGGGATACATGGGATGGCTTCAAAATAAATATATATTTTGAAATTTCTTTCAGTAGGTTGCTATTGTTTGTCATTGTCATTGTTTAAAACATGCTCATATTCAAATAAGGAATTTCATTTTGATTTGATTTACTTCAATTTTGTCACTTCCTGTCTCTGAAGGTGGAGAACTTCATTTCCTTCAAATTGGAGGTGTGTGTGACGACGTAGATGACGGAGACATGTTTATTGATGGGCCCCTCTCTAAAGGGGCTGAACTGTTTGAGGGGGCCAAGCCCTCATCCAACCCCTCCAGCCCTGGGATCACAGGTAAACTCACTCTGGCATTTCCAACCACACAGTCTAATGGCTAACCGGACACATTCAGTGTGTTCAATTCTTTGGCCCGTCTATGTCTCTGTTAATCTGATGTCCTCCATTGCCCCTCTACTGGCCTTTGTGCAGGAGTGGACCTCCTGGTGGACCAACTGCTTACCACGGAGAGCTTGATGTCACTGGTAGAACTAACGCGCTTTGAGACGCTGACCCCGCGCTTCTCGGCCACAGTGCCGCCGTGCTGGGTTGAGGTGCAGCAAGAGCAGCAGCAGCGCCGCCACCCACAGCACCTTCACCAGCAGCACCATGGAGACGCAGCCCAACACACCCGGACCTGGAAGCTTCAGAGTGACGGGTAGCTGCACCAAGTACACCGTAGTACCTGTCATGTATAACTTGTTGCTGTAACACTCAGTGTATGACGTCCTTTACTTTCCCTATATTACATAATAACATAATAGTTTGAAAGTAAAGGCAATGCAGTTGATTTAATTGATGAAGGCAGTGCAGTCATTTCTTTGCTGAGGGTCTATCTACACCCAAGTCCAATTCATAACTTTCCATTCTTTCATTAGCAATTTCTTCATACATGAAAATGTTTCACATTCACAAGTTTTAAGAAATCTAATTTGGGATCCAGGTAAAATTCCCTGTCAGCATTATGATACAAACCCTTGAGCAGTTGGTGACCCGTATTGTCTTTGCAGCTCCAGCTGGGACGAGCATGTGTTTGAGCTGGTGCTGCCTAAGGCCTGCATGGTGGGCCATGTGGACTTCAAGTTTGTCCTGAATGCCAACATAGTAAACATTCCTCAGATCCAGGTCACTTTACTGAAGAACAAAGCACCGGGGCTGGGCAAAGTCAGTGGTGAGGACACATTAAGATGCATTTTTTATGAAAAAATGTAGTCATACAACCAGGTTGGAAGACGATCCTTTGCAAATGTCATGATTTCCTCGGGATTATCCTTTTGATTTTGCAACTATGGTGTTTCAAGATGTTCAGCTAAAATGAAAAGTGGTGTTTGGAATATGTGTCTAAATCTTTCCATGTCTGACAGAGACGGCCGTGGACAGGCAGATATCCTTCCCCCTCTCCAGCGTACTCCATGCTAACGGGCAAAGGAACGGCCAGCCTCTGCTGCACGACTTCACAGAGGACATCCAGTTCATGGACATAGAGGAGACATCAGGTAAACAATGCCACCCGTTTAGTTTGCCATTAGCTTTGCGCTATTTCAGATTAATTTATCTGTTCATTAGAAAAAAGCTTTTTGATCAAGTTAATGTTTCCATCATTGAGTGTATCACTACAACCAAAATGACATTGACCTTTTTTATCTTTGTTGAAGACAATAAAATATCTGTCAGTAGGACCAGAGCTTAAGAAGATCGTCTTTCTGCTAGTGTTTTGTTTCTGCTAGTGTTTTCAGACCAGCTTTGTTTGCTTTTGGTGATCCTGCCCATGCCTTTATTTGATTGTATCTCTAGTATTAGACTTTTACTTTCGTTTTGTGGGTATAAAATTAACAGAGAAAGATTTCATGATTGTATCGCCCCTCACCGATTTTTTTTTTTAGTCATTGAACATTAATGAACATTTGTGTTTGATTGATGTGCTTGCTGTAGGCTCTGTGCTGTGTCCATTCTTAGAGGACCACAAGGAGGACATCCTGTGTGGTCCAGTATGGCTGGCCAGTGGGCTGGACCTCTCTGGCCACGCAGGCATGCTCAGCCTAACCAGCCCCAAGCTTGTCAAAGGTGATGATAGTCACATCTACCCGTTTCTTTAAACTTAACTTTGAAGGTCTTTGTGCTCATGAATTTGTTTTTTGTAAGAATCAGCCACCAGGTTGTCGGTTCATCAGTGTCTGAGTTGTCCCATTCTCCTCCCACTGCAGGCATGACAGGAGGCAAGTACCGGTCCTTCCTGGTTCACATCAAAGCCGTGAGTGATAGAGGCATGGAGGAGAGCCGGCCTGTGGTGAGAATGCCCAGCGCCAAGCCTCAGGGCAGCAAAGGCCACTCACTGTCCACTCTGCTGCAACGGGCACAGGCCTCCAAGGTACCCAATCCTGATACTTAGAATGGGTTGATACCTCTTCCTCTGTCCTTTTCCAGACCATACAGACTTTGAAACAGTTAGCTCCCCCACTACCGGGACTTAATATAGCTAACATATCTAAATATATACATTGCAAACTTGACGTCACATATTTTTGCACAGACTTCTTTTTTTTAGACGCCCACCGCCACAGCCCTACTTTTATTTAGTTAATTCAGAGAACATTATTTATATTTGCAATCACACATATCTATGTTAAGTTTTTTTGTTACTTGACAATAAATATTGTCAAAAGAGTTTTAGAATCGTACTGAATTCATTTGATTTGTTAGTAATGTATTGATTACATGCAAATGTTGATACAACTCTTTCTTTATTTAATCCCACTGCTTCTAGAAGTTTTCTCTAACCGGACCTCTTCACATTTTAGTTGAATACCCCTTGCCTAGACAGTCAGTTGTACCATTGAGTAATTTTATGACACATTTTAGATGTTTCCATCTTTCAGTTGGTATTGTCTCAATTATATCCAGAGTTTAAGTTCCCCGTGTGTGTGTGTGTGTGTGTGTGTGTGTGTGTGTGTCAAGGTGTCTGCAGTGAAAACCGAGTCCTCACCTCCCTTGAAGAAAGTAGAAAACCTGCGAGGCTGTGACCTGCTGCAGGAGGTTTCCGTCACAATAAGAAGGTTTAAGAAGACTTCAGTGCCCAAAGAAAGGTCAGATCACTGTTTTATAATCATAAATGAGCAGTCACACGCATGCAATCAGATAATGATCTACTGTACATATTGTCTATGTCCATCTGTACTTTTCAGGGTCCAACGCTGTGCAATGCTGCAGTTCCCGGACTTCCACGAGAAGTTGCTGGACGCGCTTTGTCGGCAGGCAGACGTCGGCCCCGTCACTGAGCACGCTCAGAGGCTCATCCTGGACATCTTGTGCTGGCTGGCTGGAGTTTTCTCCAACGGACCCTGCAGGTAGGACGAAAGCTTCAGCATAGCAAACAAGACACCCCAACTTCCAATGAAATGTACACGGTTTACAGACAAGTCGAATATCCCATGTCTTCTTTTTAGTGTAAGAGAAGGAAAGGAGGGCCTGCTGGCCAAAACCCGGACGCGGCTGACCGATATTGTGCAGATGTGTTTCTTCGAGGCTGGCCGCAGCATAGCGCACAAGTGTGCGCGCTTTCTTGCACTTTGTATTAGGTAAGGACCAGTGCTGCTTTCATCAATAACTCTTTCGGCTCCTTCACTCTATGGGATTAATACTGGCGCTCCACGGATGAAATTTCTGTGTTTACATTTAATCTCAGTAGTAAACGTCAGTATTCATAACTACATCGAACTTACATCAAATACACCAAACCTTTCCTCAATAACTAATAAACCTTTCATTGATTACATCAAACCATGTAATCAATGAAAGGTTTATTAGTTATTTTACAATTACTCGTGGATTTTGTTCATGATGTTGTATTTCTTGCTTTAGCAATGGGAAAGGGGAGCCAAGTCAGCAGGGTTTTGGCGTGAGTCTTCTGAAGGCTATGCTAGACAACATGCCTTACTTGCCTGCTGCAGCAACAGGTGGTAAGTACCTGAGCAACGTGACACGCAACATGATGTGTGGAGATGGTTACGGTAGATTTGTCCCTAACCAGCCATCGATGCAGCCCAGTACTCATTTCCACATCTGTCCCTCTTGTCTGGTGTCAGGGTCGGTGTTCTGGTACTTCGTCTTGCTGAACTATGTGAAGGAAGAAGATCTGGCGTTCTGCAGCACCTCCTGCGCCTCTCTGCTCACCACCATCTCTCGTCAGCTGCAGGACCGCCTCACCCCGCTGGAGGCACTACTGCAGACCAGGTACTTAACACCTCCCCCCACCGCAGGCTAGTGATGCATTACTACTGTTTGATTTTGTTACCTGATGGTAGACGTAGAAGGCGATCAAACTACTGCTAACGTGTGTATGTGCGTCCCCTCCCACTATCTACTCACCTTCAGGTACGGCCTGTACAGCTCTCCCTTTGACCCAGTGCTCTTTGACCTTGAGGTCAGCGGTTCCTCCTGCAAGAATGCCTTCAACAGCAGCATCGGAGTCCAGTCGGATGAGATTGACCTCTCTGACATCTTATCAGGTATTGGCTATGTACTGGTCTGACTCAATTTCACTCAGGTGACACTGCCAGAGAGACGTACTGTTTATTAAGGGAAGAACCAGCCCACACTGGCACACGCAGGGACGATGAGAGGAGACGCTTGTGCAGAACAGACGCGCATACACTGCGTCCGGAAAGTATTCACAGCGCTTCACTTTTTCCCACATGTTGTCATCTTACAGCCTCAAAATTGATTTTAATAAATGTTTTCCTTAAAATTCTACCCGCAACACCCCATAATGTTTGATCAAATGTATACAAATAAAGAACAGAAATATAACATGTACATGCGTATTCACATCCTTTCGTCAATACTTTCATCTTTGGCAGCAGTTACGGCCATAGGTCTTCCTGAGTCTGATGCTTCATGCTCGGCACACCTGTTTCTGGCCAATTATGGAATGTTGTGTGTAGAATTTAATCCATTTTGGAATAAGGCTGTAACATAACTAAATGTGGAAAACGTAAAGCACTGTCAACTTCCCGTTGACGAATAGCTGGAGAGAACATTTGATTGTGATGTTTTCTTGAGTGTGTTGTTTGTATTTTCTGTAGGGAACGGGAAAGTGAGCAGCTGTTCGGCAGCAGAAGGCAGCTTCACAGCATTAACAGGACTCTTGGAGGTAGAGCCTTTGCACTTTACTTGTATCTCCACTAGTGATGGGACACGGGTGGAACGAGACGACGCCAGCATGTTCACTGGTAAACAGGACCTTTCTTAAATTTACTTGTGTTGGTCTCATCAACTGGTCATTGCCTGAACCTCAACTCTTTAACCCCAGTGAGTACGTTTGGTGTGACACCTGCGGTGGGCGGCCTGTCGGCAGGAACAGTTGGTGAAGCTTCTACAGCTCTGAGCTCTGCAGCCCAGGTGGCGCTGCAATCGCTGTCCCACGCCATGGTGTCTGCGGAGCAGCAGCTGCAGGTCTTACAGGAGAAACAGCAGCAGCTTCTGAAGCTGCAGCAGCAGGTGAAAGACAAAGTAACACACAACGCGTTAGTGGCAAATATAAGTCAACCTGGAATATTACTAATTACACTCTGAGAAGTCTATAGTAGTAGCCTGTTCAGTGTAACTAACATGTTACATAGTAACCTGTTCACCGTGTAACTAACATGTTACATAGTAGCCGGTTCACTATGTAACTAAGATGTTACATAGTAACCTGTTCACCGTGTAACTAACATGTTACATAGTAACCTGTTCACCGTGTAACTGACATGTTACATAGTAACCTGTTCACCGTGTAACTAACATGTTACATAGTAACCTGTTCACCGTGTAACTAACATGTTACATAGTAACCTGTTCACCGTGTAACTAACATGTTACATAGTAGCCGGTTCACCGTGTAACTAACATGTTGCATAGTAGCCTGTTCAACGTGTAACTAACATGTTACATAGTAACCTGTTCACTGTGTAACTAACATGTTACATAGTAACCGGTTCACCGTGTAACTAACATGTTACATAGTAACCGGTTCACCGTGTAACTAACATGTTACATAGTAACCGGTTCACCGTGTAACTAACATGTTACATAGTAACCGGTTCACCGTGTAACTAACATGTTACATAGTAACCGGTTCACCGTGTAACTAACATGTTACATAGTAACCGGTTCACTGTGTAACTAACATGTTACATAGTAACCGGTTCACTGTGTAACTAACATGTTACATAGTAACCGGTTCACCGTGTAACTAACATGTTACATGGTGAACAGGTTACTAACATGCAACATAGTAACCAGGGTAACATTGCCCCTTCCTCAACGCAGACAATGAAATCTCACTCAATATATTGAGTCTTTGTCATGGATTCTGATTGTATTTCGTCTGCCTGCCTTGGGTTCATGATATGTTTGGTTGTGCAGAATGATGAAACAGAAAAGTATCCTCACATTTCTCCTAATCTGGCAGACGTAGTGATTCAGTCGTGCCGTGAGACAATGGTATAGAAAAGGGCAGGATCACAGTGGCAAAAATAAAACAACTTTGAGGTGGATAAAGGTCAAGAAATAACAACAAACCATGAATTCAAACAACATTGTTTATATGATGCTTGAACCGATTCACAAACGGAAGGAATCGGAGGGTCCAGGAGACATTACAGTTTTAAGTTCCTACAGTTGAAAAGGGCTAATGATGCAGCATGTGTACAACATATTCCATGTTGTAATGTCTTAACAGGACTACCATTCAAATATTTATTTGAGACTAAGAAAGCCATTGAATACTAGTTGTAGTACGTTTTGGTTTCTTATTGTCTTGTTTTCTCTCTACCTTTTTATGTCCCCAACTAATTGAGATACCACACATTTTAATGGGAAATGGATAAACTATGTTTGATTTAATGAATGAAATATACTTTGCAGTAGCTGCTATATCGTTTAAAAACTCCTTCACAGAAATTGATAATGCAAGTCGAGTCCACCTAAACCATTTCAATGGAAACTTCTGCCTCGTACTTCACATCTATTTCAATGGTTTTCTATAGAGTGCTGAGTGATTCTTCTTTGTCTGTGCTGGGAACAGAAGGCCAAGCTTGAGGCCAAGCTGCATCAGACCACCTCTGCAGCGGCCACAGCCTCCGGGGTGGGGCCCATCCACAACTCTGTGCCTTCTAACGCCTCCTCTGCACCGGGGTTCTTCATTCACCCCTCTGACGTCATCCCCCCGACACCCAAAACCACCCCCCTCTTCATGACCCCTCCTCTCACGCCGCCAAACGAGGCTGTGTCGGCGGCCTTCAGCGCTGAGCTGGCACATCTGTTCCCCGGCTCCATGATGGACCCTGGGCCTGTGAACCTGGCTGCGCACAAGACCAGCCAGAAAGCCAAGCCGGTGAGTTCAATGGCCGCTTGCTCTTCTCTGATACAGGGCTGGCTATCAAACCTCAGCAGCGTTTTAACATCAACCAACAACGGGCACCAGATTCCTTTTCTTCCTCACTTTGTGATTTTTTTGTGATCATATTTTATCGTAGCCGGGGAGAGACAATCTGCTTATTTTTAAGGAGCCTTAATGACGAGACTGAAAATGTCTTATCAGCTTTTATGGAATACATTGTTTTGTTTTTTACTTAGGCCCCAGCCCCGGTCTCAAACATTTTCAGTTTGTATATGTGAGGGTAACAATGTATGTTTGATGCATTTTAAACAATTCACCATCTATGTGAGATTTGGTATGAAATAAGATTCAATAAAATGGCTACAAAGCGGAATTTCTCTAAAACAATAAATAATGTTTGTTTTTTAATTCAGAGCTCCATGGGCAGTGGTCTGGCTTTGGCCATTTCTCAAGCATCTCACTTCCTGCAGCCTCCTCCACACCAGTCCATCATTATAGAGCGGATGCACTCTGGTATGTGATGTATTGATGATATATTCCACATAATTGTTTACAAAGCTGGCTAAGATTTGTACATACTAATGTGTTTGCAACTTGTTTGAGAGTAAAGAAAATTTCCTAGAATTTGTAAAGTAAAGCTAGTATAAAAGCTTAATTTAAGAATCATGAAAAACTAAGTAGAATGTTTCCATCTGCTTTCCTCCTAGGAGCTCGTCGCTTTGTCACGCTGGACTTTGGCCGCCCTGTCCTGCTGACTGATGCCCTGATCCCGACCTGTGGGGACCTGGCCTCTCTGTCCATAGACATCTGGACTCTGGGTGAGGAGGTGGACGGTCGCAGGCTGGTGGTGGCCACCGACATCAGCACCCACTCCCTCATTCTGCACGACTTGCTGCCGCCACCTGTCTGCAGGTTCATGAAGGTCTGTATTTGTATTGGACTGCTGCAGGATGACTGACTAAGTTAAAAGGTTTTGGGGCTTTTTTCTGTTTTTTCACCATAATTATGTATTCTTGCACCTTCTAGATCACTGTGATTGGGCGCTACGGCAGCACTAATGCTCGGGCAAAGATCCCACTGGGCTTCTATTATGGCCACACTTACATCCTGCCATGGGAGAGCGAGCTTAAGTTGATGCATGATCCTCTCAGAGGAGAGAGCGAGGCAGCCTGTCAGCCAGATGTTGATCAGCACTTGACTATGATGGTGGCCCTGCAGGAGGACATCCAGTGCAGGTAAGGCTGAGAGGTTAATATCACAGCTTAGTTTCCAGTTTTTTGGGTTTCATTAACTTACCCTGTGTGATTGGCCCAAAACCCTTTTTAATTTCATTTTTAAGAATTAGGGAAGAAATAAGTCATCCTGGAAATTAAATTCTTCTTTGTAAACACAAGTAAGACCAAAAAGGGGCTAGTTTGTCTCAAAATACCTTCCGACGTCTAAAGTCCTATGCCCAATTGTTCCCAATGATCACCTAAAAGGTACATCTTTAAAAACAGCTTACTAATTTAAAGCTGAATTGAAAGTTCCCATAAAATGTTCCTATGCATTCCGTTGGGGACCTTTTTTTTTCTTTTTTCAGTTTAGTCTCAACTCTTATTCTCTTGTTTACCAGATACAATCTAGCTTGCCATCGGCTGGAGACCCTTCTGCAGAACATCGACCTGCCGCCTCTCAACAGCGCCAACAATGCACAGTATTTCTTACGAAAGCCAGACAAGGTGGTGGAGGAGGACCAGCGTGTTTTCTCAGCATACCAGGACTGCATCCAGCTGCAGCTGCAACTCAACCTGGCTCACCACGCAGTCCAGCGGTTGCGTGTGTCGCTGGGGGCCAGCCGAAAGTCGCTCCCCACAGCTGCTGCGCCAGAGGTCCAGGAGCTGGTCCACAACTCCTCCACGGAGCAGCTGAGGACCATCATCCGCTACCTTCTGGACACATTGCTCAGCCTGCTGCACTCCAACAATGGTGAATATGTGACTGAACACGGCTGAGTGTGGCGTTATGGAGATGACAGGGTTACAAATGCTTTTATTGAGTGGCAGATTGACAGCATACTCCCTAACATTGTTATTTAACACTTTATTTTCAGGCCACTCTGTGCCCTCGGTGCTCCAGAGTACCTTCCATGCCCAGGCCTGTGAGGAACTCTTCAAACACCTTTGCATCAGTGGGACTCCCAAGATCCGTCTGCACGCCGGCCTCCTGCTTGTGCAGCTTTGTGGAGGCGAGCGTTGGTGGGGTCAGTTCCTCTCCAACGTGCTGCAGGAGCTCTACAACTCTGAACAACTGCTCATCTTCCCTCAGGACAGGTAGGACTTAGGATAATGTTGTGCTGGCTTTTTTCTTTTTT
Source organism: Gasterosteus aculeatus (assembly GCF_964276395.1). Taxonomy (NCBI): domain Eukaryota; kingdom Metazoa; phylum Chordata; class Actinopteri; order Perciformes; family Gasterosteidae; genus Gasterosteus; species Gasterosteus aculeatus. The sequence goes on along the minus strand of NC_135693.1, from coordinate 2,176,803 downwards.
TTTAATTCATCAAAACCAAAGTGGACAGTATGTGGCCCCCTACCTAAAATGAGTTTGACACCCCGCAGACATACATGTGTAGAGCAAGACAAAAACCTTTCGGAACAGATGACAGGAAACGAGCGAGGAAGCAAAGGCCAGACTTTAGTTGGCAAAGTTGCAATTTAAAGCTTCCTCTTTTTTGATTCAGTTTTTCCCACTTTACACAAACAGAAAAAGAACAAGGTGCTTCAGAAAGTACATATAGGCAAATATTTTGAATGTAAAAAAATCAGTGGCGTGAATATTACTTGGGCGTTACTGACTGTTTCTCAGCAGAGCGAAAAATAGCACTATAGGGTTCTACTTATTCTACCCCACATATAGATTTCTCCCTAAACGGTAGGCTACAGGTTTACAACATGCGTTTAACAGTTTGCTCGTCCTGTGAATATATGTCCATGTTTTGCTTCAAGAAGACAACATATGACATCTTCTTTTTGCTATTAAGAGTACAGTCGTTTTGGACATAATTGAAGTGGTTTGTTGTTACACACAGATACAATTGTAATAATCTCTTTCCAGATATCTTGACTCAGGGTGCATTCCTATAGGCAGGAGGCCAAGCTACCCTCATGTATACCACATTTAACACAAGCATCTGGTGTATTGGGGTACATGTGATGCAGTAACTTTGGAGTAATGTGTGTTCTCATCACCCAATCATACTGGAGAAGTTTAGACTTGACAATGTAGAGTCGACGTATGTCCCCCAACTTTTCTACAGTGATTTCGTCATGTAGGTTTGAACACCATGCTTGCCTTTTGTCATTTGAGGATTCTGTTTCTGTTGCAGCTATGATAGTCTGATAAAACGTTGAGATCAGACCAGCTGATCCATAAGGGCGTAGAGCTTTTTAGAGCGATTAGGAGACGGGAGTTCTGTGTCTTTTGTTATGAGGCTTGAAAAAAATGTTTTTGCTTTTGCTAAAACTTGAGAGTGAGTAACATCATCATACAATTCTGAAATCTTTGACACCTCTGTCAGTCCATAACTTAAAACTATTGTCGTTAGTACTTTGCTTAAAGCTTTGTTCGCCCTAATAGGTGAGTATAGGGATTAAGGACTTTTTTGCCCAAGATAACTTTACGCTCGTCACTAAACTTGAGCAGTATAGTGACGAGGTTTAAGCATCAATGGCCATTCAATAGATTTATATTTTTGGATCAATTACCTCTTTGTGAAGTATTTTCATTGTATAAAGAGCAGGTGTCAGTCTCTATTTTGAAAGGGTTAATCCTCCCAGCGGCGGCTGATGTTTTCGAGCTTTGGTACGGAGCACTTGTATCTGCATGACACATACTGGCTGTTACCACAAGTAACCATATCAACCAGTCATTCACTGTATTCACGGGAAATAAAGAACAAATCAAGGTTAACACAAAAGAACATAACAGTAACAAACCCGATGAAAAACTAAGAACCAACCAATTGCAATGAAGCTTTGAAAGTGAATACTTCACATGACCATGGAGTAAAAGTAAGAATTTCCCCTCTGAACTTTTTCTTAATGTTCTTCTGGATTGTTGAGAATGATGAATTATTGCTTGCTTGAGATTCAAGAAAATGAGACCACACCACCAAACTGCGATTAGTCATAAAAGGATTCTATTGGTCTGCCCGTGTGTTAGAGAGTCCGACCGCTGTTGTGTCCAGTCAGTGGCGAGTGTAACTACAGCGTTCCATCTGGTTTCATCCCAGGGTGTTCATGCTCCTGTCCTGCATCGGCCAAAGATCCCTGAGTAACAGTGGTGTGCTTGAGGGCCTCCTGAACCTCCTGGACGGTTTGCTGTGTCCACTGCAGCAGTCACAAGCTGCAGCCCAGCGCAGGACTGAAGGTAAAGTCCGCATCCAAATGTGTAGCCTGTCGACCACCTCAAATTCGTGATGTTTTTGGAGCAGAAATTACAAGCAGAAAATGAGTTTGAGTGTGTTTTCCAGGTGTTTTGGATATTCCCATGATCAGCTGGGTAGTGATGTTGGTGTCCAGACTCCTGGACTGTGTGGCCAGTATCGAAGATGAGGCCGCAGGCGGGAAGAAGCATCTTGGAGGGAAAGAGCGAGAGAGAAGTTTTACGGGTACATGAACTGTACTGTGGAACTATTCTTCACCGTTTGTCCTAAACCCACAGTTTACCCTTTTTATTCCACTATACGACTTTCACGTTTCATCTGGACTTGATTATGTAATTTACAAATGGTCTCTCTTTATATTTTAAGCTGCTGAATTGTAATCATTTTACAAAACGACTACACACATTCTGAGCTGTTTTAAACCAGGCGAATCCTCTTTGATTCCTGAATAATCCCCCTTTTTTTTTTTTTTTGAAACACGAGACTGCTGACAAGACTTTCATAAAATATAATCATTCCAGAGTTGTTTAAAAGTATTTCCTTCTTCTGTAATGTCCCCACATGAGTGAAGTGATTATGTTGCTCTGTCCTTCAGGTATTCAGTGGAGCTTCATCAACAACAGCCTTCACTCTCAGAACTCCAGCAGGTCAGCTAAAGGCAGCAGCAGCCTCGACCGACTGTACTCGCGCAAGATCCGCAAGCAGCTTGTCCACCACAAGCAGGTAAATGTGTCTCATTCCAACCCCCCCCACCCCCACCCCCCCTCCCCCCATCACACACACACACACACACACACACATTTAAAACAAGGACTCACAAATGTCAGCGTGATGAATGAAAATGTGAATATGTGAATTTTTGTCCGAGTTTCTAACATCTGTTGTCATAAACCTGCACCGTGAAAGGGGCTCTCAAGAGCAAATGCTTTTTGGAGTGCTTATAGTAATCATGCCCTTTTTATTGTAGCAGTTAAATCTGTTGAAAGCAAAACAGAAAGCTTTGGTGGAGCAAATTGAGAAGGAGAAGATACAGAGCAGCAAAGGCTCCTCCTACAAACTGCTGGTGGAGCAGGCCAAGCTCAAACAAGCCACATCCAAGGTGAGCACGTTATCATGCTTTGGTCTGTATGCAGTACAAAACACTCCCACATGCGCAGATCCAACGTCAATGTGTGGGGGCTGCCCAGGGAGGAGGGGGGGTGGGGCCTGACCGCTGAACTGGAACAATTCGTTCAATATTAATTTGTAACTTTATTGGAGTAAATACAAAACAGGGATTAACGACTATACAAACGTCATACTAAAAGTTACACATTTCACACCCTATACTACTACTACTACTACTACTACTTGTTAGTGCCTACATGCGCAAAGTCTGCAACTTCTGTTGCAGCAACAGATTTTGCAGGGCTTGCTAAAAAACAACAACAACGAGACAGACACGCACCGCCACAAATTAGTCTGTGTGTGGGAAACACTGCAGCTCAAATCAGTATAAATTGCTATGTTTTCACTTCACTTAGTTTTTACCACTCTACATGCTAGCTCTACCATACCTTACTAAACATTGTTTACTGCCATTTTCACTGGGGCGGTGTGGACAAGAATAATCTTGCCCACACTTGTTCAAGAAGAATAATCTTGTCCACACCAAGTGCTCCTCTGATGCACTTTATGACTGTCTTATTATTTCAATTGTGGCGTGATTTGTCTCCTGTAGCACTTTAAAGATCTGATCCGCCTGCGGCGCACGGCCGAATGGCCCCGCTCCACGTTTGACACCGAGTCCACAACAGCCAAAGAAGCCCCAGAGGTAGAGCCTCTGCCCTTCACACTGTCCCATGAGCGCTGCATCTCTGTGGTGCAGAAGCTGGCCCTCTTCCTCCTCTCCATGGACTTCACCTGCCACGCTGACCTGCTCCTCTTTGTCTGCAAGGTATTCACACTCTAGCACGTTGACTTGTTACGTTTGTTTTTTTCCGTCTACACATTAATTAGGTGCTTTCTTTACCCCTTAAGGTTTTGGCAAGGATTGCCAATGCCACGCGACCCACAATCCACCTGTGTGAAGTGGTGTCCGAGCAGCAGCTGGAGCGTCTGCTGCTCCTGCTGGTGGGGACTGACTTTAACCGAGGAGACATCTCCTGGGGGGGTGCCTGGGCACAGTATTCCCTCACCTGTATGCTACAGGACATCCTAGCAGGTCTGTTAAGTCTGCATACATGGTTGGGGTCACCTTTTTGTTATGGATATTTATTATTAGGGGGCGCCCCCCTGTTATATGGTAGTGGAAACACTGGACCCATAGGCGATTCCCCACAAGGACCCCAATCAGCCACGTTGCATAAAACTGTTCTCACTTTGTTTATTTGATGGATGAATGAAAGACAAGTGGGAAGCGCGATCGACTAAGCTGTTGGTGACGTTCATTTAGGATAAATCGCGACAGGCCCAGTAACTGTTGTACTGGAAGTTTGGCAGACAGCCCCAGTTACTTTATTTACCTTCGCTGGATTATTCAGATGGATTATTTTAACATTTTTAAGGATCATTTAAGCACTGAATGTACTTTTCTTCACACGTTTTGTTACCGGGTGAAACTATTCAAGCCATTTTAGCCAGATCTTGTTTTTACTATTAAAATGAGGAAAAAAACATAAATCCTCCCGACTAAAAGTCGGATAAAAATGGTTTTGTGTTAAAGTGTAAACTGTGTTGTCCTCCCAGGTGAATTGCTTTCTGCGGGGTCTCTAGACGTCATGGATGAGGCGGCGGTGGGCGATGAGGCCGGGGCATCGTCCTCCTCAGCAGGAGCTGATTCAGACGACTCCCTACCCAGGCCAGGCCCCACCCCCCTGGTAGAGAGCATTGATGAGGCCCTGGGGCCTGAGATCATTGCAGGTACTACGGGGGCCTACTCAGTGTTCCAAAGTGCGTGGGTTGCCCGGTGCTCTCTCCACACTGCCTCACACACTTTTATCATCACAGTACGAAGTATTTGTGTGGTAAACTTTTTTTTTCTCCATTGCTGCATGTTGACTGTTGTTCTCCACAGTATGACTTTGTGTGTGTGTGTGTGTGTGTGTGTGTGTGTGTGTGTTATTATTGTATTAGTTCTGCCTTTTTAGAGTTCAAATATGTAGATTCAGAGCCATTTTGGTCAATTTTGCATTTGCAGTAGTAGTATCTGCTCTTGTGTGGGGACTCTCCCTCTGATGCAGGAGCAAACGAGCTAATGGCGTGAGCTGCATTAAGATTGCCCAGTGACGACAGAGTTTTTCTTATTTGTGTGTTTCCCTAGTGTGTTTGCTTGGCAATATTAAGGCTGTTTTCATTATCCAAAGGTGCTCCACCTCTGTCATCTTTGGAAAAAGATAAAGACATAGACTTTGACTTGCTACAAGACCTGATGGATGTTGATATTGATCCTTTAGATATTGATTTGGAAAAAGATCCCCTTGCTGCCAAAGTTTTTAAGGTATGTTGATTATGACATTGTATTCCCTTTTTGTACTCAAATTCCATTTATTAGGTCATTACTTGCCTCTTGCTTGTGTATTGATGGAGCAACAATGTATGTAACTTTACAATTTAAAATTGGTTTTATTATACTTTTATATTTATATATTATATTTATGATGACTTTCTGTCAACATTATCCTATTAACATTAGACAAGTATTTTTACTTCTCAATCAGCAGTTTCACCTCCTAACAAAAACCCAATATTCTCAATTGTGTTATTAACTTATCTAAAAGATCAGAACATTTGACAACGACTTCATGAATTCCACAATTAATTTATTGTATGTGTTATCATTATAGAAAAAGGTATTATATAACTTCCACGTCCACAATGCTAGGTTAATGATACAATGTACTTTTGGGGATTTCTCGGCTGTGATGTAAGCATGAGATTAGCACACCACTCGTTACTTTGAGCAGCTACACTAAGGGACGGTAATTTAATGTAGAAGATGATCTGCTGACTCGGGGCTGGCTGTAATCCTGTTCCCTCCATCTCATGTCCATCTACAGCCTATCAGCAGCACCTGGTACGACTACTGGGGCGCTGACTATGGCACGTACGCGTACAACCCTTACATTGGAGGGGTTGGCATCCCAGTGTCCAAACCTCCAGTTGCTGTGGAGAAACCCGGCTCCCAGAGTCTGTCAGTCTCTGTGTCACAGGGTGAGTGGAGGCTGAACTCGGCGGTCTCGACCTTTCTTAATAAACGTCATGTCTTTGACCTTTTTGATTCTGTGTTTCGCAGCACTAGATGCGCGGCTGGAGGTGGGCCTGGAGCAGCAGGCTGAACTGATGCTTAAAATGATGGCGACTCTCCAGGCCGACTCAATTCTACAGTCCCTCACTTCAAGCTCTTCTACAGGTAAGTACACAACAGCAAGAACTGCAGAAAAGGGGCGTGTCTGTAGTTTACCAAGTGCCCATCAACCTGGAGACAGGTCTCTGTATATGTATGTATCATGGCTGTAAGAGTGGTTTCTCTCTGGCTTTCAGTGAGCCAGGCCTCCAATGGGACTGATGACTCCCTGCTGAGGGCTCTACATGGAGGAGGCTCTCCTCCGACCAGCGGCCTGATGATCCAGCCCTCGTCTATCCCCATGTTGAGTTCCTGCTTCAACAAGCTCTTCTCTATGCTGCAAGTCCACCACGTTCAGGTCAGCACACACAAGTACAAGTGTAAACGACAGAATACCTCACAGGTGGTAGTCTTCCCTGGAGGCACGACCATAGCCTTGAGTCACGTTAAGTTCCCCACCTCTGATAAAGCGCAGGCTATGCCCACTTAGTCATTAACCCCTCAGTGTATTTGGGCTCCTGCTAGAGAGCTGTGACTTTTCCATAAGCACCTTTCTATTGTGGAAGATAGAAGCCAACTCAAATTTCAAATTAAATTTGAAACAAAACCTTTCTCCGCATCACATTTCCGTTTTATTCTAGCTTTAACAGATGCTCACAGGATTCATTGTGTGTTTTCTGATGCAGACTTACTGTGCATGCTTCTCAGGATATTTTTATTTAGCCCTAAAAGCCTCTTCCAAAAGTCCAAGTTTACCAGTTTTAGGTACAATGGAAGACGAAGTGGATTGAAAACCTTTCCTTCTCTCACAGCTGGAGTCTCTGCTGCAGCTGTGGCTAACACTCAGTCTCAATACATGTTCTGGTGGCAGTGAAGAAGGGGGATCAGACATCTTCATGTTCAATGCCAGCAGAGTGCCCACCATCCCACTTAACCAAGGTAGGGATCCCACCACACTGTCTGTCCTGCTCAACTCCTTTGATAGAGCTGAATCTGCTACGTCGCTTCAGTCACAAACGTGTGTTTGTATTTATAAACATAACATATATCCGTGGTGCGTTTCCAGCATCCATCAGCAGTTTCCTGACAGTGCTGGCGTGGTACCCAAACACCTCCCTGAGAACATGGTGTCTGGTGCTGCACTCTCTCACACTGATGACCAACATGCCAGTCTGCGGTCAGTACTTCACTCTCACTGCTTTCCTTCTGTGTGTCATCAGCAACTGTGAAAAGTCCTGTAGCATTGTGTTTCTGGCGGTTTGCGTTTTGCATCTGGATATTTGTGCTTTTACCAATAAGCTACGCTGTCAAATGTTTTTTTACTGTAATTGTCTTCTCGTATGTGTTATTTCCTACTTTATTGTGCTGCAGCCAATATAAGCAGAGTGGAGAGCAGCTTCTGAAAGAGCTCAATCATTATTTCCACAACGCGTCGATGATCAGAAAGGAATTTGGAATAAAATGTTCATCAATACAGTCTACAGAAGCCAAAACTACCTATAAATGATATATCTATATCCGTCTAATAAGAATTCATAGTGACTTCAAGTGACTTAGGAAGGAAATTGGAGCTAGAATCCAAGCCTCATGTGCAGGTTGGCTCATGATTTAACAACCAAAATGCAGAACACCCCCTCCTCAAAAATTGCATCACCACGACAAAAGCATTCTGTAACTTACCAAAAAGAATTGACAACACAGTGTTGCTGCAGGGCAGTTTTCATTGTGTTCTCTAATAATTGGAAACAAGCGGCTGTGTGGAAGGTGACCTCTTTGGAGTCTAAACTTGGTCGTTGTCAACTGTGTGGTGGTCAAAGATCAATCCCAAATCTCGCTTGAACTTCCAGCCTCCAACAACGGGATGAGCTCTCAGGAGAGCACAGCAGAGCAGATCGTTTCCGATCCCACCCTGGTTCATGTCCTGGTGCGCTTCCTATCCGGCTGCAGCACCAGCGGGAACAGCCAGCACAGCTCTCAGGTGGGACCCACCGCCACGCAGGCAATGCACGAGTTTTTGAGCCGCCTGCAAGTCCACCTGTCCTCCAGCTGCCCGCAGATGTTCAGCGAGTTCCTGCTGAAACTCATGCACATCCTGTCGACTGAGAGGTATGCAATCAATTCTCGAGAAAGGTATTTTCAATCATTTAATATTTGCATGTTACGGCACAATCATCAGTCCAATAACGACTTGCTTTAGATGGTCAATAAATGCTGTTTGGGAACTAATGTTTCATCCTGACCTCTCAGGGGTCCGTTCCAATCGGGCCAGGGCCCGCTGGATGCCCAGGTGAAACTATTGGAGTTTACTCTGGAGCAAAACTTTGAGGTGGTGTCAGTGGCGACCATCTCCTCTGTCATCGAGTCCATCACATTCTTGGTTCACCACTTCATCACCTGCTCCGACAAAGTGGTGTCGCGCAGCGGCTCAGACAGCTCTGTGGGCGCCCGGGCCTGTTTTGGTGGTTTGTTTGCCAACATCATCCGGCCAGGAGATGCGAAGGCTGTCTGTGGGGAGACAACGCGCGACCAGCTGATGTTTGACCTCCTCAAGCTGGTCAACTTGCTGGTGCAGCTGCCTCTCTCCGGGGACAGAGAGTTCAGCGGACGTCTGCCGCCAGCTGGCAGCGGAGCAGCCGATAGCAGCGCGTCAGACGAGGAGAAGGTCTGTGGCAGCAAAGAGAGTGTAGCTGGAGGCTCCGCCTTCAGTCAGGGCCCCCCTGCAGGCGTGGCTGACCTGGTGCTGGCCAACCAGCAGATTATGAGCCAGATCTTATCGGCACTGGGCCAGTGCAACAGCAGCGCCATGGCTATGATCATAGGTAAGACAAGGACGGAAAGTGATCTTTACCAACGGCTTCAGCGTTATTCTTCTGGCTTTACTGTCCACAAATCATCAACATAGTCAGAGAGTAGCTGGTGAATACAGTGGAGCAACCAAAGCTAATTGAAAGAGAAGATGAACGTGTCTTCCCTTTCTGTTTAGCCTTGGAAGTGACTTCATGAGGTGATAGTATGTCATTTTTCTTTGCGGTAATGCTCTTTAAGAGCAGCTGGTTCGTTAAGCATCTTTTTGAACCCAGAGAAAGAATGTGTTGTGTGTATTCTTCCCTTAAGGATGCAGAGATGATAAAACATCTGACGCTTTCTTTGTTCCACAGGAGCCAGCGGTCTGCACCTGACCAAACATGAGAACTTTCACGGTGGTCTCGATGCCATCTCAGTAGGTGACGGCCTCTTCACCATCCTCACCACCCTCAGCAAGAGGGCCACCTCAGTCCAGGTCATGCTGCAGCCCATCCTCACATACATGGCGTGTGGTTACATGGGCCGACAGGTAATGGGGCTGGAATGACTTGGTATTGAAATACATCTTGGACAAATGACCAATGCCTTAATATTCTTAATTTGACGTTCTGTAGGGGTCTCTTTCTACGTGTCAGCTGTCGGAGCCTCTTTTGTGGTTCATCCTCCGTGTGTTGGATACCAGCGAGGCCCTCAAGGCCTTCCATGACATGGGTTGGTATTTACATTACACCTGCCTCCTAAACCATAAATCCCCTCCCCACCTTTCAGACTACATGTGCCTAACCAATGTTTTTTGCTGTTATTGTTGGATATAAATACGATTTAGTTTGTGCCATGAAAATGTGGTGCTAAAACTGACCAAGAAGACAACTTTCTACGCTGTGGCAAAGTCCTACAAACATGTATTTGGGTTTTAAAAAACTCAAAAAAGTTGACAGAGAAATGAATCTGGTCATTAACAGGTGGTGTGCAGTTGATATGTAACAACATGGTGACCAGCACCAGGGCCATTGTGAACACAGCGCGCAGCATGGTGTCTACCATCATGAAGTTCTTGGATTCAGGCCCTGGAAAGACTGCAGATGGCAACCTCAAAGCCAGAGTGATGACATCCGAGCCCGACAACGCTGAGGGACTCCACAACTTTGCTCCCTTGGGTGCCTTTCCCTTTCTTTCTCCTCAATCTGATACATCGATATTTTTATAAAAAAGTTTTTTAGAATATTACATCAACCCTTTTCTGAATGATCTCCTTGTCCCTTCACAGGCACCATAACATCCAGCAGCCCCACAGCGCAGCCAGCGGAGGTCCTCCTCCAAGCCACGCCGCCCCACCGCCGGGCCCGCTCAGCAGCCTGGTCCTACATCTTCCTGCCAGAGGAGGCCTGGTGTGACCTCACCATCCACCTTCCTGCCGCTGTGCTGCTCAAAGAGCTCCACATCCAGCCACATCTAGCCTCTCTAGCCAGTGAGTAACATCCAAAAGAGTACAGAACATTCTGAAAAGTGTATTCCCTTCACTCTTTGATAGCTGTTACCGCACGCTTGGATGAAAACTTTTTTTTCACTGTGTTCCGCCCCTCTAAACAACCAGCCTGCCCATCCTCGGTCTCTGTTGAGATCAGTGCTGACGGGGTCAATATGCTGCCGCTCTCCACGCCAGTCATCACCAGCGGTCTGACGTACATTAAGATCCAGCTAGTGAGAGCGGAAGTCGCGTCAGCTGTTTGCCTGAGGCTGCACCGGCCCCGTGATGCCAGCACACTTGGTCTGTCTCAGATCAAACTCTTGGGCCTGACGGCGTTTGGTAACACCTCCTCTGCAACCGTCAACAACCCCTTCCTGCCTTCTGAGGACCAGGTGTCTAAAACCAGGTACCAAGATCCCGTTGTGGAATGAGAATTTGTCCAATTGAATTAGCTGTGGTTGTTTTTGTAACCTTTTTCTTTACCCGAGTAGCATCGGGTGGCTGCGTCTTCTCCACCATTGCCTGACCCATGTCAGCGACCTGGAGGCCATGATGGCCAGTGCCGCAGCACCCACCGCCAACCTGCTGCAGACTTGTGCAGCATTGCTCATGTCACCTTACTGCGGCATGCACTCGCCCAACATCGAGGCCGTGCTGGTCAAGATTGGCCTGCAGTCCACACGCATTGGACTCAAACTCATAGACATTCTGCTAAGGAACTGTGCCGCTTCTGGCACCGACCCTGCCAGTAAGTCCCACACTGCTGCATTCATGCTGCAGTGTGAATCATAGGCACCAGAGCCACAGAACATTTCAAAAAAGCATCAAATAGTCTTCAAATATTAAATGAGGCTGCAGTTGTACAGGCATATTTCAGATGTGATTTTGCCACATCCAATAAGATAAGAATAATAATAACCTTTTTCTGGAAGGTTGACTGACTATTTGAATATTGGTTTAAGCTTTCCAGGTGTACGTTTCCTCTCAGGTCATTTATAAGCCATGCTTATCGTCTTCTCTGCTTCTGTCTCTGTAGATTTAAACAGTCCTCTGCTGTTTGGTCGACTAAATGGCCTCTCCTCAGACTCCACCATCGACATTCTGTACCAGTTGGGCACCACCCAGGACTCTGGGACGGAAGACAGGTACAGCGTCACATATGCTGTGATTGCTTTGACTCAAATTGCTGTACAGCTTATTGCAGCAACAACCACATTAGAATCTGCTCTCCTTTAAGGCGGTATTCTACATAGAATCATAGGCATTGTTATTTTTTACTGACCAACTATTGTTTGTTGCATTTAAATTCTACTGTGACTTACTCACTGTGGGACTAATGATACGATACGAAGCCGTGTTTTCCAAAGCTTGATGACTTATTGATCCAAGCTTACTTTTCCCCCTCTAGGATCCAGGCTCTTCTCCAGTGGGTCCATGACTCATCGCGAGTGGCCGCCCACAAAATGAGTAGCCACATGGGATACATTGGAGCCGGAGCTGGCTCTTCGTCTGCTTGGTCGAGGGAGTATGGCCTCCTCATGCCTTCGCCCTCCCACCTCCACTGCGTGGCAGCCATCCTATGGCACAGCTACGAGCTGCCTGTTGACTACGACCTGCCAGCACTGCTCAACAGAGAGCTCTTTGAGTCAGTCAGAGTTCTTTTCCTTATCACTAACACCATGCATGACAAGCCAAGAAGATGGGCTCACCTTCACATCTGTTGTAAAAGAAGGGAAAGTAGAGGTGTCCGAATAAGCAGCATTTACATAAAACACACAATGACATTTTGGGAACTTTTCATAAACATTTCCCACAATACTTGAGCCTGAATAGGAGGCTCTATTAACACTTAACATGAAAATTCAAAATATGGACAGACATGTGCAGGCACACTCATACGAGTGGACAGAAGGAGAGCGTTGAAAAATACCAGTGCGGGTCCGTATGTAAACCTAGAGAAACATTAAATAAGCAGATATTTAAAGTCTGTTTGCCTCGTGAAGAGCATTGTAACAAATGTGCTTGTTTGCTTGCCATATTTTATGCACAAAGAAATAATCTGTTACAGAACAGGACTGAATGATTTACAAGTGGTTTAGGGGAAATTATGATGATCAAACCAGCTTTCTAAAATCTCATGTCAATATGCTAATATGTACTGCTAGCAGGCAGTAAGTAGTAGTTTTCTAGTTTTATCCCAGAAGCCAACATTCAAACACTGATGGTAAAGGCTACCATAAAAAAATGGGGGTCCAATGTCTTATTCAAGGACATGTTTACACAATCATGGGGAGCCAGAGATTAATCACAAGTGGACAATATTCAGACGAACGCTCCAGAGCAACGCCTCTAATAACAACAATAATCCTATCAAGGCATTTTACAGTAGCACTTGGAGCAATAGGGTTCAGTAGGTGAACACAGAGGAATTTGATAATACCAAGATTTTAATCTCCCGTGTTAAATAATAATGTAATATATCTGACTGAATGTAGCAGTAAAATAAATGTGAAAGATAATTTGTACAATTTTCAGAGCAGTGTAAATGTGTTCTCATAATTGGTCTGTGACCCCTAGTGCCCAGTTATCCAGTTAGAACCATTACCTGTGACCTGCTGTCTCATTGTTGCCATGGCGAGGGCCATATGGAGGCTTTATATACAATACCAGTCAAAAATGTGCACATCAATTCAATGAGGCAGTTTGTACAAACGTTTGACTGGTACTGTACGTTTGGATATTAGTATTGAGCACATTCGAGCAAAGGTGCACAAATTGGAGTCTGTGGAATGTTACTATATACAGTATAAAATATTTCTGGTATCGATGTTGATGCACTGCATGTACATGGATTTTTCAGGATTAACAACACCGGTTCATGACTGATGTTTGATGTCTCCATGTTCCCTTCCTCCAGGCTGCTGTATAACTGGTCCATGTCGTTGCCATGCAGCATTGTGCTGAAGAAGGCTGTGGACAGCCTGCTGTGCTCTGTGTGTCACATCCACCCCAGCTACTTCTCCCTCCTCATGTCCTGGATGGGGATCGTTTCAGCGCCCAGCGCCTGTCATTCTCAGGCCCAGCAGCACCGCCTCTCCATGACGGACGATGGCAAAAAGCAGCACGATGCCGACACCAGCGCCGCAGGACTTACAGACGACTCCAAGCATGCCAGACCCCCCCTCAATCTGTCCGAGTCGCAGTTAACTACACTGGCAGCTGCCTCCCAGTCTCCAGGAGCCATAGAGCAGCTGCTGGCCTCGGGCTTACCATCGCTGCTGGTTCGCAGCCTGGCCCAGTTCTGTGTCGGCCTCCTGGCCAGTGCCGACCTGCCTTTGCCTGCTGCTCAGACTGAGAGACGATATCACCATCACCACTACCACTCCTCCTCTTCATCGTCCTCATCCTCGCACATTAGGCCGCCTCTGGCTGCAGAGCTGGCCGCTCCGGTGCTGCGTTTCCTGACTGAAGTAGGCAACAGTCACGCTATGAAGGACTGGTTAGGAGGACCAGAGGTGAACCCGCTCTGGACAGCACTGCTCTTCCTGCTGTGCCATTCCAGTGCCAGTGCTGGTGCCAATGCTCAGCCTGTGGCCTCTGGATCTGCGGGCCGGCCTCCTCCTTCGCAGCCTCAGGCTTCAGGCTCCCGCTTCTCCCTGTCGTCTTCTGGGCAGGCAGGAGGACTCACCACGCAGCAGAGGACCGCTTTGGAGAACGCCACTGTGGCCTTCTTTCTCCAGTGTATCTCGTGCCACCCTAACAACCAGCGACTCATGGCTCAGGTCAGCTATGTTCCTCTCTGTTAAGGATGACGGCAAAGTCTAAAGCTGTTACTATCTGAGACTCCAGGCATCTCTGTCATACATTTGTAATTAGTTGAAAGTTTTCGGCGATGTGTTTTTTTAACTCGTCAAAGCCATATAGACGTCAAAAGACAAACTCCTCCTTTGAATGTGCTCATTTGTGTCTGTTTGAATCTTCTGTGGCTGCAGGTTCTCTGTGAGCTCTTCCAATCTGCACCCCAGCGAGGCAACGTGCCAATTTCTGGAAACATCTCAGGCTTCATTCGAAGGCTTTTCCTACAGCTAATGCTGGAGGACGAGAAGGTCACAGTCTTCCTACAGTCTCCCTGTCCGGTGGGTAACTTGCTCACGGTTGAATGTCTGCTCAGTCTCTTTTTAAGTGATGTTGTTTTCATCCAAACTGGCTTAGTACAGCCTCGTGGTACGTTCACACCAAACCAGCAAAGCAAATTTTCGCTTATTATCTCGCTTCATTCGCGTCCCTTTTTGTTTCGCCTCATCTGCGCCTGCAAGGGGGCGTGGCTTATCTCCGTTACGTGTCTCCGTAAAGACAGTTATTGTTTCTTCTATCCACCATGTAAATAAATAACCACAATTTCTGCTCTTTATTTGTTGTGCGAATTACACAAACGTCAGAACCGCAACCGGTGTTGTGTTCGCGTTCATGACATCATCCGTCACCGGACACAGCTTGAATTTCACCGACTCCTTAAGGGAATGCGTCTGGATGACTCCGGCTGGCCAGCAGCCGGTCTGATGGCCTGTTTTGCTTTTTCGTGTCCCGTGCGTCGCGTCTTTCGCGCCGCTCGTTTAAAATTTGCCTCATTCGCGACCAGATGCGTCTGTGCATTGACTTTACATGGAATCCTCTCGCGCGAATAATTCTCTTCGCTTTGGGTGTGAACGTACCATCAGAGTGCAGCTAGCGTGGCTCTAGACTTTGTACGTAAGCAATCAAGTCACAGCAGATCACGCTTTGTGGGGGATATAACATGCAGGACTGACCTATTTGTGGCCGAGCGCGATTGATGACATGGTGGTGTAGTAATCAGCTGTGACCACAAGGGCACAGCACAGTCTCCGTGATTGGTTGTCAATAAAGCTCTTTAGTACACAAAGGCCCTTCTCCGATCGCTCAGCGTGGCTGGGCAGCCAACGACAGTCCTGATGGTTCCAAACTTCTTCCATTTCTGGTCGGACATTGACATTTTCCCACGGTGGTCTTAGGTGTGTGTGTGTGTGTGTGTGTGTGTGTGTGTGCCCTGTTGCTAACGTCACTGTTGTGTGTAATTATCTTATTTATTTTTTCATTCTCAGTTATACAAAGGACGCATCAATGCCACAAGCCACATGATCCAGCATCCCATGTATGGGGCAGGCCACAAATACCGCACTCTCCACCTGCCCATCTCCACCACGCTGGCTGAAGTCCTGGACCGGGTGTCCGGTATGTTCCGGTGTTTCCCCTACCATCATATTGGACGCACACACACACACGTTGCACATTCCCACCAGTCGAGAACAAAGGAAAAGGAATATTGCACGGATAGTTCTGGTCGTTTTTCTTTAGCTCCTGCCACTACAACGTCGTATTATTGGGGTACAACATACAGTATGTACTGTAAAATCTGAATCAGAAGCCATCTATTGCCAGATATGTTACACATAGAGAATAAAAACAAGCAAAAAGAAAACGATAGAAACAGATAAGACAAGTACGTACAAGTACACGTATGTATGTACATATGTTTCCATGGTGAGGGAAAGAAACCACTGCACACACACAAGTCCGAGTGTGTGTGCTCCACACTTGCCAAAAGGCTTTCTAGCTGGCTCTCAATCGTAGAACACGAGTAATAAAACATCAGTATCGTTACGCGGTCAGTTGCTAGCATAGTATAGGAATGTTAATGCCCTGTACTCGGATAGCATTTGCGTCACAGGTTTTTACGCAGAAACATAACGCCTATTTCCTCTAACCTCCCGGATAAAAAGCATCACTATTGCACAGCGTTGAACTATAACCCACTCCACACCCGTGGATCCAGTCTGAGGTCAAGTCTTTTCATCTTGAGTTTCATCGATGCTAGTTTGATAGTAGTCATTTTTATAGGCAGATTGTGTCAGGGAATGAGTGTGTAGGAATACAGCAGGTTGACAGTCAATTATACAATGCCATGTTTGATTCCTGTCTTGGCTTCGTTAATATTGACCCACAGCGTGTGTGCCTGCCGCATTGTGTCCTGCACACACACAGTAGGAATGTTGCTGCTATCCCTTCGGCTGTAAGGTTCATTCTGACGTTAATGCCTTTAGGGAACTTCATACACAACAACTCACATTCTCTCCCTGAATGTGTGATGAGCTGTGATGAAAGACAATTGTGTATTTGAATGTACATGTATGTGTTTCAAGCACTTCTCACATTATGTAAGTATATATAAGTCAAAGAGTCTAAACGGTCCCACTTACAACCTACTCTTATTAGTGCTGTTGACCATTACCCATTCATTGTCATACTTAGTAAACACAATAAGAAGATATTCTTAATAGCCCCCCGTCTTGATAACATAATAATGTGTGGTTAAAATGCATGCCATATAAGCAGTTGGGCAAGTTACTGAAAATTAGTAATTAGTTAGTTACTAGTTACTTCTTTTAAAGGTAATTTAATTACTTTATCAGTTACTGTATATCAAAAGTAATTAGTTACTAGGTAAAGTTACTTTTAAGTTACTTTTATGTCTGCTTTTTTAATGTAATGAACAGTCAAACACAATAAACATATTTTAGACCTATTTATTGTATCAACAGGGCAACAGGCTTTCAAATCAAGCAGTAGTACAAAAGTCCCTTTTAATACTTAACTTAATACAAAATAACTGTCTCAGTCATTTAAGTGTTTTTTTTTTACCACATTAGGCCCAATGAAATAAAAGTGATTAGCCTACAATATTAACACTAATTAAAAGAGAAAAGAAAGGTGCCTTGAGGTGCTGCATATAATTGAGTATGTGATTTAATAAAAGGTTTTAACAAACATGCCTCATAAGGCAAAGCTAAGAGATGAGATTCTCAACAAACGTCTTTGGTAGTAGCAAATATTCAAACGAGAGCATTGAAGGCCGAAGTGGAGAAGGGTTCCATGTGAACAGCAGTTGAACATGGGTCAGTCGGTCCTGAGAGATGGGCGAACGCCGTTCGGAAGGGCGGGGCGATGGTCTACGTCGCCCCCGGCAAATCGAAAGGGAGCTGGGTTCAGATTCCCGGACCTAGAGTGGCGGAGACGCAAACGATTCTGGAGAAGCTGGCGGGAGCCCCGGGAAGAGTTCTCTTTGTGAAGGGCAGGGCGCCGTGGAACGGATTTTCGCATATTCTGTCTAAATAGTTGGAAAACGTCTTCCTGCACATTTGCACCGAGCCTCCATTTATCACCGGAATTTTGCTTATTAGTTGCCTGAAGGCAACTGACTCGACAGTTGACAGAGGATGCATGTCATCGACAACATACCTAGCAATCAATTTATTCAGCCCTGCCTGGCTTATCGGCTGCACTGCAGTCCTTGTAAAGTGGAGCCTTGGTTATTTGCGTGGCGCCTTCAGCATCCGTAGGGGTCTTTCGCTACTAGCTTTGTCGAAGCGTGTTGTTTCAACAGGTGCTTCATGAGATTGGAATTGCTACTCTTAGATGTGGATAGGGTCTTTGCACCTGCACATAATTTACAACTCACCACTACATTTTTGTCTTAACTTTCGACGAGCGAAAATGAATGTCCATACTTCCTGGAGAGAAGCTCATTCTATCCGCACGGTCGGCCATGATGTGGTTTAATGCTCATTGATTCGATTCGAAGGTCCTGCGATGTCAGATCAGAAGCAGCTAAAGTAGGCCTTATCTCTATCTTCTTGTCTGCAAGTGTTCATTTTTCACAAAAGAGCGTAACGCGCGTAACAAACTAATTTAAATTTCAGTAATTGTAACTGCGTTAATTTATTTTAAAAAAATACTTTGTTACATGCTCGTTATCGCTAAAAGTAGTGGAATTACAGTAACGCGTTACTTTGTAACGCGTTACTCCCAACACTTCTTTTGAATTCATGAAAATGGGATTCCTTTTGGTTTACGCGGAATACATGCCTCTAATCTTTGTCTTCTGCTAGGATTTACTGGAGAACTTTAGGTCCTCCACTCTATTCATGTAGGGTTGAACCAATGGGTTTGTTGAGCTACCCACATGAAGGCCAGACGAGGACAATGGGGCCAGGTTTTCACAATAACCAGATTCTAACCGATGGATCAATTAATAGGAACCAGCTTTTAAACCAAAACGGCAATTTTAATTTGAGTGCAGTACAGATGCTGGGTAGTGCTACATGGCCTTCTAGGTTCTAGCTGGTTTTGTGCATGAAACATGGATCACCACCTTGACCTGGAGAGACATCTGCACACACCTCTTCATTGACAATATATTCAGTTTTAAGCTCAACAATTATCATTTTGACAATAAACCTAAAAGACTATTCTGATACTCATCTAAATTCATGCTGTCTCCTATTCATCCAAACAGACACACCCAGCATCACAGCCAAGCTGATCAATGAGCAGAAGGAGGACAAGGAAAAGAAGAATCATGAGGAGAAGGAAAAGATGAAAGCAGACAGTGGCTTCCAGGACAACTACAGTGTTGTTGTGGCCTCAGGTACTTGACTCGGTTCCACACCTCCTGCCCAATGCTGCTAGTTGTAAGTGGGACAGTTTAGCCTCTGATCCCTATTACTTGTATAATGTGAGATAGATAGATGCACTTTATTCATGAATGTGCACGTAGCAGCAGCAGGTAAGGTTTCATAGTAAACATACGGTGTACAGTAAGTATTCCGTATGGAATTAAAAATGCACAATATACATAGAATAATAAAATAACAAAGCAGAACATATTAAATTACATTTAAAAATATAAAGTGAAATCGTATGTGCAGTGGATTCAAATAGCTATTGGTGCAATAGTTATTCCAGGTTGGACAATATGGACAACCGTTTTTCAGTATCCTCCTCTCCACCACCTGTTCCGGATGCTCCTCTTGTCCAACGATGGACAATTGTCTTTCATCACACATTCAGGAAGAGAGTGCGTGGTTGTGTATGAAGTTGTCCCATGGCACCAACTTCAGAATGGCCTTCCAACCGAAGGGATGGCAGCGACTGCACCACTCTCTATTTGTCCCTTTGTCCATTTTTCTCTCTCTCTTTACCTGTTTTTCTTTCTCGCTCCCTTCCAGTCTCTGTCACTCTTACTCGCTCATTAATGTCGCGTTTCCACTGAGCGGTACGGTACGGGTCGGGTCAGTACCCTTTTATTTGTGTCAAAAGTTGAGAATGGTACCAAAAATCCGTACCGTAACACTTTTTGGGTATGACCCTTCCGTTGGGGGTACCTGGCACAGTTGTTTGGTACTAAAGGGCGGAGCTAGACTCACTGCAGAACGTTGATTGGTTAAGAAGAGCGTCGTCATTTGCATGTGCGGCAAGGGGAAAGACAACACACGAGGCGCCATTTTTAAACTACAACACCGTCGCAACAATGTTGCCTTGTGACAAACGGCCACATATCGAGAAGCAAGAACAGGATTGGCTGTACGTCCTCCATTGTTGTTTGCGGTTAGCGTTCAGTTTTCAAGTGACGTTATCACTACTTTCTGGAATACACCACGCCTATCAAGTAAGGGTACTGTTGGCGGTGGAAACGCTCGCCAAATCATGGTTAACAGACCCGACCCGTACCGTACCGCTCGGTGGAAACTCTTAACTCTTTCGGTTTGTCATCATTTCAAAATAAAGCCCCATGGAGGGAATTCTTGTCACTGTAATGCTTGTGATGAGGCATATCAATTTATAACTTCTTAGTTTGAAGGACAAACAATCAACTAACCCCCTCTTACACAATGTCCAATTTCAAAATAAAAGCATCAATGAATATCTGTAACCATGAAGTGCAGAATGAAGCCGTTTCAAATAATACTACTACTAGTACAACTGATACTACTATAAGTATTCCTACTGCATTGGCACCATTAATTACTACACCACTTGTAATACTAAAACTATTAGTAGTAGTACAGTTACTACTACTAGTAGTAGTGGTAGTAGTAATACTGCAATTCAGTATTTTCACCAATTTCCTAAAATTGATTTCAGCCTTTTCATTTCTGGATTTTCAGCAATTGTTTGAAATTCATTTCTGCTTCCAGCTTTAAGCATTCCAACGCATTTTAAGCGGAAAATGTATTTCTAGTTGATCAATGCTCACTTTACTTTTTCTCTTTATTGTTTGTTATCAATGAATAAATTATGTGAGATAATAGATACTTAACACAGGCTGTCAAAAATCCTGTTCCACCGAGATCCGGCACAAATGTATAGTGTTTCAAATTAGAATAGGTGTATCTATGGATGCAAACAAGACTATCCCCGTAATGTTTACATGCTGTGCGCATCCGTCTTCAGGCTTGAAGTCCCAGTCCAAGCGAGCTCTTTCAACCCCTCCAAGACCTCCATCAAGGAGGGGTCGCGTGATGAGTGACAAGTTGACTGCGTCGTCTGGTGTGGATCCTTCTGCCAAAACCATCAGTGTGCCTGTCTTCCACCTGTACCACAAGCTGCTTCCAGGTCCTACATATTCAAGTGCAGCAGGACATCGTTGTGTTTGAGCCTCATTTCATGTGTGAAAGGAGGGAATTTTTACATTTTCTCCCTCCTCTGCTCCAGGCCAGCCCCTTCCATCTGAGATGACCCTGGCCCAGCTACTGACACTTCTGCACGACCGCAAGCTGCCGCAGGGCTACCAGTCTATCAACCTGACAGTCAAACTGGGCTCCAAGGTCATCTCTGATCCTGGTCTTTCCAAGACCGACTCCTTCAAGAGACTACGCACAGAGAAAGGTACCACTCTGCTTTTAAAATCATATCCCAGCGATTGTTAGTGAAGGTTCAAATCTTCCAATGGTCTCCTGCTCCACTGAGAGTTCCCATGGAATTTATCAAAAGCTTATTAAATAGACCTGCAGTGCAGTTCACATCGTTGGTGTGAGCCAAGGGATTGAAGATGACCTTTAGGTGGTGTCGTCCTGCATCATTAATTAACTTCCAAGGGCTCCAACAACTACTTGATGATAATCAATTTAACAAATAGTTGGCCATGAATTTCCTCATTCATTAGTTGGTTCTATGTTGGATGCACAACAATCCCTGTGGTAAATTTGTCTCTAAAGGTGGTGAACCAGCAATGCTTCCCAAGGGGAGCTCTCTTGCCATTCATCCGTCTCTTCTTTTTGGGACATTAATTCTTTCTCTTTTTATATGGAGCCTTCTTTCCTTGGACTCTATTGGACCGCCACAATGACCCCCCCCCCCCCTTTCACGTGTCAATTGGTAAAATCATTAGGACCCACATACACTGACTAATCAGAGAGATGCTACAAGCCGTTACGTGTGACTAACTAAGCGAGCTTGGTTGATGGTACTTTGTGTACTGCTCATTTTCATTTCAGAACTGCATTCAAACTCTGACCCAATTGTGGAGTTATAAAATTACTGGTAATTAGCGAGATGTGAGTTATTTTAGTCTGGTCAGTGCAGGACTGTTTCACCAAGAGGGCAGAACTTTTTCCTGCTTAATCAGCATTGTGTGAACTTGTTTGAATAAAACAGACGTTCACTTAAGTCTCATACGCTGTAATCTGAATGATGCTTCATATCTGTACAATGCAACGCTCGGCCCCGTAGACACTAGACAATAAATACGAAATTGAAGGAAAAAGTATGTACTAAGTTAATGATAGCCATGGGAAAGAGTATTTTGTGCTGATAAAGCTCAAAAGCAAGAGAGGTTGTTAAAAAAGATCTTTTTAAACTGACTAGAAATGATTTCTGATCTCAATCCAGTTACTATTTGGAGAGCGTTGAAATCTGTTGTGTGTAAACAAAAAAATTGCTTTTTCAAAAAAGAATTTACTCTGTGATTGGGAGAAATTACCCGCAGATTGTTTATTGTTTCTTCAAGATTTGATCCTTAGGTGTTACCTTTGTCCATTATGAATGAATGAATGAATGTATGTATAGTAGCGGGTAGAAAGAATCTGTCATATTAGACCATCTTTATCAGTGGACTCTTGTCGGCATGAGCATCAATAGGATATTTATCTCGACGTTATATTTTATATTCTATCAACGTATTTTAAAAGACAAAATTGATGGTATCATCAGCATGTTTTTTTTTTTACCAACGGCGGCCCGAGTGAAAGCAATTATGCTGCACTGTACTTAGTAATAAGGTTCCATCAGCAGGGTTCGCCCTCTGAGCATTCTGTCATGAAACTATATGTCACTTTAAAGGGGAACTCCCAACAGCGGTGACCGCTGTGGAGGAGTCCTTCTAACCTGACATGCCAGATGGTCACACAGAGCCATCTGGGAAGCACTTAAAAGGGCACGTCTTTCCAATTATACTTGGCAGGTGAATGAATGAACTATCGATCCATCAATCGGACTGTATGTGTGTAAGAGGTAAGAGATGAGACTCAAGAGCCGTTCTCTGCTCTTCTCTCAGTGAAGGAACACTTTCCCATTCTGCCTTCTCCTGCAGCTCCTCACAGGATGCTGATTGGACCGCGCCCATAGAAATAGCATAGGATTGAACACCAGTGTCTCTGACCAGTCAGCCGGTGACATTCCCAAAATGAGCAGGTACAGATTTCTGACTGCTGAATTCAGAAAGCCTGATTACGAGAGGTGTAGAGATCAGAACTCCAGCAGCACAGAAATAACACAAAATAACATCTTATTGGCCCATTGGAGTTTCTCCCAGATCCAGACCTGCATCAGAGGTTTCATTTTCTAAACTAATTGAGACATTGAGATGTTTTACCCTGACTGCTGTGAGCGTTAAAGGTACTCGGCATACGCTTTATTTAACTACTACTAATCTCTTCTTCCCTGACAACGTAATAAACAGTGACCCCGTATAAAGACGCAGAGACATCAAACTATGAAGCTACCTCTGTTTGGATCAGTGTTGATGTGCATATCTCGAGAGCCGTTAAAACTGGTCGTTGTCCTGGATACAGTTCCATTTCCAGGAAAACTAGTTAATTACTGTATTAGAGATTGAATTGACTCACGCAAAGTTGATTAAGATCAACTGAAACATATTCAAACTCGTGTACCACATCCCAGTAGAGGATATACTATGCATACAGAAGTTATAAAACAAAACAGACTCGTCATTTGGGACAATTCTCAAAGTGGACTAGGACTTAAAATCCAAATTGTGCCAACGCGTGTCCTAAACACCATCTACTTGCAGTGGATCACTGTGACATACTGAACAGCTGTCCCGAGGACGAACCAATGGCAGCCAGTGAAGAATGTCTGGACGCCGCCACTGACGAGTCCCTGCTGGAGACGAACCCCATCCAGTCACCGCTGCAGGTCTTTGCAGGCATGGGCGGCCTGGCGCTGATCGCAGAGAGGCTGCCCATGCTCTACCCTGATGTCATTCAGCAGGTGAGAGGCCCACCCAGACAAGGACATGTGCACGGAGGAGGCACCATTACCATTAAAGTACAGCTAAAGGTTTCCAACAACTGCACTTTATTATTGTGCATTCCTTAATGGACTTTGTCCAATTTCCTGTCAAAAAGCCAAACTATATTTGACCTTCATGTATAAAAGCACCTAAAGGAGAAAAATTGTATTGTACATTTGAACCAAACAATAACAAGTATAATTCTTCAGGCCAGGGGACATTTACCCTGTCAAGGACATGCATATACTTTGCAACATGAATACTTTTAAAAAATATTTTTAAGAAATTGCTTTAGTGTATGTTGTACTGACACATTGTTTGCAATCATTTTACAAATGTACAGGATTTTTTTATGAGATTAAAACACAAAACAATCCCTCTAGGTCCATTTCCCATCTTTTTTTGGGGAGGCGTTTTTCATGTTCCTTGAGAAGCTTCTGAAATGTATCTGATTTAATCTTTGAGGACCATGAGAAGAACAGAACATAGTTCAACTTCACCAGAAAGAGATTTACTTTTTCATACATTTTTCTGCTGTTTTCCAACCAAACAAGTCATCATGAAAACAGTTTAATGGATACTGACTAATCACTGGTTACAAGTTCTATTGACCGCATGAAGAGAAGCCAGCCTCCTCTCCTCGAGCCTCCAGTTGGTCAGATGAGGACTCTCCTGATGTCCCCTGTCAGCATTGTCTCGGGCACCGTCCCCGTTGCTGGGGTTAAATTCTAATCTCCCGGATGGTCGTTCACAGGTCAGCGCCCCGGTGGTGCCCTCGGCCACGCAGGAGAAACCAAAGGACAGCGACCAGTTTGAGTGGGTCACCATCGAACAGTCCGGCGAGCTGGTGTACGAGGCGCCAGAGTCCATCGCCGCCGAGCCGCCGCCCATCAACAAGCAGCAGACCCAGTCGTCCTCAGCGTCGTCCTCCTCGGTGCAGACCATGTCGCCCATCCCCGCCCACTCCCTGGCAGCCTTCGGCCTGTTCCTGCGCCTGCCGGGGTATGCAGAGGTGCTGCTGAAGGAGAGGAAGCACGCCCAGTGTCTGCTGCGCCTGGTGCTGGGTGTCACAGACGATGGAGAGGGCAGTAAGTCTGACAGCAGTGCACAGCCACTCACGAGATCTTTTTCCATCAAATGGACGG
Organism: Gasterosteus aculeatus; assembly: GCF_964276395.1. NCBI lineage: Eukaryota > Metazoa > Chordata > Actinopteri > Perciformes > Gasterosteidae > Gasterosteus > Gasterosteus aculeatus. Next base: position 2,151,780 of record NC_135693.1, on the reverse strand, counting down.
CTTCACATTAGCTGTTGAATACTAATCATGTCTTTGTGGCCGTTCCTACTGCTGCTGCTCGGAACTCATTAGTGAGATGTTCTGTCGTGAATCTAATAGGACCATCGTTTTCTAGTCTTTTTTTGTTGTCTAGCGATACAGGTCACAGAGCAATCTAGAGAGGCCCGTTGAACATTCTGCTGATGCCACTGTCATCCTCGTAGGTCACATCCTGCAGTCTCCTTCGGCCAACGTGTTGCCCACGCTGCCGTTCCACGTGCTGCGAGCGTTGTTCAGCAGCACTCCTCTGACCACTGACGACGGCGTTCTGCTCCGCCGCATGGCTCTGGAGATTGGAGCCATCCACCTCATCCTGGCCTGTCTGTCAGCCCTCAGCCATCACGCCCCTCGCAACCCCAACGCCAGCACTAATGTGTCCGAGGTATGGCGCACACACAGGGAGGATACGCATGAAGACCTTTCGCCGTGATGATTGTTTTGTTGTTCATCTCTCAGCAAGCTCTTGACAAATTACTAATTGTTCAGACCTACAGATAAAAAGAGGCCATTGGCACTTTGTAGAGAATATGCTCATTACCTTAATTCAGACTTTTACTCCATATGACCATCAAAACAATCCCATGAATACTTCCTTTCAGCATGTTTGAGGATAAAAGTGGGCTTTCATCCTTCTTGAATTTCACTAATCAGTCGTTTTGCCCCCATTCTTTAAACACTGGCCACCACCGTTCTCCTACACATACAGTACCAGTCAAATGTTTGGACACAGTTTGTTATTCCATTCAATGAGAAAGTGTATCCAGACTTCTGAGTGGTACTGTACGAGTATAGAAAATATTCTGAGATAAAGTTCCCTGGCATCCCTGGCTCTACATGACCTCATATCTGTGTCTTTGTCGACAGCCACAGATATCCAGTTGTCACGGCGCAGGGACCACTGAGGAGCAGCAGCTTTACTGGGCCAAAGGAACTGGTTTTGGTACTGGATCCACGGCCTCAGGCTGGGACGTGGAGCAGGCCCTCACCAAACAACGGCTAGAAGAGGAACACGTCACCTGTCTACTGCAGGTCAATCCCACATTGTATATTTAATTTCAGACGTATGGTGGCTTGACCGTGTGTCGAAGCTTACATGTCAAAACGTTGCTTTATGTTTTAATGAGGACAGTGGACATCATCCGGAAGTCAGGGGAAAGTTTGCATGAAATTTAAAATAATATCTGAAAAGTGTTGAGTGCTCCCCCTTTACTGTAAAACCCCTAACAAAGATCTGGTGTGATCGAAAGTCGCATTAGCAAGTCACATATAATTAGTCAATTCAATTTAGTCTCTGTATAAATGAGGCCATCAGAGGTTGTTACAGAGCATCATGAAGACCAAACAGCTCAGGGACAAACTTGTAGCTAAGTATGAAGCAGTGTTATGGAAAAACATCTCGAGCATTGAACATTTCACAGAGCACCATAAAATCCATCATCAAAAAATGGAAAACACGGAGGGATGGAGGGAGCCAAATCCAGGGCAATCCTTGAAGAACATATGATGCAGTCTGCAGAAGACTTGAAACTAGTGCTCTAATCACAGTGAAAGGGGGTTCTACCAAGTACTGACTCAGGGGGGGTGAATACTTCAGCATCCAACAGATGTCAACTTTTTCATCATTATTGTTTGTGTCACCGTAACAACAACTCTCCTTCATTCGTCACTACTGTCACATACATTCTTGGTCATTACCTTATGCCCAGATGACTTATACTGATTGGAGTCGGCAAGGGTTGCTTTTAAATTAAATGTCCATTAGTAAGCAACGATCACTAATTTTCTGGCAGCGACCCGACTTGATATTTTTTCCCAATGGCAGGCGTTCTATTGGGCACCTCTGATTAAAGTCTATTTGAATTGTAGTTTGTAACGGGAAAAAGTGGGGGGAAAGTCCACAGGGGATGAATACTAGCAAGGCACTGTATGTACGCCTCTGGTAGCACTTGCTTTGAGCATGATTACCTCCCAAACATTTTGTGTACATTCTGCGTAACATGAGAAACCATGAACAGAGCGCTGCATCTGGGCAAAGGAGCAGTGATGTGTCCCCTCAATACAAGCACATGAAGTGTCCCCATTAAGGTGAAGGTAAATTGTTGTAGTCTGGTGTACCATGATCACATAGCGTGGTCCAACGTAGAAATGGCCTCAGTTGGGTGCTGCTCACATAGTCAGTTCTTACCTCTGTCAGTTTAAGCGGGGTGGACCGGTTGTATGAGTCATCTGTCTCACAGTATGTCCATTTTGTTTTGTTCACCAGGTCTTGGCAAGTTACATAAACCCAGCGGGCTCCAACGGCAGCCACGGTGTTGATGGCTCTTCAGCGGACAGCAGAGCCCACAACAGCTCAGCGCTGCCAGCAGTGCTGCAGGAGCTGCTATGCCAATCCTGCCTTATCCCTGCCATGTCCTCCTACCTACGCAATGACTCCGGTAGGCTACCTATTTATAGTCAGAGAGACATCATGGCCATCTAGACGGCCGCCTTTTACATTGGGCGTCCAGACGTAGCAGGTTGGTGGACTTTGAGTCCTGAAGCAGTCCTCGGTGGCGACTGCTCCGCAACCTGTCCATCTGCTCTGGCAACGCTTGAAAGGAAAAAGGGGTTATGCACTAAACATGTGAGGGGCCACGGTGTGGTCAGAGGCCAGTGTGTGCAACAAAGAAGCTGTTCATGGTTATGCTCAGAAGGTTCCTCATTCCATGAAATGATTTCACTCACAGATGTTTGTCTGCTGACTTTCTGCACAGTCTGTTTGGTAAGGTTCCTTTTGCTGCTGAGACAGTGGATTTGGATGACTCTGGTCTTTAATCTCAGGGACAACGGCAGACTGGAGTTCTCACAGTGAAGCCAGCAGCTCGTTGTGAATGATACTCAATGATACTGGAAGCCCTCTGCTTGTCTCTCCCTGCGTGCTATGAATCATGTTCCTTTTGGCCAAATGAAACAGCAGATGGAGCTAGAGTGTCTCTGACTGAACCTGAACCTGTGCATGTTTTACTGTTAATCCCACTGAAGTCCCAGTAGTACATGTTTAATTACTCCAGCTTGTCTGAGCAACCATCAAGCACAGTGTTCTTTTCATACTCAACAATGAAAATACCAGTCCTTCCACTTTGATTTCTTCTTGTCTTTGTTTTGTTGAAAATAATGCTCTGCAATTTATACCAGACGTGTACATTGTCTTTGATCAGAGTGCGTAGAAGTGTGGTCTTTTGGATTATAACTTGTCTAGTATATTACAGTTGTGGGTTGAAGCCATAATCTATTATTCGGACCCTGCTCTGGTAACCGAGCCGAGGTCCCTGCCCGTTAACGCGGTGGCCAAGCAATGCCTTTCCAGCTCGGTTCCTCTGGGATTTGCAGGTTATTCGTGCTGAGCTGACCCTTTGTATTCTGCCCGCAGTGGCACTTTAAACTCTTTCCTTGTGCCTCAATTCATGAAGGCTCACTCAGACTCTTGTGTAGTCCACTCACAGGACGCTGTGCAATATGGGAAATAACTCAAATGACTTTTTTGGAGGTTTATTGTTTAAACAATTTCAGTCAAATTTACTCCATCAATGTAAATGAAACAACAAAGTAGAAGAGCACAGGGGTCAACTGATTAGCTTGTTGTGCTCCAGCTCCATGCTGCAATGGAAACAGTGAGATGTGGTTCAATGCTTTTCAAACAGGTTTGTGAACCCAGAGTCAAAGAAAAAAGGATAATGTACATGATTTGTTGTTTCAAGAATCCCGTTACCAAATACTTGTAAATAGCCTTTTTTATTTGAGATGTACACATGCCACAGCTACAACGTTACTGGATTTTGTAGTTTTTTAGTAGTATTTTATTACATCAATTGAAACTTTAGTGTGAGGTTTTGTGACGTTAGATTGCATCATCTTGTGTTTGGATAAGACGGATTTCTTGCAGTAAGAGACAGGGAGATTTTACCCCCCCAGCCCCCAGCGAGCACTACATGATTATGCTCCTTGGCTGTTGCACTTTGCAGGAGCATCTCGTTCTGTGCATGCTGGCATGTGCTAATGCACCACTACCCTCATAATTACATAATAGCTGATAAATAATATCTAATATGAGTGTTGTAATTGCGCCTCATTATCTGGTAAATGTCCTTAATAACCTCAATGATGAAATAATGCTTTGCTAATTAACCCTTCAATGTAGCTAATTGGAAGTCATTGTGCATCCAGTCAAATGAAAGCTGGGGGCTCCCGGACCACCTTCGGTTAAGGAGCCGGTTGCATAGGAGTTCTGAGCTGTCAATCAATGTCAGGAGCCTGCAGTAAAACACTCAGACCCGACAGCTTGGCTGCTTCTCTCAGGTTAGAGGAGTACATGAGGCCTATGCTCTGTCTCTGGCATAGCTACACGAACACGATAGGGACGCATGTCCCTGCTTAAGATTGTTGATTGTCTGCGGCATACAGACATAAAGAGGAGTGAGATCATGTTGTTGACCTTTTGGATTTTAAGTTCACCGCTTGTTTGCAGCAGCCACAGGCAGCTGTTCTCTGTACCCTGAACCCTGTTCGTCCAGCACCAAACCGCACACTGATCAAGTTAGTGACCAGCTGGTGAACATTACGGAGCATTTAGCAGCTAAGAGCTAGATATGTCCCCTAAGGAGCAGAAATGCTTGTTCAATCATGGAGCTGTTTGAAGAGGTGAAGAGATCTTTGTAAACATTTAAGCTTAAGCTTCTTGTGAAGTTATTTTGCTTCTTTGTGGCCAAAAAATTCTATTTCTGTCAATAAAATAAAATTACCTACTGCTGAATGGTACCTCTTGTAAAAGGGAATTGCTGTACCAATATATTTGAACCATTGTCCATAATCAACAGTGTCCATCAAAGCACGAGTCTTGTTGAAGATCCGCCCATTGTTGGTTCTTTAGTGTTGGTTGTGTACCTTTTTTAAATCTGTGGAGGAACAGGCAGCGCTAAATACACCTGATCGCCATGGCTTTACTCCACCGCAAGGATCTAAGCCATTAGGGAGAGGTTAAACCTTTGAATGTGACCCCAACAGTAATTCATCTTAATTGAAGAATGGATTCAATGCACGTTTTGTTGGTTTCAAGATCCGATGTCGTTTTATATTGTTACATCTAGCCTTGTTCCCTCCCCCTGTTTTAATCGAGCATCCCTTGCGATGAATAAGGCTGTGTCTGAATGATCACTACAGGGTTTAGATTCTTTGTTCCATTTATCATGTCTTATTTCACAGGTTTTACCCTCCTCGTAAGAAAAATAAACGCTTGACCTTGTGTACAGAAAATAAGTTCTATATAATTAACAAATGCACACCTTCATTCATTACCGCACCTTCCTGTGGAGTAATTCATTGCTGCTCATCCCAGAAATGTTGATTGTATTAGCACAGGCTTTCCTCCTCTCAGGGCAGGGCAGGTAGACCCTGTCAAGTGGATGGGGTGGAATGGGATCATCCTTGTAATCACTGGAGTCATGGTGCTCTCAAAGATCAAACTTCTGCTATTGCACAATACATCTAGACTCTATTCAAATAGTCATACAAACCTCTTGTGATACAGGAAAAGGTTTACTGACACTACGCTGAACTGAAAATGAACAGACAAATGAAAAGAAGGCTCCTCCCCACTTGCCAACTTCAAAATGTGGAAAATAGGCTCACTTTAATCTGTAAAACAAGCTACATTTTTCATTATTTTTCATTTCTGGCTCAACCCAGTAACCTTGATCATGTTAGATTTGTGTCACATATTGTATTATATTTGATCCAGCCGTTCATTTAGGAACTTGCATTACAGGAGAGCTCATCCAGAGCTCCGTCTGTGGGCAGAGGCCCTGAAGCTGCAGTAGAACAATGCATCTCCACAGCATAGTTAGTGGTTTCCCCCCTGCTGAAAATCCCGTTTCCTAAAATCCCTTCAGTGCAGGTCGCTTTCGTAGTCCCACCAACTGAAACGTTAACAAAGGATGAATGGAGAACCCTCAATGTCTTGTTTGGCTCATCTTTCCTGCCAGTGCAGGAGTCAAGTAAAAGCCGATCAAGTGCAAGTTTGTGTTTCCCATCAGGCCACAGGGGGCTTGCTGGCTCTGCTCAGCCTAGTTGCTGCCATGGCTGCCAGCTCTTAGTTCTCTGCCCGGCTCATGGGTGTGACTTGGTGAATATGGCTTCTTCATCTTCAGCCATATCTAGCCTGTCCTGCTTCCTCCTCCCTCTGAGGAAGATGTTCATATCAAACTCCCCCAATATGTCACTTTGTCGTTGACCTTTGCTTCCTGACTCCCTCAATGTTTTATTGGCACACACATGACAGGAAAGGTCAAAAGTCACACGGCTTGTGCGACAGATCACCGCCCAACATCCCTAATTTCTTAGAGAAGTCTTTTCTGGCGACAGGTTTTTAGAGCCTAATAAGGTTTGCACTTCACAGCGTGGTGTAAACGTAAACAAAAACAATTACAAAGAGGTTAAGGAACGTGCCAATGATGCCTAACAAGGCCAGGGTGGATTCCTCTTGCTCCTCCTTGTCCTCCAGCGCCTGCACTTCCTCCAGGGTGATGACTGTGGTGCCCATGAACCTGATGCTTAGCTAGCCTGGCAAGGGGACACTTATCTGGAATAAAGGAAATCATAAAGACCACGTAAGAAGTTGTCACACATGCATAGAAAGCAACAGCAGAACACGGTCTGAATGAACATGCTCCTTCCAGGGCTTAGCATTGCTTCCTTTGCTGTCCCCCTCCTGTAAGGCACAAGTCCCAAACAGCCCCGCCGACGTAGTCCTCCCACCAAAGTGAAAGCCGTGGTTAATGGAATAAAACACCAGCCAGCAGGGCAGAGAGGAGACGACCTGTCACAGCTTGACAGTAGCTCTCACTCAGCCTCATCCCCAGAATAAAGGCCCACCGGTGGAGCTCAATGGCGTTCCCCGTGTCAACATAAGTCTTAGCTGGAGCTGGAAATAGTGTCGCATCAAAGAGCTTGAGCGCCTAAAAGGTAAACAGGAACTTTCTGTGAACGAAGCTACAATTTACTACATTTACTAGATCACAAACCCAAAACAACAACGGAATGAAGACAAAGAGCCTTACCCGAAGGAGTCTAAGGTGTAAGACAACGTCATCCGGCGTGCTGTTTGGATCCTCACTGGAAAACCACGGCTTAATAAAAGGCATCCTACATGTGAAGCACCGGGGGGGAGAACGACTGGAGCCACTGTCCCAGTGACGGGGAGAGGAATCAAAGATCGCAGCGCCACAGTCAGAACTCATCTCGCCCCGTCTACAGCGCCACCTGGTCAACAGCCCCCCGATTTAACTGGATTCCTCCTCACAATTGTTTTTCATCTGCAGGTTTACATTCCCGCTGCTAGCAGCCTCTTCTGAGGGGGCGAAGAGACACCCCCCCCCTCTCCCTGTTTGCCCCCTCCCGACTCCCCCCAGTTCCTCCCATCCTGTCGCTCACTTGTTCCACGTCACTGCTGCACTTCTGCGCGACTCCTCCACGTCTCCCCCCAGTTTCACTAAGTCGTACTTCTCTGGGCAACAGGGCAATTTGTACCTTTCAAAAAGACTCTTGCCCTCACTGAAGCCCCCATGGCAGCTCTGTGCGTGGACACTTCTGTAGATTCAGACGATGAGGTCTGGCTGACTCAAAGTGCGCGTCCCTGAATCGGTCCCGGAGTTTGGCAGCTGATATTCCAGATGAGGAGAGAAAGCTGTAGAATCCCGGGGAGCAGTCGGGGGAGAGGCACAGTCGCCATGGCAATAAGGATCTGCACCCCCGTGACAGCAGTGTTACGGTAGGTCTCCAGCACCAGTTAGTCTCCGTGGGAGGAATGTGCCCTGCATAAGCGGAATGATGGCGAGAGAGGGAGGACAGATCCCGATGGCCCTGGTGATGAGGGAACATAATGAGAGGGGAGGGGGAAACGACATTGTTCGGCTTTCGGTGGTCTCCTCCTCTCCCACCGCTGTGGGGGCTGGTCTCGTTGCTGCTGTAATTGTGGCAGACCTGTGTAGGAGGAGGAGGAGGGGGCAACAATAGCTGGTTGGGAGTCAAAGACCAAGGCAGTAGAAAGATGTGGGGGGGGGTGCATGTCGGGTACTTATCCTCATAGAGGGTTTTCTGAAACAAACACACAGCTCTGCTTCTGTGTTTAGAAGGGTTACTTCCCTGTTTAGGTCAGCAGCAGGTTCTTCTTGTCACTTTCCTCCAGGTCTTTGTGCCATTGTTGCAGTCAATAAATGAGGAAAACTGCTTTCCCTTCCAGTTCAGGTAGCGGAAGGAAAGTTGAATCAGGTTTTGGCTCCATTCAGCATTATGACTCACTCTTCCCCACATCATACAGTTTGAGTTCTGTCCTCCTAAAGCCCAAAGCTCAAAAGGCCGTGTATGTAAAGGATGCAGTAGTAGATTGCAGATTGCTCTACAAACTTCACATGAGCTGTTTACTAGTTTATTAGCTGAGACTGATACTGTCTGTTCATGCTTTGTTTCTATTATCATTCTGTTTATCCCGTATCAGCCACTGGAAAATAATTAAAACAAAAGTCCCCCAATGAACAAAATATCAAACACTTGAATCCACCATGTGCTCTTCATCATCATGGGGGGAGGTGACTTGAAACTTGAATTGTCATGTAAGAAAGAACAGATCCCATTGTGTTGTTTTTTATGAATCTTGTATTTCTGCAGGGCTTTTATGATTTGTGATTTGTTGTTTCCAAATGTTTTGGCCAGGTCAATGATTACATAAACGGTTTGATGCATAACTCCTTTTACGTTTGGTCTTAACCAAAACAGTTTCAACCAATCAGACGGCACACAAGGTTTGCCAAAATCCATGAAGCTGTCTGAGCCTCTTGTGGTTATTACTGCTTCACTGCTCCAGCACCAAGAAAAGCAGCTCATTTATTTCACATTTAGATAGTTATTTGGAAGCTTTGGTCTGAAGCAGCGCGGCACATGACTGCTCCACAGCTGCTTTTAAATCTTAAAATGTTACCGCTTTTACAAATGGTGGGCAGTGCGGTTTGTCCCTTTATAGATCATAGGGACGGGTGTATGAATAGATCTGATCTGTATTGCATCACCTCTTGGCTGACAGCAGGAGTTGATCTGAAATTGCCAGATGAAAATCACAACTCCCAATATCACCAGGCGAACAGTCTGTGTTGCCATTATCTTAACCTCTGCAGCTGAAATATAGGATGTCACTTTTCTCTACATGGGGCTAATTTTACACCTCAACCCATGTAGACTCCCCATTAAGGACACCGCCACAGCAAATAGAAGCTTTTCTAGTAAAGAATATGTCGCCTCAAAGCTACATGACTTGTTTATAAAGGAATTCTTTGTGCACTAAAACACAGCAAATGCCCCGTTCCCTCTGTCCTTTGAAATGACACCGAGCTTCAGGTGGCTTCTTTCTGCTCGTTCCACATAGTGGATCTTTGATGCAGATCATCTGCAGTGTCCACCGAGGCAGACTGCGTGTAAGCAGAGACGTTTCACGGTCCAAGCTCCTCCGTTCCGCTGCCCTCGAGGGGTCAGGAGGACCAGACGCTCTCGAGCCGCGAGCTTGAGTCCGAGCGTCATTCACCCACTCGGTGTGACCCGCCCGCTCGACGCCTCCTTCCCCAAGAGCGGGTGCTGCGTGGTGACCCGCTGGGTTTTTATTGACCACTGCTGTGAGCAAGGGACCTATGACCGTCATATCGGGTTGTGGCTCTGTTGTTACTGTAGACTGGTCACAGCAAATGGCAGCAGTGTGTACTGTATTAAGCATTGTTGTAACCACGTGCTGGCTTCATAGTAGAATAGTAAAATGCGATAACGCCACTTCAGCCTTTCATAGAGCGCATCAGTAAGTTGTTATTTCCTTGGTTCGACACACCTGATTGTCTGTCTGACACACAGACAATAAAACACCGTGCTGGTCCAGAATGTAGGTCACTAAGTTCATGAAAGCGAGAACAAATAGTTCACAAAGTTAATGAGAGAGATTAACTCTCCCCCAACACCAATCAGCCCCATCGTCCTGCTGCCGAGGCGTGAATATACTTCATAAACTCACCGGAGACTGATAGACAGGCAGCTGAGACCGAACGCCCGTAAGTTAGTTGGTGTCCAACCGAGAGATGCTGGCACCGATCCGCCCAACAGGGTACCAAACCGGCCAGTGGTTAGCCTGAAGTAGCGCTGGCAGCGGCAGTCAGCCACACACATACTGGAGGAGTCGGTGAAATTCACCGAGCTGATGGAGTCAGATAGCAAACCCCCTTGTGTTTGGGTTCCGACGTTTGTGTAATTTCCACAGATAGTGGTTATTTCCATGGTGGAAATGATAATGGTCTTTAAGAGACAAGCCACACACCCTTTCAGCCGCAAAATAAAGCGAGGTAAAAGAGGACGAATGAAGGCGAATTGACTACAACTAGACGGACGAGCCATGGGTTAAAAATGCAATGTGAGTCGCTTTGGATAAAAGCGTCAGCTGAATGACCTGTAATGTAATAGCTTTAGTGGCCATAACAGAGCCAGTGCTGCTATGTTTTGGATGGGTAACCGCTCTGAGGGAAGCACAGAGAAATGTGTAAGACTGCAGCTCTGCACATTTACATGTGGATACTCCAGTAACATGGTTGGACCGCTTCACCAGAGCTGCATAAATAGCTACATAGCGGTCTGACCAGTTCCTCTGTTTCCTGGGCAGATTTCAGCCACCTACACAAATGACCAAAGAGTGAAATTGATAAGCAGATATAAAACCACTGTTCTGTATTTTATATGCTTTCAGAATATCTAGCTTTCATTTTTGGAACCAAATTATTGGATATTCAGAGCATCATTTTTGGAAGATTTGGACAGATTGCATTCAATTGTTCTACAGACATTAACGGGGGAGTGATTTCAGTGATCCTCTACTCAAATAGCTCAATATTTGTAGACCAATAGGCCCGAATGTGATGCCAATGAAGATATGCCACAAACCTGTGCTGATGGTTCAACACAACTACAGTCATGCTAACAAAATACGGCACACAAAATGAGCTGTAATGATGTTTTGTGTGTGGTTAAATGTTAATGGTTGTCCAGCACTAAATAAAATATGTAAATCCATTTAGTTCACATATTCCAGATAACATCTCTATCCTCTAAAATTGTGCTGTCCTCCTAAATATCAATTACAATTTCATGACATTTTTCCCTTTGCAGTTTACCTCACAACAATGTGTGGATTTTCAAACCCTTTCCCGGTGTTTTTCTCTGTTGAATCACACCTTGAGTTCAGGTCCCCTCAACCCGGTCAACAATAAACCCACGTGATATGGTGGTACTATTCAATAAGCGCTTGGCTCTGAATTGTGGTCACATGTGTGGAAGCATTATTGTGTCTAAAAATTAAACTTGCCTTATTTCGAATAGAATGGTCCAGTCCAGACTCTGTTTCTATTAGTCCACCTGAAGTCTGTGGACTTGGCAAAACATGCAGAACATTTTGTGGCTGAGGTCTTTTGAGAAGAGTGATAATGGGAAACTTCTGGACGGTTGTCTTAGTGACCTAAAAGCTGCCTACGTTAGGTAGGTGCATATTAACCCAAGAACATGATTTACTGCAACCGATAACTTTTTCCTCATTAAATACAAACCCTGTAAAGTTCCAGATAATACAGGATTTCTTCCATGCTCACTACTATAACATTGTAGCATTACAAACTGGTTGGAATATGTCTATATTGCTTTCAATTGATTATGAAGAGTATTTATACATGTCAATGTAAATTTACCACAATCAACGCAGTGTATGTGGGAAATATGGGAATTCTTTTAAAACAGATCTCTATCTGCAATATATTTTGTTCCTCTATCCTTTGAGAAGCTAACATAACACTTTCCATTGTTTTTGTCCCTGCAGTGCTGGATATGGCCCGTCACGTGCCCTTGTATCGGGCTCTGCTGGAGCTCCTTAGGGCTATTTCCACCTCCACGGCCCTGGTTCCTCTGCTGCTGCCTCTCTCTGGAAACCCGGGGCAGGATGAGGACGAGGAGGATGAAGAACACTCTGAGGGGCAGACTTCTGTAGGGATGCTGCTGGCTAAGATGAAGACATGTGTTGACACTTACACCAATCGCCTCAGGTGAGGTGGTCAAAATCCACATAACTTAATCGTGGTTAATGCAACTTGGGTTTTCTCCTTTTTTTTACTTTGACTCACAGCTATATACAGCGATACACCTCCACATACCAAAGGTTATCTGATCATTTGGGCTGGAACATACTTATGTCTCAATGAATACTTTGATCCAGCCACTCCAGAAAAACACTCTGCAGGAAGAAAGCCTTGGAGTTCCCCATCCGCTGATGAGACAGCAGAGCATTACTGCAAGTGTCCGCTACATACAGCTGACTATGTGCAAATCGGGTAGGGCCTATCTAGCAGAGGACGGACCCTTCTGATTGGACAGTTGGACTCATTTGTGTCACTGAACTTCTCCTGCAGCATTGAGAACGTCTTCAGTCAGCTCTGTGATGTTAACCCACAGGAGCAACTCTATATGTGGCGAAGCGAAAGACTAATTATGTTTTTCAATTCAGTGGACAATTCAATGGATCCACTTTAGCCATTGTGTCGGGAGCATTATGCCAAATGAACCTGTGTCGTTGTCAGAAAAAAATAATTTGGGGGAAATAATTAGCTTTACCTTTTGAATAACTTGATAACAAAATTGGATTTCTGTAATGTAAAACATCACACTATTATATCATGGCTGATGGTATATCTGTGTGTTTCAGGTCCAAAAAAGATAAAAGCAAAGGTGTGGTGAAGCCAGACAGCTCCGATCCAGAGCCTGAGGGTTTGACTCTGCTGGTGCCGGACATCCAGAGGACAGCTGAGATCGTCTACACTGCTACCACCAGCCTACGGCAGGCCAACCAGGGTATGTATAAAACCCACGCATGTCACTTTGCTGGCCCAAACGGTGGCAGCTCATTTCACGTTCTTTGTAAAGGACTGTAAAAAGGTTATTTTGCGCGGCAGCTGCATTCTGGTGACAGTAAAGCAGTGTTGCTGCTCCAAAACTATTAATGGGATGCGCTGTGCTACAGTGCACCCGTGCTGCTCACGCGGGCGGATGCGATTACAATGGGTGGACTGCAGCAGCTTGTATAGTACTTAAAGATACACAGTGTATGTGTGTTTGATAAAGATGGCAGCCAGTTCATTCCTAAGATGACTGTCTGATAAATAGCCCTTTGGCAGGCTGGCTTTGCAGGATTTTCTCAGGGGAAAATGTTCTGAAGCTGCTGCTTCGCTTCCACGGTTACTCTTTTTTTAATGTGATTTTTGTTCATGCCCTAAACCCACCTCCTTACCAGAGAGGAAGCTGGTGGAGTCTTCAAGGAAGGTGTCATGTCGGCCTAAGCCCCTGTCCATCCTTCGCTCTCTGGAGGAAAAATACGTTGCTGCTATGAAGAAACTGCAGTTTGGTGAGTTTGCTTTGAGACTTTGAGACACATCTACTGTAAGTGTGCATTTTCTTTTGTTTATTCTTTCCTACAAGTGTGATCCTAATGTGTAGCATCTATGCCTGTTGGTTTTACTTTGTGCAAACGCGTCATAATAATAATACGAGGGCATAAACCACGATTCCCCTAAAGGCTTCCTCCTTTCCTCAGATGCACACACACACACACACACACACACACACAGTCATGTCTCCTATCTGCTGTCTGATATGATCGATAATGCCCTTGTGCTATATAATTCTGACAGGACTAGGATACCATCATGGTCTACACTTTGGTCTTGTCCATCACTCTCACTCAGTCATGTCATAAGTCATTAAAACAGTTGACAGCAACAATTGGTTTTGTAAGCAGCTTCATGTCAGAAGTAATTGCAAGTGACTGTGAAGACTGTTGTTTAGGTGTGCACTCTGAATAGAAAGCTCAAGCTAGTGAGGTTTGCACTATAACTTACTGTCTAGATTTTACATTACTGTGGATACAGGCTTGGGGAGTAATCTATAAAAGATCTGCTTCTATTCAAATTTGTTTGCATTTAGCTGTTCCAAAACAATTCAAATGTGGTCAAAAACACTTTCTAGAAGACGTCTGCACCAAATTACATTTGTACTACCACAATATAATATTTTGAATTATTATATAATTATTAACTAAGTATAAGAGGTGATGACAGACAGGTTTGTATTCAGGGTTTCAATGGTTTCTAGAACCATGCATTCTGTGTAACACGCCTCTCTCACTAGTGATGGGTGCATTCTGTGTAACACGCCTCTCTCACTAGTGATGGGTGCATTCTGTGTAACACGTCTCTCTCACTAGTGATGAGTGCATTCTGTGTAACACGCCTCTCACAAGTGATGGGTGCATTCTGTGTAACACGTCTCTCTCACTAGTGATTGGTGCGTTCTGTGTAACACGTCTCTCTCACTAGTGATGGGTGCTTTCTGTGTAACACGCCTCTCTCACTAGTGATGGGTGCGTTCTATGTAACACGCCTCTCTCACTAGTGATGGGTGCGTTCTGTGTAACACGTCTCTCTCACTAGTGATGAGTGCATTCTGTGTAACACGCCTCTCACTAGTGATGGGTGCATTCTGTGTAACACGCCTCTCACTAGTGATGGGTGCGTTCTGTGTAACACGCCTCTCTCACTAGTGATGGGTGCGTTCTGTGTAACACGCCTCTCACTAGTGATGGGTGCGTTCTGTGTAACACGCCTCTCACTAGTGATGGGTGCGTTCTGTGTAACACGCCTCTCACTAGTGATGGGTGCATTCTGTGTAACACGTCTCTCTCACTAGTGATGGGTGCATTCTGTGTAACACGTCTCTTTCACTAGTGATGGGTGCATTCTGTGTAACACGTCTCTCACTAGTGATGGGTGCGTTCTGTGTAACACGCCTCTCTCACTAGTGATGGGTGCGTTCTGTGTAACACGCCTCTCTCACTAGTGATGGGTGCATTCTGTGTAACACGCCTCTCTCACTAGTGATGGGTGCATTCTGTGTAACACGCCTCTCTCACTAGTGATGAGTGCATTCTGTGTAACACGCCTCTCACTAGTGATGAGTGCATTCTGTGTAACACGCCTCTCACTAGTGATGGGTGCATTCTGTGTAACACGCCTCTCTCACTAGTGATGGGTGCGTTCTGTGTAACACGCCTCTCACTAGTGATGGGTGCGTTCTGTGTAACACGCCTCTCACTAGTGATGGGTGCATTCTGTGTAACACGCCTCTCTCACTAGTGATGGGTGCATTCTGTGTAACACGTCTCTCTCACTAGTGATGGGTGCATTCTGTGTAACACGCCTCTCTCACTAGTGATGGGTGCATTCTGTGTAACACGCCTCTCTCACTAGTGATGGGTGCGTTCTGTGTAACACGCCTCTCTCACTAGTGATGGGTGCGTTCTGTGTAACACGCCTCTCACTAGTGATGGGTGCATTCTGTGTAACACGCCTCTCACTAGTGATGGGTGCATTCTGTGTAACACGTCTCTCTCACTAGTGATGGGTGCGTTCTGTGTAACACGTCTCTTTCACTAGTGATGGGTGCATTCTGTGTAACACGTCTCTCTCACTAGTGATGGGTGCGTTCTGTGTAACACGCCTCTCTCACTAGTGATGGGTGCATTCTGTGTAACACGCCTCTCTCACTAGTGATGGGTGCATTCTGTGTAACACGTCTCTCTCACTAGTGATGGGTGCGTTCTTTGTAACACGTCTCTCTCACTAGTGATGGGTGCGTTCTGTGTAACACCCCCTCACTCCACAACTTCCTTACTCTGGTCTTTTATTTCCAGACACCTTTGAAATGGTCTCGGAGGACGAGGATGGAAAAGTGATGTTTAAGGTCAACTACCACTACATTTCTCAGGTGAAGAACGCAAGCGATACAAACAGCGCAGCCCGATCCCGCCGCCTTGCCCAGGAGGCCGTCACCCTGTCCACCTCTTTGCCACTGTCATCCTCTTCCAGTGTCTTTGTCCGCTGTGATGAGGAGAGATTGGACATCATGAAGGTAAAGTTCCGCCTCGACTTGACTTCATGATATCATGAATGTTTTGTTTGCACAGGGTTGTACGCTGTGATTCAAAGAACACTGGTTTAAGAACCGATTAAGGCTGATTAGAGACTGTGTATCTGGGTGTTTTTACCATACGAATTAGCTCTTACTCACTACCCGAGTGACATTTAATAATCCGCTCTCAACCCACTACTTGATTAATGGTAGTCTCCTTTGCTAAATGTCAAAATCCTCATATGTTTGAACAGACTAAATGAAGGCAGGAGCATAACAACAACAAAGTCAGAAACTAAACGGATGAACACATTACTGCATTCAAACGTCTGTGTAATAATGTAACAGCACTACTGTAGTAATAGACCTGCACTGTAAAATGTAATAAGTTGACTTTACTTGAAAAGAGTCAGGAAACCGATTGCCTCAAAATTTCTAAGTCGCTCATTCATTTTAAGTTGTTAATACTGAAAATAGCTGAGTTTAGGCAACTCATGTAACTGCAGTAAACATGTAAAATGATTAATTATGTTGACAATAAATAGTCAGTTCAGACAACTTAAAGATCTGAGTTATATTAAGTAAGCAGTACTAATAAGAAAGTTAACTTTACTAATCCAACCATTCACTTTACTAAGAAATAATCAGGAAACAGATTGCCTTAAAACTTTCAAGTAAGCTGAACTAGAAACTGTAAGCCCTCGGGAACAAAGACAGAGAACAGTTTATTTCTAAGGAAGTTCCGCACACATTTTCTTAATCTAAAACATGATTAAACATTCAAAAAATTCAAAATGAAATGTTTTGAAATGTGCTCAACCTTTTAAAATATCCTGACATTGCAACAGAATTAACTGATTGCCTCTCCTTTTAGTGCTCCTACCACCACACCCACAGATAAAGTCTGTCCTATCCAATTTAACGAAGACTATAGGCAATTAATCAAATATGAATCAATGTTCTGTTAGGGGTATGGGAATAACTGAAATGTAGGTCAGATGGAAATGGTAACGCCTAGTGATTGGCCATAAAATGTAGACAAAATAATCTTTGTTTAAACTCCGTAAAGACCCTGAAGCGCAACGGTATTCGTCTCACAACAAAGTAGAACAATCCTATCGTGTTTTGGTTATCTGTGTGATATAATAGGAATAATATCTGCCCATAGCCAAAGGTCCTGTCACAGCAGTGCACTTTTGTCGTGCAAACATGTTCATAGAGGTCACCAAAGTAACTCTCCCTGAGAAAAGCATGGCCTAAGGAGCGGCATTAGCAGAAAGGACTGTGGCCCATGACGGGGGCATCTCCTCATCTGTGAGGGGACAGGGCATCGTTGTACCTCACCCCCGAGTCCTTATATTAGTATCAGCATTGTTGCAATAACCCTGTTAAATAGGGAGACTTTGTGTCACTATTGAAATGCGTTTACCTTTTTTTTTTTTTCTTCTACAATTATCCACCCCCTCTGTTGCACTATAGTTCCCAACACGTTCGTGCATACATTCATTCATACATTCATACATACATGCACACACACTCACTAGCAGAGTGCATGTTTTTTCAATGAGAAAGGGTGTCCAAACTTTGGATTGCCACGGATGTTGAGGTGTTACTAGTAATGCAGGAGTTCCATGTAGCCGCCTGGAACTTGTTTCATCGGCACAAAGTGGTTTTCAGCTCTCTGTTGATGCTCCAGCGATGATCTCCTTGATGGTACAAGCAGCTGTACATTAGTCCGTTAGGTCCTGTTGTGTCTTCTGGAGGCTTACAAAGTGATTTTTCCCAAGGTTTCATTTCAAGGAACTAAGGTCATGAAGACGATGCGTATTTCTGAATCTTGATTATGGATTAGGTTTTAAGTAGACACTTCCCACTATCAGATATATTATTAATCAACTTATATTTTCATTTGTATACAGGTCCTTCAAACAGCTTGTGCAAGTGCTTTGGTTTCTTGGTTAATGAACTAATTGCTCACATTATTTGGTCACAAGGACTGGATAGAACTCGTCTCTTTCTCCCTGCTAATTTCACCCTTTGTGTGATTTTAATTACCCAGTCTCTGGCTGTTTATCAGATCATCCCTCTTTGTGTTTGCAGGTTCTCATCACAGGCCCAGCAGACACCCCGTACGCCAACGGCTGCTTTGAGTTTGATGTGTATTTCCCCCAAGACTATCCAAACTCCCCTCCTCTGGTCAACCTGGAGACCACAGGGGGACACAGTGTTCGCTTTAACCCTAACCTCTACAATGATGGCAAAGTGAGTTGATGAAGGCTTCAAGTCTCTCAATGGTTGTCTTTAAATCAAACAAATGTAATTACAATGAAGGATTTGATCTATGATAACCCTTTAAACCTCAATGATGCAACTTGTGTCAAGAAGCCCATCGTCTTCTAACTGTAAATGTGTCTGGACATTTTTACCATATTTCATTGACAGGAGAATGAATACATACGTCTATATGCTTAAATCACCACCACCTTTTCCTTTCAGTGATTTCATTTTCTCAATGTTTTGGAAGTGGAGGAAAGAGAAGGTGGATGCTCATAAGAAGCATAAAAGCTTAGTACTGTCAGTATAGTGATTTGAAGCAGTGTCAGAGGAATCAATGATGGGAACATTTCTCATAGCAGACAATTGATCAGAGTGTATGTTTTCTATGTTTATCAGGTATGTTTAAGTATCCTCAACACATGGCATGGGAGACCAGAGGAGAAGTGGAACCCACAGACCTCAAGCTTTTTACAGGTGAGGTGGAGATCCGTCATGGCAGTGTCCCCTGTCTGAACAGATCGACCCAGCTGCTTTGAGTCTTTGTGTCACGAGCAATAGTGTCAATCTCTGCCTTGTCATTTCTCTGGCTCTGTATTAATGGGCTTGGTGTATGAAGGATCCCGTTTAGGAGAATTGTAAACATGCGACCGTGTAGAGACAGAAATGATATACGGTAAAGAACTTATGTAATAAAATAAGGTATAGATGTTCTGTAGTCAAGGGAACCTTAGATTACTTCTGTTGTCATCTGGTGCTAAATAATAAGAAAATGATGTTAACTTAGTCTAAGTTAGATGATCTGTATTTTGTCTGTAGCCTTGAGGGGAATGGTGTTCCGATTTGTGCAAAAGAAAATGTGTAGCATCCGAAGCTGTGCAGACTTGTGTGAACACACTTGATGACAAACATCCACCACATCATTGCCCTGGTTTCCCTGTGAAATCAAGCGTGCCGGAGCGCACAGAAATAAATACCTCCTGTTCTTTTTATTATTCCCCCGTTCGCATGGCTGGAGAGTACATAGAAATGTCCCCATTGATTATCATTCTGTCCAGCGTGCTGCAGATCAATAATGGAAAATGAGGGTTTGAATATGAGACAGGGGAATAGGGATGGCTCATCAACCAAGGTGGGTATCGGCTCTGAAATCTGGCAACACGGTTCATGCTAGACAGATCACAGTTAAAACGGTTGAAGGTCATTGGTATCCAGCAGAGGGGCATTTTCATGTGAACATCCTCCCGCACCAGTGTGGTTGGGGCCAGCAGGCCAGCCTCCAAGCCCCAAATCGTCCTAGTTGGTAATGTAGTGGCATGGAGGGGAGAGAATGATGCAGGGGGACGTCCTTGTTCTCCTTGAGGCATTAAACAAAGATATATTGAAAGATGATGCTTTTTTTCCAGCCTCTTCTAAGATTACTTGAGAGGCTCCAGATGATGGGGATGTGGGCATCATTTACCAATAGAACGGGATTCAGCCTTATTTGGACACACGGATTGTACTAGAATGTGTTTTCATCATGAATCCGTCCCGAGCTCCCTGTTCCTCCCATAATGCTGTCCCTCCCTGACTCAATCTGCTGTAGGTGCTAGTGTCGGTGCAGTCCCTCATCCTGGTGGCGGAACCCTACTTCAATGAGCCGGGGTACGAACGCTCCCGCGGGACTCCCAGTGGCACCCAGAGCTCAAGAGAATATGATGGTAACATCCGGCAGGCCTCCGTCAAATGGGCCATGCTGGAGCAGATGCGTAACCCCTCGCCATGCTTCAAAGAGGTAGGAATCATTGCGGGCAAAGATAGATTCTCCCTTCCCTTGACTGGTATAACAGAGGCTCACGGGGCGGAAGGGGCACGAACCTGTGGGCAGGAAAAGCAAACTGGATGAAAAGTTATTTTCCATGTCGAAAGTGTCCCTGAGCAAGACACCTAACCTCTAATTGCTCCAGGCAAAATGTAAAAAGCCATGGGTTAAAAATGTAATGTAAGTCGCTTTGTATAAATGTGTCAGCTGACCTGTAAGCAGTCCACAAACCTTGTATGAAGTGTATACCAGCAGTGTGCTGGTGCTTGTGAAGCCAGATGCCTTTTTCTCGTCGACAGCCTTCGTGTCCTCCCGTAGTACAAAGTGCCAAAGTAAGGGAATGAAATTGCGCCGGCATTGAGTCAGCCGCTAAACTGTTCCTGAAAGTCTAACACGCGGCTTGTTGACCATGCGTGTTTTGGCTCACATCTGCGGTTCTTCCTGCTGAAGATGCAGCAAAGTCTGCTGACGCGTCGCCGCGGCCCGGCTGATGTGTCTCAAGACTGACACTGCCATGTCTCTGCCTTGCATAAGCACAAGCTGTCACTCAGGATGGGATGCACATTTGACTCCTTTTTTTATGACAAATTAGCAACCTCTCATTAGCCAATGAAGTGTTAACAAGCAGATACCCGGATACACAGACTTTTAACACCAGCTGCAGTGTTGGACCCCTGACAACACAGTTGACGTGCCCAGCCGCCATGTTGCATGTCTCTGAGACCACGATGGTCCACCTCTAAAATCCTTCAGTCGGATCTGCACGGTGGAAACCCAATCGAACGTCTTCCTCGCCGCATTCTCTCTTGCAACTGTCTGTCTCGCCCGTTAGCCCGTAAAAAATGATAATGATTAGCCGCACCGTTGTATAGGGTTCAAAGCGTGGGGAAAAAGTAGCGGCTTAGTTTAGCTGCAAGGTTGTCAGCTGGGTGTACGCCTACAACAGCTTTCGTTTACTCCTGTGTAGCGTCAGAGACGGAGCGCGTATGTGATGATGGAGTTCAGGAATCAGGAATCAGGAAACATTTATTGCCAAAATATGTCAGACATGCAAGGAATTTGTCTTGGCGGTTGGTGCGTTACAGTAGACAGTGTAACAATAGACAACAAGACAGCAGTGCACAAGTCATAAAATAAAATGAAATGCTAATGCAATGGGTTAGTAGAATAAGGCTATGGGTTAGTATAAAATAAGAGAATAAAGTTAAAGTTAAAAATATTTTAAAAGTTAGAGAATATTAAAAAAAATCAAGTGTACTATCGAACAAGTGACAGTTAGCAGTGATGTTACAGCTGTAATATGTTACAGCTGTAATATCACCTCTAAAATTACTCAAGATAAAAGCAAAGTTCCTGTTTCTTTTTTGCAACCTACTGATTAAGGTAAAGGGGTTAGTGCAAAACCATCGGCAACCTCGACCCAGGCTCACACCTGTGAGGTGGACCAGCTATTCTCCTTTCAGCAACTAGCTTCTCCTATTTCCTATGCATTGTTTCACTGATTAATTGTGCATATTTGTTGTCAGTTCAACGATTAACTATTAACATGCTAAATCTCAGGTAACGTCCATGCACCACACCTTTGGGCTCTATTCTTTGGCTCACAACGCAATGCATCACTTTATGTATTGTTCCCTGCTACTGTGTCTCTAGGTCTTTAGGGGCTGTCTTCCACTTGGACTGTCCCAACAGATGCCCCACATTAACCAGTTGGCCTCTGTGGTCTTGTAGTTAATCTAATTCAACTTCATAGTAAACCTTCCTCCCAACTATTTTCACTTTTGATGATTAACAGCAGTCACTGTTCTCGCTGACCTGTCAGAGTTGTTGCATCTTGATCAGAACGAGCCATAATCTGTATAAGCTTAGCATGGGATTCAGTAGTACAACAGGCTTAATGTCTGCACCAAAGGCCTTTTCCTTATAAAATGATTTGGATGGCTCATAGAAAATCTTTAATCTGTTGGATGCTTAATTATTCACCTCCCCCCCTGAGTCAATACTTGATAGAACCCCCTTTCACTGTGATTACAGCTGCAAGTCTTTTGGGCTTTGCACATCTAGAGGTGCAGCGTTGCAGCTCCCCCAGAGTTCCCATGGGCCTCTTGGTTGCTTCTCTGATTCATCTTCTCCTTGTCCGGCTGCTCTGTTTGGGTGGACGGCCTTCTCTCGGTGTGGTTTGAGTTGATTTAATGAAGGAGACCGCATTCGGTCATTTACTTTTTCCTCTTTATAGTCCTTCCCTTTTCCCCTCATTTACACTTTTATCAACAAGACTCAAACGCATCCATGTCAGGGTTCTGTGAGTCCATATTCATGATGGTGCTGCAGCTTTTTAGCGCTTATGAGTATTAATTTAATTAGTTTGATCCAATGGACAAGATTTTATTCATGGTGAGAATCTAATGTTAAGAAACTCTATTTATAGAGAACGCTGAGAACAGAACACGCTTAAATTATGCAGCAGCAGACTGTCGGGTAGAATTAAGGACAATGGGTTGCATGTTAAAATATGTGTGTGGGGGGTTGTAACCCACCCGTATATAGTGTTTGCAAGCTGTGTGATTGTGAAAGCTGTGTTGACTTTTTATTTACAAACTGCACTGAAATATAAAAGGACTTTTGGACCCATTGACATCAGGCAAACACTGATATATTTACAGGGACCCCCTCCGTAGTTTAGAGTATTTTTCATATATTCGTCAGCTGACATCTGGGGGCCGTGCTCATATCGATCAAGCGTCTGGTATCTGCCTCCCACACAGTGGTCGGGGGCTTAGGATTGTTCCCATGAGGACTCTATCGCTGCGTTATTGATCGGTGCTTGAGAGACGTCCCTGTCTTGGTATAATCTAGCCTGCAGCTTCAGGTGTTCCCTCTCTAACAGTGTGTCTGTCCATGTCCTTGATTGCACTAGTCTGATAACTTTTGCATGTAGCTCTGTGAAACCCAGGAAAGCTGAATCTCAGTGCTCCTTTGTGCTGTGATGATTGGCTTGGCCGTCATTGGTTACATCGTGTCTGGACGGCGGCGCGTGAGCTGAGCCCTGATGTTTTGATCATTACCAGATTATTTTATTATTAATACAGAACTGCTTGCCAATCGCATGTCTCATATCCATGTCTTTCTTCTAAGGTTAGATCTAAAATGTCTTTCTCCGTTTTCATTTTTGTTTTGACCAACTTCCGACCAATCATGCTGCCATGTGACCTCTGCTGACCTCACCAGAAAGTGGACTGGAGCAAGCAGTTGATTTTATTTTTCTAGGACCAAAAAGTAACTAATACTATCAGTACTGGTAATATTAGTAGTAGTAGGTGTAGTTTTTGTTATAGTAGTAGTACTACCATCCGTTGGAATGCTCAAACAGCCCCCTGATGGAGACCGTCTCTTAACAGCAATTCACATAAACAGCAAACAGCATTCCAACAATAAAAGGTCGATACAACATCGCCACAAAAAACATCACGATATTATGCTGCATTGATTTTTTTCTTCTCCCACCCGTAGAACATGTGCCCGTGCATAAAGTCTTGTACATGGCCGCGTCCAAAGAACAAACGGTAAACAGGTGATGCCCCCCCCCATGGAGCCCCAGAGCAAACGGCCATTTGAATCCACATGTGTGAACACGTCTATGCGTGAGGTCAGGCGTTGGTTGTAATCATTTTTCTAATCATGGGTTGGACACTGTGTGTCTCCATTAGTGGACCTTGTCTACTATGTCCAGCTCACACCTGTAACCACGGAACATCCTCACCCACCTCATTTCATGCGACTTGAGGAGCCGAGTTGGCGGAGGGTCGGGTGGGAGGCACGTTGGACGGAAAGAGATGGGAAGTAGCAACAAAGATGGAATGAAAATGAGCAAAGGGAGATGAGGAAGCAATAGAGCGATTAAAGTGGCCCCCACCCCCCCTCTGCTGCCCCTCCTCCCCTGGTAAACCAGCAGGCCCCACCATAACTCATGCACTACACCACTCACTGCATACCGATGGCCCGGCCCTGCCGACTGTTGCTAGGACGTCGCCTGGAGGGGCAGGAAATCAAGGGACCTGGGACGGTCGATCAGAAGGACAAAAGCCCCCTTAAAAACATACATCCCTGTGATTATTTAGGAGGAATCGCTGTGCTTCATTCCATACATGGAAGACGGACACGTGCACCCAATAGCCAGCAAGCTTCTACACTGCTGCTGGAAAATGAAGTTGTTGTGCGTTTATAGTAGGATTGTCGAAGTCCGCGTGTTTATTGTGGTCAAGATTAATGCAATACATTAGTTTAATACAGTTAACTCAACTTTGTACTTCCAGTGTGCTTTGACCCCTGAATCCACCGCGTGCTGCAGTCTGTTAGATGGAGAGACAGAAGGGGGACGAGTGCAAGCGGACCACTTTAGGACTGATAGTGAAGATGTAGCTAGCTGCTAGGCTACTTCCATCTCCACATCTACCCTGCAGAGGACCACCACTGTGCCCCTGAGAGACAGGGGGCTGGAAAACGTCCTAAATGTGGGGAGATCGTTGGAACTTCAAACACAGCCGTCAAATGATGGAGAGCTGAGAGCAAAGAGTCGCCAGTCCAACACGTTCCACCCGGCGGAGTTCTGCATTGGAGCAAACCCTAAAACAGCCACTCTGTGTTGAGAAATGGGGATTGAGTATTCAATAGCTGGACCACAGTGGTTAGCGGACTGAGAGACACTCCGCTAGTGGCTCATGGGAATGTGAAGCTCAACAGTGTGAACATGAAGGGACTCTTCAAAAAAATGTTTATTCACGCGAAACACCACTAATTATGTGCGCCAGTTAAAGCATTTGACAAATTTCATGGCCGCACCTTTTTCAATATTTTGACACTATTATCTGTGTAACGACTCAGTTTGAAAGGCAAACAATACCAATAGTGGATAATATTACCTTTAAATACTTGTGAGCGCTACAAATGTGGCAGACGCATTAGAAGGGGGGACTCACTGTATTAGTCTGTGTTATCTGTGATATCTAGATTGATGCATTTGTGTTTGCAGGTGATCCACAAACACTTCTACCTGAAGCGAACCGAGGTCATGTCTCAGTGCGAGGAGTGGATCGCTGACATCCAGCAGTACAGCAGTGACAAGAGGGTGGGCCGCACCATGTCCCACCATGCAGCTGCACTCAAGGTAATGTCACTAGAGGAGCACAGTGGTGTTCTGCTTTCCAACTCCTATTACCTGTGAGCCGTCTGCAGGGGGAAGCGTGCTCTCGACACTCGCACAGACACTCCCACACAATAAGCACCACCCAGAAGCTCTCAGCTCTCCTCCCCTCTGGTGCTAAATAAACTCTGCTAATCCCCGCTGTGATTAATCCTGCTCCACTGATAACAGCCCCCGCAGGAAGACTCTCCTTGGCTGCCTTGTTTGGGGGTAAAACAATGTAGCTGCATTCTTATTTCGCCTTTCTGTGAGAGACTGGTATGACATTCTGCTTCAGGCTTATTCTTAACGCGTATGTATCAATGGACTGTCACAAACACAGTATTGTATTGTCACTTAATCCTATATTCATCGTATGCCCAGCATACTAGCAGAGCACCAACCTTTGGACATTCCCTGTTATGATTGGAATGTTCTGTAGGAAAAAGTGTGTTTGAAAGGTTTTAAGTGTCTGTTGCGTCCGTCCTGCAGAGACACACGGCTCAGCTCCGAGAGGAGCTCCTGAAGCTGCCCTGCCCCGACGGTCTGGAGCCCGACGGCGAGGATTTCTCCGAGCGGAGCTCCGCCCTCATCCTCAAGGAGCTGTCCAGTCAGGACGCAGAGAAGCCCGGCGGCAGTCAGGGCGGCCACTGCAACGAGGGACAGCTATGAGTCCCCCCACCCCTCCCCACCCCCCCCTCCGTGCCCAGCATCCACACACCCCCCCCTCTCCCCCTCTTCCCCATGATGATTATTACTCTCAAAGACTCGATGGCTTCCGAGCACAAGCCACCACTTTGTCAATATTTGTATGTAAAGATCTACTAGCAGAATAGCGGGGTGTAGGAGACCAGAATGAGATGAGAAGAACAATGGAGTACGCTTCGCCCTTATTGAAAACTTTTATTTACCTGTAAAAGAGTGTAAACATTTTGTGCTTTTTTCCAATTGTGAAATAACCACTGATTGGTATGTTATTAAACTTGTTTATGTATACATAATGGCAGAGAAAAAACAAATTATATAAGGGAAACTACCTTTTAGAGAAGAATGTTTACTGAATGTTAATTTCCCCTTTTTCTTTTTGACTGTTAGAGTGAGAAAACAGTTGTAACCAAGGACATTGGTCATTCTTTAAAGTTACCATTTAAAAAAAATGAGCGAATAGGAAAACGCACACGTAACAAACCTGAGATAAAGAGCCCCTACGGTCATCTTTTCTTTTGATTTCATCTTAGGCTCATATCTTCTCCAATAAATGCTGAGATGGAAATTCTTAATTGCTATGTTCCCTTTTACAGGCTCCAAATTAAAAAGCACCATGCTCTGGATAAACATTTGTTGCCTCTCAGAGTCGCATGGGAAATTTGTTTTGAAGGCATTTGTACGTGTGTTTTCTGTGCGTGTGCAACAATCCTCAGTGAGATACAAAGCTGTGATGTGCCTTTGATCTACACCAAATACTCCAACCGAGTACCTTTACTGATTCCTTTGCTTTCCCTACAAAATTATGTTCTGCTCCGTCTGACACAAGAGTTGCTTTGATCTTTTTTTTTATTTTGTTGAACTTCAGTGAACAAATGCACTTTCTATTTTACCCACTTCTTAGGACGGCCACATTCTCCTTTTGCTAGGACATTAAATGGAGCTTGAAAGTATGACTGACTGTGCGAATGCTTCTTTGTGCGTGTGACAGGCCGTCAGCAGAGACCAGAGACACAAACACACAAACCGGCGGGAGGAAAAGTCCCCGTCCATCTCCATCCGTCATTGGCACCGATTTCTAGTTTTCTAAAAGTATTGGGACAGATTTGTCGGGTGTGTTCAGCTGCCTCTTCTGCTAGTTCCTTCTCGGTGCATCTTGGAAGGATCCCCAGCCTGGTTTAACAAAATAAACCTCTACAGTTTAGCAGTTGAAGGCCAATGCATTGAAGATGTTCTAATAACTTCACATATTCACGTCTAAATAAATGTATGTATTCTGTTGGCTGAGAATTCCCAGCTAAATCGGAGAGAATACCTCGTGTGTCAACGTCCTCGGTACAAAGCGAGTGACATGACGGCTCTCCGGGTCTGTGGATGGTGAAAGAAACGTACCTTCCACCCAAACAACGCTCCAATCTCTAAGACCCAAAGCGTTCACTCGAAAGGTATTGCACCTGTAAATATTAGTATCATACATTTTATTTGTAACCATCTTGTCATTCAGCAGATCAGAGTGCCACAGAGGCCGTATACATATTACTCAAAGCATAGCTGAAATAACACATTTAAAGTGATCGCTGACTGATTGAACACATT
The DNA here is from genome assembly GCF_964276395.1 of Gasterosteus aculeatus. NCBI lineage: Eukaryota > Metazoa > Chordata > Actinopteri > Perciformes > Gasterosteidae > Gasterosteus > Gasterosteus aculeatus. The sequence continues at coordinate 2,124,127 of NC_135693.1, read as the reverse complement.
GAAATACAAAACGCCTTCCTGAAGAAAAAAGGTCCAACGTGTGTTTCCCCTCACGTGGTCAGAGAGACTTTTCCATAAGCGGCCCGGTCGCCGTCTACGGACCTGGTTGGAGACTCGGAGCAGCGCGCTGTTCTGGATCGGGTGAAGGTTTGAGGAGTGATGAATTGTTGTAGGTAGAAAGGTCCATCTGCATTCATGGGTGAGTAGTAGCACTTTGTAGCCAATCTGGAATGAGACCGTGTAGAGAGAGCAGGATGGAGAAAACCATCCAAACGTAAAGCGAGGAGTTTGAAAGGCCACTAAGAACATTGACGCATGGTTAGTTAAAGGCAAACGAGTGTTCAATCTGGATTTAAAGGAGCTGAGGGACCAGCCGACCTGCAGCTTTCTGGGACTTTGTTCCTGACGTGGAGCGGAATGATCGCTGCATCTCCATGATTGTTTGACTCTAGGAACAGAAAGTAGACCCGACCCAGACACCTTAGTGGCTCTTCATACGGTGTCACCCTAAAATATTCTGTGCTATATTATTATAATATTCTAATCCTTGATCTATTCTTTAGGGGATCGTAGGCTGATTTTGTAACGTCTTGATGTGGCTCTTCAGGTTGAGGTCCGAATCCTTAATGACACGGATATTTCTGCCTTGGTTTGTGGTTTTTAACATCAGTAAAAGCAAACAGAAACAGTGTTTGTGGCTGACTATCAAATCATTGATTAAAAATGTTTTTCCTGACAGAGACCATTTATTTCGACAGGCAGAGGAATGAATGAATGTTGAATGATAAATTTGCGTATTTACTATTGTTACTTCACAGCTCAACCTTTCTTTTCCTATTAACCATCAGGACAGAAATGATGAGAGCTGCATCTTTCAAATATATCAATCATTACCTTCATCCGCCCGGGGAAACGGGGGCATCATTGACAGAAGGTTTTGACGCTGGTCTTGTTTAGACTCCTCTTATCCTTGGCGATACAAAAGGGTGGAAAAATAAGTTTAAAAAGATGTTTGTGCTCCTAAAAGAGGTCCAAATTGTCAAATGTATTGAGTGGGTCAATATATGCGGTTGAAATCCATTTGTTGAGTGCAAACAGCCTGTTGAATCTTTCATCTCCTCCTGACTGGTGGAGGAGGGACACCTCAGCACTAACGGAGCCGAGTGTTTATCAGATCAATAATGTCTCGCTTCAGAGCTTCCCGTAGGCACAGAGATGTTTGTCACTGTGGGATGGTCAGCCACAACGTCCAAGATCTTCTCTCTCATGAGACCAGATCTTTTGGAAAGCAGTATTTTGGTATTCTTGCTGCAAATCGTTACAACATCTCTAACAGCGCAACCAACAACAATCAGCATCACCAATATCGTTCCGGAAACAGGGAAGAACCGGCCCAGAACCATTTTCTCAGGAACAACAGGAATATTGTGTACTCATCAAGAACAAATAAATGAATGCTTCACACCATTTGGAACATTAGGGTTTAGCTACAATATCCACTTATCTATTTGAAAATACTCCAAACACAATTTTTTCAATCAATCCTCCCTCTCAAGCGTCATTTTACTCTCTACCCATTTTGGCTTCTTAGTGGTTAACGGAACTGACGCTCTTTTATTCAGATCCATCGGGATCAGAAAACATTGAAATTCTCATCAAGATTGATGGTATTCTGGAGGAAGTAAAGAAGCCGACTGACATGTATACAGTATATATTATGTATACAGTATATATTATGTCATACTGATTGTTGTAATACGGGTAGATTAAATCCAGCATTCTGATTGGTTGGGAATAAGTCACAGGGTGTGCGTTATTGAGCCATCACATATAATACGTTGACCTGAGCCTTTCATATCACTGTGCACTCAAAGTAACAGGTTACATTTTCGCAATCGGACAATTAACGTCATGAGCGACGGGAATGAATGAAGGTGCGAGATCTTGCAAGGAGATAAAACGCTGTTTACGTGCACGTACGGGGAGTATTCTTCTCCAGGCCACAGAAGGTCGATTCACAACGTTTGGTGTTTACTACTTTTTTGTGGTAAAAGGAAGGGGGTAGAGCGGGTGTGCTGGAAACCGCAAGGTTGGTGGTTTGAGTCCCGGCTGCCCCATGTCTCAAGTCGAAGTGTCCCTCAACATGCGGCGGCCTTTAAGTCGCTTTGGATAAAAATGTCTGCTAAATGACCTGTAATGTAATGTAGTGCACGTATTATGCTGCCATTTACTGCATTAAACAAGCAACCGGAATAAAAGCTATTTAGTCAAAGATTCGAGACAATGACTGAAGTATGTGTGTTCAAGACCATTCTGACTACTCTTGTACAAAATATGAATACTTTTACTGTACAAAGTTAGATAATAAAGTAAATGCATTATTTTGAAAATGCCCATTTCTCAATATTTGAACTGCAATAAAAATACTTTTCTCAATAGTTCCAGTCAAAGACTAACATACATGTGTTAAGGACCTCTCTGACTACTCTTGTATGAACAATGAAATATCTTTACTGTACAAATTTTGATTTCTCCAAAATAAAAGTCCCATAAGTATATGTTCAAAAGCATTGTTTCTCAATATTTGAACTGTATTAAAAAAAGAAGTACATTACTTTTATGACAACCCAAATCTGTACAGTAAAAATATTTTTTGTACAGGAGTTGACAGAGAGGTCCTGTACACACATACTTCTATTATTTAAATAGCCTTTATTCTGGTTACGTGTTTAATACCGTAAATGTCAGCATATACGTGCACTAAAGTTCCAGTGTCTGCTGAGCTGACCACAGTCTTCCGTGAGGGTTACAAAAATAAGATTGTCAAAGTGTTACTGCTTTTTTACATGTTGGAATAAATATTAAATATTTAACTGCAAATGTCTTTTTGATACCATAAGTGTTTTGCATTAAAAGAACCTGGGATGTTTCTTAAAAATGGATTTGATTGCCCTACCAGCCACCACTGGTAAGCCTCTTATTGTCTGGGCTGAGCCTCGGTATTGACCCAGAGCCAAACGGCAGGTTTAAGTGATTTAGTTGCCACAGGACTCACTGTGATGCTCTGGAGGTGCCGAGCCGCCGACCTTGAAAGACAACCGGCTCCCTTCTGAGCCACAGCTGCTCAGAAGGGAGCAAAAGAACTTTTGCATTTGAACTAAAAAGGTCCCCTGATAAGTTTACTTGTGAATAAACAGAAGTCCTGTTTGCAGACTGTGCTACTCGCCAAAGCGCACTGTGCCCTGCGCTAGCATTCCAATCCGCACGTTGCCTTCTCATTCCAGCCACCTGTGGCTCGATCCAACAGAGTGAATCATTGGTTTTGGGTCACATGCATTTGCATTGGAATCCACGTGCAGAAGACTAAGAAAGCAGGTATCCTGCTCCTTATTCCTCGATCAAACTGTATCAACCCGATTGTGAAACGCGACCCATTAATGTGAGGAACAGCTCTGGGTCCTCGGGGGTCGTTGGAACACGTTTGACCTGAATCATGTGGTGGCTCAGATTCAGCCAGGAGCTGCTTCACCCTTGGAAGCAGAAATGACAGGGACGTAAAAAGATGACTCAGTAGCCCTGCAGGAGAGAGCGTGTACATTTACACGTTATGAACGACAATCCCACTTCCACGCTGGCTTTGCACGTGAACGGATAAAAAGTGAAGCCCCTTAAAGTGCGATCTCACAAACCTGCGCTCTTGCGTGCCAGAAGGATGGAATGAGTATCAGCGTGCTAAAACTACATCCAATGCAACGGGATAAAGTTAAACTAAGACGAAGTTGAAGGAGCATTTTATATTTACATATAATGATGAAGAAGTATGCATCATGCACACTATTAGCAGGAGGAAGACAAGACCAGCAAAATAAATAAACTGTTAATCTTGTTGATGGTGACCGACTGTTAATAATAGTAATAATATTAAAACAGTGAAAACAAAAATCCACAAACAGCAGTTTGTTTAGCTCCTTTGTTTTGCAGAAAACCCTGATGTTGCAAACGCCACTGAAGAACAGTTAAAGAAAGCTAAGAAGTACATTTATGTGTGAATATGTAAATACAATGATAGACTATCTAGTTTTTTGCAGGCCCTCTGCCAAACCTGACCACTGATGAAATATTGATCTGCATGGCATCACTCCGCCACTGGCTGTCAATCATGCTGCCTCCATCCCCTGAATGGTGGAATAGAAATAGAGGTAAAACCTCCTGTTTGTGTAACAAAAATCAAATGTCTCGCCCCAAAAACCCGGATTAATCCTAAACAGATTTAACTGACACCTGGTACTTACCAGGTTGAGTGTGAAAGTCTGTGAGGGATTTAAATGGTGTTAATATGAATGGGACAGAACTTCACCATGACTACGTTCAAAAATATGATTTACAACTGAGGGTATTTATTTGATACTTTTTACTGTCTGATTTGAACTCTTGAGCTCTTTCCTCACTAAATGAGAAATAATTTTAAATGTTTGTCAAAATTGCTTCGATGACAAGATTTGATATTACATGAGTAGACGAATAAATATCCTCAATCTCTTGTGTTTTTTTTTTACATCTTTAATCCTTGATGTTTTAAATGTACACATTTTAATATGACAGTCTGAGCACACGTGCGCCGTCTCCGTGCTTTCACTTTTTGATGTCATATTGCAATGACGTCACGCGGAGGAAGACCACCGCTTCCCCCCGGATGCGTCCATTCGCGAGAAGCTGCGTGGAGGGACGCTGTGATCGAAAAGCAGCAGGTGGTGTTTCGCCTGTCTACGCATGCGCGCACTCACACTGTGCGCCCCCTAGTGGACTGATTAGGAATAGCAGATACAGACATAGAAATGCAATTAAAGTCATTATCATAACAGCAAAGTCACCGAACTGGACCCCCCGGCGCAGACTTTGAAACCCGCGGGACTGTCGGTAACAGCTGGACTACATGGAGCTGGAACTGTTGTTCAATGCGATTATATTTAATAGAGTCAACATGAAGCGCTGCAAACGTGCTTTTCTTGGCAAATACAACATCAGCATCTTCCGCATCAACATATTCATGCCTGACTTGGGGGGGAAAAAACGTCTCATTAGTTCTCCCAAAATGCAACGCGCGTCCATCATGGCTGCTCACTGACGCCGCTAGCAGCACGTGGGCGGGTGGAAACAGCCGCCTGATCTCTGACTGAGAAGCACTTCACGTCACTTGTCCCCTCCAGAGAAGGACTGGTCGCGGTCGGACATGCAGCTGGACGTGGAGGTCCCGGTCCTGCGAGGCTTCCTAACAGCCAGCGAGGCGCAGCTATGGAAGCGAACCGTGTTCGGCACGGCAGGTGAGGCAGCGGGCGGCCGGTTATTAACGCTGGTTCTGCGCGCCACCGTTAACGGCAGCGGTGCTCGTTCAGCCGCTCCTCGCTATGGGTCATATGCAAGCGCCCGACTTTATGGCAACAGCAGACATTCCACCAGGTAGCGGCGCCTTTACTGGGTTTATGGTAAACTACCATGTCAGCTTGGTTAATGGCCATTATCCGGCAGCGTTCCCTCAGTCCTCAGAGACCAGGCGGCTTTAGAGCGACCCAGAGGCGCGTTAGCCGGAGAGCTAACGTTAGCTGCGGTGTTGTTCCGTCGCTACATGATATCACGCTGTCATCATAGAACACGTGATGTCCGACTGGAGTCCTCCGGATGACGAGTCCTCCGTTAGATGGAGACCGCGGGACGGTGGTTGAAGATGGAGATCATCTTTCTGCACTGGAAGTAAAACCAAACAGGAGAAGTGTGCAGAGGAAGTCCTCCAGGTGTCAAACGGACCACTGGACTGATAGTGTGCATGTAGCTAGCTGCTAGGCTACTTCATACAGGTGTAACTAGTTCTCTCTTAATCAGAATCGGTGGGATTATCCACAATGCCCGGCCAAAGTTGTAAACTATGGGGAAACATTGGGAGATACGAAGAATTTCATCTCAGCGCTGATGTAATAAACTGAAGGGCTGTCATAATATCACAGGAGGAGGAAGGCCACGTGTTTAGTGACAATTCAGCTGCTCTTCAGGTCTGTTTAATAAAAACAAGAGGACCTCAAATGAGTGTTTGCCTACGCCCCGCCTTCCCCGATATAATGGTGGCGGAAACATTGGAATTAGTCCTGCCCCCCCATGTCTGGAATTTGTCTGGAATCGATTAATCGGTTGATTATTTGTGCGATTAATCGTATAAAAAAAAAGCTTTAATTTCCAACCCTTTATTCTAAAACAGAACTGCAAATTCACATTGCAAAAATACTTTAGTGCCATGTCCCCACACCTTGGACGACTAGTCGAACAGACGTCTCTGCCTGCGTCATGTGACTCACAACAACCCACTTTCTATAATCCTCTTGTATACATTTTGAAATAAGAACAATGCAAGCCCACGGGTTGGTGGGCTTGACTACAGTCCGTCCGCATGATTCAGCGTCGGGTATATTTGTGCCCTACAGTATGTCCCCACTGTTTTGATTCAATGAGGTCACTTAAATTGACTGACGAGTAATTGCATGCGCTTAAGCAAACTCACTGGAAGCGGTTCTTCCAGAGGCCGGCCCCCTGCTGGCGTCCTTGATGGAGGGGGACTTTGAGGCAGTTCTGCGCAGCCCCACGGTGTCACATCTGCTCACTGGAGATGGCAGCTGCAGCAAGGGGGACGACATCGAGACCTACCTGGAGAGACGGGTTGCGCTGTACCTCGATGAAGACCACAGCAACAGGTAACTTTATGGCCGCTAGTAGTTCCAGCACCTGTGTGGGATTGAAACGGCACTTCCCTCGGTCTAACTCAGTGTTTCACAAACTGGACCCTCTAATGGGTCGCATTTCATTTCAATATATCTCACTATATTTAGAACTTCCCATTTTACAAAGGTGGAAAGTACACTGTACTAAGTACTATGAATTGCACTAATAGTGTTATTCACAAGTTGCGCTGTGAATAACTTTTTTTCTTTAGTTCTGAATAAACAACTTTAAATTAATAATTTCTAAATCTATGCAGCATGTCTGTCCACTAAGTCCAGTGTGTCCTGTGTCTCCTGCTGCAGGCAGCTGGCAGTTTTGGCCCTAGCTGTCTCTTGTCTCCACACGTTTGCCCAGAGTAACTGGACTGGTCCTCCAGTCTCCATCCAAATGTGTGACCTGCTTCCTCAGACCCTGCTGTCCTCTCAGGTACGGCGCTGCTTACTTTAGCCACGTTGCTGAAAACTCCACTTAAAGTGTTGATAACTTTGTATCCAGGCCAAATTTAGGTAAAGAGACGAGATGCTGTGATATAAATAACGTTAGATATTTGGTTAAATTATCATGTTTACATATTGTTATTTACACTTGAGGATTATAGAAAAGTACAGTTGCAATCAAAATCATTTAACCCCCCATTGCACATTAGGTTTATTGGCAAAATATACAATTTCTCAGCTGTTTGCAATAAACAAATTACAGAATAATTGTTTAAGTAGTTTAATGAAACTAATATTACAAAGGTTTTAGCCAAATTTAACACAAAATGCTACTTTTAATGACTTTAATGAATTTACTGCAGTCTCAAAATGATTCACCCCTTCGTGACGAGCATCTTCAGTACTTTGTAGAGCACCTTTGAAATGATTCAACTCCCCGTATCAGTGCAACTAACAAGGGCTTCATTAGTTCACATGTGCTTGAGATAGAACACATAAATACCTGGTCTGGCTCCGGGTTTGTTCAGAGTGACGTTTGATTGCATGTTAGAAATATGCAAAGTCCAAAGAAATGTCCAAAAAGTTCAGAGAAGAGATCGTTGCCTTGCACAAACAAGGAAAAGGATACAAAAAGATAGAAAAAGCACTGAATGTCCCTAGAAATACAGTTGGAAGCATAGTTGGCAAGTTGAACGTTGAAGGACCAGCGGCTACGCTACCTGGACGTGGCAGAAAGAGGAAGCTGTCTGTGGCTGCCACCAGATTCCTGAGGAGGCAAGTGGTCAAAAACCCTCGAGTGACTGCAAGACACCTGCAGCAAGACACCTGCAGCAGGCACTGAGGTTTGGACCTGCAGCGTGTGGAGGCCACGATGGATTCAGTCATATCAGGAAATCTTAGGAAAAAGCGGCATGCCGTCTGTGATGAAGCTGAGACTTGGGCGTCATTGGACCTTCCAACAGGACAATGATCCCAAGCACACCTCAAAGTCCACCAAGGCTTGGTTTCAGAAGAAGAAATGGAAGATTCTAGAGAGGCCTGACTTGAACCCCATCGGAAATCTCTGGTGGAATTTGAAGAAGGCGGTTGCAAAACGCACACCAAAGAATATTACTGAACTGGAGGCTGTTGCCCACGAGGAATGGGCTCAGATTCCTCAGGAACGCTGTCAGAAGCTGCTGTCTGGCTGTGCATTACGTTTGCAGCGGGTCATAACAGCAAAAGGGTGCTCGACCAAGTACTGAAGATGCTCGTCATGAAGGGGTTGAATAATTGAGGCTGCAGTAAATTCATTAAAGTCATTAAAAGTATATTTTGCCAATAAACCTAATGTGCAATGGGGGGGGTTGAATAATTTTGATTGCAGCTGTAGATAATCTGTACTGCGTTTTAAGGCAGGTCTTCAATACGTGCGTCATCGTTGAGATTAAATTCATCTAGGAACAAGAGAAGAAGTTATTCTACTCCAGAACCTGATTAATAGCTTTAACGTTGTGTGCTGGTTACTACAGGGAAACGGCTCACCGTGACAGTGATTAACAATGCTGAACCAGTTTAATATATCTGAACTCTATTGGTTTGGGTTAGTGCAGAAATACAGAGCAATGTCAGCTGATTTTTACTCTACTATAAATGATCTTTTGTAATATATACCCTTTGTTTATGCATTTCTGCAGAAATTGTAATAACTCAATTTAACCACTAGACCTTTCAGTAGAATGCAGTGTTTCCCCGACCATTAGAACACCCACGCATGGCAGTTCCACACAAGTCCGCAGACAGTTACTGCCCCCCCTCCCGCAGGGAAAACACTGAAATGACTAAACTCTCTGTCCTACTTTTGGCTGGCAGCCCCTGCCTGTGGTTGAGGCCGTCCACTCCAGCCTGCTGCTGGATGGGGAGTCTGTGTACAGCCTGGTAGCCAACCCCTTGCTCCTCCTGCTGGCCAGGGTTATTCTCACCAAGTGCTCCTCAAAGATGGACAACCTCCAGGTAAGACTGTCCTTCTGGCCCGGTGGGGCTGCTGCAGAAGACGAGGATGGCTCAGCAAATGGTAGAAAACGTCCAACGTCCCTGGATCCTTAAAGGGGGCTGTGACAGAAAGCGCTGCCACCGAGGACCAGAGTCTCGTACTCGTGGCCTATTAGAGACCAAGCCCCGTTTCTTAGCTCCCCATGTATAAATTTCAGAGGGGCTTTTCATAAATCATTGTCCAAATCACTTAGTCTGCAATTTTGCAGTAGTTGACATGTATCTACATGAAGAGGAGCATCACCAATGCATTACTGTTGATCAGCAGCACCAAAGGGAAAATATCCGTTGGTTCCTTCCGCTGCGATCATGAAGAGAACCTTTGGACAAAGAACGGTTCTGGTGGATGAGGTTTGCTGGTGGACCTGGACTCCGTTGTGTATCCCCCACTTAGACACAGTTCTGTCAATATGCCTTTTGAGTGCTTCTCTTGGCGTGTTGTTTGCTGTTTGACATATTATTTCTTCCAGAAAATGGAATAAGCAGTCAAATACCCATCTTTTGAGTTATTGGAAAGGGCAGAATGTCCAGGAGTAGTTAAATGATATCCATACACCGTATACAGATTCCCAGTGTCCAAACAACTTTCTTGATTCGTTCTTGATATTTAGTATTTCTTTGAGTTAAATCAGAGCATTGGTACGGAGCCCAAACCATCACACCGCTGTCCTCTTTCTTTTCATTTTTCTCATAAGCCAACCAACCCGCTCCGAGCCCATTTTAGAGCGGAAGCGTTTCCGGTCAGGAGACGGATTAATATGTGTGTCTGAATCTGTAAACATGCCCCATTGGAGCGTGTGCTGCAGGCTGCTGATTAAACCTCCATGTATCCATGCACGGGGTCATCTTGCGTTGGAAATGAGGCGGGAGAAATCCTCATGGACACACAAACACCATTTATATCCGTGCAGAACAAGAACAGGGGGTGAAGGGGTGAGGGAGCACGTATATGTCTGCAGGCCCCCTCGTCATCTGGCCCCAAACAAACCGAGCTGGCTGGTTTTAGTGTGTGGTCAGCGTTTTGCGCCAGCATTCAGCACTCTGGATGTTTTATTGGTCCTAAAAGGCTCTCAAGCAGCATTTGATGCTTATTTGTGGAAGTCTGTTCTTTCTCAGCTAAATGTATTATTGGAATCCTAGAGAATCGAAACCGTTCTATTTCCACCCATTTATGGGGATTTATTCTATCTAATGGAAACCAAACGGGCCAAACATGTTGGCTGTTCAGATGCATCACACTGAACAACTCTTCTTTACTCTTCCTATTTCTTCCTTATTCAAGTCTTGTTTAATTCCCTTAAGACCTGAAAAGTTTCCTTCTCCTCACATTCTGTTCTTGGATTGTTCAGCTGATGCCGTGGTGGACTCTGCGCTACGTCAGCCTACACCAGCAAATCCTGGAGGCCTGTTCCTCACAGCTCCTCGACTTGGCCAAAAGCAGCATAGACAAAGGTTTGTGAACATTGTCGTGTAGAAATGAATGCAGGAGCTTTCAGCTCACGTTAAATACAGCAGCGAAGACCCACTGTCATTATGCATCAAGCATTCAGTTTTCACTCCACACTTAACAAACTTTATTCAACTGTAGAAACACGTTGGGACATAGAATGAAATTCACCATAACCAATAAAATAATTTCAGTAATTCTATCCTTTTATGTTGAGTGTTATCAGTTTGATCTTTGTGGTATGGTTCATGTAAATGCCAATTGCTTCAGTATTTGTTCAAAAACCGATGGAGAAGGAGTTTCACTCCAGGTTTACTTTTCCTCCTTCCAAATGTTTCCTTGAGAAAATTCAAATTTCTCAACAATTATACATCAGGAAAAGTGACTCACGGATTGTGTCTGTCTATTGATCTGTGCGGACAAAAGAGCAACTACACACACACACACTCTGAACACAACAAACAGCATATAAATATATAACAAATATAAGGATGATTCATCTCGTTTGAAACATTAGAATCTTTGCTACAATCTCGATTTATCTGTTTGAAAATGTTCCAAACACCACTCCCACAAGAGTTAGAAAATATCATGCAAATGACTCCAGATATTCTTCATGCGAACAAAACTATGAATTTAATCCACTGTTCGTCAAGTGAGCGATGTCCAGCATCCGTCTTGCATGACGCACAGCTTCCTGTCGCTCTGAAACGCCGTTAGTGGGGTCGGGGTCGACTTTCAAAGCCAGACGTATTTCTCGAGCGTAATTTGCGTTCTACACGTTTTGGCTTCTGAGCGGCAAAGGGAGCTGTCGGTCTTTTCCCCGTCCTAGTCGGATCCAATAGGATCAGACCGTTTAAATGTGTGGAGCCAACTTCAATCCAGATCACGCCGACAGTTATGTTCTCCGATTGGCAGCCATTAACTTTAGCAAAGGTTTGGGCCCACGTGGACGGAAGCTGACCCACACATAGCATGCATGTAAATGCATGTTGCGCATGCTATGCTATTTACACACACATTCTTTAGAAATCTAATGAAGCAATTATGAATTTTGCCCATTATGATTTTTTTGTCTTTTACAGTGCTGCAATGTCAGCCTCTGTTGTCCAAGCAGAGAAACCTGGCGATCCATTTCCACCTGGAGTGTGTGTACACCAGCCTGACCTACTATGACTACCAGCCAGCCAAGGAACACATCAAGAAGGCCCAGGAGCTCTGTGGGCTGAATATCAACCTGACTGGTATGTTCTCCCACCGCCGGGTTCACACTGGATGCAGAATAGCTGTGATTGTTGGAGATGCCCCTGATCATCATTTGTGTACCGTAATTTTCAGACTATAGAGCGCACCTGAATATAAGGCGCACCACCTAAATTTAGAAAGGGGAAGAAAAAAAATCAGTACATATATAGGCCACACCGGTCTATAACACGCAGGGGTAACATGAGATTTACACACAAAGTGCCTGTAACACGGCACTAAACCTGCAGAAAACAGGCGGTGGCGATTGTTTTGGCTTTCAGCCGGATCTACATGGTGGAAACACCCCGGCCGTCTGCTCTGTGTTCAAATCATATGCATTCCTACGTGTATTTTCCATGACGAGTGGTTAAATATAATGCGCAAAATTCTATTGCTCTCGTGCGTTAGCCCCTAAAAAAATGATACATTGGTTGCACCGTTGAATAAAGACGCAGGGTTCAAAGCGTGGGAAAAGAGTAGCGGCTTATAGTCTGGAAATTACGGTAGTTAACGTAGGACGTGAGGTTCTGGGTCCAGAGATCAGGCGCTTCTGCAGGAACTGTGTGTTGATCTTTGTGATACCTTCATAAGTAACCGCTCACTGTATCTGGCCAATCAAGGGGCTCTTGGCAAGCGGACCCATTTCCAGCAGAAGTACCTGGCTCAGCTTATTCTTGAAGTCAAGAGAAAGCAGGATCCGTCTGGCCTGGTGGACGAGTTCAGTCCCGCCCCGACGCCTCAGGCAGGCCTGCCCAAGGTCCGTGATTCTGTTCAACAATTGGAATGCTTCAGCAGTCCAACCTTTGTTCCTTGATTATTTATTCCTTTCTATTTCTTTTGTACGTATTTTGATCTGCTTCTCTTAATATTTTCAGCTGCAGAAAGTGTTGATCCTAAACTTGATCCTTTCCACGTGTTCACATTGGACCGTGTGTGTCTCCATGTGATCACAGGACTACAGTCTGGACGATGAAACCCGGTTGGATAAGATCAGTTTTGCGGAAGCGGATCAGAATGAGCTGCCTGACCTCAGCGTTGAAGAGCAGGGCGTTATTCTGGGGCTCTGGTGAGTCTTCTACGTCTATCGGCTGAACTCTGCCTAAAATCAGTTGTGGCTAAACACCGGGGAAAAAAGCTCTGACACTTTACAGTTTATCAAGTGGCCCTCACGTAAATAATAGAGATTGGCCTACGCTGCGGGGAAACCTAGTTAGTGGAGTTGTCCCTTAAAGTTGACAGCACCATGGCGACCTTTGAGGAGGCAGCAGCTTCAGGAGGTGTAGCAGCAGAGTGATGACACCCAGTGTCTGATTGTTTGGTGTACTCCGGTCTTTAGTGATGGCCGTGCATTTAGCAGAACGGAGGATTGCGACCTAGAATGGATTCAGCAGCTTGAGGCCGGTTCCACTGTAGTTGTTTGTCCACCTAAAGGTTCTGGGAATGTCTTGCAGCACCGACTTCCAGAAGAATAACCCGGTCCACAAACTGACTGAAGAAGAACTCTTGGCCTTCACATCGGTAAGTTACATCAGAACTGACTGCTTTGAAAGTTCGGCAAATTTATTTTTCCTTTCCCTGAGTGGCTTATGCATGAGTTTGATTGACAGGTGATTCATTCAGTGCCCGCCCCTTTTCCAACGTCTCAAATGATGGTTTCCCAAAACATTCCATAGCAAACGACTTGGGTGCAGATAGCTGCACAGATCCGATGATTGTGAATCAGAACTGGGCGGTGTTCTGGTTCATACTGTCATACCATCGACCTAAGGACTAACTGCAGTTGTTCCCGGTCTTACTAGCGACGGGTGAACAAGCGGGAAACGGCTGTTATGTTGGCCCGTGTCCTTTTCGGTGTCAATGAATGATTGTTTACTTGTTATACCGGCAGAATCACAGACAATACTGCGACGTGTTGTCCAACTCTCGCCTGGTTGTCTTTGCAGACGTAAGCCAGTTAAAGACGAGTATGGTGGAAGAGCGAGAGTGGAACCAAAGACACAAACTCTTCTATGTTTGATTAAATATAGGGTGCAGAGTTCTAAACAATAAGTACACATGTGATCATCTTGGAGGCAGAACTCCACCGGGTGGAACACGTTGAACTAGCGGCTCCTGTTTGCTCTCAACTCTCCATCATTTAACGGCTGTGTTTGAAGTCCCAACGGTCTCCCCACATTTGGACAGGACGTTTTCCAAACCACACAGTGGTGGTCCTCTGCAGGGTAGATATGGAGATGAAGTAGCCTAGCAGCTAGCAACATGTTCCTAGCTGCTATCAGTTGTGAAGTGGTCCGTTTGCACTGTTTGATTTGTGTTTTGAATGTGGAGCGGTCAGTGCCGTCTCGGGCGGGTTTGGGGAGAGCGTTCCAGAGGGAGGGGGGCGCTATGCAGAAGGCTGCTTGGTAGGAGGTTTGTGTCAGAGGAGCAGAGCCGACGGGATGATAAATAATAAAGAATGCTATTGCAGTGATGAAGGCAATAGAGCTTTAATCAGGTAACGGATTGCTGCATGCAGCAGGTAACGGAGACGTACCACCAGTTGCAGTTGCCACGAGCGTCGGCTGTTTTTGGATATTTCCTGGCAGATGTGCCTCATTGGCTTTAGATGCATCCAGCTTGTACAAGTCCAGGTCGTCCAATCATTCCTATCAAAATGATGATCAGCTGGGACGGAAAGCTCCAGGTGGCTGCTGGCTCTGTGAGCAGGCATCTTCCTAGCCTACATGTAGATCCAGGAATCTGCAGGCTGGTTAGATGGTTGTCACATGTCTAGCTGTCTTCATCAAGACATTACTTCAGTCTCTTTCCTGGAGCATTATATGTATAACTGTCTTATATCTATAGATGGATTTGGTCTAAAAGATGCCTGATACACTTGGTGCCCGTCTGTCTGCAGTGTATTCTGTCTCAGCCGAAGTTCTGGGCTGTAGAAGTCACAGCGCTTTGCCTCAGGACTAAACTGGAGAAGGGCAGTTCCCGATGTGTCGAGAGAGCCATGATGCAAACCCAGGTAAGGACACGTGATGTGTGGTTGTATATTTGTATTTTCCTTTAAGGAGAACGGGAAGCATTATTTACATGTGAGGATCTCCATCTGCCTTTTTATTGAAGACGTTTCCACTTCTAAGTTTAATGAAAGAGTTAAAAATGAGTTTACATTTTGTACTGCGTTGTCGTTTAAAAGTGCCTTCATGGATTTAAGTTTTTGGTTGTAAAAATAGATGTAGTTTTGCTTTGGTAGTTTCACTCTTTACCTGCTGCATCGAGCCCATCTTTGTTTGCTCTTCCAGGCAATAGCAGATCACTTTGAAGACCAGAGCTGTCCGGTGACCGAACGGCTCAAGGGGTTCTACTTCTGCCAAGCCCCCCCCAGATGGGATGTCCAGGTAGCAAAAACAAAAACAAAATTTGAAATGTTTCTGTATTTTTATAAACCAAGAGAAAATGACCCCAAAAACCTGGTTCAGGAGTGACCCAAATGGTTTGCCATGGAAGTTAATGTCCTTTGTCCCAAGAGGTTGAAGTGTGACTTTTCTGTCCTCTGTTGTAAACTTAGTGGGCGTGCGCCACCAGCATTGATTTCTGAATGAATATTGGAAGGATTGCTGTGATATTTGGTTCAGATCCCCTCAGAATGAATTATGATTCAAGGAACAATAACTTGTGGCCAGATACCTTCAAGTGATGATTTTTACATCAAGTTGTGAGCTAACTAACACGCTTCACTAAGATGGGAAACAAGGAAAACACTACCTGCTAAACATCAGTATGTTTGCACTTTTATTGTACGTGTTTGTCTTTCTACTGTGCACAGTCTCTGAGTGTTGTTGTTGTTGTTCTCTGCTCTACAGAAACAGCTGGCCAGCCTGCTGTCGGACCTCGGCTGCACCAGTTCAGCTCTGCTCATGTATGAGAAGTTAGAGCTCTGGGAAGATGCAGTTATCTGCTACGAGAGGCTGGGCCAGCATGGAAAGGTACACACACACACACACACACCAAGTTAAAGTCCCAGTCCGTTGGCAATAATAATAATGATGTTGTTATTATTGAGTAGCTCTAACCAACAGGAGAAACTACACACGGTAAGCTGGGAGAACCCAATGGGTTCAGGACCAGTCACGCATGCTCAGTCTACTGCAGGAGATGACTGAAACTAATGCTCGTGCTCGCCATGACTTGTTAGTTGAAAAGGAGGGAACCGTCACATCCATTCCATACGTTCTTGCTCGTTACCTTAATCTGATGACTTTCACTGATGGGAGTAAGTCAGCTTTTGCTTTTGAATGAAACAGTAAGCAAATTACTGCGGGGTAATGTAAATCCCCCGAAGGTACACGTTGCAATGAATGATCCACACTACATGCTGAGAAAAATCCCACAGAATATGCCACACTTTCCTAACCCCTGTTGCGTTTAGCAATGATTTAATTGGTGATAGAACTAAATTAGAATTGCTTGAATAAATCTGTTGAGCCATTGAACAGCGCTTACTGCGGTCTCTGAATCCTGCCAGGAGCCCTGAGTGACTCATGATGCCTGGAGATCAAACCGAATCAACGATTAGTTGTGTCCTTCCCCAACACACACACACACACACACACACACACACACACACACACACCTGAGGAACACCTAAAAGGCAGAAACCACTTAAATGTCAGGGTTACTGTGCCCTTTGTTGGCTTTGTGATGATCATAAAACCGTGGTGACGCGGTTACTTTGAGTAGAAATGTCTAGTTGGGGTTGTGTTCTGATGGGTGCTCTGCAATAGACGAGGCTTCAGAATTCTGGAACCCTCAGTCCGACCATAGTGGTTTTATATTTGTCCAATGCTGCTGCTATGAGACGATGACTCCTCCATCATAGTGAGATTAATTGTTTTTTTAAGGTTATGCAGGGAACCTTGTTAATAATCCAATAGAACATGTACCAAATTAACCAGTGCAAATGAAATAGTTCTTAGGAGATTCCTGCCATACTAATGATTGCTAATCTTTCTATTTGTGAGGCTACTTAAGTGTTGTTTCTTTTAATTTTTTTTATTTGAACCTTTTCCGTTACTAACTGACGTCTTATTTATGAATTTCTAACCGTCTTTCTTGTTTGAACTGAAATGAAAGACAGTTGCTACTAGAACACTGCCTCTGTATGTTGTTGTGACATCATTCCCCTTCTACCACACTTCTTACGAGGAGTGTCTCCTCCTCCACGCCGACCCGTTTCCTCTGCATCCTTTTGCTTCAGGCTGAGGAGATTGTTCGCAGGGAGTTGTTGAAGAAGGAGAAGCCCAGTCTGTACTGTCTACTGGGGGACATATTGAGGGACCATCAGTACTACGACCGGGCCTGGGAGCTGTCGAACCAGCGCAGTGCCAGAGCCATGCGCTCCAAAGCCCTGCTGCACCTCCGCAGCAAAGAGTTCCAGCAGTGTGTCGACTGCTTTGAGCGCTCGCTCAAAATCAACCCAATGCAGGTACAAGACACTTTACGGAGGAAATGACAAAACTGTCACTGTGAAATGAAATGAAATGCAGAAGGGAAAAAGCTCCATGTATGACTCTTCACTTGTTATTTCTGTAAACCTTATATTCCCAATATGATGAACTCAACGCTTTGTGGACAAATTTTACATTTACACAGACAGCCTCTGTGTACCCAATCACAAATCTGACAATGCAACTTTTTCCTTTTGCATGCAAAACCAGCTTAGAGCTCCACTGGTGAGGCCTCAGAGGCTGCTTGGTTCAAACAATCTAATGGAGGTGTCAAACAACCGGGCGTCAGTGCCCGCTGGACGACGTGGCTAAGTGTAAAAATGACAAAGACATAATTTGCATTTTTATAAAAATAGCTGCTATTGCTAAAAAGTCCACTGGGGGTCGCACTCAGTCAGCGCATGCACCCCCCCCCCCCCCCCCCCCCCCCCCCCCCGTTCGACCGGGTCACCGCCGGTGGTTTCGCTGGTGTGGTCCACGTCACATGGAAGTGGACAGTATGTGGCCCCCACCCTAAAATGAGTTTGACACCCCCTGACTAAACCGCTTAATAGATGCGTTTCCATTTTTACTCTTAACTTGAGACACTTTCATACCGGTCTTCTACTCCACACGCATGTAAAAAAAGACTTTAAATGATGAGCTTCTATCAGTATCATAGAACTAGTCTCATTAGGACTACAATCATCTACAACTGTTGGAATGCTTGATACAGGACACGCATCTCTGCAAAGATCTGATCCATGCACTTGTGTGTGTGTGTGTGTGTGTGTGTGTGTGTGTGTGTGTGTGTGTGTGTGGGCAGCTCGGAGTGTGGTTTTCTCTGGGTTGTGCCTACTTTGCCCTGGAGGGTTATGAGGGAGCTGCCAAAGCTTTCCAAAGGTGTGTGGGACTCGAGCCGGATGTAAGTATACACACACACACACACACACATTGTCTCTAACTCTATATCATGGAAAAGTAAAATTTTGAGCAGATAACACTCCTGTTAACTCGACCTCTTGCTTTTAGAGTAACAATATTCCTTCTATACAAAAAAGATGTCGCAGCCGATGGCTGCTGTGTTGTTCGTTGCTCACCCATGTTACAGCTGGGATGCCCGGAGCTCCTAAACAGGACAACTCCAGCAGACGTACTCCATACCTCTGTTATCTTCAGTTAAAGTACTGGACATCTTAGTAAAAGGTGTGCTCACCTTTGACCACCAGCAGAGGTTGTTATTCCTGATGCAGCTGAAGAAATTTAACCTCAAGACGGTGATGGTGCACCTCCATCATGGAGTCCATCCTCTGGTCCTCCATCACCGTGTGGCGCGCGCACACACACACACACACACACACACACACACCAGGCAGCGGAACCTGCTATGCTAATGCTATTTGTCCCACCTACCCTTAAAACTGATTTGTCTCCACTATTCCTCCTCCCCACTTTTCAGAATGCAGAAGCGTGGAACAACTTCTCTTCAGCCTACATTCGCCTCAAAAAGAAGTACGTACGAGTAGGAACATGGTGTGTTGAAAATGTTTGTAGCAGCTCCCCCGAAAAAGCGCGAGGAGGAACCCTCCATCTGGATGGACAGTGTGATGGATCTTCATTTCAATGCCTGTGACAGAAATGACTCTGGTGTTGAGTCGTAGGCCACATGTGGAGTACAGAGGTACCCTGTGAGTCTGAATCAGCTTTCTGGCCTGAATCCAGACGCAAGTTCCTGTTAATAACCGTTTGGCACATTCTGCAGAAACATGATGATGTCTTCATCACCTTCCACACTGTCTCCGTCCCTGAGGATCATCGATAGTTGTTTGTGTGCCTTCATGTCCGTCTCCATTTGTTGGTCCGCTTGCCAGATGTTTAAAAATGAGCACTACTATAACTGTAGCTAATGTATTTGGCCCATTGATGTATTTTTGCTTGCTCTTCTTGCTTCATCCTGCCCCCTTTTCACCGGCAGAGACAAAGCCTTCTGCACGCTACGGGAAGCCCTGAAGTGTAACTATGAACAATGGCAGATCTGGGAGAACTTTCTGGTCGTGAGCACCGACATCGGGGAGTTTGCTGAAGCCATCAAGGCGTACCATCGCCTGATGGACCTCAGGGAAAACTTTAAGGACATCCAGGTAAAGATAAATATGTTAAGATTTACAAAAACGATTCGGAGATAGCGGCAAAAGTCAAATGAAATAATCTGATAAGAATCTGCATTTAAAAAAGCTTCAATTTCCACCCTTTATTCTAAAACAGAACTGCAAATTCACATTGCAAAAATACTTCAGAAAGTCAACAAACGGGTTTCTCCTTGAACATAATAAAGAAAAAATACATCACAAAATTTAACCGGATAATCAGAACTTGTTCTCTTCACTACTCAGACGCTCATACTGAGACGCTCACACTCAGTGCAGGTCAAGTAAGTGTATACACTAAATACAGCTAGAAAATAGCAAAGTGCTGTGAGATGAATTTAAAATGGTATTAAAAAGTGAAACACGCACAAATATATTTGTCATTAGCCAATATGGGACAAAGCACAAAATAGATACATAACTGGTAGTAAAATGAATGGTCATGTTACGTTGACGTTGCATATTTTGCCATTAACACTTTTTTTTTCCCGTCTGTGTGCGACCATTTCACACTAAACTCGAACAGACTTCTTTGCTTGCGTCATGTGACTCAACAGCTGCTGGCTGCTCTTTCCTCGTCATTTTTTTGGTCCGCAGCTCATTGAGTGACGTAAACGTGTGACACAACAAATCGATAATACAATTCCTTGCAAACACTTAAAAAACAAATAATTATACTCACTTTTTATTTTGTTTAAACAACATGCATTTTCGACCAGTTCAAATTTGAACCGATTTAGTGTTTGAATAAATATTGCCATGATACCCAGTGAAATGCTTTTGGCCTCAGTCAGTTTAGTTTTAGATTCTAATGCATCCCTTTTAGCAAGAGCGCTGATAAAATATCCTTGACGTTTTCATAGGATCTATTAATATATCCATCCGTCCCTGGGCTTTTATTGTTTCGAGCATGGAGATCTCCCTTTCCTCAATGGTTCCTTAGCTGCTGATTCTGTCCTTCGGTTTATATAGTTATAGGGTTTAGGAACAGTTTTGCATCATCAGAGCAGGTATCAGTGTTTTTGTATAAAGATTTGTAAAATTCTGCAAAGGATTCTGCTATTTTATCTGGTTTTGAAACCAAAAGTTTCTCGACTTTTTACTTATGTACCGACTTAGATGATTGCTTGATTCTTTGGTTTGTGAATCTTTTTTTGTGATAACAGGCTGTTGAGTTCTCTCCGGGTTGGTTAGAAGGCTGGATGACGCTGATAGTTTATGCTTATTTTCCTAGTCTTTTATTTTATCTTCCAATTCTGTTTAGCCTCTTTTCCTAGCAGAAATGAAATAATACGTCCTCTGTTGTTTCGACCGAGGTATTGATATCCTGTGGTAACGGAGGCAGTTATTATCATTAAGGAGTGTCCATTGTTTAGAGGTTGGTCTTTGGCCGACATCCCAGATATATCATCCATTATCCTGTGGATCTGCCTTAGCGGTAAAGAGTGGATCCTTGAACAGGACGCATGTCTGCATGAGTAGACGGTGATCTCTGCTTCCCCATCGATCTACAAGGCCTGTTTCTGGGGATTTACTCATTCTAGAGAGTGGAGCTTTAGAGGGAGGTTGTCGGTCCATTAATTGAGACATTACGCAGTCGATGCCCCCCCCCTCATGTGTGTTGATTCTACTGAAACCCTAAAACTACCTGTTTGTTTTGGTATCTGTTTTGTTGACTTTCCCCCAGCGTGTGCAGTTTATGCGGTTTGTGTCTTTGTGCCTCATCAATTAGGCCTTTTTTAGTCTCTTATAAGTAGATGTGGAAGATGAATTCGTAGACCTCTTTTCTGATGTCTAACCCCGTGCTGGAGTTGGTGTGCTCTTCCATCTACCTGGTCGTCCTCCAATCAGAGTACTGTAGGTTCGATCCCAGGTCCTGCTAACCCGCGTGTCCTTGGGCAAGGCTCCTACAGTGTGTGAATGCTAGTTACTGATGGGCAGGTAGCTCCTGTCATCAGTGTGTGAATGATGACATGATGTGTTGGTGCGATTTGAGTGGTCGGAGAACTAAGAGCGCTCTAGAGTCCATTTCCCATCACAAACCGGAACCGGAGCTGGGAACAAACCGCACCAGAGCCGGTGTGCTGTTTGACCGCCAGGATGCAATGTGCATTTCTCCTCTTGTATTTGAGGATCCCCTGTAATGCAGCGGTGTTACTGTCTCCCCTTTAAAATCTCCCACCCAGTGGGCTCGGCCCCGTTCTGCCAAGGCACCCTGACCAGGTCCAGATTGTTCTGCATCTCACACAAGTGATGAGAAGGGTTGTTTTTCATAGTTTGTCAACACTAACATTGCTTTGTATTATAGTCAAGCGTTCCTTACTAAATTAGTTTTTTAATAGCCAATTTAAAACACTAAATTTACCCTCCATGATTAAGTTAAAACTAGAAACCTTACAACCCAATTTCCGCAGTGCGAGTTTTTGTGTATATCACTAGATAACTGTGGCCTAATTACTGCAAACATTGGAGACCACAGCAGAGATTATACGCAGTGTCGTGCCAACGGCTTCACGAGTGTAAATGTTTGAAGATTGAAACCACATGCGACATAAACGGCTACTTTCCATCCCACTACTCCGTCATTGGCTTCTTTAGTTTAACCGTAGTGAAAGGATTGCATGTGGATTTCAACCCCCATACAGGGACATAGAAGCTGCATGACTTGTGGTTCCTCTTTGAGCACAGACCTGATGTTTTTCCCCCGGCAGATTCTACGGATCCTAGTTCGAGCAGTAGTTGAAAAGCTGACGGACAGGCAGGGCGGGCAGGCCGAGGCGCTGCGGCCCGAGCTGAAGGAGCTGCTGGGCCGGATCAGTTCCCGCCACAGCGGCGACTGCGAGATATGGCAGCAGTACGCTCGGCTGTACGGAGACGGACGCAGCTCCAACCCAGACGACAACCAAAAGGTGGCGTTTGACATGTTTTGACCTGCGCAACCACTTTCACATGCCGCTCGCGACCATAAAAAGAAGATACACGACTGTCTTTGACTTGACTGCAGCCACTTATCAACCTGCTGGGGCTGTGTGGGGTTTTGCAGGCTCTACAGTTCCTGTCTAAGGCCCATCGGTGCAAAGTTCAGAGTAGCGGTTGGGAGAAGGAACCTGCTCTCATCATGGAGGTGATCCTCCGAGCCATCGACATGGGTGAAGGTGAGCGCATGAGACCCACCAACCGCTGTTTGATTCTAGGGAATCTATGAATGACCTTTTGATCCGCTGCAATGAGTGAGAGAAATTTACTTTATCAAAAAGCCCCAAGTATTTTACACCATACTGCTGTTTTTAAAGCATTTTTAATTTTCTTTTATATATTTGGTTTAAAGCTAGCCTTTTTATTTTTTTCTGTAATCAGTTCTTGTGTTCAAAATAATAATTGAACTCCATACAACTCTAGTGTTTTAAAGGAGATCGTATTTCCTGTTTTTTCTATTAATTCAGCTCGTGTTTTAAAGAGGATGAATTTTTTGTTCCCGGACCAAAGCGCCTCGTTTTAGACGGTCACGGCTCTTTTATTCCGTCTCTGCGCTCGGCTAAGCTCCTCCCACTATGAGGCAGAACAGTTTTAACTTTTAAAACCATTTATTGGATTAATCATTTTTTTCCTTGACACGTGTTCTAATATTATCGTGTAGAGGTTATATATGCCGTAGAGCGCTACACGTATGGAATTATATGATAAGCAAATTGTTAAACAAACCAGAACCTGCTTATAGAGGTTCTATAAGCCCGTTGCCTTCTTTAAATCCGCCTCACGAGGTGGTCACATGCAGGGTTTCCCCCAACAGCTCTGCCTTGTCTGGAGTTAATTTGTGGAATTTCTTGCCTCCTTAATGTGTTGGACACAGTTGTGCTGTGCTGGGGCCGGGTTGCAGACCAATAGATTATTTCTGCTTTTAATCACTTATATTATTACATATGGTTTTATATTGCTGTTGATATAACGTTTGAGCATTATTTAGATCTGTGGCTGATAACGTTTTAAACTTCTCTTGTGACGGATAATCTGACATTTTATAAACTAAATAGTTCATTCATTCAAATGTTTTTGCGTAACCAACTCAGAAATCCTCGAAGGAACCTTGTTTAAAATGTTTCTACGTTGGCTTACACTTCATCATCCTTGTACCAAATGTCAGTATGGGTATAGAAGCGTAAATGTAATGTCACTCTATAGAGTTGAAGTGACATCTCAATGTTAACGGTTACCCGGGAAACGGCGTGCTGGACGCAACTCTATTTCTGCCAGTGATGGTCAGCTTTTGGACCAAAATGAGTGCGTCATGAATGCTTATTCTCTAATGGGTGCTACTATTTAATTACTTGTTAAACGTATACCGTTCATTAACCAGGAAAGTGAAGTCCGAAGCTCTTTGGATGAGCGGTTCTCTGAAGCAGCATCAAGGAATCCTTTAAACACTCGAAAGAGTAAAATGAGGACATAACACAAAAGCAACTAATCCAACCTGTTTTTGATCCTCTGAATCTGTTTCTTAGTGACCTTCAATTACTGTGAGAAGAAAAGCAATTCAACAGAAGCTCTTCAGATGCTCTCCTCCACCCGCCTCAGCCTCAAGAGCCTGGCCAGCAAAGCTAAGGTACCGTTACAATGTCTATGATGGCTGTCAGTTAACGTGTTCATCACAAAACATGTATTTCCAAAATATGTCGGACACACAAGGAATTTGACATCAGACAGTAAGACAATGGGGAACAAGACCGATACGACAACATGTGCAAGAGAAATGAAATGTGAGGCTATGGGTTAGGGGGGTAGAGCATAAACCATTTAAAAATAAAGTGCACCAACGAACAGATGACGGGAGACCCGCCCGTCACCGCTGTGGCAAAGACTAACGTGGTAACCTGTAGCTAGCTGCTAAGCTACATCCATCTCAACATCTACCCTGCAGAGGACCACCACTGTGTCCCTAATGGAAAACCTGATGTCCAAATGTGGGGAGATTGTTGGCACTTCAAACACAGCTGTTAAATGATGGAGAGTTGAGAGCAAAGACTCGCTAGTTACACATGTTCCACCCGTCCTAGATGATCAAGTGGAGTTTTGTTTTTAAAGAATATTGTCTAAAATACTCACTTTCTAAAGTAATCGTTAATTCATAAGACTTTTTTTTCTTTCAAAAGAAAACCAAACTTTTAATCGCAATTAATGAAAATGAATGAGATTGGTAAATTGTTTCTAATTGACAGTCCTGGATATTATACTTGAGCGTAAGCTTTTTTTTTTGATTACTCTAAATCACATATGTCAAGCTGTTGTGAGAATAACAGAAAGGTCCCCACGTGTTTCTCCTGTATCGATTGGTTTTGTACGCCGTCGGCTGCCTCCATGTGATTTTAATGAACCTGAAATCACTTCGTCTAAATCAAGGAATTGCCTGGACCAAAAATAGGAAATAAAGTGCTTGCACCAGGTCACACTGGACAATAATAGCTCCGTTACTTGGTGGGTATTTCCATCAAAGGGGATCTATATTTATTGCTGAATGCTGTGTAGTTCTATACTTGTGTAACACGATAAAAACCGCCTGCTGTCTCACTCGGCTGCTGCGCTTCTCTGCGTCCTCATTGAACGAATGGCAACCGCATGTTCTCTGCACATCCAGATCAGAGACGATTAACCTGTCAAATGAACAATGTTGACAACCTAATACATTATATTTAATCATTGATCTGTTCCAGCAAATGCACACGGATGTGGCGACGGGTCTGATCCACGGCGAGCTGCAGGACGGTGTCGCTGCTTTGGAACAACTCATCACTAAGCTACAAGAGCTGGGCGAGAAGCTGCGTGGCCAATCGCAGTGACCGTCGGCTGTAGTGAAGCCTCATCAGACGAGGGTCACGTGTGACGATTGAGGATGACAACAATTTTGTAATTGATTTTTTATTTTATTAATACTTCTATATCCACATTGGAATGTAAACTGACTTTAAGGCATCAAATATTAAAATATTTAAAATGTTTAAATGATCTTAACTTTTCTTAGTAGTAGTATTTAGTAGTGTAAATGTTTTAAGTGTCACATATAAAAATAAACAATCTGACGCGAGCTTACTGTACTTCTGCATCCCGACTGTGAGGATGTCAAAGATGCAGCTTTCAACCCGACGTTGAAGATAAATAGGCTGCAGAGCTCTAGAAGCTCCCCATGTGCCCAAGGACAAGTCGACATGGACTGAATGGTGACATCATTCCTTTACGCATTGTGACCCGTTAATCAAGGGCTGAGTGTGATGGGGGATGTCGGCTCATGAAAACAGAAACATAACCTCGAAAAGCAAAAGGGTTTTACAATCTTTACAACAGAGGACAACCTCTGTTCTTTGACTTTGCTTTGGAGAAGGAAGAAGACGTTACAGTAAAAGTTGACATAACCTCTGGAAGAGCCACTGAGCGGGGATGCTTCCAACATACAGATATTCAATAAATGTTTGATTTATAGGAGAGGATCCAAATGACAACCAACGGAATGTGAACGTACGTGAAGTGGATCCAGGATGAAGGGAATGGATGCTGTCTCGTTCTTAGTTTTCCTTTTCACCCCAATAAAAACTATTCATACTTATGATGCTCCTCAAGCTGAATGCGAGAGATTTAAACACTACTTTGGCAACAATCCACTTTATCTTCCAATGACGTCACCATTGTGAACACACTCCATTTCAGAGTTTAGTAATTCGCACCAACGCCACACTGCTCCGCTAATAAAGACCACAGTGCACACTGATGCGCTGGGGGAGAGATGGTGAGTGTGTGTGTGCACACACACACACACCCACACAAGCTTGCTCCTGCAGTTCCCACAATCTTCCTTATTTGTTTCCTCACCAAGCAGAATGACCTTGCAATTGCGCAGGGTTTTTATTTTTTTGCCATGTATCTTGTAATTTATTGAAGGTATAGCCCACTGTGATAAGAATGGAAAGGACTTGTTTAGGATGGGGATAAATATTAAATATCGGTTATAGCCCCCTTTGAGGATATAGACCTTTTTATATGCATGTCCATCAGTCTCCCGTTGAACAGAAAGATCAAAAAAGAAAATGTGTCCTCTGCCTCTTTGCTGCGCTCGCCCACCAACGCATGTCAAGTCCTAAAGTTTGAATTTTAGTGGTGAGGCTGTGTAAGTTATTGGATTTTAGGATAATTTATTCTGCAACACTGCAATCCACAAGCAAATTGAGTTTGATAATCAAAAGCTCTTAGTGCTCATTTAGGGAGTCACTGTCTTGCGTGCAAGGCCAAAGGAAAATCCGAAAGTGTCAAGCAGACAGACGCAGGTCTGATAAGGATGAGATTTAGAGACACACCAAGCACCACACAACACTCACGCTTTGTTCGTTATATTCACATATGTTAGAAGACCACACATTGCATGTGATTGGATCTTGTCTTGTGGCGAGAGGACCTGCTGCTCCTCGACGCCAGTTTAGGGCCAATAGAAATCTTTTCTTTTTTATCTAACAAAAATGCATACAAAATGTAATGTTCATCCTGATGTTAGTGAGTTGTTGTTCCGGCCTGCGGGTCGACAGAACTGCTCCTGCCTTTGCAAACGCAGCGCTTATACTTGACCTGTGATCTGACAAATCTACCAGAATGAGAGAAGTCGTTTGGCTGAATCCTTCCAGATGTTCCCAACCAGGCTTCCAATTTTGATCATGATCTTTCAAGTTGTAGCTCATTTTTAATAAAAGAAACTGTTCCTGTAGTGCATTTTTTTTAATTTAGGTCGTACGTATGCATATAGCAGCCACAAATTCACTGGACAGATCACAAGGCTGATCTACTAAAGGTTGAACATGAACCATCTTGATGTAAACCAATACTCCACTTCCTCCTGTCTAACTGGAGTCCACGTCTGTCCTGCTGTCCGCCCGTCCAGCCAGAGATGAGCAGTATTTCACAAAAAAATTGACAAACCATGCCTAAGTTTGGTACGGTTCTGACTAATGCTCAGAAAAGGCTTGTGTGTTCCGCTGTCAATTAAAAATGAATTAGACTACTTACGAGGACTTAAGTTACAACCAAGAGTTGAATCTGTGTGTCTGCAGCCAAATATGCATTCAGCTCATAATGATGCAACATACAACATACAGTAGGAGGTCATAAGGCTGATGGTCATAGGGCTCATTCCCACAAAAATGAATTGACCCCAAACAGCGTCTGAGTAAAGAAAAAACACAAAGTACATATTTATATCTTCTCCAATTAAACTACCCTTTATACAACTTTCGAACAATGTTTGTCCTTGATGGAAGAAGGCCCTGAGTGGATGCCTAAGATCCAGGCTGAATGAATTCATAAACTCTGTCCAGATTCTAAAACATTGCATCATCTGCCATAACACATCATGGCTGCAGCCCTCCTCAGAGCTTGTTTTTTCCCACAAGTTTGGCAAAGGGCTCCCAGCCTCGATCCTCTTTCCCAGGGAAGCTATTTCGCAGTCTGTCTCCAGGTTCTGCTAACCATCACTTTTTGTGGGCCAGAATTCAGCAGCAGTTTCCACAGACCGAATGTGTTGTAAAAGCACAAAACTACTAACAAAAAAAGAGCACACAGCTTCCATCTACACTGGTCAAAACTATTTAAGGAACAATCTTTTTTCAGAGTATGGCATAAATTCAATTGCACTTCTCTGGTAGCAGAGGGGAGTGTCAGTTTCAGCTGCATTAGTGTTGATGGGATTAACACAGATTAAATGTTTGGGCCCCACCGCCGTAACTAAATGGTCCATGTTGAATTTTTTTTTAGATTTTATTTTTAATAATAGAATTAAGAAAATTGAACCAGATCATGTGAACCAGATTGCTCCATCAGACAAAAACAAATAAAATGTGCTATCACTTTGTTAGAACAATGCAAATAGTTGTGCAAAAAAAGAACTGGTATTTGTCAAAAATCTCTTTTTGTAATAGCCTAATTAACATGTTTTGTAGTGAATATCTTTTCAGCATAATAACAAAGTTCAACCTGTGAAAAAAAAAATTCAAACATTGGCAATAAAGTCTTACGTCTCAGTGTCCTTTAGCAAGACACAGTGTTTCACAGCAGCATACTGCTCCTCAATTACTAAGGATGGGTAAAATGCAGAGAATAATTTCCCCATGTGGGATTAATAAAGGATTATAAATAAAATACTAAAATTAAACATTTGAGAACCACTGGATTAACAACAGGTGCACTAGAGGAGCAACAATGAATGACACAATCCCCAAAACATGACTGGTTTTGCAGGTGGAGGCCAATTCAAGTTTCTCCCTCTTGATATCTGACTGGTTTTCCACGAGGGTTGGCTTTAGCTAGAGTCATAACTGGGCACGTCCGTTGCTTGCGCCCTGTGCTTTTCACAGATGAGAGCAGCATCCCCCTAAACACCAGTGATGGACATGGAAGGGTCTGTACAAGCCAGCCTGCATAAAGCCTGGAACATGGTCCAGCATGATCGGTTTGGTGGTGGTTTGTGACGGTCTGGGGAGGCAAATTCATGGAGGGACATACTGGCCTCTACAGGCTAGAGAAAGGCAGTCTAACTGCCATTCGGTATTGGGATGAAATCCTTGGACCCATGGTCATACCCTCGCTGGTACAGTGGGTTCTGAGTTGAATGGCTGTCATGATCACCTGACTGTCAGAAGTGGGATTGTGGCACTCCGTGGACACTGAGAAAGAGGCCGGGAAGGTGGGTCCAGCCACGAAAGGTAATGCCACGCAGACAGGCCAGAGATGACCAGCAGGAGCAGGAGGAAGGAGCCAGATGTGGAGAATCGGTTGAAACTGCTGGGAGACCGGACCTCGCGGCTCTGTCTGGTCTGTTTCAGAAGTCCCTGCAGACCCAAGAACGTGAGTCGATCAAACACAAACAGAGGTGGCGAAATGTGCAGATACAACTCAACGACTTCCGGAATGAGCTAGAGCAGAGGGGTGACAGAAATGGAGGGCCACCTTCGACCACTCCATCGGCACCTGCAGCACCGCTATCAAATCCCTCGCCGCCTGCAACACCACCAGTGACACCGTCTCCAGCCACAGAGAGCCGGGCAGCTATACCAAGGCTGGAAGAAGGGGACGACATGGAGCAATACCTCACTACTGGCTACGGCCTACAGATGGCCCCAAGTTGACTGGGCTATTTTTCTGGTGCCTTATCTGACTGGAAAGGCACGGGCTGCCTATGTAGCCATGGATCCAGGTGATGCTTTGGATTACTCCAAGGTAAAAAATGCCATCCAGGCAAAATATGAAATCAGTGTTGAAGTATACCGACAAAGGTTTAGAAACCCAAATAGGCAACCAGGGGAGACCCCTAGAGAGTTTTATAATAGACTAAAGGACATGTACACCAAGTGGATTAAGCCAGCCGACAGGACGGTGGAGGAAATCGGGGAGATCCTCATCTTGGAGCAGTTCCTCCATTCCCTGTCTCCGGATGTGCAAGTTTGGGTAAAAGAGCATGACCCACACACGGGATTTAAAGCAGCAGAGCTCGTTGAGGCTTTCCTGGCTGCTCACCGAGGACCAAAAGACCTGCAGCAAGGTGCCAGCAGACCACTGACAATGGGTAAGTCTGGCGGTTATGGGAGTGGAGTTGGTCCTAGAAATAGCGAGAAGAGAAGGAGTCCAAACACCAGATGTTACCCACCACAGCACACGTACGTCATACATTCCAGTCCTTGTACAGGTATAACCCCCATGAATAAGGACAGTGTTGTATGTCACTATTGTGGCAAGCCAGGGCACCTTATTAGAGATTGCCCGGTTAAGAGAGCAAAGAGCTCTGTGTGTTCCGTCCAGACCCTTACTAGAGGGCCAGAATATGTCGGCAAGGTGCAGACCATAGAAGTAACGGTAAACGGCAGGCCAGCAAGGGCTCTTCTTGCACCCAGCACCCAGATTCTTGTGCAACCCCACGTGGAGATCAGCCTGAAACGCTGACAGGGGAACGCCTCAGGGTGTGCTGTGTCAACGGAGATGAGCATGTGTACCTGGTAGCCGAAATCTGTCTCACAGTGAACAGAAATAACTATAAACTAAGAGCAGTTCCCAATGATTTAAAACAGCTGCAGAGGCAGGATAAGTCCCTAAAAGACCTCTTCAGCAAGGCTGTGAAAGTTGATGGCGTGAGTCCCGTCCAAGCAAAAGCACTGTCGGGAGAATATTACTTTGTGCAACAAGGCCTGTTATATCACCAGCCTGAAGGGCACAGCACTAAGCAGCTAGTGATCCCAAGTAGCCTAAGACCAAAGATTGAGCTTAGGACATGACATCCCCTGGGCTGGCCATTTATCCATCCATCCATCCATCTTCAACCGCTTATCCGGGGTCGGGTCGCGGGGCAACAGCTCCAGCAGGGGACCCCAAACTTCCCTTTCCCGGGCCACATCTACCAGCTCTGACTGGGGGATCCCAAGGCGTTCCCAGGCCAGTGCAGAGATATAATCTCTCCACCTAGTCCTGGGTCTTCCCCGGGGCCTCTTCCCAGCTGGCTGTGCCTGAAACACCTCCCTAGGGAGGCGCCCAGGGGGCATCCTCACCAGATGCCCAAACCACCTCAACTAGCTCCTTTCGACGCAAAGGAGCAGCGGCTCTACTCCGAGCTCCTCGCGAATGGCTGAGCTTCTCACCCGATCCCTAAGGGAGACGCCAGCCACTCTCCTGAGGAAACCCATTTCGGCCGCTTGTACCCGTAACCTAGTTCTTTCGGTCATGACCCATCCTTCATGACCATAGGTGAGGGTAGGAACGAAGATTGACCGGTAGATCGAGAACTTTGCCTTCCGGCTCAGCTCTCTTTTCGTCACAACGGTGCGGTAAAGCGAGTGCCCCCGCTGCTCCGATTCTCCGGCCAAACTCACACTCCATCTTCCCCTCACTCGTGAACAAGACCCCGAGGTACTTGAACTCCTTCACTTGGGGTAAGGACACATTCTCTACCTGGAGTAGGCAATCCATCGGTTTCCTGCTGAGAACCATGGCCTCAGATTTAGAGGTGCTAATCCTCATCCCGACCGCTTCACACTCGACTGCGAAACGCTCTAGTGAGAGTTGGAGGTCACAGACGGAAGATGCCATTTTTGCAGATGATGTGGTCCTGGCCATTTAGGTAGTGTAAAAACACTAATAATAGCTAGCCGATTTTTTTGGCCAGGCATATATACCAAGTTATACAAATACTGCAAAACCTGTCCCACATGTCAACCCAAGCACAAGGTCAAGTGTTTCCCACTTCAGCCTCTTCCAGTCATTGATGTGCCATTCACCAGGATAGGAATGGACATTGTAGACCCCCTAGAGCGCATACAAGCAGGTCACCAATTCATACTAGTGATCTGTGATTACGCCACACGCTACCCCGAAGCTTTTCCCTTACGTAAGCTCACACCTGCCACGATTCTTATACAGTTATTTTCCAGGGTAGGGATTCCCCAGGAGATTATACCTGATCAAGGAACAGCATTTCTTTCAAACACAATGAAGCAAGTGTATAGCTTGTTGGGTATTATAAGGTATTATAGGGCTGCCAATGTATATTATAGGGCTGCCAATGGCAAGGATTGGGACCGTTGGCTCCCCTGCCTCATGGTTGCCTACCGGGAGGTTCCCCAAGCCTCAACAGGGTTCTCCCCATTCAAACTCCTGTTTGGTAGACAGGTAAGGGGCCCTCTCGATCTGCTCAGAGATATCTGGGAGTCACCAAAGCCTACCACTATCGACATTCTCCCCTATGTCCTCACCATGAGGGAGAAAATGGAAGAAATGACCAACCTAGTGAAAGACAACCTTCACGAAGTGCAACAAACCCAAACCCGGTGGTACAATAAGAAAGTGAGGCAGCGAAACAGAAAGTTCTACTACTCCTGCCATCAGAGGAGAGGAAGCTGCTGGCCAAGTGGCAGGGACCTTACAGCATCAGCAGGAAGCTGGGGGCCACCACCTATGAGTTGGACATGCCAGAGAGGAGAAAGAAGCGGCAGATATTTCACATTAATATTCTGAAGGAGTGGCACGAGAGAGACATTCCAATAAGCCAACAGCTGCTGGTACAAGCAGTGACGGAGGACGAAGACACCCCAGAGCAGTTCTTCCTTACAAACCATCGAACCGGTGAGATTGACCTTACACATCTCACCCCCCAACAACAGCAGGAGTTGCAGGCTGCGCCTGATGGGCTCTTCAGCGACCAGCCTGGAGCCACATCCATGGCTGAACACAACGTCCTGCTGAAAGACACCACCCCAATCCGGCATCGGATGTACAGAATTCCGGAGCGAATGTTACCTGCCCTCCAGGAGGAGCTGCAGGTGATGCAAAGACTTGGAGTGATTGAGCGGTCCGAGAGTGCCTGGAGCAGTCCTGTTGTCCTGGTTCCAAAGAAAGACGACACCATGTGTTTCTGCATCGATTTAGGTCAGGTAAATGCGCAATCACATTTTGATGCATAACCCATGCTCAGATTGGAAGACCTTATCGAGCACCTTGGGAAGGCGCACTTAATTTCCACCTTGGACCTGTGTAAAGGTTATTGGCAGGTGCCAATGGCTAAGGAGGCCAGGCCCTGCACAGCCTTCAGAACACCCTAGGGCCTGTTCCAGTTCAAGATGATGCCGTTTGGCCTACAGGGTGCGCCCGCGATTGATGGACCGTGTGCTGGATGGGGCGGGTGCCTTTTCCGGCGCCTACTTGGACGATATCGTCGTTTTCAGTGCTATCTGGGAGGAGCACCTTAAGCATCTTGGTGAGGTGCTATGCCGCCTACACCAGACAGGACTGACTGCCCAGCCTAAGAAATGTGCTTTGGCCCAGCGGCATCTGGGACATGTCCTGGATCGGGGGCTGATCAAACCCCAAAGGAACAAGATTGAGGCGATCCGCGACTGCCCGCGGCCGCAGACCGAGAATGATGTCCGGTCCTTTTTGGGATTGGCGGGGTGGTACCTAACTTTGCCAGTAGAGCAGCAGCCCTCACAGACCTATCCAGGAAGGCCGGTCCTGTAAGAGTCAGATGGGAAGGACAGCATGAGGAGGCCTTCACGGACTAAGAAGGCAGTGTGTAGTGACCCAGTGCTGCAGAGCTTTACCCAGCCCTGGACTGTCCAGACCGATGCCTCGGGAATTGGTCTGGGGGCAGTACTACTCCAGGGTGAGGGGGATCATCAACGACCGGCGGCTTTCATAAGCCGTAAGCTGTTTCCCCGCTGTTTTCCATCCGCAGGATGGGGAACCAGGCGGCCGCAGCCCCGCAGCTCAGGCAGCAGGTACTACCTGTTAGGTAGAGACTTTGTTCTTGAAACAGACCACCAGGCCTTGAAATGGCTTGGCAAGATGAAGGGCACTAATGCACGTATAACACGTTGGTTTTTAGCTTTGCAGCCCTACAGATTTAAAGTGCGATTCCGCGCCGGCAAAGAGAATTTAGTGGCAGATTTCCTGTCAAGAGTCTCTGTAGGTGGAAGGAAGAGTGAAAAGGAGGCGCCTTTTCCCCAAATGGACTGGCAAGTGGGCTAGTTCATTCCTTGTTTGGGAAAGAACCCCTAGGCAGTTGGTTTCTCACAATCAGCCCACTTGACTGGAAGGCTGTATAAAGGCAAGGGGAAAGGTAAATGCCGGGGGAGTCTGGAGTGAAGTCACCTGCAGAGAGGTTGTCATTATTTGGTTCCTTTTATTTATTTTTGTCCATTAAAAGTGTTTGTTTTTTCTCTCTTTTCCTGAAGACCACCGAGGATAATAAAACTGAATGGTTAATCGCATCCCAGAGCGCTGTTTTTCTCGACTGCACCTCATCCCAACTCAAACCTCAGTGAGTCCTTGACGCCACCATCCTGTGTAGGCTACGTCACACTGACCTAAACCCTACCCTAACAAGCAGAATAAAGATTTTAAATGACTACTAATAATAATAACTGTAGTAGATATAGTGAATTACCAATCATAACAAAAGCAGAGCTGCGGTTAGAAAAAGTAATGTGACTACTAGTAATAATGAAGAGTAGCCGTGGATATCCGCAGGGGCCGACTGGGGGAAAAAACGTGGTCCGGGAGTTACTGTCAAACAGCCCCGCTCAATACATGGCACGTTGCCCACTCAATGCATCCCACGCAGACTAAGAGTTCTGGTTCTACAGAGGAGGAGCTTGATAACTGATCTAACTGCTCTAGCTGCCATCCTACTTTCTAAAACTCTAGGAACAAGTAACCCAGCATTTGTGGAGCACAGCTCTCTGGTAGGGTAATATCGTACTATAAGCTCCTTGAGATACGACAGTACCCTGACCGGTTAGTGCTTTGTAGGTGAGAAGTATTTTAAATCACATTCTTGATTTAACAGGGAGCCAGTGTAGATAAGCTAATACAGGAGTAATAAAGTTAGTTCTTGTTCATACACATGCTGCACCATTCTGGATGAAGTCAAGAGACATTAGAGCAGCCTGATAATAAAGAATTCCAGTAATCTAGTCTAGAAGTAACAAATGCATAAACTCATTTTTCTGCATTACTTTGAGTGCCTAACTGTTTATACATAGGCGAACAAAGGCAGTCCATGAAGTCTACACTGTAACAAATTGCTGTAAATTTACGGTGCATTTCTAACGGTATCTTACAGTATGTCATAACTGTAACATAGTTAAATTTCCATCCCTTGCTTGTAAATTAACGGCCAATGTTATGAATAAACTTTAATCTTTACATTCCAGCCACTGAAATGATGGCAAAGGTGGCGCATGGTATAGGGAGGGTGTGCTGTGCAGCGCAAGGTCGACGGTTTGAATCCTGGCTGCTCCCTGTGCCAAGTCGAAGTGTCCCTGAGCAAGACACCTAACCCCCAATTGCTCCACATAAAATTATGTCAAACCATGGGCGTTTTGGATAAGAGTGACAGCTACATGTATAGTAATGTCCATCCATCCATTTTCAACCACTTATCCGGGGTCGGGTCGCGGGGGCAATAGCTCCAGCAGGGGACCCCAAACTTCCCTTTCCCGGGCCACCTATAAGTCAAAATCATCATCGTATCTCATGAGATACCATCTCATTATGATGACTTACAGGACCTGTTTTTCAGTGGCCGACATGGGCTTCCATACATTAACCTACAACAGATGTAGATAGATTGTGATTCACTGGACTTGTATGTGTATTTCCACCACCTCATAAAATATATGTAACATGCAGTTGAATTACGGTAGTCTGCTATTATTGTAAATTGACAGCTTTAACTGTTTATTCATGACATTGGCCGTTAATTTACAAGCAAGGGATGAAAATTTAATTTATGTTACAGTTATTATGACATACTGTAAGATACCGTTAGAAATGCACCGTAAATTTACAGCAATTTGTTACAGTGTACTCACAAATGTAAAAACACAGACTTGGCAATCGTCATCCTCCCAGTCGCCTTATTGGACCATGAGGAATGAGTGTTTTAGTAAAGCTCTGGGAACAAGATAATGAGCACAGTGGAAATTTAGAAATCTTGTCAGGCATTTCATAAGTTAAGTTAAGTTTAACTGCTTCAACAGCAAACATTTTCCATTGCTTTTATATATATATACACTCAGTAACTCTGTGTGTGGGCGGCGGGTCCCCTGACACCCTTGGGCCCCAAAAAGCCCTCAGCGGATGTAGACACCCCCTCCCGACGTCACGGCTGGAGGCTGGCTGCTCGCGCGGAGTTGACTCCGTTCACCTCCGACGGAGACGCTTTCCTGGAGTTCTCGGGCTTCTCAGACCGCGGACCAAGTCCAATCTCGCCCGGAGGAAGCTGCGGCGGTTCGGTGGGCCTTCGTGGTGGAGGGAGGAAGAAAACGGAGCTACACTCACACGTTTTTGTGTCCACTATTCATAATTTACTCAAGTTTCAAAGTAAAAGCAACGTTGTGTTGTTATGTAGCGGCAGCTAACGAGGTGTTTTAACACGCCGTGTCTAAAGACAGTGACATGCTCGGGAATACGATCGTTTTCCTTAACTAACGTTACTTGTGCGAATTGAAAGGAGTGTTTCACTGAGCCGAAAGGAACCCGGACCTTGTTTCCCTGAGAAGTTTTTTATTTTCCCTTTTGGCTTCTCATTCGGTGCGGATATGGCCCGGATAAGATGGGGCCTCTTATTTTCGATCGGCTTCTTTCTCTCCCCGCTGCGCGTGTCCCCGGAGCCGCAGCGGAGGCAGGCCGGCTTCAGGAGGCTGTACGCGCCGCAGCCCGGCCCGGCGGCGGCGGCCGCAGCGGGCGGCGGCGCGCGGCTCAGCTCCATCTCCACGGGGCGGCCGCACGCGCGCAACGTGGAGCTCACCGCTAACTACGGCGGCCAGGTCCGCACCCGCAGGATGGGGAACCAGGCGGCCGCAGCCCCGCAGCTCAGGCAGCAGCAGCAGCAGCAGCAGCTCGTCACGCTGTCGGGGTAAGAAACTCTGGACGGGTGACAGCGAGGAGGAATGTGGGCTGGTGGGGAAATGAAAAGGGACCCAATGGCCTCCCGTGATGTCACCGAGTCGTAATGACCAAGTTGTAGACTTTGGGGAAAGTATTTCCAGAGTAACGTGGGCTTCACCTCTGCGCCATTAGTCCGAAGGCTGACTATTAAAACCTTAACTTGTGGCACGGAATTAATTGAATTCTTATGAGTCCTCCGTGTGTCTTCGGTGAAGTACAAGTCACTGATGTGTGTTCGCTATCACGCTCATGCGACGGTTCAATGGTGTGACCTAAATGAACTGCTGGATGTCTATGCGCTATAATGCAGTTATTCACTGGTGTTATTTCCGTGGCTCTCAAGCCTTGAACGCGCTTGAAGCTGTAAATCATTTGCACACAGCATGGTCATGTAGCTGTCGTGTATTTGTGCCAGTGGAAATCAGCACATGGAGGGTATCTGCGTGCCTTCCGGTGAGGTTTTTCCTGCGTGTACCAGCAGAGTAGCCGGGTCATCTTGTTAGGTGTTAAGCCGTGAAGATTTGGAGTGTATCTCGTATCATGAATGTAAGCCGGTAAAGATTGGCAAAAAACACGCGTGTGTCTGTGTAAATGCAATATTTTGTTTCCAACATGACAGACCTAAAATTAAAATAAATCAATTAAATGCAGTTCTAAAAACCAACTGCTTGTGCAGCAGCTCGTAAAATCACTGCTCAGTCATTTAGTAGTTGATCACTTTTGATCACTAAATCCCTTTAAATGTGTGAACCAGGTTTGTTTCTGTTTGAAGCATTTAAAGTCCCCCAAAAAACACAGTTTTACATGGTGAAGAATGGACTTTCACAAAACAATAAACCTTTGTAACTTTTCATCACAAAGGTCTAGATCGTATTAACCAAAGTACACATTAAATTCATACACAAATAAAATTGGCCTGAATTTCTGTTGGGTTTAGAGCATGAACCCAAATAACTTTTTATCACGTCTACCTACCTAATACATCTAATCAAACGTACAGCGGCCGCTGCTTCTTCAACATTTTGTACAGGGCCTATTAAGCCAAATTGCAGCTCTGAAGTATTCAAGTCCTATCAGATAATTTGGTCTTTAAATATCTTGTGTGCTAAGTTTGGTCATTTTTGCTCATGCGTTTTCATGACGCTGTTTGACAAAACATGAAAAGCTCTGTGGGCTGGCATCATAGGCGTCTTACTTTTTTAAGAACCAGATGTTGATCGGATTTACCTACTAAGAGAAACAAGCCAAAGTATAGAGACATTAACTTCCTGTTACCAGGAAGACTGTGTTTCATAATCAGCTTGTAGACGTCTTCAGGCCCCGAGTTTCTTGGGACCAAGTGCAGTCGAGTTACATCCTTTCATTTGTTCATGGCAAAGGAAAAAAAGGTTTTCTTTATTTAAATTTTTTTGTACATTCTAGATTAACATTTAAGACATCAAAACTATGAATGAGCACAAATGGGATTATGTGGTAAACCATATAATTTTAGATTCTTCAAAGTAAATCTACCTCGCGAAACTGATCCTAAGAGTGTGCAAAGCTGTCATCAAAGCAAAAAGTCTAAAATGTCACACTTTTTGTTCACCACATAATTCCATATGTGTTTCTTCATAGTTGTGTTGTTTTCAAAAAGTGAAAATAAAGAAAAAACATTGAGCGTCTTTTCACCAATACTGTACATACCAAATTGTCATGCAGCTAGCCGAATCATAGGATTGGGGCCAACTTTTAACTCCGCAACTAAACATCCCTCGTAGAATGCAATTTTTGCACCTTGCTTGTAGGGCTGGGCGGTATGAAAATTCGATATCAAATTCATATCTTGGTATTTTATAAGATTCTAGCGGTTTGAAGGAAATGCAGTTAGATACACTTATCTGCCTGAGTGTTCCAACTAATATAACCAGTCAATTAGGCCCTTTTATACCACACACATTGCTGATTGGTGGATATGACCCTTCAATTCAAAATCTTAAAAAAAACACATTTAAAAAAAGAATAAGAAGAGGGAACAAATAGAGGTCACCATGCTGTGTTTGGTCCGCCAGCTTAACCGAAGCTGCTCAGATTGTGAACCTTAACAACTGTCCGATGTTTGACCCGTGAATACAGTTCAGCTGGGATTGGCTGTTACCCTGAAACTGCACCTTCATCACTGGGCTGCAGGCTTTTTGTTTTATTCAGAAAATGTCACACAGTGGACATATGAAGCAGATGCTGCTGGTAATGCGGCTCGTAATATAATCAAGTCAAGTGCGCTAACAATCTTATGGCTAATTGTAGGAGCTAAGTGATTTCATTTCAATGGCCTTCATGCAGGATGTGTACAAACCACTGTTTCTCATCAACTTCTTCTTGGCTCAAAGCTAAATGTGTGGGGACCGACATTTAAATGCAATGAGCGGCCAGGAATGGCCAAACTCATAGACGCAGTGATTTCACAGCCGACTCTCAAGTGGTCGATCAGTAGACCAACGGAAAAAAAAAGACATGGAGTAAAAAAGATGAGATGCATGATCAACAAGGATGTCTCATGTCTACCCGATGTTATAATACGGGTAGATGAAATGCAGCACTCTGATTGGTTGAGAGTACGTCACAGGCTGAACATTATTGAGCCGTAATGTACAGTACCTGTTTGCATTGATCTGAGCGTTCCACATCCCTGCACACCCAAAATGAGTCACGGTTAGTTATCGTGTGTCGACCCTCAAATTGTTACGTTATTGGACGATAAAGTACAGCTTCTCGTACCTTATTGCTTAATTAAACCCTCTGAGGCAAATTTGTGATTTGGGGCTGTATAAAAACAAATGTTATGCATAACTCCTAAAACGGTCCAAGGGGCGCCAACCGACGTCATCATCTAATTGGGTTTCTTCGATGATGATGTGAGTTGTGAGGTCACAAGTTTGTCCACCTTCCAACAGCCTCAAGCAAGACTGTGTGCAACCTTCCCTAAACCAGAACTAAGCCGATGAGATTCAGGTTAAAGAACCAGACTAAACACAACACCTGATTACCATATCCAAAAGTCCTCGCCTTTGCATTGGTATTTAGTACCACAAGGGTCCAGATCTCATGAGTTCTGTGTTTGGGGTGGTACTCAAGTCAAACATCTGGGGAGGATTGTTGGAGGCCAGACGATTTCTGCCACGTCAGATAACCATGATGGAACATTTACAGACTGTAAAGCCCTCTTAGGCCAATTTGTGATTTTGTGACACACAATGAAATTAGTTAAAAATAAATATTTATGATGACTTAACGTTCAAACTCTTGAGCATTGTGGACAACAATTTAAATTAGGTCACAGATATCTGATGAAACTTGACGTGGCCTATTTATTACCTAAAATGTATATAGAAACAGCCAAATCCGACCGGCAAGTGATGGATTTGTCCAATCAGGTGTCCGAAGGGTTGATATTTGAGTAGAAGAGATAAGTGGCAGTGTGACGTCTACTTGAAATGGCATCTCTTCAAAGCGTAAATAGTAGTATTGTATGAGCACAGAGTTCTGGGGCGGCATTGCAGCTCAACGGCTTGGTTTTCTGTTTGCAGGGTGAATGTCTGTGGAGGGCAGTGCTGTCATGGATGGAGTGCTGCTCAGGGGTCGCAGAGATGCACAAAACGTAAGTGTACGCTCGATTTTTTGTATCAGTCTTTACTTGACTTTTAAAACATACTTGCTGTTGCTAAAGGTACTAAACGTAACCGTGGCTCTATTCAACAAAATACAAAATGAGAGCTGGCAAATGCATCATTGTTAAGTCTTCTTCATTCAATACCCGTTCCAGCTTTCTGGGTTTATATCGTTGTCTCACGTCGTTTCTCAGAGAATTGTACATGTCAGTTTCAAAGCCTCTAACTAATCAGACAATTTGTTCTCACGTACAAACGTGTTATAATTAGGAAAACATTCATTTCATAGATGAGGTCCAGTGTCTGGACAGTTTTTAATACCATCGGACTGCAAAGACCATGTGTCTCAGAGTGAAAGAGAATCCGGTCTGAGATGGACTGTCTGTCTTGGCCCATTAGTCAGATCACTTTCTGGTTTACAAGATCCTGCCAGTTTGTGATTTAAGAAGTAAACACCTCTTCCCAAGTGCGGTGCTCTGCTGGGGTGTTGAGACTGAAAGAGAGCCTAAGTTCTCTGGCGAGCACCAGGATGTGAGAGATCACACAATCTGGCTCTGACACGGTTCTCACGGTCATGACATTTTTGTTTAAGGATGCAAGGACAATTTATTCTATGGTCATTATGGAACACAGGGATGCGCTACAAACGCAGGAGCCCATTTTAAACACAAGAAAGACTTGACTTACAAAACCAAAACAGTAGAACATTCCTGTAGTGACAGATTTACGTCCTCTGCAACCACGTAGACCAAACTAATACAGAGCAGACCGTTCTGTTGTCAGGAGGACAGTTCATTTATTTTCAAAAGGTAATTTCCAACTGGGAAACACAGAGCAATGTTTCCACACAAGCTTTTTTAGAGTGGTCCAACTGGAAAAGCTGGATGGAAGCGAGAATATTTGATAGTTACTGCTTAAAAGTTTGCTTTAGTGGCTTTTTCTTTCTTTTTGAACACATACAATGTCCCGTCAGTTAAAACGCATGCGTAGGACTCAATATCAACATGAGAGTCTGATTAGGTTAGTTTATCCAAACGTCTGTGAGGTTGTAACCTCATTCGGGACTTCACAGTTTTGACATATTTGTGAGTTTTGTTTTTTTTCTTCACTCACTGAGCGCACATGTGAGTAAATGTGACGGAGCGGTCGGTCATGTTGAGGTCAGCTGACAGACATCCGTTTTTGGCACATCTCTACGTTGAAAAGATGTATGTGTCTGCAAACCATGCTCCTTTGGGCCGGTTGAATCTCCAGCAGAGCATAACATGGTGCATTGTGAATCGCAGTGAGGGTTTTCAAATATATTTTTCCCCTGCACGTGGGCTTATGTGGCCAATGAGTCGTGCTGAGTCACAGGGGCTAGATGACGAGGTGGAGGAGAATTTGCCTTGTTTTTGCAATCTTTGACTGATTTCCAGGGTGAGCGAAAAGCTGATCCGGACTTGTTTGAGCATTTGGGCGTACGGAAAACCTACGACCGGATTTTACACCGTTTATTTTGGCCACGAATGAAAAAGGACGTTTCTACGCCCATCAAAACCCGTAGCACGTCCCGGCTGACCTAGTAAACCCAATCGGGTCATCAAACAGCGCCTCTGGAGCCGTTTGAGTACCTTATCCTTAGTATTTGTTATGTGCGATGTGACAAAGCACCCGGCACCGAGCATTGTACCTTCAGTCTGCTGCACAGAGCTAGAATGAGACTGGCAAGAGGGGCTACGTTAGCATCAGGTAGTCAGGTAGTACAGGAAAGTACGGGGTTTATCCCAAATGATCTAGTATTTGGCCACACTGTCCGGGGTCCGCTGTCTGTATTTAAGTTAAGGATGAGTTGGATCCGTGACAACATCAAACGCTAATCTCCTGTAGACTGTAGCAGCCGTGTCCTCCATCACTTCACCAGACATGACAGTGAAAATGTCAAATGGGAGTAACTCTAAATCCAGCTGGGCAAAATACACAGACCACATTGCAGCTGGTCTGGTCCGATAGTGCTGGAGATCGGTGCTCCGCTCCTCGAGTCAGGTTCTCACTTTTGTCTTGCAACGTTCACTATGCAGTTCTTAAATCTAGGATGTGTGTTCTTAAAAAGGATCAGGTTATTAAAAACAGTGCAATAATAATGAGAGATAGTAGCATCAGCAGCATGTATTGAATTTGGCTCTTGTTTTACTAATCATTAGTGACTGACGTGTCAACTTCATCTCTTCATCACAACTTTGCTGCAAGGGACAGTTCATGCTGATTAAAGATGTGCTATTTGTGGATGTTGACAACATCATCCCTTCTGTGTTTTTCATTCAGAAATCTGGCAAGAAAGATATTATCATATCTGATAGAACTGATCAGAACATTGTAACAGACCGTAGTTGAGGGTGACTGGGTTCATACACGTCACACTGAAGGCAGTAGGTGTGATTTGGGTCGGGGGGCTCAGCAAAGGTGCAAAAGCAAACCTAAACCTCTAGGGAGGTTTTAAAAAGATAAACCGGCCATGTACGGGAGCAAACAACATTTACAAAACTACATTTTCAGGTTTGAAATAGCTTTTATGTCTTCAAGTGGTTGTCAGAGTCAAATGGGATCCAATGAATAGCCAGCCTGCTGAATAACTTCGGGGCTCCATAGTTTCCTTGCTGGCTGGTGGAACATGAGTGTCTCTCGCCCAGAGCATTAGCGAGGCCTATAGATTCTCAACAAACTGTCTTATCACAGCTAATCTGGACTCCGAGGGAGAGCAGTGACTCTGATAATGAGGAATTCAGTACCTCATATATTTATGTCATATCTTTCCACTGCTACGTACTTCGGAATTCAGGCAACATCTGTCCCAGCCACATCCAACGTTAAACAGGCTTGCAGTTCACAAAGTCTCAGCAATTTTCT
Source organism: Gasterosteus aculeatus (assembly GCF_964276395.1). Lineage (NCBI taxonomy): Eukaryota > Metazoa > Chordata > Actinopteri > Perciformes > Gasterosteidae > Gasterosteus > Gasterosteus aculeatus. The sequence goes on along the minus strand of NC_135693.1, from coordinate 2,080,591 downwards.
CTCCTCCTCTTTGGAATTTTCTGGTCTTGCATCAAGGAAAATCATTATGCCTCCCGGTTTCTGCTCCTCACCTTGGAACCCGACCACATAAACACAGCCACGCAGTCACTCACACACACAGAGACACACACACCTTAAGTATGTTTAACTCTTGCAGACCTCAATTTGAGTCTGGACTGGCACCCCAGGCACCTGGACCCGGAACCATTACATCACAAGGGCAAGGACAGCATTCTCTATTTTTTGTTTCCAGCTAACAAGCTATCGTCACTTAGTTCATCTCACATGTAACAGAAGGAAGCTTTTATGTAGCCGACCCCAGTCAGAAGAATGAAATCTATTCACATACAGACGGCAGCCGCAGCTCCAGGCCAAAGAAGGGCGGGGAAGAGACTGTCCACATCTGTGGGGGCAGCGATGACGTCATCTTTGAGGATGATTCACTCAATGGAATAGAGTCATAGAACTTATAACTCTTGTAAGATCTTGAAAGATGGGGCACATATTTTTGGTTGATGTAAACTTGACATACTGTCACCTCTCGTGACAACTACTTTTACTTTTTCAAAACTTAACTTAAACTGGCAAAACTATGGATCATTCAGTAAAGAAGTTAAAACACTTAAAGAAAAGAACTGGCTATAGTTACTTAACAAAATATCAAGGCATCCAATTGAAAACAAAATGAAATTAATTAATCAAAATAAAACATTATGATACTTTATTCTGTTTAAGTGCAACATGAATTATGTTGACTTAATACCCTCTTCTTTACTCAATACCGAATATATGTATGTATATATATTCAAACCCCATTCGATATTGATACATATATATCAGGGATGTGTGGGGAGGCAGGACTGAAACGCAGAGTTTAAACAAAAGACAACAAAACAGAAGGCCGACATAAATATAGAGAGATAAAGGGGTAAAACCCATTCTAGAATTAATCTACAAAAGTAATATAAGAGGTACATTCAATATGTCTGGTTGAATAGAGACACTCACCTCACCTCTTTCCCCATCGGATCTCTGTTGGTCTGATTATAAACCTCCCTATACTGATATATTCCAATTATATTATAACATTTGATACCATATATTTGATATTCTATTTAATTTATCAGTGGTCTAGTATGTTGTAACATAAACTCTTATACTGTATCTCTATCTCTATACCTGATAGTATCCAACTACTACTACTACTATATTACTATTCTATGACAACTTATTTATTCCATACTATATCTTAATGCAACATTGTATAATGTTTATGTTTTAAACTTAAACTGTATTCTGTTATGCTTCTAAATATCTGACAAACACTTACATTATCAAAGCATAAAGCTCCCCCGCTAAAATAGTTCAAGGGAGGCAACCACCAAATAATTAGTGGTTGTTGCAACATTATACAAATATATCGACGCCTTTGCTCTGTCATCCCTAAAGCATCACACAATGGAGGAGGTAATGGTGGCACGCTCCCAGTTCGCAATGGAAGAGGGCTGTACTGTGAGGAGGATTTGCGGTTCAGATGGTTCAATGCCAGGCTTTGCCGGACGCATTTGGCATGAGATTATCAGGCGTGTTGAAAAATACCCCAGATCAGCAACCTTTGCCGATCTCTTGATTTTGAGTAAGCAAGAAAACTTGCAACATTTGGGATTGAAAGCCAACAAAAGACCCACACTGAGAAACATAAATGAGGTAAATGAGTAAATACTACACTCATTTATGGACTCATTTATGGTCTCATAATGTTCAAGTCAAGGGTGACATCAAGAGGTTAAATTCTTTAGAGCGGTCTAGTGTTTGATACCAATCCACCTTATTTTACACCAGCCGTTACCCTGCCAGTACAGTGTCTTCAGATTCATCCAACAGGCTGCTACTTAAGTAAACTGTAGCTGGGTGAAGCTCAATCCATGCTGCGATTACAGAATGTATTTGCATGCCTAACTTGCCGTGGAGCGTTTGAGGCAACTTGTGGGGTTGGATGCTCCATTGCAAACATAGGCCTCATGGTCTCAATGGGCTTTAAACAAACCAGGTTGCACAACATATAAAGTGTCAACTCCTATTTCAATGGCCATGTTTTAAATGCAGTTCATAATGTGCATAATGTGGATAGCACAAAACGACATTCATGTTGCACTCAGGTGTGAATGTTAAAAATAATGAAAACTCCTTCTAAAGATTTCAGATGTTGCAGAACAGTCCAAACAGATAAACCTGGTACGTTGATTGTACATTGTGATTGTCTTGATAAATTTGGACCACCACAGAAGAGGAACCTTTTTCCTCATGCCAACAGATGTCTTCATTGGCCATTTAGTTTTCCCTTCATCAATCTGTCACACAAGACTCAAAGCCACCAATTAGACCAAGGAGCCTAGTGAGAAGGTGACCCGAGGGCCTCTTATTGTGTCCTTTCCCCTGCTGGCTTTCCACACACGCATACTGACACTGACACACAGATAGGGAAATGCTTTCAGTAGAGTGGTGAAATCAAACGTTTTCATCAGTGAGATTACTTTGAGGATAACAGTGTTGAGGAATGAGTATGGTTAGAGAACAGGCTGCAGATGTGTGTTATCTTCAATCAACATCCTCTGTATGGTTTCATCCAAACGTATCTAAGCGTGCATGTGCATGGCTGTGTTGTCCTTAAGCCAGGCTTTGAAGTTGATTAATGGATACCCCTATCATCTGCTGTGGGAGACTCTTTACAGTTGATGCATGTTGAACATTTCAGTGACCACTTGTGCTACTGAGTCATGTTGGGGGTGCATGTAGTGGGGCTGGAATAGTTGCGTTAATGGCAGAAGCATTTTTCTTGGAGGAATTGGGTCTTGGAACTGCGTTGATCCTCAATGTTAACTGTCTTGTTGGATAATGAAATCCGCTGAAATGACATCACCCATATGATATTTAGTGACTGTGCGTGATAACATACAATTATGCGTTACCAGCCTTTGCAAATAAGGTTAGTGGGGAAATTAGTTGGCTTTCTCTGGTAGTTGAGTTTTCCTGGTGTAGACCACAGAAAAAACGATAGTTGCCTTTTGGTTGTAGTCTGCTTTGTGTTCATATTGTCCATTTACAAATAAACCAAGAGTTCTTCCAGCCTTAATCACTGATTATGTCTCAATGGCCGTCTCTTGAAGCACCAGTTTCACTTCTTATTTGGTTAAAACATTCAAATTCCCTCATCCTTATTCTCGCCATTGGAACTGACAATGTTTGGTCCGGGATGGAACCGAGAGTGTTCAGGTGTTAAATGATTTAAATGATAAGCGCAAAGCAATAATATAGGTTTAATGATAGATGAGATGTAGGGGTGGGAATCTCTTGGCACCTCGCGATTCAATTCGATTCCGATTCAGGGGTCAACAATTCGATTCTAAACCGATTATTGATTCTAAACTGCTAAAACGATTATCGATGCATCTCGATTTTCTAAATTTTCTCAAATCTGAGTTTGCTACTAAAAGGGGAAAAAAGGGAAGAAACCTTAGGGAGAACGTCAGAGGAGGGATCCCACTCCCGGGATGGACAGACTACAATGGATGCCATGTGTACAGAATGAACAGTATATAATACATGCAATTCCTATGACAGAAATTATTCAAGTAACTGTGAGTAGTAAGCCAGGCGCACAGCAGGACCACTGCAGAGGCAATCACCATCAGATAGAACCACCATCAGATAGAACCACCATCCACAGAAGCCTGTGGGGAGGGAGAGCACAGAGACTTTAGGAGAGGGTAAAGTTGGTTTATGAGTACAGTAATATGATTAATATCTAAAATAATAATGATGATGATGATGGCAGCAGCAGGCGTCAGCATGGCCACGGTAGGTGTCAGGACCAGGGTCCCGAAGGAACCACAATCTACGGAGACCTGATAGGGGAGAAAGCACAAAAAAAAACTCCCGGAAAGAAGCTGAATTAGTCATGTGCATTAATAAAACGTGAATCATTGTAGAACGAGAGCGTGAGAGAGGAGCTCGGTGTGTCCTAAGAATTCCCCCGGCATTCTAAGCCTATAGCAGCTTAACTAAGGGCTGGTCTGGGCTAACCTGAGCCAGCCCTAACTATAGGCAGAATCAAAGAGGAAAGTTTTAAGTTTTACTTTAAAAGAGCTGACCGAATCTGCCCCTCGGACTGAAAGTGGAACCTGGTTCCACAGATGAATTACCTTCTCTAATTTTTTACAAGAGAAAAAAAAATCTTTGTCACAAATAGGATTTTCTATCAACAATGCAAGAACCAATGCAGCTTGCATTTCAACACAATATGCAAGTAGCCTATGTAAAAAAAACATCTTTTAAATGAAGAAAAAGCTGCTCTTAGTCTCAGACAGGTCCTTATTTGTAAAATACCGGAAAAAAGTCTAAATCTGTGAATATCTTGCCAACTTTCGATACGGATCGACTTTTTGGAAAATGGAAATAATGAGGTAAGATATGCGCAGGCTCCTCCATAGTTCGGTAAAGTTATTAGATATATTTAGATTCAGACTGACGGACCGGTCTGCGCGCTGGACGCATTGCTCTTAATGTGCCGGTAATAATTGTAAATGACGGTTGTAGCTGGTTGTCATCTATGGTCCACTACGGTTACCGAAGGGGGGCGTTTGTTTTTTGACAACATTTTATCTCATAATTTCACTTTTTTATCCCCTTACATTAGTGCGGAAATGGGCTTCTATAGTTGTGTGAATGCATCACTCCAGCCAATCCAAAGACGGGGTTTGTAACCAATCAGGTGTAGAGACCATGGTCACTGGCTCCGCACCCTTACTGTCAAAAAGAAAATCAGCGAGCGCGAAAACACCTTCGAGCGCGAGCGAGGAAGTTCAAGCTCCGCAAGCGAGCAAATATCTTGCGCAAGATTAACTTTTTTTTATTTTTTATTCCGATTATTAACTTTTCTGAATCGAGACCGAATTCTTCTAGAGAGAATCGAGAGAAATCGAAAAATACCCATTTGACAATTTAAATTGAGTCAAATTATTGGCAAATGCCTGTGCTTAGGATGAGACAATCACTATCAGCAGTACATTCGATAAATGGTAATTACAGTAGCAGTGTTTGTTAGGCAGGACCACTGCAGGAACAACCCCCGTCCACAGGCTGGTCCCAGAACCGACCCGAACCATAAGCATAATCACAGAGGAAAGTCTTAAGCCTAGTCCTAAAGGACAGACAAACTAAGAAATACTTGCTTTGGTAAGGAACGTTTTTAATTGAGCTTGTGTGAACTAAAGTGGTTTGTTAGAGAAATGTGTTTTGTCCAAGGCAGTTCCTCAATAAATGAGTTTAACATTACAGTCACAAAATAGACATCCCAGCCCCCAATCCAGCCTTCCTTTTTGTCTTGTTTCTACCATGTCAACGTTATTCATGATTTATGATTTTTATGATTCATCTGTATTTTCCAAGAGAAGGAGCCTATGTCCAATGAGGTGTGGGATTTGGGTATGGGATGGTTGGATTCCAAAGGCCACACTGTTTTTTTCCAACTAATTCCAATGAAAATTGCAAGACATTGTGTTGCACCTCGGCCAATTTAATTATTTAAATCAAAATTTACTTTTTATATGAAATTACTTAGTATCAGATAATCCTAATGATCTATTTCTGATCTAAGAATATGTCAGCTCCATCATGTTAATACTCTTATTCCTCGAGGCACAGCGAGAGCCTTCAAAGAACTGAATTGAATCCTTCTTATCTAACCGTAAATACCCTACAATGCATAAATGAATGAGAAGCAAAGTGCACTCAAAATCATAAAACCTCAAGTTACTGTCGTCACTCATGTTTATTTTCCTTCCTCACTTTCTCTTTCTCTTCTCTCTGTATGGGTTTTGTGTTACAGCCAACTGCATCCCTAAATGCCAGAATGGAGGAATGTGCCTCAGGCCTCAGCTCTGTGTCTGCAATCCTGGCTCAAAGGGGACGGCATGCGAACAGAAGACGGCGGCTATACACCCCATTCCGTCCCTGCCGGGTAACGGGCCCACCAACGGGCACGCCGCTGGTAATCCCAATGGACACACCAATGGACACAATGTGGTACCCCAGCGGCCCATTCCTCAGCAAGTTCCTGTCAATGGTTATAACTCTGCCCCCGCTCCGTCCAACATGGCCCAGATGAAACTAAGTGTCAAGTCGCCCCCACAGCTTGTAAGACCACATTACATCCAACAGCATACCCAACAACAGTAAGTACCACGCTTTATTGGCTCCAATACGTTCACTTTACTTTTTCCTCCAGGAGATTTAGACCATTGACCCTTTTTTACTACATGCTTATATTGACATTCCAGCCTCCCAATTGTCGCTATTGAGAGAGCATGTGTTTTATATCTAATATTACCGTACTTCATTACTTTGAAGACACAGTGACTCTTTTTACAGAAGGGGAAATCATCACTTTATGCATGCTCTATATGCAAAAGAAACTATTCCCATACCTATCATGCTAGAAGAACAAGAAAACCAAATGTAATATATCTCTATTTACCTTTTTGAAGAGATAAGCTATTTTATTGAGTTGTTCATTTAAGTTTCTTCTGGTAAGCATGGAAGGAATGTTTTGGGATCGCCCCATTGGCAGAAAGAATTCAATTCTCACAGGGAGCTATTCTACAATTGTTTCTAGCAACAGTGAAAGTCTGTCATCTGATGGGGGAGAAGAGAGGGCAAGATTTGGTTGCTTTACCAAACTCCCATTTTGCAATGTTCAGGATCAATAACCTTTACGCTGAAACACCATTTCCCAACTTGCAACGTGGTCTGCCTAGTCATTAGCATACACCCCACCATAATCAAAATGCACATTACTGTGGTTAAAGGAACTTGCAGATCTAACTTGGTGATAAACACAGCAAGAAAAATGCTGTAAAAACAGTCATCCCTTTGATGTACAGGGAATGAGTCTGACATAGTTATTAATGAGTTAACCTTTCAGAAATCTGTGCAGAAACGATATATTATATGAATAAAGGATATAAAGGTTCCTAAACCAAACAGATTAGTCTTGAGAGAAAGTTTTAAGGATACTTGTCAGGGTAAGCTTGCATGAATTGGCGTTAAACTAGAGTCAAGAGAGTTAACCAAAGAAAAGGCCAGATTGGGTGTTGATTGGCCCGACAGACGGGATATGGGGATCCCATTAAACTGGAAAACAGGATGGTGCGAAAAAGTGTGTGAAAAAACTACCAAATGGCGTCACGTACAGGATTACACTATGCAAAACAAACAAATGGGGACTGTTCTACACACGTTTACCATCTGAGACCTGACTAGTACTAGTAACTCCGGTTCAGTAGCCCTGGATTTTTAACTGATTGATTATCAACCCTACTTACGGTCACTGATCCAAATAGAATAATGTTACATTAGCAGAACCAGCCAAAACCCACTGATAGCCTGTAACTTTGTAGCAGTTTAGTGAATTAAATAATTTCAGTAGCTTAGCATTTCATTATATCATGGATTCAAGCAGTGGCGGCGGGTGAAACATTTCCTAGGTAGAGCTATCCAATCAATTTCAGCGAACATCCCGCAATGATGTCATGCAAAACTGTAAAGGTATCAAAAACACAATACTAATTTGTAGTTCAACATTCAACATGTATTGCAACACAAACAATAGTTTTGAAATAAAAGTTTAACAATCTTTGACACTAAGAAGGATTGGCGAATCTCTCAATAACCTCTTAAGTCAGGAATGTCCCAGACAAGAGGGCGCTCAATCCTGGGGCAAAAACAATGTTGCCCCAGGTTGAGTCTATTTAAGGATGTCGTCCGTGCCAGAGTTCTTCACTGAGTCTCCAACATCTCACCATTGATTCATTAATGGCAAGTCTGTGTGATACGCAGGTTTACCCACTAGGAAAAGTCAAGGATTTCTGATACCCACCAACAAAAGCACGATGATACGTAACAACATCGTTGTGACAGAACGCTCTAACTGTCAATCATAAATTACCCCGGTCTGAAGGTCACGTCACGCATGCGCGGCCTACCAAAAGATGACCAAAACTATAACGATTCTTGCTTACTAACAGGCACATTGTCCTCTCAAGTCACCAATTTCGGTCTTTAGTCATGCACTCCCGCCACACATGCAATTTCTCACGCAAAATAATGAATCGGACTCCGAGCCGCGTTCCTATTCAACCTCCCCGTCGGCCGTAGCGGAGCGTGGTTGCCCATAACTTGCGCCTGTCTGTCTCACTCGCGCGTGGTAGCACGTAGGAAATGATACACCAGCCGCACCGTTAAGCCGCAGGGTTCAAAGCGTAGGAAAAAAGTAGCCGCTTATAGTCTGGAATTTACCGTACACTATAAAGATGTTCTTAATTTCCCTCCACCCGTCTGCCTCAGTTGCAGTTGAACGGACGACAGTAGTCCTCGAGATTCAGACTCCTACACACACACACACACACACACACACACACACCAGTCCTTCGACCCTGACTCACCATCCTGTTTTGGTAGAAATGAGTGGAATCTGCTCCCAGATATTTAAGACGTAACAGACATTCCTTGGACAAGCCTTTATTTGATTTGCTGGATATTTTGCTGGAGTGGAAATGTTTATAACCTGTGTCACTGTGTCACTATTCTGTCTTACAGCTCAGGTTTGAAGGTCTTTGTTGCTGCCAAATGTGGGACTAACCTAACCTACTCTACAAACAGTTGATATTTTGTATCCAGCCAGTACTAAAATCACTTACTCTTTTGGCTATTTGAACGTAAAAACACCTGTAGGTTGCATGTATTTGTACACATATCATAGTTACAGACCTGACAACACAATATTGTCACAGCAGTGAAAACACCCAGAACTCACTGATAGCCGTGTAGCAGTTTAGTGAACTCCACAATGTGAACATGAATTGACTAATAACAGATAATGACTGTCCAGAAGCATTTACCAGAGTTTTTTTAATTTTCTTCCAAATCATACATGTAAACACATTACTGTACATCATAAAGGAGAGAGGCATCCCTTATACATGGTTGCATAACCTAAACAGAAAATCTATTCATGGCATTACAGGTTAATAACAGAGCTACTTACAAAGATATCCGTTTTTGTTTACTCATACTGTGGCAGGGGGCCTATCACATGCATGAGATTCAATGACAATGTGTCTGCCTGTCGCTCCTTTCCTCGGCTTTGTACTCTGTTAAATGTAGTTCTCAGTACATATCTTAATCACAATACAAACTAAAATACAATTCGGGGGAGACAATGAGATCCACACTCTGAAAACCAGCATCAGTAAGGTCGTATTTCTCAGATGACTAATAAAGGATCTTAGTTTCCTACGACTCATGCAGAGGAGTGGCTGCAGTCTTTGGATTCATGGCAATACAGTCACGCATTAATGTCGTTAGCCTCTGTTGTAGGCGCTGTCGTTGTGGCGGCTCAAATTGTAAACCACACAACATAATAGTGACTTCAGTAAATACCGTACATTCATTGTGAATGAATTGCTTTTTACTGCTAATCTTTTGATACATACCTCCATCCTCGGGTATTTATGTACATAGCTATTTACTAGCTAAGTTAGCTGGCAATATGCTTTTTAACCACAATATATCTGTGTTTCGTTCGGATTTCTGGTAAACACAGATATCCTAAACCAATATAACATAACATGAAAATCTTGTGCTTGAGGGCACACAGGTAATGGCTCACACCCAAGAGCTGATTTACAATCCGTTCGGATCGACCTTCACAGTTTTGGAACCGTGGAACAACGAGTATTTTCGTTTTAAAGTGTAATAATCATAGTGTGTAATAAAGTCTTACTGCTGATGGTCCTTATTTAATGTTGCACCGGTACGTTAAATACGTTACGATTTTGCATATTTCAGTATCAATACTTCATTAAAATCTCAGCTCTGCTCGCCAGGAGAGCGGGTTGCCCAGCGCGCGCCCACAACGCGGCATCACAGGGGAGACACGGCCTCACGTGCACGAGCTCTCGGCAGATGTCCTCGGCTTGTTGGAAAAAAAGATGCCAGAAGTGACATCTGGGAGTCCGTTACATAGCTGTGTCTAATCAATACTATGATGGTACCATGTGGTTTAATTAGTACCTTGCTGTAAGCTAATAGTAATATTGATTCCATTTGTTTAGTATTCAAAAAGCTGGGAAGGAACCAGATGATAAAAAAGAATTTTTGGCAGAATGTTTGACATTCAAACAAAGACGTTATTGAATGGTCATCACAAGCATTACATTTAGAATTCCCTGGAGCTTTTATTTTAAAATGATGGGACTCCTTTGGGGACAGAGGGGGCAAGGAGACACAATCAAAATGCTTTGCATACACTCAAAGAGTTTATTAAAGGATGGGCCTCATCACAAGCATTACAATCAGAATTCCCTGGAGCTTTTATTTTGAAATGATGTGCTATTGCTCTCTATGTGTATAGAACTTCAGTCACTGTTGTGACAGCAGCTGTTTCGTGTGTAAAAGGAAAAAACCCTGCTGTACACATCAAGTATTAGAGCTATTTCCCTGTTTGGTCAACTTAGAGTTAGTCATGCATAGATGTTTAACAAATTGTGATGCTCGTTCCTGCATACTGTCGAACAATGATTCATGGGTGTGGATCTTGTTTTACTATTGCATTTATAAGGGTTATATTTGACAACTTATTGTGTTTTTCCCTTCCCTCCAGGATCCGGCCGATACCAATGCACCCAGGTCTGAGCCGTCAGTATGTTATGAAGCCCAAATACTACCACACACACACCACCAACGCACAAACTCACCTCCAATCCCAACCCGAGAGGCCGATCCCCCTGACAGTGGGAAACAACGCTATCCATGGTGAGTGTCGACCTGCAGGTCACTTTTTGCTTTCATTTTAACACAATGTGCTACATGACACAAATATATGCACACAAAACACATGTGCTCCACCACTGCGAGGATGTGGAGAGAACATGGCGCTTACAGTCACAGGATTTCTTCAAATTGCAGCTCCAGCTGTAATGGCATAAAGACTTAAGCATTCCCTGCTGCTTGGGGCTGTCGAAAATGAGTTATTAGTCTCATTTTGTGAGGGCGATTTCAGACCAAGGCGGAGTGTGAGAGTGATTGGAGAGATGGACTAAAATAACTCTAATCTGGGGGAGAACCTCTCAATTGGCTAAAACAACCAGGGCCTACATAGATGTGAATGGGAAAGGGCTGTTGAGAGCACAGCCTTAATAACTGTTATCAAGCCCCATTGAAGTCTATGCTGCTCAACAGCCCTCCCATAGAAGGAACTCTATCTTTCATTTAGGTGTAAGCCAGTGCGGAATGGCTGCTGACACACACGTCATTAATAGAACTACGTAGGTGAAGCTATGACTGTGAGTAAAAATAGCTTGTTCGTATCCTCAGGCCGTGATTGTTATCCAGCATGGAACGTTTGGCACAGATTGGACTCAATCCAGTGTTTCACGGCGTGGGTTCATTTCCTGCTTTAATTTGTAGTTTCCTGCCTCTCGTGTCCCTGTGTTAACTACACCCACACGCTGTGTTTTCTCCTGTGAGTGTGAGTGTTCCTACAATGTAGGTAGCTGGTTACAATAAACAATCTAAATGTTATCTATGGGGTCAGATTGGTTTTAATAAAGACTCACAGATGCGCACAGAACAATTTACACTTATATTTGATTTACAAATTCACGCAGAACGATTCAATTATTATTATATATTATTTAAATTCCATATATATTTATGCATTTGTATGTATTTGTCTATGAATTTATAGATATTTGATTTTGAATGGCGTTGCTGGATTCAGAAATGCGTTTTTTTCAACATGGACATATGTGTAGCCAATCAGATGAACCCTCATTTTCAACCAATCGCATCGCAGCGCCCCCTCCCCGCCTGGTCTGAGTGAAACATTATTAATTAATGTCAACATAAACACGTTAATCTATGCGGTTAATGTGGCCAAGACTAATGCAACAAAATATTTAACGTAGTTAACCTACGTTTGTTTACTTCCGGTTTAAATTAAGATGGAAAGAACTTTTCACATTGGAAGTAAAACAGAGGCGCGACACACAGCAGAGACCTGTGCAGAGGAACTACTCCACGTGCCAAACAGAAGGGCTAGCTGCTAGGCTACCTCCATCTCTACATCTAACGTCACCCTGCGCAGGACACAGTCTGCAGAGGACCCCCACTGTGTCCCAAGACTGTGGTTTGAAAACGTCCTGGCAAAATGTGGGGAGATTGTTGGCACTTCAAACACAGCCGTTAAATGAGAGTTGAAAAAAATACAAAACGCATTTGGTGATAGTGCTTTGGTGATAGTGCTTCGGGTATCGAAGAACAAGATCTTCTAAGCACAATGAGATATCCAAAAGCTTGTCATGATCTTAGAGGTTCTTTGCAGAACTAGTAGAGTCAGACATGTGTGTTGAATATCAGGTAAATCTGACATACTGGGCGAGGGGCTTACAGGTCCAACCTCGAGGGGCACTGGAAGGCACTTTTGGAAGACACAATTATGAGACCTTTACCACAACCCACTCCGGATAAGTGTTTAAAAGGTAGGTGGGCAGGGCAAATACCCCCAAAACGCGCCCAAAGAGGAAACATTTCAATAGACCTTGCAGGACTGACGTCGGCTGCTTGGGCCCTAATAAAGCTGCAAGCAGCATTGATCAGGCTCTTGCAAATTCATGATCGTTGATGATTCTGATAGGACTCTGGTTGGCGTGGCCATGCATTTCTGGTATTATCATAAACCATATGCCAGAGCTTCAGTATTTGCTGCATGGACCAGCTCTTAACAAGGTCATTTTGCCAGGTCTTAAGCCAAAAAATAATTAAATGTAAACCTGTATAGATTGACAAACCGTGTGACAGCGAGTCATATGAAATGGCCTTACTTGTATCCCAAGCATGGTCTTCCACACCTTACATTTATAAACAGCTCCTACCCCACACCGTCAGCGTGTAAGAACCTAAGTTCATTGTATAAATGCAATTCTGAGCTGCGCAAATCACTTAGAGAAAAAAATTAAGTATTTTGTATCAGTATGGCTCGTGTTCAAACTCTTACATATTAAACAGCTCGTGCTTGGCTTTAGTGGTTTGTCATAAACTCCAGGCTGACATCAAAGTGGCCAGTGTGCATCTATGAATCTATTAATATATCATTTAAAATGATCTGTAGACTGCAGTTTAAGTGGTTGTGCAGGACACAGCTATGCGGGACGACGTGGTGATCTTGTTGACAAGCGTCCCCCGTATGGGGCACCACCGAGCCAGAACCCTCTTCACACAGAATTATCGTGTACTTGATACTCAATATCAATTTGGGCCTCCCCACTCACAGCAAATGTGCATATATTCAAATTGCACTTAAGGCCTCTATGTTGTATGTCAATGGAAATATGACAACCGTTTTTTGCCCAGCATGCAGTCTCCACTACACTAAGGTAGCAGACGCGTTTGCTTTTCTAAAACAGGAAGCTTTCAGCCTTTCTTTCAGCGTGTCTCACGCAACAGACAGCCTGTCAGCAACGGCCTTTGGTGCCACATCTGGGAAAGTAATCCCCTGTCTCCCCTCAAGTATTTGTTAGCTTTCCCACACTGCCAAAACACCCTCAGACACATGTTAATAGTCTTGGCGCTGACTGAAGGTTTAGGTACAGAGGATAAGCGTGCCAGCACCGCAATAACCAAATACGGCTGAGAGCCACGACGATGTGCAATCACAGAATTCTCCAGTAGTAGTAGTATAAAATGGTTTTATTAATGAATCATGGAAATACATCTTTGAGTAAAAAAAACAGGTTGTTCAGATAAAATGGTTAATCTCTTGTATGCCGTTGACCTTGATGTAGCTCTGAAGCTGAAATGTTGTGGTCTCTAAATAAAGTTGTTTTTCGGGCATTGGCCTCCTATTGTTGTGTTGATTAGGTACTCCAATTATTAAACAGGGCACTCCTATAGTATTCTTTGACTCATAATGGATAGGCAAAATATCTATATCACATCTAATCTGCATTTATCCCCCTTTGCTCTCAATGAAATACATCGCTAACAGTTCTGTCCGATTCCTTTTATTAACCCAGAACCTCCCCTTCTAACCATCTCATCAAGACTGGACCACTGTTATTCTTTTCGCTTCACAAAACATTCCTACTACAAGAAGTCATTTAGAACTTTTTTATTTACATTCGGCTCATTTACTATTCCTTAAATGAAGTTGACTTACCGTGTCTTTTTCTTTCTCCTCTTTTTGGGAACGATCCAACCAAATCCATTTATGGCCCTGGAGGCAATACTGAAAACACCTCTGCTTTGGCCTTTAGTTATAACCACAACATCATATTAGCTCCCTTGTTAAGAGTCCTTTTGCACGTGTTATGAATGTGTCTGGGTGTCCTATCCAGTGTTTTTTCCTGCCTCTCAGGTTTAGAAACATTCCTCTGGCTGCTTGGCATTACTCCATGCGTATACACTGGCGTGTGCAGCTGACAGCCACATCTCAGCACTGGAGACAGGGGTTTGGAGCTGACGCAGGAGACCAACAACCACTGAACCGAGGAGCGATATTAAAAAAGAATCAAGTTAAAATAATTGGGGAAAAAAATGTAAATCCACCCAAACATCGGTGTGCATTAGGTAGGAAGACTAGATGTGTGAGATACTTTGCTGAAGGTTGGGTTCTCCAGGATGGGGTGAGACAGGGTGATACTTCTTCCAGTACTTCTTCCTGATCTTTGTAAGAACTCAACGCAAAAGATCTTTGGAGTTCTCAAAAAGCATGGAAGCAGACGATGCACACGGTCCAACAGATATAGGAATAAAGCTCGGTATGCCAACATCCCACCTCTCACACACTTATAATGAGGTATTGGAAGACATCCCAGAGTTTTGTTTGCTGACTTCTCTCCGTCCCAGAATTGTTTTCCTTCACGTTTCAGAGGCGCCACGGGATTTAGGTGCAGTGGAACAGTGGGAGAAACAGCGAGAGAGGGGGAAGACACATCACACGTTAAATTATATAGTACATTTTGTGTTGATGTTTTGACTGGAGATTGGTTGTTTCGAGCTTCAACTTAAAAGTAATTTCACGTTTTCCAACGGATCAAAGAATCACCAAAGTTGGTGTGCTCTCCCTCCCCCTCTTCATTTCTGCCATGCTGTGCTCGGCAGTGGGCAACCATACAGGAAGGATCAAGGTGGTCTTCACACCAACCATCTGCAAATTAACCTGCATAGGAGGCAGATGTCACAACAACTGCGAGCTGGGAAACACTACCACCATCATCAGTGAGAACGGCCACGCTACAGACACCCTGACAGCTCCCAACTTCAGAGTAGGTGAGTGATCCACAGTTCACTATGTTACTTGTAAGACGCTGTATATTCTCTGTATGTTTCCTTATCTTCTCTCATACACAAACTGCAGGCAGACAACGCGTTTTTACTGTACAACTTCATTCAATGTCTAAAAACTGTAGTTGCAGAATTTGTGCTGTACTAACTTGTTTTAGGGGTGTTCGGTATATTCAGTTTTAAAGTTTTAAATATAAGGAAGACTTAGAATTCAGTCATGGGTGACTTTTGTTAAGGCGGATAAACTCCGCCCTCATCTTGAGCTCTGCAGGAGGTTTAAAGGCTTTCAATGAGTGTATATAGGAATAGTGCAGCCTCAGGTGATCAAGAAACAAGTTCCATGCGATGGAGCATGTGATGTGGGTGCTCTGTAATGTATCGCACAGACCTGGTAAACTGTCTCAACCTGCATCACTACTTACAATGAGCAGAACTCCTGCTCTGACTCATGCACAAATTCCTATTAAAACTACACTCAAACATTACGGATTGGGAGGGATTGTTTTTTTTTTGTTTACTGGAATGGATTTATATTGTTGTTGTAGCAGTTTTGCTTCAGGATTGACTCTTGATCTTGAGCATAACAATTTGACCCCCGAACAAATGACAAAAGTATCTGGACTTTGAAAACATCTGACAGGTGCAGAAGATCTGTCTGTTCTGTACCTACATGCACACACAAAAGATGTAATATTAGATTAGATTACACTACATTCAACTTCATGGTGGGGGGGGGGGGCTAGATTAGGAGATCTGAGGGAGGGAAGGGAGAGAGGGTTAGGGAGGGTAAAGAGATGGAGCGTGGGTTCTGAGATGCAAGACTGAATAGCTCCAAGTCACATGTCAGACTGCACTAATAAACTCACGTATATCACCCGTGTGAGGGGGGGGGGCACTGGCCCGATCCAATCTCCGCCCTTGCAGACTCATCGACTTGAAGCGCTCTCCCGCTAACTAGTTCTTAACTAGGCAGACATTTCGTGCCCTCAATGAGCCCTTAATTTGGCAATATGCTGACTTTGCTCAAGGGAATTACCCACAAGTCTGTGCTCTCCGCTCACCCAGCCTATCGTCCTGCTGCTGTCTCTTTTAAAGACGGTTGTCTCTCTACCTTCAGTACGTTCGTGCAGCTGTTATATACAGTATGAACGTTCCCCATTGTTTATCAACTCATCGTGTTAGCAGCCCCATTAGCCGCCTCCACTGCAAGGACTCCAGAGGGGGTTTATTTAGCTCCTCATCGGGGTAGATGTCCCTCCATTACAAATTTCCCTGTTGAGTCTGAGGTCCAAAGACCCTGACTTTATCATCACATATCATCTGTTAATAATAAAAAGAAATCTATTTATCTGACTTGTCTTTCCTGATTGAAATGCACTTGTAGAGGTGTCTGTATTTTTGTGTTTTTTGTTTGTATCGGTGTTGGATGCATTAGTGCATCAGCGTCATCTTCTTTTTTCTCTTCTCAGTGGTATGTCACCTGCCGTGTATGAATGGTGGGAAGTGCAGCACCAGGGACAAGTGCCAATGCCCTCCCAACTTCACTGGAAAGTTCTGTCAGATGTCTGTTCAGAACGGGCACCAGCAGACGTCAGCTGGCTACAACCGAGCTCATGTCCATTCCACACAAACACTGCCTCTGACCTACAGCAACGGCCAGAACCCCGGTGAGTGGAAAGCACGGCTGTGATGCTAGCAGTACAATTAAATAAAAATAACATTTTTGTTATCTAAAAGTGTGTAGAAAAAGTAGAGGAGTCCGAATTTGTATTGTTTATCAGTAAACTTCCTGGAAAGGATGCGTTATTTAGCCTATTTGCTGGAAGTCACACGTTGCAAAGGATGCACTGAGGACCTTAAAAAGCATAACTCAGAAGTTTTGGAAAAGCCAGCACTTATGTAGAGTATTAAGCTATCGATAGTATAAAACATGTATAAACTGTTTTTTAAAGCACCATACAGTCACAAAAGACAATCTCAATTAAAGCTGCGAGCAGCATTAGTCAGGCCCTGGCATTTTTACGCATGTTGGGAATCCGATAAGACAATTCTGTGAGTATCATAAACTGCATGTAAGAGTTAGACAGTATTTTTGTCAAGGAGGCGGGGTGGAGAAGGCAGGACTCATACGCAGACTTGCGGAAAACAAAAGGACTTTAATAGTCAGAAGCTCAAAAAACAGGAACCGGGGGCAAAAGCACACAGACGAGAAACTACGGCGATCCAAGACGAAAGACATGCGTGGCGAAAGACAATGACGCGACCAGTGACACAGGAGATACACTGCTTAAATACACACTGGCCGGGTCGGGGGCATGGAACGTGGGGCCGGTACTGGCCGGGTCGGGGGCATGGAACGTGGGGCCGGTACTGGCCGGGTCGGGGGCATGGAACGTGGGGCCGGTACTGGCCGGGTCGGGGGCATGGAACGTGGGGCCGGTACTGGTCGGGTCGGGGGCATGGAACGTGGGGCCGGTACTGGTCGGGTCGGGGGCATGGAACGTGGGGCCGGTACTGGTCGGGTCGGGGGCATGGAACGTGGTGCTGGTACCGGGGGCATGGATCGGGGGTCGGGGGCATGGCTGAGAGTCTCGGAGCGGGAGATCGCTGCGGCGGCCCAGCGGGAACGGGAGAACGCTGCGGCGGCCCAGCGGGAACGGGAGATCGCTGCGGCGGCCCAGCGGGAACGGGAGATCGCTGCGGCGGCCCAGCGGGAACGGGAGATCGCTGCGGCGGCCCAGCGGGAACGGGAGATCGCTGCGGCGGCCCAGCGGGGCGTCTGTTATTCCTCTGGCCAGGGCTCCTCTTAGGATTTAGCAGATCCCGGAGCTCGAGGCAGGCGAGCTGATAGCCCCTGGGACCGAAGATGAAGTTCGTTTTCCGCTGCCAGAAGGGACTCCTTACGTCCAGGTAGTCCGGACCGTAGTCTGGCAGCGGGTCTGCTGAGCCCTTCTTTGGTCGCGTCATTCTGTCAAGGAGGCGGGGTGGAGAAGGCAGGACTCATACGCAGACTTGCGGAAAACAAAAGGACTTTAATAGTCAGAAGCTCAAAAAACAGGAACCGGGGGAAAAGCACACAGACGAGAAACTACGGCGATCCAAGACGAAAGACATGCGTGGCGAAAGACAATGACGCGACCAGTGACACAGGAGATACACTGCTTAAATACACAAGGGAGGTGCAGGTGATTGGACACAGGTGGAAACTATTAGAGGAACACAGGGGATGACGAGACAAGGCAGGAAGTGAAGTTACCCGGGGACACGAGTGGCAGAAAACTACAAAATAAGACAGGAAGTGAACCACACCGTGACAATTTTCTGCATGAACCAGCACATAACAAGGTCATTTTGTCAGGTTTTAAGCCTTGATTGACTTGAGTATATCTCCAAATATGGTCATACATGTAAGCCTGAAAAAAACACATGTTTAAAAAATGGCGTGAATGCAGGTCTCAGAACTGACTGTTTGTACAGGCGACGGAAAATGATCATTCACAGACGTAAAAGTCGTATAGAAATGGCAGACTGTTCATATCCATGCAGAAAAACAAGAACCAAATCTTTTATGCAATAGTTGTCAGTAGGTGGCGCTATGACCATCAGTTGATATAAACATGCAGAAGTCCTCAAAACAACTCCAATCAAGCATGTCAGAAGTTTTGACGAAGTAAAGTCGTTTGATATGTGAATCATGTAAAATATCCGCCACACCACGTCCGTTCAATGAAACTGCAAGCTTTTAGTAACTTCTCTTTACTACGTTCTCAAGATTGTATTGAACTCATTTTGAACTTGATCTGTTAAATTCCCAAGAAGAGAACGTTAAATGCGCCTGAAAATGGCCAAAGAAAACTTTAGTGGACTTTCTGGTTAGAGCACAAAGTTCCTTTCTTAAGTTAACGTGTTATACATGTTCCTACCTAGTTTGGTACATTCAGGTCCAAAGCAGCTTCGACAAAATTTTGTAGGGGGCGCTAATGAGCCAAATTGCAGCTCTGACGTTTTAAAATAATATCAGATAAATACAATTTGGGGTTCAAACATTTTCAGCCTTTTTAGAGCTTCAAAAGCACCTCACAGCAACGGATGCGTCTTCATGGTTAAAGTATAGTGCCTAAAAATGGCGGAAAGATTTGAGAAAATGTACAACAAGTGGATGTTTTGGTAGATTTCAGAGCATGATCATTGGTGTGATACATGTTCACAATTCATGTGCTTTGTGTAGGTAAAACGTCGCGCTGGGGCTGCTCTTTTAAAAAATGGTGGGGGGCACTATTCAAGAAATTTACACCGGCCAGGGCAAAAACCAAGAATAATGGGTTGCCACGGCAACAGTGTTTCACAAAATCAAAATTCATGATGAGGCATCAAAGTCGTATGGCTCTCCTTAAAAAATATGAAAAAAACTCGATCTAGTGATTTGACTAGGCAGAGGACATCAAAGTGTGAAATATGTATTTTCCTTTTGCCACCATCACACGTTGATTATTTTGGCATGGACATTTGTTCAGGCCTGAACTGACATCTTGGATAATGCACCTTGGAATTACGTCTTTCTTTCTTTCATGGTAACATGCAAAAAAAAGGGCGTGAAACGGGAACCACGCCGAGTCATGGACATTCAACGGAAACTGACGATTTTTTATCATTTTTCATCTTTACGGTTTAATGGCATCCTGAGCAAATTTTCACTGTAGAACGGCAAAAAAAACAACTCAAAAAGCATGGTTATGGTTTAGTTAGTTGTCACCATTTAATGTAATTTGAGTATCAACAGCAGCAAGAGCTGAATTGGAGCTTTTATTGGAGGAGCAGTTCATAAAATGTACTCATGTAAAACAAACATTTAGGAATGTAATGTCATCTACAGCAAACTAAGAAGGAATAATGCACAGTTATTTAGTGCGTTTGTTTAAATAAATGAATCGTCTTTCATTCGTCTGGATTACAGCAAATTTCAAAGGCTCAAAATCAACCAGGATTTTAAGATTTGTACTCACAACATTGCTTAAATCCCAAAATGCAGGATTGTGCAATTCCCATAATGCAACTCAGTGTTATTTACTCCCCGCTGTACACACAATATACTTTACAACTATAACCCCTCCAGTTTCTGACAGGCTTTCTGCAACACTTTGTTTAATCTCAAAGCATGAATTGATCTTTGGGTTAAAGAATTGGTCAGTAATACTTATTATTCTGACATTGTACTGTAATAATTGTATTGTTCATGTTTCCAGGGTTCAGTCCCAGCCTTGTCAACATCCACATCAAACATCCTCCAGAGGCCTCTGTCCAGGTCCACCAGGTGTCCCAGCTTGATAACTATCAGAGCAACGGGCACCAGCTGAAAGATTCCCAGTCCGGCTCCTCTTCATCCACCAGTTACACCTATCACAACACGCAGAGCAGCCAGAAGATCCAGCACCACGGCTACAACATCGTTTACCCCGGCCAGCATGGCTACCAGGTCCCCCAGTACCAGCCCGTCTCCAAGAACACTCTGGGCCGCTGCTTCCAGGAGACAGCGGGGAGTCAGGTACAATTTCACTGTCTACTTAATGTTGGCTCAACAAAACTAAACAACCTCTTAAGAAACAAGAAAAATCCGTGTAACCTCGTGGCAAATTAAATGCATTTTCAAATCAATTTATTTGTTTAGCCCAAATTACAAATTTGCCACTGAACATTCAATCCATGTGACATGAATGAGTCATGTATTGAGACTATTAAGCAGAATACTGTTAGAAAACAAACTAATAATTATTAATAATAATAATAATTACTAATAACACCATCAGTGGTTGTAAGAAAATAATATATAAATTGAGCATAATCAATATCAGTGGTTATATTGTAACCGCAGTGTCGGCAGAAAAGAGGCACCACAACGTCTAGATAATAATAATAAAAATACATATTATCAAGTAATGTCAAACAATCAATGGAGCCTCTCAATAAATGGGGGGAGTATTTAAATTAGGGGTGTGCCGTGTCTTATTAAACATGATAATAGAATAAGATGTGGCTGCCAATATAAATCTTAAAAAATGTATCATGTCGCATTATTAACATTAGTGTCTACTTTTGACACACAGACTTCACATTTTGTTAATATTACGACTACGTAAAGGTAAAGCACTAAAGCGAATAATTGAAAGCCAATGTATTGTAATCAGGGCAGCTCAAAGGAATAGAAGCACTCATTCATTTATTTGCAAAGAAATGTTCAATATGTCCCTCATGTCCCTCAATTTAAGAACATACGGATTGTGTCTGTATTGGACATCAAAAGTGCTACAGTATATTCAGGACTGGAACCATTCATATTGCCCTTCAATTGCTCTCATAATGCAGCTAATGGCGCTAACACCGCTAAAGTTCAAAACAAAACAAAACAATTGCAAAAGTGCTGGCAGAGCTAAGCGTGTTTAGCTGAGAGGGAATGGAGTGTGTTGGACAGAATTACCTGCTGTATGTGTGTATGGCAGCGGCCCTGAGCCAGCACGGCCACCAAAGCACCGGTTGTTCTTCTCACTGGGCCCGAGCACCGAGCCGAGCACCCACGTGGTCGGATTACATTCTGACAAAGCAGTTCATGCAGTACTTTTGACCAAAATGTGTTCAACAAGATTGGACACATTGAGACCGTAGTGATGAATTGAACTCAGACACAGACACTGTGTGGCCGTTTTACATGACTCGCTGTAATAACTGCTGTAAAAAGACGCATGTTTATATCAACTGATGGTCATAGCGCCACCTACTGACAAATATGCCAGTAAGTTGGATTGTATAAATACTTCAATCCAAAAGCTGAACTCATCAAAAGGGTTTGTCTGATCTAAATATACGCAAAAAAGAGAGAGACAATAGTTTCCAAATTGTGCTTGTACGTGGAGTTCATCAAGAGTACAGTGAATTATTTGTGCTGGTTCTAGAGCCAGGCTGTAATGTAAAGTAGTTGAATGCGATGTGTAGTTTTCTAAATCAAATCAATCCCCCAGCATGATTCATACCATAGCTGACGCCACATTGGCTTAAATGCATTTCTCTGAAAGCTTTTCATTGTTTTTTCTTCATGGATGTACACAGTCATTTCTCCTGGACTCTTCCTGCTTCCAATCACTCAGCAGGGATTTTCCGAGCCGGCTGCTCTACCTGTTGCTTTTGAGGAGGTTTCATGCAGATTGTAATAGCTCTACGGGGACAATTGTGATATTAGTATATAAGAATCAATTGTGAAATGGTGCAATACTTTGGTCTATGACAAAATGCATTTATGTCAGCCTCGGGTGCACCTGGTGTTCAGTACTAAGTAGTAAATGTTAGCATGCTAACACATGAAACTAATGTGGTGAGCCTTGTAAATGTTTAACATGATTGTTAGTATTCTCACTGGCATGTGGACAGAACAATCCGGCATTGTAGGACTTTAATTAAAGTTCCTCACACAAAACTAGTCACTCCAATAGTCAGTAATCATGCATTTGTATGTTAGGTACAAAGCTGGTGTTCACTGCCCAGCAGTATGGAAACGTTAACATAAAATGTAGTATTTATCTCGTGAAGATCCACAATGCTGAGTTTAAGTGGAGGTCATCAATAGAGTCACAGGTCACATTAACCAGGTCACATTTGACATTAATATAAGGGACTGTGAATGCATGTATGGTCATCCGAGCGATCAGACATACAAACACATACATTGTCCGTTCCTTTTTTCTCTCACTGTGCACACCTGTACGTGTCAGTGTGGGAAGGCTCTGCCAGGTCTCACTAAGCAGGACCAGTGCTGTGGGACCATCGGGACTTCCTGGGGTTTCCACAAATGCCAGAAGTGTCCTAAAGAAGCCTGTAAGTATGAATGTTTTTTCTCACATGGTGATCATTTTTGGTGTTTGGGAACTTCTTCATGCCTCAAAACATTTTGTGTGATTGTGTGTGTGTGTCTGTGCTTTTACACAGATCATTTACTTAGCGTAACAGTACATGTGTTTGTATATGGTTTGCATCGAGTTAGCAGGTTCAAGATGCCAGTGAGGTTCAACATCATAAATTCTATAAATATCACACTTTTATCACATCTCATGGTAATTAAAATTACCATAAATTGCTGTTAACGAATTGTATTCTTTGACAGCATCATGAAGGAGCGAGTCCTTTGTCCACATTCGATTCATAGATTGCTAATTATATTTCCTTTAAATGGTTATTTTCATCATTGGGTGGGGGCTTTTACACAGATCATTTACTTACCGTAACAGTTCTGATCTTCATTCACAGCATGAACACACTTTTTTTTAGCTGAAGCATTAAACTCAATAAAATAATTTCTATATATTTTTGGTTCAAAATATTGATTACTTTAGTAAGTAGCTAGTAGTAGTTATTAGTAGAATATTTTACTGTATCATTCATCCTAAGTACAGTTCAGTGTTTCCCCTAGGTTTACGACTTGCATTACTTTATTACATTACAGGTGATTTGGCTGACGCTTTTATACATTGCATTTTTAACCGGTTGCTGTTTTCACATTTTTGCCTGGGGAGCAATTAGAGGTTAGGTGTCTTCGACGTGGGACATGGGACGTGGAGCAGCCGGGGCTCATACAATTCCCAGTGCACCCACTAAACCTTCCGGAGAGGAGGTGGCGGGGTCGGGCAAAGTTTGGGGGGGTGGTTTGTCCGCTCGTGCATTCTGTCTGCTGGTGCGAGCGCCACGTGTCGGCTCGTGGTAAATGAAAATCGTAACATTTTTTTTTTTATTCCAGAATTTTGGGGCGGATTAATTTCAGAGCAGGGGGGCGCCCCACTGTCGTAATGGTAGAGGAAACACTACAATTAAAGATGGCTGAGGGTGTACTTTTAATCAGAGGTCCCCAACCTTTTTGCTTCACGGACCGGTTTCATGTTAGACAATATTTCTCGAACCCCGTCTTGAATAATCACGGCGAAATAACCGGTGGGGGGCACTGTGGGGCCCCGTGGTTGGGGACTACTGTTTTAATCAACTAAGCCGTAGAATATATTCTTTATCTATTATCGATTTTTACATGTTTACTCTCAAGGTTAGGGTTAATGACCACAATAGAAACTAAATATCTTCTAGATCCTTCAGCAGTGAGGTATTTTTTATGTTCCTATGCAACTTCAGGTTTGTGGTCCTAGTATGCATCTAAAATATGACAAATTAGTTTCATCAGCAGTCACTTGTGCCAGTTTTATCCCACATAAACTTAGGACACACTGAGGAACTATGCAAGGAACATTTTAGCCTCAAAACCATGTGTCCTTTCTTCTGTTCTTCTCAGGAATGGCAGGGGCATGAATTCAGACCTTTTCTGTGAAATAGACCATTGTTCCATTGGGACACTGGTAGCTGGTAAATAGATTGGCTTTATTGCTCAAACAAACATTGCTTTGTTCTTTCCACAAAGCAAAATTACAATCTGCTTGCAGGTATTTGGGTACCACCTTCCCACCGGAGCCTTTGTCCCGCATTACTGCAGCGCCCGATCCCAAGCCTGCAGCCGAGAGTTGCAAGACTTGTTGCTCTGTGGTTGGTTCTGAATGGCTGACTGAGCAGCATGCAGGAGCCTTCTGTGTCTCTCTGTTGTTCTTATCTCTGTCTCATGAATGATTACTTGTCTTTCTTCACTGTCTTCATCCTTTCCTCACCTGCTTCTTAGTCAATTGAGTATGACCCATCATTGCAAAGTAATACCAGATGTCGTTTAAGATGTTGTCTAGTTGATTGATTTTGCATTGCTATTCATGCTGTTGATGGATGATGGAAACTTCTAATTGTTGTCTTCCTTCTGCTCATCGTATATCAGCCCACATGTTTCGGGGTTCGCCTCACCGCTGTCATTGCGTCGTTTCTCTACACGCGGTACACTACTGGCTAGACAGCAGACTGACATGGTCAGCGACAAGCTGTACGTTATGGAGCATTTAGCCTCTAGAGTGAGATATTTCCTTGAGGTATTGGTGGAGACCACAAACATAGCTAAAGGGCAGGGCGCTTCAGTCAAATCAACCTGCAGAGTGATGCTTTGTCAATGTTGTGTTGACAACTTGTTTCTGCTGCAGCCAAATACATCCGATGTTGCAGGTTTATCTTGGTTATTTGTTTTTCATAACAGTATAGGCAGAAAAATTGACAGAATATAACGATTATACTTCTGATTTGTCCCACAGTCAAATGCGGGTCAAATACAGGGATGTTTCTTTGCTGTTCAAGCTCAGTTATTGCATCCTTTTCCATCACATCCACACTTGTGAAGCTATACCCATCACAAACCCTAACTCCTGGCTCTAACTCTTCATCCATACCACGAAAGTCAATAGTGAAACGTGTATCTCCTTCTCCTCATCCTTGTTATCACTATCTTGTGCACATGCGGGTCATGCCCCATGTCTCAAGTCGAAGTGTCCCTGAGCAAGACACCTAACCCCTAATTGCTCCCCGGGCAAAATGTAGAAAAGCTATGGGTTAAAAATGTAATGTAAGTCGCTTTGGATAAAAGCGTCAGCTAAATGACCTGTAATGTGATGTAAGGAGTTGAAAGCCTTGCAAACAAAACCCTCTGACCCGAGTCGAGCCCTGACGATTGTAGTGTAAAGGAAGCCTAGGCTTACAGAAAGATGTTACATTTTACTGGGTAATAAACTATGCAACAAACACAAGCCAACATTTATGAGGTCATTTGGATATATAGAACCTTCCTACTTGCAGGCAAACCATATAAAACTTGTGAATCAGACTGTGACGAATGAACCTGTTACTCTGCAAAATAAATGTGTTACACTCTAGAATTAGGGTGAGACAACTATACCAAACCAGAAAACATTTTCTAATGTATTTGCATATTACTGTTTAAACATTTATCAAATGTCTGAATACATGACTGAACGTTTTCTCCTTCCACTTTCTTCTTCCCTCATCAGCTATTCCTCTGATAGATTGTCCTCAGGGTTACCGGAGAATCAACAGCACTCATTGCCAAGGTAAGGAACTAGTGGAGGAGGCCTTTTCGAATGCTTCACTTCCTCTTTTGTTGCTTTCATCGTTGTCAGAAACCATGCAACGCTATTTAAAGCTCTTTGCAAAGTAGTAGCTCTCTAGTAGGGCAATACGGTGTTATAACTATTGGGTAGAACATCTTTAAGCAGCCATGTCGAAATGGGGTCTAAGAGAAGGAGATGGCTGGGATTTATGAAGGTCGATAGGAGAAAAGCTGTCTAAACATATTAAGTTTGAATTAATAATTATTTTAGAGAGTAAAGTTGATTTTCAAAATTCTTATAATTAAGATTTTTAGAATAAGGACCTGGGATACGCAATAAAAAATGTATATAGTGTTTTCCAGGTTGGGTGTGAAAAACTAAGAACCACTCTTTGAAATGAGTTATGATAAAGTTTGTATATAGAACTTTACATGAGTCAAAGATGGCTGCTACTCCACCCAAAAATAATTTGGGGAGTTTATTCATTTAGGATGAGGTATTCTTCATGACACAGCCAAGTTTCTTAAAGACAAAACAAAATGTGATTATCTTGAATTCAATTCATGTTGTTTTGTACAGCCCAAAATCGCAAATTACAACTTTGCCTCAGAGGGCTTCACAGTCTGTACACATACGCCATCCTCTGCCCTGAAGCCCTCACATCGGCGTTTGAGCAAGCATTGTTTCGTAGAAAGTGACATAATTGATTTGCGACGGATTTCGCAAGAGTAGTTTTTTTAAGATGTTTAATTATAATTAATTACAGCTAACTTTAAGGACTTCAAGTTAACCAGCTAAGTCAGAATCGAATCCAAGAGAGATCCAAGTAGAAGATTTAGACTTCGAAATTGTAGAGGTCAGTTGATCAAGGTTGATGGAAGAGAAGGCATCCAAGCAGGCATCGGGGCCCACTGCTGCATCCAAGGTTCCTACATCAGAGGACAGGTCGGCACTGGTTGAAGGCAGGAGACCATCAATTTTCTCTTTGATAGTCAGAATCTTATCATTGACGAAGTTCATGAAGCCGTTACTAGTGAGGTCCAAAGGAATACACGGCTCGACAGAGCTGTGACTCTCTGTCAGTCGGGCTACAGTGCTGAAGAGAAACCTGGAGTTGTTTTTATTTTTCTCTATTAATGATGAGTAATAAGATGCTCGTGCATTACAGAGAGCCTTGTTTTATGTTTTAAGGCTGTCTTGCCAAACTAGCTTAGATTCTTCTAGTTTGGTGGAACGCCATAACCGCACAGTTTGAAGGTTTCAGGGTTACACCAACCAACCATTCTTCGTTCCAGAGGAGCAATAGCGTCCAGCGCCACTCTCAAAGAGCCTGTAGCAGCATCGACAAGATGATCGATCTGGGACGGACCGAAGTTTTCACAGGTGTCTTCTTGTATCTTGAGACAGGACACTGAACTTAGAGCAGAAGGAATAGCTTCTTTAAATGAGGCTACAGCATTATCATATAAGCATCAACTGTAGAAACCTTCGGCAAGAGGAGTAGATTCTGGTCAAGTAGGAATTCAAAGGTTATCAGACAATGGTCCTTCAAGAGAGGGTTCTGTGGAAAGGTTGTTAAATGTTCTATCCCAATACCATGCACAAGAATCAATTCGAGGGCGTGGTTAGAGCACCAAGTTGGTTTTTGTACTCTGACAGAAACCAATTGAATTTAACAATGAGAGAAACGAAGTGCCAAGGCTGTCGTTATTGATCACCCACTACAATTACCATGTCCGTTCTAAGGAGCAAACTTTGAAACTGTGAAAATTCAGAATAAGGACCTGGGGCCCTGGACACTATTACTTTCTATGGTCAGAAGCCGTAGTAAATCTTTAGAGCTCTGAAACAGCCTGAAAAGGCTTCAAGAAAAAATGGATTGTACTTTAAAAGACGTTAAAGGTAGAAAAACAAAAGACAGGCTGAATGTTAAGATTGATTGTGAGAATAAATACGTTTTATTAATAAAATGTACAGAAGAAACTTTAATAGCTGTAGAATAAATACTTGGACCATTTTACCTCTGAATCTGTTTTACCTCTGAATCTGTCACGGGGAACTCTAGGTGAGGATTCGGACGCATAGTTAAGGTTCAGTAGAAGTTTTTAATGTCCAACAAAAAACGCAGGGACGACCCTGTAAACGTAAAACTTCTCTGAAGAGAGATGAATGGAAAATGCTCCAGCAAAACTGAGCGAGCGGATTAGGAAACCAAAGAAAAAGCCAAACTCTCGCTTACCGAGGAAACAAAAAAGTCAATCTATTGAAGGCACTAAACAAACGTGAGGAGCTGTGGAACTAGAAAAGGTACACGACCATCTATGGAGATCTCAAGGTGGCTCAGCAAGAGCATAAACTGTGACCTGGGCTTGAATGCTTCCTGGGGCGGGTGTGCACTGCAAAAGGACATGACACACTGGCAGTACACATGAGGGAAGTGTGGGAACACGATCAGGAATCAGGGAACACAGTCAGACTGGTGACACATGAGGAGGGGCCAGGAACCTGAAACGAGAGGAGGGTTAATTATCAAAATAAAACAGGAAGTCACAAAACAACAATCGAGACGGGACAGAAGCCCAACTTGACCTACAGGTGTGACAGAATCAGCATTAAACCAAATACCAAATTAGCCAGTGTGCATTCAGTGTCCTCTCTCAGTCTCTGATCGAAAGCAGATCTGTTATCTGAACCAGAGATTCTTTGTCTAGAATTGAAGTCACCGTATTCACTACACACCTAATACGTCTGTATCATGCCTTACAGTGTGTTAGACTAGTACTGGTTTTCGGTTGACATCAGGCTTAAGACCAGTTTAGCCTATGCTTTTAAAAGGGTGGAGTAGAAGAGCGTCTATACCAACGCAAGCTGTCACCTTTACTAAAGATCTGCAATAATCACCAAAAATGAAGTAAAGTGATAAATCATAAGAACTCATGTTCTCATATGTAGGCCTAGGATGTGGCCATGTAGCCCATGCCAACATACAATAAAAGACCTGGCTTTGTTGAGATTGTCTGTCCACTGCGTTTCAGAACACAGGACGGCAAAGCACAGACGCACCACACAAATAAGCACTATCCATCTGAGAAAAAATCATAATACTTAATGATAATGCAAATAGAAAATTTATACATACGTTCTTATCTGATATCCTGTTTTTGTTTGATAGGGTAATGCATATCTTCAATAAATAAATACAACCTGATGCTGGAGCTGCTGCAGGTGAAATTGGGCGAAGGAAGGCGATAGTGAGAGACAATGTGCCAAGTTTCTTTGCTTTATTGAAAGTAGTGAACATGTCTCTCCCCCATCTTGCAATGTTAGGAAATCCTTAAAAAAATCCCTAGAGTGACTGTGTTTTGTATTTGTTGATTTACAGATTTCGATGAGTGCCAGCTGCAGGGCGTGTGTCCTAATGGAAACTGCCTGAACACTGTGGGCAGCTACAGGTGCATGTGTAAACCAGGCTATGTCCCTGACCCCACTCTCACCACTTGCATAAGTAAGTCCTAGAATACAAGATTCCTTTCTGTCATCATTTTTTCACTGATTGACATCCAAACTTAGAGCCTCCAACTGTTTAGTTTTAGACAGAGCAAAAATCCTGAATGAACAGAAATGAAGCTATTATATTTGCATACCGATGTCTCTGCTT
This sequence comes from Gasterosteus aculeatus, assembly GCF_964276395.1. NCBI lineage: Eukaryota > Metazoa > Chordata > Actinopteri > Perciformes > Gasterosteidae > Gasterosteus > Gasterosteus aculeatus. The sequence goes on along the minus strand of NC_135693.1, from coordinate 2,050,516 downwards.
TACTCATGCAAAAGCTTCCCCATGAGTGTGATATTCACCCTGGACTAATGAAAGATGCACAGTACTGATAGGAATGCTGCTTGAAGTGAAATATTTGTCCGATGCATTTAGAAATATTGCTTGGATGAAAGCATGGTGTTTATCGGATTCCCCTTCAAGCTTGTTTACTGCAAAGCAGATCATGACGCTAAACCCAGTATGTGTCACGCACGCCTCTTATATGATGAGAGGAGAGGAAGAGATAAAGTAGAACATCAGGTGAACACAAATAATTAATACTAATCAGTTATCCTTGATTGACATGCTGTGAGCATGTCTTTTCCGTGCTTACATTTGTTTGTGTGTCTGGGGCAAGTGGCTATTCATAGTGATAAAATTGTAATGTCTGTGGCTGTTGACTTAAAGCCATATTTATATTAGAAGTTTAAAATCATACTTTCTCAATCGTCAAATAGTGGTCATTGTGGGGAAAAAGATATTGCATACACCTCTGGTACTTGTTCCCTAATGTGGATGCTAAACAGAGCATACATTTCCATCACTTTGCATTCACATTCAACGGTATTTTGCAGGCTTTGATATTCTGGATAACTGAACTTAGATTTCAAGCCGCATAGGACATCTTCCTGTCTTCCTGACATTGAAACCTGGTGCCTCAACCAGCAGATATAAATGCACTTAATTTGCATGCTATTTGTGAGAATTTGTCTAACATTCACTTAGTTGATTTATCGATTCGAATCGATTTATCGATTCTCAAATATTAATATCGATTCTCAAATATTAGCAATGCCATCATGCAAAAGGGGCCAGCAAAAGAATGCAAAGGTCAGCTCAAATAATTGTGATTAGTCATATGTATTTTGCCACTGAAATTTGAGACGCTGCAAGTTCCAAATTAAGGCATCCATCCATTTTTTATCAATATAAATGAGCTAGCCTAACGAGCCGTATCAGCTATTGTCTCGGCTGTTTTTTCCTGGACACATGGATGAACTTTGCTGTGCTACGTTCAGGTATCCCATCTAAGCACTACACCCGTTTGAAAGGCTTCTAACTGAATCTCTTTAGTTTTACTTTTATCTTTAACTCTTAATATGTATGTTCACAAATTAGCCTTACACAAACAAGTTCATATTGAAAACTAATTTCAAATCACCAGGACACATTTAAAGCACTGCATCCATTTGAGTCCATCTTTTCTTTGTTTGGAGTTAAACTAAATCTTGACTAGACTGGGACTTCTTTGTGATTAAAAGCACATGACAGGATGCTACAAGCACCGTGCTGTTTACAGCACAGAGACTAAATAACTGACTTTTTCTCTCATCAAACTACAGAGACATGTTCCTTTTGTTTTTAGTTCAAATGCAGTATGTCATCTGCTTTCTATTCAGCAGTGGCTCAATCTACTCACTGCTATGAAGGCCAGACTGGCAGAGTGCTGGGGGCAGTTTTCCTTCTGACGGAACCACTTCTGCAGACAAAGCCTTCAATGGAGTTCATTGATTTATTAGCAGTCTGATCTTGGCCATTTTAGCCAGAAGGTCTTATGTTAAGAGTCTTGGTGATTTCAGACTTCTTATTTATCCATAATCATCTTTTGGAATTTCTTTAAATATGTGTTTATGTTTCCCTAGGACTCTGCCTTGACATGACTGTATTTAGACCTGATACACCAAGCTGTAAATCAATATTTTATGAACGTGGATAAGCAGTATAGAAGATGACTGACAATGTAGCCTTGTGGCTCGACAGGGGCACTCACTTCATTACATTACAGGTCATTTAGCTGACGCTTTTATCCAAAGCGACTTACATTACATTTTTAACCCATGGCTCTTACATTTTGCCCGGGGAGCAATTAGGGGTTAGGTGACACTTCGACATGGGACATGGGGCAGCTGGGACTCGAACCACCAACCTTGTGGTTCCCAGCACACCCTCTCTACCCCGACTGCGCCACGTTTTTTTTTTGGTTGGTCTGTGAGTTGGTCCAATACTTTGAGTAAGGTTTGCAATAGATCCACTGTCTCTATTGTGTTGGTATTGGTAATTGGCACATGTAAGCATTCAAATTCGTTAAACATGTCTGGTGGTTTCTGCAGAGCCACAGAACGGATTTTCGGAACTCGCAGATTCTCTAAATGGTTTTCCAATATTTCACATTCTCTGGCAAAAACAAACACCAAAGCTGACCACGCTTTATTCTTGGCATAGGAGCCCCTCATTATCAAAAACGTATTTTTTTATTTTTTAATATTTTTGGGGGGCAAGCCTGTACAGAGCTGGTGCAGAGAGCTGCCTCGTTACTGAGAAGAATCAGTTGTGTGTGATTCCCCAAAAACACGTTTGAGATGGGATGTCGGACAATTCAATCAGATGTTACGGCGGCGCTCACTGTAGAGACACATAGTGAAGCACTCTGACGACTCCCACCAAACAGCCCAAAAACCCAAACTGAGCCAAACTCTCCTGCATGCCCTCAATCCCAGCTATTGACTTTCATAGTGCATGAAGCATTGGCATGAAAGGGATATTTTCCTACAACATGACTGTGCTTTGGGTGTGTTTTCTGTGTTTAGTATTGACTTCAATTGTTCAAACATTACATGTCATTTAGCTGACGCTTTTATCCATAGCGACTTACCATAAGTGCATTTTAACCATAAGGATACAAACCCAGAAACAAGAAAGTGCAATTTCATGAAATAAGCCGATTTGCAACTTGCCATAGATAAGAGCCATTATAAGTACTCATTTTTTTCTTTGTGCCACCACAACTTGTGGATTTCCAACTTCTGTATGTTAACATGTATTTTTCTCTACGCATTGGTGTTGGTTTAGGTTTCTTGAAGGAAAGGTTGCTTTGGTGAAGGGGACCGTCTTTATTTCTCCACTCTTCGTCCTCTTTTCCCCCATCTATGTTTTCTTCTACACTCTGGTGCACTACTGCCCTCTTCTAAACTCTGCTTTAGCCAACACTGCCATCCAAGAGGAGAAAGGGGCTTGCTTCCGTTTGGTCAGCTCAGGGAGGCAATGTTTGCACCCAGTATCTACCATGCTGAGCAAACAGCTGTGCTGCTGCAGTGTGGGTAAAGCCTGGGGCCCTCGTTGTGACAAATGCCCCCCTCCAGGAACAGGTAAGGCAGTCCGACAGTTATCCCGTCATAATGACAAATAACGAACCAAATCCAAACTTAATTAAACTACACTACACTAATTAAACACTGACGTTTCCTGATAAACTAAACAGTTACATATTCTTATATCTAATAGATTGATTTTTCCTTCAATAACCCTTTTATTATTTTAAATTAAATCACAGCAAAATCTCTTGATTTACATACAGCTGTAATAAAACAGCCAGCTTGTGTTTTGCTAGATACAGTGAATACACCTCGATGACACAAGACAAAGCACAAATAGTGGACATTTCTTCAAAGGTTGATGGCAGAAAAAACCCGGCTGAGATAACAACGGCTTCCATTGAGATAAGCCACGCCCCCTCTGCCAATGATGCAACGCAAAAATGTGCTGTGTGTGTGATAAGCAGGGCGCTAGCTGGGAGCTAAGCTAACGTCCACATGGCATGTCACGTGTGGCTACGAGCGAGGTATTGCTCGGAGGCCGTGTTTCTTTACCACTTGTGTTCCTTGCATAGTGAAACCCCTGTTTGTAGGTCTCTGTGTGGAGGGACGGGTGCTTTTATAAGCAAATGAGGACACAAAAGAAAGAAGACTCAAAGCAAAGCAGATGTTAGCTGCCTCGGGTTTGGTGTCCAATCAGTCCGTTGCTGCAGGGATCGATTGAGGAGGATGAGGACTGTTGGGTTTCTTGGTGGCACGCAAGTTGTATCCAAGGGGGTAGAAGAAGTTTTCCTTCTTGGTGAGCTGCTTGGGCCAGAAGTGGGGACTGGGGGAGCCGGACTTCTCTGGAGCAGCTACAAAATGGTTGTAGGGGCCTGAATCCTTAATCTTGTGGCCAGTCTGGAAACTTGATTTGAAGAGGTTGTCGTCAGCCTCTCATTGACGCTGGTCGGAAAAAAATTGATCTGAGGTCAGTCCGGAAAGGGAGTTGAAGAGGCTCTGTTGTCTCATCCTTAAGGCTGGCGTATGCTTCTGCGACTTTACGCACAGTCGCGACGACGCACTCGTTTCAATTCATGGTTCAAAAAGTCTTGCGTGTGTTGCAAAGCAATTCACCGCCAGAACAACAGGTGGAGTAACGTTTTTGTTGAAGACGACCTAGTGAGTGACATCTTTGTGTGTGCAAGTTGTAGGTTTGTTTATTTATTTATCATAGACTTTTTTTGCCCCGTGCATCGCCACTCCTGCTTTTCATCGCCGTTTTTTTCGCCGGAAAGAAAGTTTGATAGAGGGAACTCACGCCAGTGTGGCTTGGCCAATCAGATCCCAGGGCTGTTTCACCCATAAAGAGAAATCACACCTAGGTGTGATGGCACATTCCTTTCGGGGGTTTTATGTCCTGCAGCAGAACATCTGGAAGTCAGCCTTGGACCCCGTGCAGTCGGACTCTAGTTTGTCTGAACCCGGTGAACCCCGTCTCCGGACGTGATTGCATCACGTGATTGCATGCAACCTCACGCTGAACCCTTATTAACCCCAATGCGTCAGTTCATATCAACGACAACAATGGAGAACGCAAGGATAATGTGCCTGCTGAATGTGCTAACAAGTCTACAATGCGTACTACGGGAATATCGTCAGTTCTTTTCGTTTGTGTACGGCGCGCATGTCGTATACGCATGCTCCTGTCTTCTCCTTCCGTTTTCTTCAGTTGTCAATTCAGCGGAGTCAATCGGATTGACTGGGTTCATGTGCACGCAATTTAAAAAGTGGGTATGTGTGAAACATGAACCTGGGTTCAGGCAAACTAGAGTCCGTCTGCACGGGGTCTTGGTTTTACGCTACGGTGGAGCCCAACAGGAGCGAGGCGTCGTCTCAGCCAAGGGCTGATTACAGAGGGGGTCGCTCAGGGAACGGTGCTAGGTGGAGGCATAATTGGCCTCAGCTGCAGTCAATGTAATGAATTGTTTGTCTCCCTGTATTTAATTAAAACAGTAGTGGCGAGCGTTCCAAAACATAGTCAAGAAGAGGGATCTGGATGCCGGGAGCTCAAACACTGCTGCAACCGTGATAAATAAAGCCGTTAAAAAGTTAAACACTCGTGGTGTAGTTCATCTACCTGGGACCCCAGAGAACCAGCCACGTTACAGGTCCAGTCAAGAGTTCATAAAGTTCATTATTCACAGAGGCTGTAGTGTCTGGGCATACCGTAAGGCAGCATCTGGGCAGATGACTTTAACTAAACTACTGACATTTATACACACATTTTAAATCCTAGCAAGCCACTGTAACTACTACTAATAATATGGTGGTAACGTCTGGATCATAGTATAGTTACTGATTACAAAAAATTAAAATTCAATAAAAGAGGGACAAAGAGGAAAAGAAAACAGAAACAAAAGCACAGGTAAGGTTTAGCTAGTTTAGTATGGTGGTTGTGTCATGGATTACCTAACTATTAATCTGCCTCACTGGCCCGCTGGGTCAGTGGGTACGACCCAGCGGGCCAGTTTCTGACCCCTGGAGGTTGGATGTTGAATGCCAGAATGAAAAACTTCTGATTCAAGCAGCGGTAGTTTTTGAGAGTCTGGCTTTTGGTGGTGTGAACATTGAGTCTCATTCCTGTATGAAAATCAAATCTGCAGCGCCTAGTTTGCGACCCAGGTGTGACATTTGTTGGGAGAGTTGAGCAGGTTCTGTCAGGATTGGGTAGGAAGGCAGGACTCAAACGCAGACCTTTAACAAAAAACGACTTTAATAGTCAAAAAGGCAACAACGCAAAAGGCCAACGGGCAAAAATACACACACACAGGAACCGGGGGGAAAAAGGCTGGCAGGACCGAGGAACATCCAGGACAAAAGACAGGGACCATCCGTGACAATAGACAATGACGCCACAAGTGACAAACAACACACACTGCTTAAATACACTAGGGAGGTGCAGGTGATTGGACACAGGTGGAAACAATCCGACAATCACAGGGGATGACAAGACAAGGCAGGAAGTGAAGTTACCCGGGGACACGAGTGGCAGAAAACTACAAAATAAGACAGGAAGTGAACCACACCGTGACAGGTTCAATATGGAATTCATGCAAACAGGCTGTCACCACGTGAGATTGGGCAGCTTAGGAGAGATTGTTTTTGGGCCCTCTGTGTGTCCTCTGCTCCGTAGCAGGCTGGTGGCGGGGGTTTTATGTCCTGTAGCAGCAAGACATTCCAAAATTCAGCCTTGGTTTTTATGCTATGGTGGGACCCAAACACATCTCATCTTCAACCGCTCTATCTGGAGTCAGTTCACAGGTTCCACAGTTAGGGGTCCCAAACTTCCCTTTCCTCGGCCACATCTACCAGCTTTGACTGGGGGACCAAAAGGTGTTCCCCGGCCAGTATGGAGATAGGATTTTTCCACCTAGTCCTGGGTCTTCCCCAAGGTCTCTTCCGACCTGGCCGTGCCAGGAAAACCTCCCTAAGGAGGCGCCAAGGGGTATCCTTACCAGCCGCCCCAACCACCAACCCGGAGTAGGCAATTGGTTTCCTGCCGAGAACTAGGGCCTCAGATTTAGAGGTGCTGATCCTCATCCCGACCGCTTCACACTCGCCTGCTAACTGCTCCAGTGATATTTGGAGGTCACAAACGGACGATGCCATCAAAACCACATCAACATCAACAATATTCACGTGTTTAATATTGAAAATAATTGTTATTTTGTAGGGTTAGTAGTTTTACACTTCTTGGTTTCACTTGTATAATAGCACTATTTTTTCATTATTTTATAGATCATTTCAAAGGCATTTGTCCGGGTGGAATGGGCTACACTGTTCTACCAAATCCACCTGTCAATAAACCAGTCATCAAATACCAGAACCCCAATGACCCCCTACCCCCTCAACCTCTGCCAACGCCAGAGAGACCAGTGGAGGCCTTTGGGAAACCGGAAGGAATTATACCAGGTGAGTTCCTACCATTCAACATTACCGGTGCATGTTCAATGTATTTAGCATAAATTGATGTTTGTGGCACACATAGCTAAACTAAATTAGCACAAGCTCTTTTGTGTTCGTTGTTGCTTAAATGTTTTTAATACAGACTTCTTCAATCAAATGCCAACTAATAACTTTGGTGCAGTTTCAAAGTTATAGCATCAGTTTTAGACTGTCACCTTGTTTTACTTAAAGGCAACTTAGACCAACTGGAGTTGGAAGGAATGGCGAGGCATTGAATGTAGTGTTGTTGTGACATCAGGGGTGTGTTGCTGGCATAGAGTCTCTGGTTGAATGAGAACTTGTTTGGTGTAATCTGTATTCCGATCAGGCTGTGACAATGTGGGCTACCGTAGGCCTAATTCTTACTTGTTACTTGTTTCAACCAAATGTTGATAGTCCCAACAGTATTCCTGGATCAAATCACCACATATTAAACTCCTGTTACCTCCTGTTTTGTCCTAGACATATTCTTTCTTGATATTTAAGGTAGACCTTTGTAGTGTTTAAGGGACCAAATTACAAAACATGTGTCCTTTGGTCTTCAGTCAAGAATTTTGGTTTCATCATTAGAACATTTTTGGTTTGTTTATGTCAGAGTATTTAGAAAGCTAAAACTAAAATATTCTTTGAGGCAAGTGTTTAACCATAAATACTGTAAGCTATAAGATGCTAATAATGTAGACTGACTGGGTACGATACAATATTCACTCCCCCGCTTGCAAAAGACCAACAGCATGTTACTCTATCTGTAGATGAGCCGTAAATTGATTTTTGTTTCTTAATTTAGTTGAAATTGCAGTAATCTATATTCAAGGAATTCAGTGCTAAACAATCCAGAGCTGCATCTTCCGCTTTTTACCGCTGCTCAAGGGACCATTCAGGAAGGCCTTGGGAAGCAATAGTCTCAGAGACGAGCATCACTCCGACCTGTTGCAAGAACAACTTCTTGAGAAAAAACTTTGAAATGGTGTTCTAGAGTTCTTCCCTGGTAAATGCGGCTAGGAACGGAGAGCTGAGAACTCAACAAATCAACAAGAGCAGTAAAAGTGCATGAGAGTACAACACAAAATTGCCATTTGCCAGGCCATCGTGAATCTTAAGGACTCAAGACATTTGATTTATGTTCATCATTTGAAGGAACCGTCCCATTTCAGCTAAAAATCAACTCATGCCATAGTCTTTTTTTCTATCGATGATCGAATTTCAACAGTTGGATTCTTGAGATACTGAGACTGATCAATATTAGTCAGCTGTGTCCTTCTGGCATGGTTTTAATTGACTGAACATACTGTTAAAGACAAACACCTGTGAAGGATTGCATTTTGGTAATGCGGAAGAAGGTCGTTGAAAAAATAATTGCAAGGAATGATTAAGAAGGAAATCATGTGTATTCAAACTGTCGCCTGGTAGCCGCACGCATATCGGCATGAACAGAGGAGATGTTCTCCAAGCGTTTTGACCTTATCTCAACATGGGAAGTGGGTTTGTGAACTATTGGATGACAGGAATAATAATCACAGAATAATTATCTTGTAAACTGCCCTCATTGATTGATTATTTAACCAAACTGTGCAGACAAAAGGTGTGATACTGTGAGAAAAATATCAAGTTCACAGAGTTGCCAGCTATTGAACACACTTTGCTAAAATTAATATAGTCCAACAGTTATGAATGAATTCAGGTATGAATGGTAACGAGAAAATAATAATCACTTTTAAACAAAAAGACTTACATTTCAGGGTTTTTGTTTTTGTTTGTCTGTGTTCAGTAGCAACAACTGCACCAGATCAGGTAGGTTGAGCACTGTAAACAGCAAATACTGTCTCTAGCAGTTTGCATGCACACAGTAACTCCCCAGCCGCTGTGGCATTGCAGTATACCCTTTGCATCTCAAACAGCAATTTTGCTGCATGACTTTGAGCTGGTTTACACGGAGCAATGTGAAAATCTAGTGTTTATATTAGTGTAATTACCAGAAAAAGATTTCCTGCACAATGTCAACAAAAGTATGCAGACAGAAGTCTATATAGAAGCGGCAGTCGTTGTTTGCTGCCTGGCTTGCTCGCTGAGCTCTCCATTATCACCCTGTGCTTAAATATCAGGCAGTTGCGATGCATTCTGAATGCTGATCCGCTTCAAAGCACAACGCTTGTATTGCATGATAGATGCAGTGTACAGAGCTGAAATAATAAACTGAACGTTCTCTATACGGTCCACCAATTCTGTGTCCCTTGTCCATTCAGTATTCTTCTCTTTCTTGTCGTTGAAGGATCTGGTAGGTCCTATGGTTAGTAACAGACCAGTAGTTGAACCTATCCAGCCTCAGCTTTCGCCCGGTGTGTCCACTGTCAGGATTGAGGCAGCCTTCCCAGGTGTCTGATTTACTACCCTACGAACCTTCTGGTTGGCAGTTTAGGACATCTCAGACACAGCTTGTCAAGCTAAAAGTACACATCACATGGTCACCTGCCGTTCCGCTGTAACATTGGAAAGCTAACATTAGCATTATTTCAGCAAAAATGGGCCGAAAACATACATCAGAAAAGCCTCTATGGTGTGCCTCAGTGTTTTAAGTACAGCTCAGAATGACAAATGAGATCACTGCTGACAAGTTTAGTGTGATGTCCTAAAAGGCAACCTGTACTGTGTACTGATTAATTGTTATTAATCAATGTATTTATTCATTCTTTTTTCCCAGATCAATGCTATTTTCAATGCTATTCATGTATCTTCTTTAAGTGTTGAATCATTTCAAGCTACAATCACGTTTTCAGAACATTAGAGCTTTTTTACTGGCGATGCTGCCTATTGTCAGGGTTTTGTGCAAAGCTGCATATGTTCCTTGGTTTCCACCAGTATTAGATAAAGTCAGATTGATATGTATATAATCATCGATACATCCAGGATTATTACTTTTATTGCACATATATATATATATAAAATATACCCATGCATTGGCAAGGGAGAATCATTTGGCTAGATATTCAGTGTGAGCCATTCACGCAGCTCCTTTACCTGCATTCTCCCTGAAGGATGGTCCTTGTCCTTCTTTTCAAAGGCACATCAGTAAAATGAAATCATAGGGCGTACAATATGTCCGCTAACGCTACAACTTTTTTGCTGCTTGATACAAAATGAATATTAGAATACAATATATATTACAAAAATAAAAAATGTATTTTTTGTTTGTTTTTAGTTTTTTCAAATATCGTGCAGCTCTACTTTTACCTACGCTGTCGTCATTTCATTCACTCAACCTGCAGATTGAATGATACCTGCATTCTCATGTTTACGGAGAATAAGTAACAGGGGAAAATTCTATCTATGTCTATGAATTCAAATTGAAAAAAGTGATTTTTTTCCATTCATCAGAAGTTGTTGAGAGGAGCTCTCCTCCTACACCAGTGGAGATCCTCCCATCTAATGCCGGCCAGGACATTGCTCCCACCCAGTCAGCTGGTAAGACATTGTTTTCTCTGTATTCTTGTCTGACATACAAGTTCTATTCTAAGTTAGTTAACAAGTGAAGCACAGCTGACAGGTCACATGACCATCCTAGCAAGTTGGCTTTCTAACTGGTTAATTAACAAGCTGAGCAGCTTGATTGCTAAAAGGTTGGGGACCCCTGGTACATACGACCCATTACTACTTCTAACACTGCTGCTGTGATAATATTCTCTTTCTTCTGACGCAGAGGTGGATGAATGCCAGATCAACCCTTATATTTGTGGCCAGGGGATTTGTTACAACACAGCTGAGGGTTACACCTGCCACTGTGATGAGGGATACCAGCTGGATGACACCCAAACCACCTGTGTAGGTGAGGAATCACTCAATCATTCATATCCTGTATCCATAGATTATTCATATTAGGCCGGTATTTTACAGGACTGACTCTGTCTTTGGTTTGTGCGTCCAGACGTAGATGAGTGTTTGGGCAGCACGTCTTTGTGCTTTGGCGGTCGCTGCAAGAACACAGAGGGCAGTTTTCTGTGTGAGTGTCGGCAGGGATTCCTCGTCACTGAGGAGGGAACCAGTTGTTTCGGTACGTACCCTCAACTCACGCTCACATCCTTCACACATATTTATATTATTCACATGCTGTATATAATAGGCACCCTACACTTGCAACAGAAAGGGATGCAATGAGAATGAATGCTCATCCTTCTCAGCCCTCCAAAACGGAATATGTTTCATTCATATTGAATGTACTTTGCGTTTTCCCCTAATTTGCACATCACCTGGGAAATAAAAATACTTGTTAAATCCTTCAGTTTAAATGATACAACCGGTCTGCTAGAAGGGAATTAGAGACAAAAGCTAAGACTTGCCCATAGTGTCCCAATGGCTGCGTTGTTCATTACACACTACGAGGAAAAGAGACGATGTTGATCAGCTTTATGATGATTTCGCTATCATCTTTAATGAAAACAGTGAAAATTGTATAAGCAAAGAAAATTAATTACATTTAAGAAATGTCCAATTCTGGCCCATTGCACCACTGGTCAAAGTGGTGAAACTACAAAATAGGACGAGACATAAACCCAAACCGTGACACCAGGAAGCATTCTGGGGAACTGGACAGGTGTGGAGCAGCAGGCCTCAGGTGGCCGGCACAGCAATTCAATTCAAACCACCCCAAATCACACATGTGGAGTGTTTCACCGACTGCTGCAGAGGATCTGCCTGTCTGCACTGCTGCTATGATTATATAGAGTTAAAGTACTTAACTTTGAATATTTTATTTAATTATACCATTTCATTTAGTTCAACCTTGAGGTTAATCAGCTGTAATGCTTGGGATACCCGGCTTTTAAAAATAACCAAATACGATTAACCAGAGAAAGACAAATATACGGAGGGTTAGACTTGTTGACTTGCATCACATTCGCTGCGTTTTTAATGTAGTTTTCATGGATTATGTATGTATTACTGAGTTCTCTTTTTTTAGTTTTCAGAAGACTCAAATCTTTTTAACACTTTGTGTTTTCATCCTCCCATTCACACCCACTCATAGTCTCTGTGGGGGAGATTACAGTGACAGTAACGTTCACACACAGCGTGGTCACAGCTTTGGGAGCTATTTGGGTCAATGCCTTGCCAACGGCACATGGACACCAACGAGCCGGGGATCGAACCGATCATTTGATTTAAAGACCAAGTTTGAGAGTCTGTTTATTTCCACTGCGAACTGAACGTCCCATGTGCCCAAACACAACACTGTTACTATTACTGTCACACAAATGTCTAATAGGAGAAAATGACATTTTGGACAGACATGGATGTAAACTTAAAAATGACTGATTGGCGGAGGGATACGACCATGAAGCAGCAATTTACTTAATCAACACATTCACATGAGCGTATTGATTAATTCACTGCAGCTAGTGTACTGTTCAGCAGGTGAACTGTACTGAACTGCATTGTGCTTATGTTTCTCTCAGATATAGACGAGTGCCAGGATCAGCGGATCTGTACCAGAGGCCACTGCCAGAACACTGAAGGCTCCTTCATCTGTCACTGTGCACCAGGCTTCAGAGTGTCCCGAGCAGGAGACCATTGTGACGGTACGAGATGATCTTACTGCTGTACACACGTCGTCAGGACCAGGCAATATTAGTAGGAATGATACACACATCATGTAGCTGTGTTTGCATGTTTGAGAAATGATCTTGAGCAAATATCAGCCAATTGATTTTACAATTTAGTTATTCAATTTATGCTAAAATAAAATATCTACTATCATAAAATGTAGTAGTAATAGACGGCGGGTGCTGTAATCATCATCGTTCTTTTATTATGATAATAAATTATAAAGAACTGTTTTACTGTATACAACAAAATCCGCTATGCTTTTCTGCTCTCCTTTAGATATCCCTCATTTCAATGCTTCGTAACCATTTCCAACAAAATTGTCTTCCTTCATTAAATTAAAATTACAGGAAAGAAATCCGCTTTCATTAAAAAGCAAATTCCACCTCTAATGCATTTCTGTAATTTGCTGCTGCCAAGTTAATCTGATTATGTTGGTAATGCTTTAAATGTCTGTTTCAATGACTGGTATGTGTTTATTCCAGATGTGGATGAGTGTTTAGAAGAACCCGGTTCCTGTGAGGCTGTAGGGGAGTGTGTCAACAACATGGGCTCATACACCTGCACCTGCCCCCGGGGGTACCGACAGATCAACGGCACCAGCTGCAGAGGCGAGTGCTGAAGCACGCGTATATCCTCTGGTCACCAGACAAGATTTAGATGTCACACACACACACTCACACACACACATCCTCCTCTCTGCCTCCCTCCTCCCAGATGTTGATGAATGTGTGGAGGAACCAGAGTTCTGTTCGCCTCACGGAGAGTGTCTGAACACAGAGGGATCATATCTGTGTGTGTGTGAAAGTGGATTCACTGCCAGCCTCGACACACCCTCCTGTGATGGTAAGATTCACTGCAAAGGAGAGAAACACACACACACACCGGTGATGGGGTTTCATTTATTAAACTTGCTTTTGAACGGCCGACCCTGCGGTTGGCGGGACACCCTCTCTGCTCCACGCGCCACTCTTGAGATCGTCACTGCAGCTTTTGAAGAAATGTCAAGCAAACAGGAACCAATTCATTTCTGAATTTCTATTTTCAATAGTGGATTCATCCACATTTGGTCTTCTGTTGTGTTTGTGGCAGCAGCGCAGCGAAGGTCGGATTGAGAGAAACTGCATTGTGCGTGTGCTTGGTTATGACAACATGTGTCTGGTGGACTGACAAACAGACGTGTATTGTACATGTGCATGATGACATGTACTGACGTATCTCCACAGTGAGGTTATTCTTTGAGGTTTTAAGTCTGTAATTGGGTATAAATATTCATGCTCTCCACAGGATGAATCATAGCGCCTTTGGTGATACTACTTTTTTGCACTCCCATCATCAGGTCAAAATTTCAGTTTGTCGGACATTTCATTTGTGAGCCATTACGTGCAAGAATGAAACAGACATCAGCCTCTGCAGTTTGTGTACTAAAAGTAACCCTATAATAAACATATGATGCACATGCACCTGTTAGGAGGGAGATTTGACCCAACACACAGAGATCACACAGGACTGATAATCTGTAGAAGGGATTTTAATGACGGGGGATTTCAATGGAAGGGGGACAGCCGGGTGAGGACGCCAGAGGAGGGACAGCAGAATCTGGACAAAGGAATCAGGGTTAGACCCAAGAACAGTATGAATACTCAAAGTCTCGGGGAGCCAGCATACGAAGTCGACATTCTGGCGCTGGAGAAGCGGGCAGCCCGGGTTTAAATACTGGAGGGGTGAATAATGGAGATCAGCTGTGTGGGGACGGCTCAGGATGACAGGCCACGCCTCTTGTAGGTGGAGACAAACAGCACAGACGGACACGCCGGGGAAAAGGACGGTACAAACACACCGGATGGGGAGAAAACAGCAGCTGACCCATAACAGTACCAGCCAAACATCTCACTTTTACTCTTTTTAATATTATTTTGACAATGATAATGTTGATAAATCAGGCTTTTCATACACAGATGATACTCATGAGAATAATAAGTCGGATACGTTCTTTTTTGCTTTTCAAGAGGTGTGTTGCCAATAAGAAACATGTAATGTAAATTGCTCAGGCCTCCAAGAGACTCTAAACCAGCGGAGGTTTGTTGTTACTTGGTTACAGGGAGGAAACAGCTTGCCGTCTCGGTTTCTTTGTTAGCTTTTAGCTTTCCATCGATGGAATGACCCAGAGTACGCATGATTTTAGTGAAATTCCATATTGATTTGATTGATTTTAGTGTTTGGAGCATTTTCAAACGGGTAAGTTGGCTTTGTAGCCAAGATTCTAATGTTTCGCTGTAATTCATGATCTTATTTGTTCGTGGTGTCTCATTAGACCTCACAATACGATAATTCTACCACACACCGTCTGGCTTTTTTGTTTGTTTCACAGACATCGATGAGTGCGGCCTCAATGAGACACTGTGTGGCCCTGGCGGATTCTGTGTGAACAGACTGGGTTCCTTCCAATGTCTCTGTGAGCAGGGCTACCAGGAGTCCCAGGACGGCAAGGGCTGTGTGGGTAAGTTCATTAGTTGGGTTACAACACAACCGGAAGCCCGTCAGTCTGTGAAACCTGTGAAAACCTCTGAGCTTCACTTGAACAGCTTCTTGCCCTGAAAGTAACCGTTTAGTTTCATGTAGCAGCACCACGTGGCTGAAACTTCTACTTCTACTGGCAATTCTTTCTTAACTGCACTTCTTCAACTGCCCCATTAATGTGCTGTTAATACTTACATTGGAAGCAATGCTGTAAAGTATTGTAGACATACTGGGTTTGGAACATTACAGTACTACCAGCAGGTTCTTATTCACAGACTTCAATACACTACGTCCTTTATACACAACTCCCTCTTCACTGTCAGAACCCAAGTTCAGTCCAGCCGGCTGCCTCTTGTTTACTGCGAAGCCACCACAGACTGAATTACACACAGTTTGGGCCCCCTGGTGGGCCGCGAAGGTACTGCAGGTGGGCCGCGAGAGGTCATTTACAATAAATAAATAAAATGTTTTTAATTTTCAATTTTGAAAAGTTAGAAATTAATATCAAAAAATGTATGATGCGGCACATTAGTTATGTGAAACATTAATTGATGAAGCACAAACAATTTAAACCGACAGATTAATAAAACACTAAGGCTCTCGCTCGAAACGGCTGCTCTTGTCCGCCTGTCGTTGTTCAACAAACGGGGCGCCCTCTTGTAGTATTAAAGTAAATATACCGCATTTTCCGCACTCCAAGGCGCACTTAAAATGCTTTAATATTCTCAAAACGACAGTGCCTTATAATCCGGAGCACCTTATATATATGGATCAATTGGTTACTCGGTTGATCCATACTGGTTGTACACGGCGCTCAAGGCGCTCTGCCAAACATGCCAAAGCTCCTCTACGACGGCGAGATGCTGAGCGGCGCTCAAGCGCGTGAGATATGGAGCTTGTTTCAGGGCACGTCGGAGGAACGAAGCTGTCGTTCTCGCCGAGCGAGAGACAGTGCCCTTTTCTCTACAGTAGCTGAACCATCTTAACTTGGAAAATAAGTTATTCTAAAAGGGGCCCTTGGTAGCCGGCGCGGCTTGAGAGCAGCCGAAGGAGACGAGAATCTGCACCGTGCGGCCTTGTCGCGGCCCGACGGCCCCCGCCAAGGTGAGGCGGGCCGAGCTCGAGCCGAAGCGGAGACGGACGGGGAGCATCGGTCGCGCATTCTCTCCTCGCTGCCGAGATAACAGAAGATTTAAGGCGTGGATGGCGAGGGGGGCGGCGGGAGCGGACGCACCTCGCAGCATCGATCGGACCCTGAAAGCACCGTCTCCTTCATGCAATATACAGTCACTACAGTCCAGTTTCTTTACATTTGAATATTCATTGTCACATTTGAATAGTTGTATTTAACTATTCGAATATATATTCGTTGACAGCCCTAATACAGTCGTTGTAAACCAAAGATGCCGCTGTACCACTAACCATTCCGAATGCGTTCCGACTCGGCGTCTTCCTTCCTCCATCATCATTTAGCTGATGTTTTGATCCACAATGAGTGCATCCACACAAGAGGTTACAGAGCCAGAACAACAAAAATCTAGAAAGTACAATTTCCTCAAGCAAAACTACACGGTGCGATAATAAACCATCGCACGTGCTAACAAAGTGCTAACTGGTGCAGGCACAGCTGTGCAGGCTTTCTGCTGTCCTGATGGCATTGGGGAGCTCATTGCACCGTTTATAGGAGCCGACAGTCGGGATGTTGTGGAGCGTTTAGCTCCCTGTGAGGCAGCAGCAACAGATCGATGCAGAGCGGAGTGAGCGGGCAGCGCCGTAAGGTTTGACCACGTTCTGGATGCAGACTGGACCTGATCTGTCGGCTGCTCTAAGGTTTAGAAACGGATGCGGCCTCTCCCTTCAGTAGGCTTAGTAGCAGTATTGCTGGATGCACAACTGTCTTTTGGGTTTATTGGAGTATTACAAGCAAATGTATCTCTTTGAAATTGAGCAACGATGAAAGTGAACATTTAGGAAAGTGGTAAATGTACAACTCTTTAACCCCACATGTCATCATTCACCCATTCACACCCATGCATGCGCTGATGGGAGGAGCTGCCCTGCACAGCGTCACCCGGTGTGACTGGAAGCAGCTTCACTACGTTGCCAATTCATTGTTAGTGTGAACGGCACACGGCTCATTTTGAGTTTTAATCAAGAACGCTATCAAGACATTACAGCAGAATTGATCATTATTTTTCTTGTGACCTGTGTGACCTTGACCTCTCAGGGATGGCTCGATGACCGTTTACCGTGTAAATCTGTGTCTCTCTAGTCATGAAATACACTTGAATCCCGCTCGGTCAGACCCTCACTCCCCAAGACAAATAATTATCATATGGATTTCTCCTTTCAGACACAAACAAAAAATAGAAAAGAAACAAAAACTAATTTATTGATGGTGATAATTGAGACTACATTTAAAAGGAATTTGTGATAAAAATGCAATAAATACAAACGTATTTACAAAATGGAAAATACTCCATTTTATAATAATTTTGCAGACCCTTTATTGTTGCCAACAACCAATGCCCCAATACTTCAAAATAACATGTAGCCATATGTTCTTCTGTTGTGTCTCCACAGAGGTGAATGAGTGTGAGCTGCGGGGCAGTGTGTGTGGAGAGGCCCAGTGTGTAAATGTCGAGGGTTCCTTCCTCTGCATGTGCCCCAGCGGCCAGGAATATAACGTCATGATCGCCAAGTGTGAGCCAGTTCCCACAGGTGACCCGTGTTCAGCTGTACAAATGACATGTAACCTGCATACATCCGGGTGAACACACGCACTACATATAGTAGCATACATTAAAGAAATGATGGCAGAATATAAAATGAGAACTTGTACCTCAACGGGCTCCAGAATGATGTTTTGATGACATGAAGGGATTTCAGTAGACTTCTGCTATTAGCCAGAAATCACAGAATATTTCTTTACTTAAATCCACCACGGGGCCACAACCCCGATGCTTCATACACACAAACCACATAGGCTGGTCTTTGTAGTGACAACACACACAACTAATATCCACTAACAGACAAATGAAATGCATAACCCGATGATGCATGAACAGAAGCAATGAATACAGTGATGAACAAATGATGAATAAAGGAGGGCCGTTGCACATAGCGGGTAGAATCAGAGACGCATCTCAACAAGATGTATTCGATGTATTAAGTTGCAAAATGGTTGGCTGTTTGATCAATTCCAAAGTGACATTTCCCAGCCGTTAATATTAAGGTGTAATATAAAAAAGGAATGTGTAGACGTGATCCCTCTCAATCATCAATGTTGTGCACATGGCTTGTTTTCTGTGTAGTGAAATTCGGTCTATTGATGTGTTTCTAGTACCAACAACTGGCTGGTCCTGGACCAACGCAATGATCAGTTTAGGCTTTCAGGAGCTCTGGGGTCTCATTTATAAGCCATAGACAGATATAATTGTATTACATTACCTTACAGGTCATTTAGCTGACGCTTTTATCCAAAGTGACTTACATTACATCTTTAACCCATGGCTCTTACAATAATGACACCTCGAACATCTCCTTTCACTTCATATCACACGTTACTGTGCACTCGTATAATCTCCATATTGGAAACAGTGAAATCAGCAGTGCTATTTATGGTTGAACTAGTGGCCCACACCTATAAGTACATATAGACTTTTAAAGATATAAACCGAGTAAAACCTCACATGAAATTTGTCTTGATATCTCATCGGCGCCGTCTCCACCGCGGAGCACAGAGGAGACACAGAAACAACTTCCGTTACCTTAAAGAAATGCTGTACAGAGCGACACGCTTCTAGTACTGTGCATTAGTGCAATCTTAGTTTCTTTTCAAATGTTTTCATGTATGCTTCATTTGATAGATTCAGCATGCTGTACACAGAATAACTGCAAACGGCTATCCAAGGAGTAACCACGGCGACCGTCACACATGTGCTCACCTGGCAAATCGGCTCATTAGGAATGAGCGGAAGTAGCCATATCTTTAATATCAGCCTTTCTCTTAGTGCCATAAGAAAATCCAGGGTGATGCATCTACGTGAGACTCTGAATATGTCGTACTGGAAGTGAGGCTGAACCTTCTGCACAGTCTTACAGCTGCATTTCTAAAAGGAAACGACTAACAGCCAGGAGCACGAAAGGCTGTAATAAATCTGGATATGTTTTGGTGAAGGTGCAGTTCCTCCTTTGAACGCATGGTGGATTTTTCCATTTCACATACATAGACCCCTGCTCTGTCTAATGTCCAATAGAATAGCTTACACTGAGCTAAACAACCGTTATCTCCTGTCTGATCCCTGCGTCCTGCTGTCTGTCCATTCTTCCTCCCCGCTCTTCCTTTGTTTTTCACACAGTGCCATCAGTGGAGCGAAAAGAGTGCTACTATCGTCTGAACGATGAGAACCTGTGTGAGAGTGTGCTGATCAGCCATGTCACCCTGCAGGAGTGCTGCTGCACACTGGGAGCAGGATGGGGGGACAACTGTGAGGTGCATCCCTGCCCTGTCAACGGAACAGGTGAGTTAAGTTTGGCAATAACCGATTGGTCAGACTCCTGTCACATGACCGCGTGTATATCATCTTCCTGTTTACGCCGTTACACGCGCGCCCAGTTAATGGTCATGTGACTTTTGCGGAGGTCGCCGTGTTGTCACAGATCACCTCAAACGATACTGTAGATATGCAGACACACACAAGCACGCACGTCGGTTGACAGTTCGCTCCTAACCTCCATGTCTGTCCCCTTCAGTCCACTTCAATGAGATGTGTCCATACGGATCAGGCTTTCTTCCCAATGGAGACTTGCTGTATGGAGTACCCACATCCGACAGCTACAAAGGTAACACAAACCTCAACGTGTTGCGATACCCTGTTCCTCTCTCTGCTTTTGGCCTCTGCTCCGAAAATGGCCTTCCCATAACGACATGTGTCATAACTCTGTAACTGCTTTGTCTATCTGGACTTTTTTTTCTGTGATGAAGGGGACCCATGGGCGTGATAGCCCCGTGTGTGGACAGTAAGGATGGAAAGTTTCACGTCGATAGAGTCGGGGTTACTACTCTAGAGGAGGCTTTTGTGCAGGCCTCACGACTAACATGTCCGGCTCTGCTTGGCTGATTCACGCCTTTCAAACACTTTTTCAAATGGTCTGATCCTAAACTTCTCAGAAGCCGAAACAAGAGCGTAAAATGAGCTGCAGATGGTGGATTGGCTTAAATATATCAGCGTCTTGAGCTTTATCTCTGCTTTAGCTCTGCTGAGGAAATGTACATAAGCGCATGTGCACGTTTCTGCAGTAATTAGCATATCACATGTTATAACTTGTTGTGTTTGGAGGCTTTTCAAACGGATTAGTGCAGATTGTAGCAAAGACTCTAATGTTTCATATATTTGTTTGTGATGAGCACACGATGTTCCTGTTGGAAGTGGGTTCTGCCTCGGCTTCCACCATAAAAGGGTGCAACAGGTTTTAAAGCACATAGATTTGACTCAGTGATGTTACACTGAGAACATCAGAATAACACCTCATGTTCTCTCATATCTTCTTTGAAGACACTTTTGATTCAGCTGTCTTCTGCACATTAAAATATATTAAATCATATTGCTATTTAAAAAAAAGAAATACAATAACAGTGTATTTACCATTCATGTCGTTGTCGATTATAATAAACTCAGATTTTTTGCTGATATTGTTTACATGGAAATATAGTTGTTTGATTCAGACAGAGAGAAATACATAAGGATGGATAATTATATAATTGATATCTGAGTCTGTCTGATAATTCTTCATGAAGGCTAAATTCATTTCTGTTCACGTCATAGTTTCCCCTACATGAAACCATTATACTTTGACATAAATCCACAGTCCAGTTCTGGTTCTTTAATGTAACCCAACATAAACTCTCTGAATGTGCGAACACCTGCCTTCTCTCTGCTTGCTCGCAGATGCAGATGAATGTACACTGTTTGGTAAGGAGGTGTGCAAAGGGGGCTTCTGTTCCAATACTGTCGGCAGCTACGAATGTTACTGCAAGATGGGACAGGACTACGACGCCGTCAAACTGGAGTGCAGAGGTCAGTGTAAGCTGCGTGTGTGGGAAGGTTCCCTCCATTGCCTTCTACGTGAGACTGATAAGCTGCTGTCCAATGCAACAACACATTAAGCACCCATAACTATACATGTGCAGATGAACAGACGCTGCAGCAGCACAGCAACCGAGGCTGAACTAGGAGGAATCAAATACCTATTCACTCGTACTGTAGTAATGTAATGGTATTGTTTTGCTGCAAAGCAAGCAACCTGAAAATGTTCCAGTGGATTTCTAGAATACCTTCATAGTGCATTGCTTTATGTCTGCAGTTTGTGGAGAACTTTCAGATATTTCAAACAGAATCAGCTCGATCAAAAGAGTGAGATTAAGAGAACAGGAGCTTTTCAATTGCTCCAAAAAGATGAACAAAGAGCTGAACTGTGAGTTTAGATTATTTTGCTAAAGCACTATTGAGTTTTAAAGGGGTCTTACTGTTGTTGTTGTTGTTGTTGTTGTTGTTCTTCGGTTATTTGTTTATGCTCTGCGAATCGTGTATTTCCTTTTAATCCCGGAGATTTGAATATTTTCCAGATGTTGTCCTAGAAGCCGCTGTGTTTACTGCCCTGATAACTGATAGTTTTACTCTTGGTATTTGGGAAGTAAAATTAACTCCAATATATAATAATGTTATTACAGGAGCAAGTTTCTTTTCTCAGTTACTTAGTTAGTTATGGATAAAAAGTTTGTGTGAATCTATTTTTGTATCTGTGTTTGAATGCAATGCTTTGTCTTCTTGAGGTTTGGTCGAGGACAAGTTTGGTGCACAACAACAAGTGGCAGGCAAAGGTACTGAAGGGTCAGGCAGAGGCGGGACCCCAAAAACCGCAACAGGCTCGTAGGCGCGTTTGGAAAACAGGGCCGGGAGCAAAAGTGCTGGGACGCTCGACAATCTGGCCACAGTCGACACAGAACACAGCACTTAAGTACACAAGGGGACAGAGAGGACAGAGAGGACAGAGAGGACAGATCCAAAGCAGCGTAGGACGAAGAAGTGCAGCTGGGATTGTTTTTCCATTCACTGTTCCTGATTGCACTTTATGTCCCGCAGACATCGATGAATGTCTGGATGAGTCTGCGTGTGCTGGCGGACAGTGTTTGAACACAGACGGCTCATACATGTGTTTCTGTACACATCCGATGTCGTTGGACCCCACCAGTAACAGCTGTGTCTTCATCCCGGAGGTGGTTGGTAAGAAACTCTGTTTAGAATCGATTATATGTCATCTAAAGTGCTGCCGTAGACGGCATATTAATGAATACATACACATACGTGTAAATTACTAAACAGTCTATGTTGTTTATAGGGCCATACATTGTTTACTTGCTAGTACATCTTTAAAGTAAATCATACAACCAACTAAATCAAAACATACGACATCCTCAAAATATCGTTTATAGATAAAAGGGTGAATTTATGAACAACTACAATGAGGAAACAAAAGCATTCAGCCCACTAAAGTTTCACATTAGCTCTAAAATATTTTGATGAACAATCATTGATTGTGTGCACGATCGTGTTTGGTACAATGTGTACATCTTAGTACCACAACCCTTAATGCAAGGCCTCCGCTTTGCTCTCGCCCTGCACACATTTCTAACCAATACAAATGAATACTGATGAAATGTAGATAGATTGGTGCAGCTTATATGCTTCAACCCAGTTATGGCAATGTACTTAATTTATATCTGTGTGTTAATCCTGTGTGTGTGTGCGTGTGCGCAGAGGAACATGAGGCGGAGCAGATAGACTACCTGGGTATCTGCTGGCAGGCGGTGACAGAGACCATGACGTGCACACGGCCTCTGGGTCCCAACAGGAAGACCACATACACAGAGTGCTGCTGTTTGCATGGAGAGGCCTGGGGCATGGACTGTGCCCTCTGCCCACCCAGAAACACCGGTACACACCACACACACACATGTACAGCATCAGATACACTGTCATTTACCTGGGACTTTCTGTTCTTCCAGTTGTGTTTGATTTGACCACCATCAGATGGAACCACCATCAGATAGAACCACCTTTAGATAGAACCAGCATCCAGATAGAACCAGCATCCAGATAGAACCAGCATCAGATAGAACCAGCATCAGATAGAACCAGCATTAGATAGAACCAGCATCAGATAGAACCAGCATCCAGATAGAACCAGCATCAGATAGAACCAGCATTAGATTGAACCAGCATTAGATAGAACCAGCATTAGATAGAACCAGCATCCAGATAGAACCACCATCAGATGGAACCCCCTCCAGATGGAACTAGCAACCAGATAGAACAGCATCCAGATAGAACCACCATCAGATGGAACCACCATCAGATAGAACCACCTTTAGATAGAACCAGCATCCCGATAGAACCAGCATCCCGATAGAACCAGCATCCAGATAGAACCAGCATCAGATAGAACCAGCATCAAGATAGAACCAGCATCAGATAGAACCAGCATCCAGATAGAACCAGCATCCAGATAGAACCAGCATCCAGATAGAACCAGCATCAGATAGAACCAGCATCAGATAGAACCAGCATCCAGATAGAACCAGCATCCCGATAGAACCAGCATCCAGATAGAACCAGCATCAGATAGAACCAGCATCCAGATAGAACCAGCATCAGATAGAACCAGCATCCAGATAGAACCAGCATCCAGATAGAACCAGCATCAGATAGAACCAGCATCCAGATAGAACCAGCATCAGATAGAACCAGCATCCAGATAGAACCAGCATCCAGATAGAACCAGCATCAGATAGAACCAGCATCCAGATAGAACCAGCATCCAGATAGAACCAGCATCAGATAGAACCAGCATCAGATAGAACCAGCACCCAGATAGAACCACCATCAGATGGAACCCCCTCCAGATGGAACTAGCAACCAGATAGAACAGCATCCAGATGGAACCACCATCAGATGGAACCACCATCAGATAGAACCACCTTTAGATAGAACCAGCATCCAGATAGAACCACCATCAGATGGAACCCCCTCCAGATGGAACTAGCAACCAGATAGAACAGCATCCAGATAGAACCACCATCAGATGGAACCACCATCAGATAGAACCACCTTTAGATAGAACCAGCATCCAGATAGAACCAGCATCCAGATATAACAGCATCCAGATAGAACCAGCATCAGATAGAACCAGCATCCAGATAGAACCAGCATCCCGATAGAACCAGCATCCAGATAGAACCAGCATCAGATAGAACCAGCATCCAGATAGAACCAGCATCAGATAGAACCAGCATCCAGATAGAACCAGCATCCAGATAGAACCAGCATCCAGATAGAACCAGCATCAGATAGAACCAGCATCCAGATAGAACCAGCATCAGATAGAACCAGCATCCAGATAGAACCATCATCAGATAGAACCAGCATCAGATAGAACCAGCATCAGATAGAACCAGCATTAGATTGAACCAGCATTAGATAGAACCAGCATTAGATAGAACCAGCATCCAGATAGAACCACCATCAGATGGAACCCCCTCCAGATGGAACTAGCAACCAGATAGAACAGCATCCAGATAGAACCACCATCAGATGGAACCACCATCAGATAGAACCACCTTTAGATAGAACCAGCATCCCGATAGAACCAGCATCCCGATAGAACCAGCATCCAGATAGAACCAGCATCAGATAGAACCAGCATCCAGATAGAACCAGCATCAGATAGAACCAGCATCCAGATAGAACCAGCATCCAGATAGAACCAGCATCAGATAGAACCAGCATCCAGATAGAACCAGCATCAGATAGAACCAGCATCCAGATAGAACCAGCATCCAGATAGAACCAGCATCCCGATAGAACCAGCATCCAGATAGAACCAGCATCAGATAGAACCAGCATCCAGATAGAACCAGCATCAGATAGAACCAGCATCCAGATAGAACCAGCATCCAGATAGAACCAGCATCAGATAGAACCAGCATCCAGATAGAACCAGCATCAGATAGAACCAGCATCCAGATAGAACCAGCATCCAGATAGAACCAGCATCAGATAGAACCAGCATCCAGATAGAACCAGCATCCAGATAGAACCAGCATCAGATAGAACCAGCATCCAGATAGAACCAGCATCAGATAGAACCAGCATCCAGATAGAACCAGCATCCAGATAGAACCAGCATCCAGATAGAACCAGCATCAGATAGAACCAGCATCCAGATAGAACCAGCATCCAGATAGAACCAGCATCAGATAGAACCAGCATCCAGATAGAACCAGCATCCAGATATAACAGCATCCAGATAGAACCAGCATCAGATAGAACCAGCATCCAGATAGAACCAGCATCCCGATAGATCCAGCATCCAGATAGAACCAGCATCAGATAGAACCAGCATCAGATAGAACCAGCACCCAGATAGAACCACCATCAGATGGAACCACCATCAGATGGAACCACCATCAGATAGAACCACCTTTAGATAGAACCAGCATCCAGATAGAACCAGCATCCAGATAGAACCAGCATCCAGATAGAACCAGCATCAGATAGAACCAGCATCCAGATAGAACCAGCATCCCGATAGAACCAGCATCCAGATAGAACCAGCATCAGATAGAACCAGCATCCAGATAGAACCAGCATCAGATAGAACCAGCATCCAGATAGAACCAGCATCAGATAGAACCAGCATCCAGATAGAACCAGCATCAGATAGAACCAGCATCCAGATAGAACCAGCATCAGATAGAACCAGCATCAGATAGAACCAGCACCCAGATAGAACCACCATCAGATGGAACCCCCTCCAGATGGAACTAGCAACCAGATAGAACAGCATCCAGATAGAACCACCATCAGATGGAACCACCATCAGATAGAACCACCTTTAGATAGAACCAGCATCCAGATAGAACCACCATCAGATGGAACCCCCTCCAGATAGAACCAGCAACCAGATATAACAGCATCCAGATAGAACCACCATCAGATAGAACCACCATCAGATGGAACCACCATCAGATAGAACCACCTTTAGATAGAACCAGCATCCAGATAGAACCACCATCAGATGGAACCCCCTCCAGATGGAACCAGCATTAGATAGAACCACCATCCAGATAGAACCAGCATCCAGATAGAACCAGCATCAGATAGAACCAGCATCAGATAGAACCATCGTCAGATCGAACCATCATCAGATAGAACCACTGTCAGATACGACTATAGTCAGATACAACCACCGTCAGATACAACCACCTTCAGATAGAACCACCATCCAGATAGAACCACCATGACAGTAATAGTAATGAAACTAATAATAATAATGATCATTGAGGGTTCATCATTTACAAACACAAAGTGGTATCGATCCACACAATAGGATTTAAACCAGCTTCATTAAAACCAATTAAATGTTATATTCTCTCCAACAGGATACAATAATTAATTTGATCGAATGCACCACTAAGGTGCCACAAGACCAGTAGAGAGTCCTTCAATGACTCTTCATTTCCCCCATTAATTCTCCCCAGTAAGCTTCAACTTACACAAAATACACACCAAATTGCCATTATTTGTAGCCACAGCAAAAACCATCCTTGCACCCAACGAATGGCAAGACACACACATCTCTGGCTCCTCAGATGTACTAAATGTTGCGGAACTCTGTAGCCTGTCTTTGAACGTGTTTGGTCTTCTTTCTCCTTCTGTCTCCCTCTAAGAGGATTATGCGTCCATGTGTAACGTCGGCGGGCGGCAGGTGTACGGTCGCGATGCCCTCGTTGCTGGACCTGTCCACGAATATGAAGTGAGCCCAGACTATTCACAATCCCCCGAGCAGCACGCTGTGCTGCCTTTTTACGACAATGAGGACGGTGAGTGTTTTATATTTCAAACTTCTTTCATTTTAACAGAGGAAGACACTGAAACACTGGATTTATTTTATAGAACTAACGTTAATCAGATCAATACCAATTCTTTACAGTTATTTGGATAAGTTAGAGAGTTGTAATATACAGGTTCAGTCAAATGTTTGGAAACATTTTCTCATTCAATTTAATGACAAAGTGTTTTCAAACTTTTGACTGGTGCTTTAAATTAGGTCTGAGCAATTAATTAACGTGGACAAATATTTTATCGTGCATTAAAAGTTTTTTTTGTATTATTGTTTGGAAAGCTCAATGGCTCTAAATACAGATACAGAAAAAGCATGGGTAAAAGGGGGAGGGGCGTCATCACACGTCTCAACCAATGAGCATTTAGTGGGCGGGCCTAAGACTGCAGTGGCGCAATAGTCGAAATAGTGGGAACAGAATACTAGAGAAAGCTAGAGAACTCTTGAGTGGACATTTACATTTGAAATCTCTTTCAAACGGTAAAGTTGATTGAACAAAAGTTCTGAATAACCTGCATCACTGAGGTTCTCCAAAGGGCCGCTGGTGAACATACATTAGCCATGTATAGATGCTCCTCTTTTCTAATTGTTAACTTGTCTGTTAAAATGTTATGACCGATAATGCAAATAATATGACTGTTTTCTATAAGAATCTAGATGAAACATTAAAGCAGTAGCAAATAGCTTTGGTTTTATATACGATTGGATTACATTCTAGTTTAAAGTCTCTACAAGAAACATTTCAACTGTTACTGTGTAAAGGGAACACTGGCGTTAAAAAGGACCTTATTAGTTTGAAGTGCAAAAACAAAAGTGCAACACCACTTTTTAGTCTTATTATTATGATAATACATAAATAATTCTTAGATTTAACTAATTACTATGCGATAACTTGTGATTGAATATTGTAATTGTTGCCCAGCACTAATATAAATGTAAAGTTAGTGACACCGTCTCACTAATTGGGATCAGCTCAGTCAAGAGCTCTGGAAACAACCCACTGGTCTAAGATATTTACCAGTTAATACCAGTCTGACCAGTAGAGAGAACAATGGAGAATAAGGAACACGCTATTATTGTGTGAATATAGCTAATTGTTTGTATGTGTATTCCTTTCAGCTGGAAAATGTTTATCTCAGAGACTACTGTCCAGACAAAAAGCATGTCATTAAAATACAAAAAATAAACCCAATATTCAAATTAATCCTCCATTAAATGAAACTTATTATATGTGATTAACAGGATCTGTGTTATCTACCTTCACTGATATAAATTGGCTTGACTTGATATTAGAATTGCCTCTTAGGAACAACAGCAGCACAAACTCTCCTCTGTAGTGAGCCGTGTTTCATGAGTTCAGTGAGGATTGAAGTTGAATGTCAGATCATGTAACTATTCATTGTCCTCGTTTAAGGGTTTCCATGGGCCTGTTGAAGGGTGTTAACTGTGGTCTCTGACTTTTTAAATCTGGGCAAATGGGTATGAGTATAAAGTGTACTGAATTATGTTTGGAATGCGCTGCTAGACGTACACGCAGCTGTCTAGTTGAAGTCCTGGAGTTTCTTGGTCTTATCCGACTGCAGATCGGCTGAAGGCCTTCGAGGGTTTGCGAGCAGAGGAGTGTGGGATCCTGAATGGCTGTGAGAACGGTCGCTGTGTCCGAGTCCAGGAGGGTTACACCTGCGACTGCTTCGATGGGTACACACTGGACCTGTCCCGCATGGCCTGCGTTGGTAAGAGGACACTTCCACACAACTAGATCACAGAAAAACGTAGCATTCGTTTGTAATAACCGTCCCATCCGCCCTCCTCTGTCCTCAGATGTGAACGAGTGCTCCGAGCTAAACAATCGGATGTCCTTGTGCAGAAATGCAAAATGCATCAACACAATGGGCTCCTATCAGTGTGTGTGTCTGCCGGGCTTCACCGCCTCTGCCAGACCCAACTACTGCGTGGCGGCAGCGCCGCACCAAACGTCGACACACAGCGGGAGCGTGGACGGACACTAAGGGGCGACGAGAGACACTAAAGCCACACGCACAAGCTCGCATTGTCCACCAACATTCAGCCACTGCAAAAAACAACAACACTAAACCATGAGAGGAAAGAGGAAGCCCTCTGGTTATGTTACAGCGTCCAGCGGCACTCATGAATCCCAAAACACTCATCAGGCGACCGTGAGGATGTTTGGGATTTGAGGGTTGTAATTCACATATACCTGAACCCTTTCCTTTGAATTAATCGTTGAAATATTTTACTCAACTATTTAAATATTCTTCCAGATCTGTGTCGTGTTTTTTTATTCACTCCCTGTATTTCCCTTCTGTTTTAAAAACCTGTGGGTCTATTTTTCTCCCGGTGTTGTAGTTTTGGTTTTTCATAATTTGTCTTTTTTTGTCCAACATATCATTAAGTACTCCCAATATTAAGACCTAAATCCAGAAAAGGTTGTTATGAACTTCCAGGCTACGCCGTTGAAATCGCAACTTGTTGTTTAAAAGAAAGTTTGACATTTTTGTTGCAACTTTCCTTTTGAGAGATTGATTGATTTCTTCTGTGTGCTGAATATTGGGAGCCAGAGCTGGGGGGTAATCAGCCGGGCTCCACAGTGTTGGCCGCAAAGCCGAATGGCAGCGCCGTTACAGATATACATTTATATATATATATATCTTAATATATCAAATAAAGAACTATTAGCAAAAAGTAGGTCACCTGTCAACATGACATTTTTTCATTCCAACAGGAAGTTTCGAGGGCATTATGTGTGATATTCTGAGAATGAATAATGTGTTGTGCCCTGTAAATAGTGATTTTGGCCCTCATCCTCATATAGGTATAATGTTGGTAGTTTACTTAGTTCTGCCGCCTTTTGACTGCTAGTATTTTCGAAGTAGCACAAAATATAAATCCGATCTCAGATTCTGGGGCTACTTAGTCAAACGACAGAAATAGACACTTAAATAGTTTTGCCTGATGATGGCGCTGAAAAGACAAAGTAAGGGGATCACCAAAGACGCATCAGATGACATGGCCGTCCCCTGAGCTGGGGGGGCTGAAGTTTGCTTGAAAGAAATCCCCCTGAAATTTCTAGCAACTAATACTCGTATACTCTGCACTGCAACACGTACACACTACATGAAACCAGCGTTGATTCCCCGAGGGGAAGATTGAACCCGTGTGGTGCCTGTGGGGGGGTAGAAACATAGAATTGTATAAAATGTGTTTTGTATGTTCTGAAGTAGCTCTTGTAACGTAACGACAAACCCTATGGACTTGTGTGGGGGGATCCAGTCTTATTTTCTTCCTTTTTGACCCAGTCCCACTGATTGTGGGTATTTAACAGCGTGGAGAGGTCTGCTGCCATCTATCTGTCTGCCACTACAGCGCCACCAAATCCTTTAATATTAACGCGTTGATGTTTTTAAAAAAAAAGATGCCAATGTCAAGCTGTTGGACTTAAGCTCTGTTGGATTTTGTCTCTGTTTTGTAAGACTGGGAAAATGCAATCATAAAACTACTTATTGTTTTTGGACACAATGTTCATTGTCTGACTGAGTTTCCTGGTATTGCTTCCTTTCTTCCTTCCTTCAACATACACATGGGGTATTTAAAGATGAAATGCGTGTTCATTATCTGCACTTTGCTGCGATGTCTCGTCAGGTTGTAGAGCTGCTTCAACAGTAACTGGAGAGGAGGCGCGTTTAAACAAAAGGGCGGGAAAACAGCTGATACATTTGTGATCTGTAAATGAATAAACCCATTTTTCTAGGATTTCATAAACAGTGTACATTGAACCCCTTAGTAGAACAACACACATTGTGATATTTGCACTGGCCGGCCTTTCAGTTGTTAATGTTTGAAACATCAAATTAAAATTTCTATGTTTGCACTTTTACTTTTTTAATTGTGAAAGCTTTCATTCCAGAAGCTTCATCATTCCAGAAGCGTGGCGCAGGGGTTAGAGAAGCTGTGCTGGGAAGCACAAGGTTGGTGGTTCGATTCCAGGCTGCCCCTTGTTCCATGTCGAAGTGTCCCTGAGCGAGACACCTAACCCCTAATTGCTCCCCGGGCAAAAATGTGGGTTTAAAGTGTAATGTAAGTCGCTTTGGATAAAAGCGTCTGCTAAATGACCTGTAATGTAACTGTAAAAAAGCTTAGAAATGACCCGTTGGCGGGAACGTATCACTTGTATTTGGCGGAGGGTTAAACGTTTTTTGTGGAAGATGTGAGTGGAAGTCTTGATTAATATACACAGCTTGATCTTCCCTTTAACAAACTTCAGATATTTTGTTGAAAGCTTGAATCCATTTATAAATCGAATGACGACCAGTAAACAGGTGCAGAGAGTCTGAAAACAATAGTCAGGCTTCCAGATGAGAATTGAAATAAGATTTAATTGCTGCAATCATTCCTTCAATTCTTTGTTTTAAAACTATTAAAAGATGATTGTTGTGTATGTGATGAAGGGGACGAAGGGGAAGGTGTGTTTCTGTTTTCCTCGTCAGCGACTTTTCAGGGGTGTTTCTGTTAAAGTGAAGACTCATAAACCTCAGGTTACACCGAGGAACATTCTGCGTTATTCTTCGTCTTCAACATTTATAAACTAGGCGTCCTAACAACCATGAAACCAACACAAAAAGTAATGCAACATGTCTGGTTAACAAGTGTTGGTACCCTGCTGTACCGAGCGAGGGGTTTGCATCCCAAGGAGGGCTGAACACCAGGATACCCGCCTGTAAGTGTTTCACTTCTGATCCCCAAAAACTCCTTTTCAAATTGTCTTCTCTCTTCTGTATATTACTGATATACTTGTTGATATTATATCAAGTCGAAATGTATTATTTTGCATATTTATATCGACAGTGTTATGATATACAGCTATTCCTCGGGCAGATTACACACAGTTAACTGTGTTTAATTAAATGCAGTTAAGTGGGTGACCGTCTTGGTAACTTCCGTCATGTTTCATATGCTTCATGCTTCCTTGCTTTTTGTATTTGCTCTTCTTTTTTTGGAGGTCTTCCTCATCCTGAATATTTTCCCCTGTTATACTCTAGTATTCACCGCAGGTATTCACCCCCCCTGGATGTTTTCCCCTTTTGTTGCTGTGTTGTAGTGCAGTGTCTCCCATCTGAGCCACTGAAGCGTTTACCTCCTTCACAGTGGTCCTAGGGGTATTGGTGGTCTCCCTCACCAGTCTCCTTCTTGTTGCCGGTCACACGATAAAGGAGGTTCAGATCTAGGCAGATTTAAACTGTGCCATATTCCTTCCATGTCTTAATGATTTCACTGCACACTGTGGGATGTCCAGGGACTTGATCATTTTGTAGCTTCATCTTGACTTTCTCTGAGTTGCTTGGAGTGTTCTTTTGTATCATTATAAGCAGGAGTACTAATAAACCAGACTGGACGTCCCAGTAAAACGTGTTTTTTTATCTATTACTTGACACACATCAACAGCACTGAACTCGTTTCCACTATTTGTGACACTGCTGGCATCAACTAGCTGGGCTTCTGTTGAGTTAGGTCACTCATCTTTAAAGGTGTGTGGGGGGGGGGGCGTATCTATGCCAAGAATGATTGTACACTACAATACACTTCGACCACCATAAATTGACCATGATTTCATGAAAACATCCAGGGTACATGCTACTGGGGGGCAATTTGTGTGGCATGTAATCGTTTGTTCTTCCATTTTTCTTTTCTGTACAAGCTCAATAAATGATCTCATTCTTTGTGACCTTGTTTTGTAATAATATTAATTATTGTTATAAGAAAACTGTAAAATTGGCCGTGATGCAAGTGGACCAGTTAAAATGTCCCGAGTACCAAGTTGCTCCCATTTCTCGTCCCCTGATGCGGGTCAGCATCAGGGGACGAGGAACACCGGTGTCAGTGTCCACAGACAAGCGTGTTTTGCATCTCCGTGGACTGAGAGGCTGCCGTGCAAGAAGGAAGCCTTTGCTCCAAAAGTTTGCTGCTGATCACACGGACAAAGATAAGACCTTCTGTAGGAAAGTTCTGTGGTCAGACGAAACCAAAATCCAGCTGTTTGGCAACAATGCCCAGCAATATGTTTGGAGGAGAAAAGCTGCCAATGGAACTGGTGCTTTGCAGAGTAAATGGGATAATGAAGAAGGAGGATTGCCTTCAAATGCTTCAAGATAACCAGCCCGAAGGTTGGGTCTTCCAACAGGCCAATGACCCCAAACACACATCACGTGGTAATAGAATGGCTAAATCAGGCTAGAATTGGGGTTTTAGAACATGTGGACAATGCTGTAGAAACAAGTCCATGTCAGAAAGCTGTCAAATTTAACTGAACTGCACCAATTCTGTCAAGAGGACTGGTCAAAGATTCAAAGGGAAGCTTGTGGCTGGCTACCAAAAGCACCTAATCTGAAGTGAAAAGGGCCAAGGGACATGTAACCAAATATTAGCACTGCTGTATGTATATTTTTGACCCAGAAGATTTGATCACTTTTTCTGTTGACCCATAATAAAGTCATACAAGAACCAAACTTTATGAATGGTTTTTGTGACAAAGAAGTTCCAATCACAATCAAGTTCTGTTCCAATCACTCTCAGAGTTGTATTGAAATAACTGGAAACTCAAGAGAGCCACGACACGATGTTCTTGTATGTAAACTTGACCACAACTGTATTTACTCCCCGAGGACGGCCAACAGTCAGTAGCAGAAGAACATGAAGATTAGAGGTCCGTGTCTGCTCCTCCCCTCCGTCTCTATGTGTCACAAGGCTACTCAGTGATATTTGCAGAGCTGTCCTGCACACCAACCTTTGTTTCCAGTAAACTCAGAATCTATTTATAGACTGTGAGTGGAACAGTAAGGGAGAGTGTTGTTGGTAGTTATTGGAGACACAGTTATAACTTACAGCACCTAAAGTACATTTTGACATAATACAGGATTACAACCAAGGCGGCCGAGGTCATCTGATGTTTGTCTGGATCACAGTCTGTAAGGTAAGGTGTCCCGATGGTTATTATATTGGCTTTCAACTCTTAACAGGTGTGTTTTGGAGGTAAAAGTAAAAATGTATGATTTATATCGTATACATATTATTTTGCATCAATCTTTGCTACAAAGTAGATGTTGACCTTTCATCAGTTTCTACACTGCACTGCCTTTGAAATCTGTGGCCAAACTGTAATGGATATTTTTTCTATGGACCAAACATTGGTGAGAAATGGGAGCATTATTTATAGGTTTACCATTAAAGTAAAAGATTGAACCTGACAGGTGAGACACAGTATTGGTTTTAAAAAACAGTGGGACATTTTGCTGCCTTCTTTTAGATGCCACTTTGTGGTCAAATAACAGTTTGTTCAGTTTGTTCTTCTAAGTTCAAGTTGTGTCCCCAGGGCTCGTCTTTGTCTTGTCACTGTGACTGTGGCTGGTTCGACTGACTGGTTCATTGTCTCAAAGCGCTCGATTAGCAGCCTCCCTCCTGCACACGTAGGCAGTAAAAGAATCTAACCGAGCGACACATGTTAGCGGAGAAGAAACTCAGCAACACCCGTAATCTCTTATGCAGGTTGAAAGAATCGTGAGCAACTAGAGAATCAAACATGTACGTGTGCTTCATCTTTGTCAAAGCTTTCTGTTTCTGCCTGTCGACTAAAATGCAAACATGGCGTTTTCAAATTAAAAAATCCAATTCCTTTGAACGGTTAAGAAAGAATAAAGTGCCCCTTATTGATCCCCTTGGGGAAATGATTCTCTGCCTTTAAGCCAGTGGTCCCCCCATGCAGCAGCCGGGGCTTGAACCATCAACCCTGCGGTCAGAAGGCTCCTCTCTACTTCATGCGCCAAAAATGAAAACCAAATGTCAGCATTTGATAGTTTTATCAACGTGTTTACTCTGTTCTTAAATTGCTGTAAAGTACATCTAGTTATAGCGTCAGTCATACAGCCCTTAGTGGGAAACACAATACAAGTTGACTTCAATTATTTGTGTCCAGCCAGGCAGCAGGATGTGCAGTCGGTGTTTTGGTTCAGGCATTTTTAGAAGCCATGAGAGACAAAACAATGTGTACGACGTCATTAGGGGGAATATGGGATGGGTCGACCCCAGCAATGTGGACACACACACACACACACACACACACAACCTTGTACTTCTATATCTCGTTGACATAACGGATTCTCTGACCTAAACCTTAAAATTAAGCATGAACCCTCAAACTAACCTTTGAAGCTTTGTCCTCACTTTACAAAGATGTCTTCACTCTGCATGTCCAACATGGTACAGCTTTCTCTGTCACACACACACACACACATTTCCTATACAGAGATGTCAAAGATGACTCTGAGACATGCAAGTATACTATTCCACTAAACATTTGACTTACAAAGTTTTCTTGAATCTTTCAGACAGGAGGAAACACTGAAACAAACTAAAACGTGCGTAAAAGCATGTTGTGAAACATTTCCTGCTCTGCTCTTTTCCACTGCACCTTGTGTGAGCCCTATATTTAGCTCAGCCCAGGGAAACCAACCAGCAGGCAGGAAAACTATGTTGGGAAAGAATCGGAGGAAGTGTAGTGGCCGTTCTGACCAACAACTCCGATGCTGGGGTCAGTGGCTGAGAGCGCAGCGGTGGACCCACTCGGGCTGGGACAAAGAAAGGCCTTCGGGGTGGGACAGGGCCATCTGAAGAAAGACTTAGGAGACACCGGGACAGCGACGCTGGCCTCAGCAGCAGCCTTTCATTTGAACAGACAAAAGGTGGATCTGTACACAAACATGTTAGAAAGAATACATGTGTCTGCTGGTGGATGCTGGCCGGTGTAAAGTTGAGGTAAGGTGCATATATATATCGTTGGTGAAATGTATGAACATAAAACGCACACTGTCGTTCATAATGACTTGTAGAACAGGGATCTAAAGTATCTTCTTAAAATGTCAGCTGTAACGGCAATTTTTACATTCCACAATAGCATATTCTGAATTTGGATATTGATTATGTAAAATCGTGCTTGTCTTGTCTGCCGGATATTTAGTCAGGTACTTGTTGACGTAGATACGCTGATTCTAGTCTTTGTCCTTGGAAATGTGTGTACAATGAGGCCTCCTGTAACTATATATACCGTGTACACACATTACAAGGGGATCTCATCACATATTTAATGTTAGACACGATTCCCCAACCTACACACAATAAATGATACTTTCTTAGAAAGGCTTAATCTATAATTATATTAATTTGGTCCTTACGTAATTATGATAATGTGGTTAATAACACAAAAAACAATTAGTTGAATGCCGTCCAAAACAAAATATTCCTGTAACTGCAACAATGAGTTGATGAGAGCAAAGACTTTGTGTTGGTCGATGTGCGCTGTCTCTGTGCAGTGTGTGAATTCTTGGATAAAAGAGTTCACAGTTGGACCAGTAATGTTAGTTATGTGAGTGTGATGAGGCAACATGTCGTTTGAGGCACAGTACGTCTATGGCTTGAAGCCATTTTGGTTCTCATCCGGACTTCTTGTGTTTGGAGTTTGTTTCTGGAAGTCTTCTTTTCACTTTTCCCGTTGTTCCGCTGGCCTCTCTCTCCTCTCACCTTCACATCAAGACGCAGTGCCGTTATCCAATCTGAATGTGTCTCTTTCTCCCTCGACATTTTCATAATGTATTAAAGCTCAACGGTTAAAAGAGTAGATTTGGATTTGAGTGGAAGGTGGAATCTCAGGTTAATGTCACAAATGGGGCGTAATCCTGCTGAAGCAACCTTGAACCGAACCGAGGAGACAAACACACTGTTCCACCAACTGGAGAAATGTTACGCTGTTCAGGATATTTTTGGAGGCAGTGTGAGCGTAGTTATCATTCGGTTTCCAGAACTCCTTGTCTGCCGCTGTAAGTTTGGACTGACTAAAAAATAAACCATAAGCCACCACATCAGTCATAACGTTACCCGGAATCAGGAATCATTTATTGCCAAAATAGGAAGTCAGATTCAAACATCTTTAATCCTTATTCAAATAGAATTACTTTAATACAATTACTTTGCAAATAGCCAACAGCTCCCACATGAACACTGCAGCTTACAGGAAGACGATCGTCCTGCTTTTATGGTCCCTGATTGGTTCCACGTTAAAATGAAGTAGTTTCAGAGGTTTTGAATTGCAATTCTAATCTTATCTTCTGTTTTTAGATTTATTTTATAACATCTGCCATTTGGGACTACAGATAAAAATAGCCTTTTGGCTAACTGGCACATTTACAGCAATGTTTTATAAAGTGAATACTTAACTTTAAGTAGTAATGTAACGAGTTGGAATTGTCAATTATCACTGGAGGAAAATGTTTTCAGATTCCTTTGTAAATATTGCGGAGTCTACTTAAAGTTTTTCGGGTTTGATGTTGGAATCATGTGACCTCATGTGTTCTCAGATGAATTGGACATCGGCACATCAGCTCGAGGGCTCAGTGTTCTTTGAGGGGACGTAGAACAGATCAAAAGTCCTAAAGATAAATGAAAACAGGCTCCTCTTTATTTAGTGGGAACAGCTTGGTGTCTTCTTTTGTGAGACTAAAAGAAAGTGACGAGAATCGTTGCACTCAATAAATAAAAGTGAAGCTGGCTTGTGCACAACCAGGTGTCCTCACAGCAGTACGTCAAGCGGCTTTGCAAAGAGCATCAAATGGTGCCGTTTTTCACTGGATAGGAGCCGTCTGAGTGTGACTGCTTTATCGACGCATTCTGAAATAATCAATTCATAGTGACGTACGTGTGTGAGGATTAAACAGATTTGGCACGTCATATATACCTCGCTTTTGCTTCACTTTCAAACTGCAAAATAACAACTAAGAAATCCACAATTTAAAAATATCAATCAGTGCTACAAGTTAAACTGCAATACTGTGTTAGAACAATATTCAGTCAGATTTATGGGTTTATAGAGGTAACATGAATCGATTGTGGAAAGTAAGTAAAAGGCTGTATTAAAAGATGGAGGAGGTTATCGGGGTTGAACGGTAATCGAAATCAATATGCATCAGCCTTTTATTACTTTAATCACATCTCATTAGAATGAAGTAGTCGGTGGATGAATAAACTAACCAGGCGGAAGCTGAGAACACACACAAGGTCATGAACTCAGAGGCCATCTGCTTCAGCTGTTGTAGCAGCTGTCTGAACCCGAGGTTGATGTAACATCTGTCTTCAGCAGCAGACTACACATGACGATCTACATATATGTGTATATACATGGATATCTGCATGGATATTTACAAATTGATGAGATATACAAACAGAAATTGGCTGTGATTGAGTTTACGATTGAAATTGAGCGCATTTCTCACTTCAGTTTCAGTTTAATCAACAAGTTGCTCCTCTCATGTAACGATAGTTAAGATTAAGTCACGACTAAAGTATAATCAGTGGAGGGTTTTCACAAATGTAATAAGCCGGATGTTTGTTTGCCTGTGTGTGTGTGTGTGGGTCACATGGCAGGACTGCTGCGGCTCCAGGCTGCTGTGTTTACCAACAGGAGGAGGAGGTCGTCCTGTAGCGTAGAATAAGCTGGTCCATGGGAGTCTCTCTACCTGACAGACAGTAGCAGCCTGCAGCATCCAGCAGCAGTTACAGATACCTCAGCAAAGGGACTGCTTTTTTTACCTGGATGCTTATTATCATGCTGCTGTTCAGGGGGTAAGTTGTGAAATCCAGATTTTGTCAGTCGGTGTGACATCTAGAACCATTTTAAGTTCTGTATTTTTAGCATAGAAGTTGTTGAGCTGAGGCAGGATTTTGTATTGTTGAAGCTGTCGCTGTCGGTCTGAAGCAGCAGAGTTTAGAAAGATGGCCTCGAGTCTCTGGGTTACTTTGTTACATTGATATTTTGTGACAAAATCTTTGCGCAGCGCTGCTTTTAAGACATATCCTGTGTGTGTGTGTGTGTGCAGGTTTGTGTCTTTGTATTACACGTTCTGTCTGAATGTCCATGTGTGCACCTACTAGCATATGCATAAAACACACAATGACGCATCCACACACCAGAGGCAGACACACAGTGACCCATTGTGGTGGCAGAAAAGCACAAGTCATGCTAAAGGGCACAGCTGACTAACATGCACAACTGAGCTGTGGAATCCAAAAGAAGAAGAACATAAGAACATGTCAGTGTGTCTCCCACAACACATAACACATTAATGTTTCACAAGTAAGGAGAACACAGGTATTTATGCATCACACCTTCAGTCGAATACAATATGTACACCTTGCTAGTCCTTGGTTACTTTATTGGTAGCTAATAAAGTGGCTGGTGTATGTGCTTTTTACTTTTAATGTATACAATTGTTCTGGTTATATCTGTTCTCATGCTTCTATCGATTTTTTGCTTTGGTATTTAGCATTAAAGTAAGTTTACCTAAATAAAACATAATTGCATGTTTAAAGGTAGGATGCAATGGGCAGCATCTTTTGTCTCCCTGGCTTGAAATTCTCTTCTCTGCTTTCATTTCATAGGCCAGACCAGAGACAGGGGTCATAAGGGACTAGCTAATCAGAAGCAGGGGCTTCTTTTTCAGGTTTTTCTATGATTAATAAAATGTTATGTATCTTAGAACCGGGATCTGATCCTAAATACTTTTATTATATTATGTTTTATTATATTATTTTTATATAATATTTATTATATATATTTCTCTTAAAATGTTTTTTTTAGGAGGTGTCCTCTAAACGTCATCAACAAATTCAAGTCTTCATAAATTTAATGAAAATCCAATGTCAAATTCCGAGAACGCAAATCAGGTCGGCGCCCGCAAAACACATTCGCAAGCAAATGTCTTGAAACTTGAACCGTCTGCTGTTTTTTTTTTTTAAACGCGTTGTCGTTTTAACCATTTTTCGCTGACCAGCTATTGAACCGGGAAGTCCGAATCTGTCCTCAGCCTTATTTGTTAAGCTGTCACTCATGTCATGCCCCGCCCCATACGCACATTAGGGCCAAACGTCTGAATGTGAAAAAAAATGATCTGAAACTGAAAGAAAGATCTGTAACTTGAAAATATCAGATTTGAATCTGAAAATACAAAATCTGCAACCAAAAAATGTAGAATATAAAAAAATATCAAGGTCAAGGGATTCAAAACTATATTCGGTCCAAATAAAATACTTTTCATCCAGTTATTATTATTTTTGATACATTATTGTAGTTTTCAATGTTCAAGATCAAAACTTTCAGGTTCACATTTGTTTTTCAAATTATCAAAACTTTTGACCTCCATTTGGCTCCACAGTCTGTTACCAAACAATTTGTCAGAACGGTTAAAGCTGTTTGACCTGTTACTGATACAGTAACCGAGTAAGGGTAGAAGTAGCTATGACCAGAGACAGTCCGGTGGGTTAATTCATGCATCGTGTCTGCCTCATGCCTCGTGCTAAATTGGGTAGTTTGTTTGCAAATGTTGCTTTTTGTTTGTATTTGTAATGTCTGTTTTGAACATGGTGGTTCTGTATGTTGGTAAGTGTGAGTTTTGTACTGGTTTGTAGGTTTAACCATTAGTGTGGTGGCTGGAACATTTGGTTAAAAAAAAGTCCAAATAATATGATTTATTTCTCTATGAAACAAACCAGTGGATTTGTTGTGCCAGAATGCACTGTAATGTAAATTCTATTGAATGATCAAGTAATATTTTCATAAATATTTTTATAAAGATAAATGTTATTTCAACTGAACTGATTTGCCAGCTCATGCACTGGTGGAATATATCTTCTACTAGCTGAAGGGTATTTCAGCTGAGCTACAATTTCAAGAAACAATCTTAAAAAACTCGAAAATGTTTTGATTTCCCTAAGATGAGTATTAGCCTGAATACTAGACATTTGGATAAGCATATCTTTCAATCCTTTGTCAGTGGACACCAGCATAATATGTAAAGCAGTGAAAATGATCCTAGATGAAATATAGAAGAGGCTAAAATGATCACAAGATGGATGCGCATGGAGGGAGGAGGTGTGTGTTGGTAACCGGAGGGTTGGTGGTTTGAACTCTGGCTGCTCCATGTCCCGTGTCCAGTGTCCCAGAGCAGGACACCCAGCCCCCAAGTGCTCCCCGGGCGCCTTTACTGCAGCACACTGCTCCCACTGTGTGGGATGGGTTAAATGCAGAGAATCATTTCCCCAAGGGGATCAATAAAGGATTCTTTCTTCACCTGAGAATGAATGTTGACAATGTTAAAGTATGTAAATCTCCTCTTGATTTTTCTTTCCTTTCAATGTGTTTTAAAAATACAATTTTGTTATTTTATCATTGTGTGCAATATATTTATACAACAATACTATATTATTACTTTAGAATTATTCTGGGTGTTTGTGTTAAGTTGAGCCTATTGGGTCAGCTGTGCAAACCAAATAAACTATTATGAACAGCGTAATGCTAATTCTGTTCTGGGCACCGTGGGCAGCACCTGCTCCTCCTCTCCAACCCTCCAGCGCCTCGTGTCTTTCTTTTCTCTCGGTCCCATCATCGTGTCCTGTATATATTCCTTTTACAAAACTGAGCTGTCATTGACAGTCGAAAGCAAACACATGTGGCTATACGGGGAAGGGAAGGGCACTTGAAACTTATCAGTTGAGATTACCGGTCAAAATTTGATGTTGCAGAACCAGCTTTTTATGATGCCAGGGGAAAAAATGGCATTTAACTCCTATTCGTCCGCAAGTAAAGTTTGTCTTCTCTAGTTGTTAGTTACTGATGGGCAAGTGTCACTGTGTGCAGGCCTCATGGCAGACACACAACAGCAGTCAGAATCTGGTTGGCCGATCTGCCCCGTTTTAGCACTTTTTTCGAATGGTCTGATCCTATTGGATCCGACTAAACCCACGCGGGAATGATCGGCAGGTTCCTTGCCAATTAGAAGCCAAAATGGGTACAGTAATGACACTCGAGAGTAAGGATTGGCTGAAAAGGAAAAACCTCACCCCTAAAACCTTTGCAGAAAGCACCTAAATTGCTGGTGATGGGCATAGAATGGTGGATGGATGTCCCTCTCTCAAAAAAGTTGGATTAATTTAATAATTTTGTGGGTAAAGGGAATTTATGATTCATATACAAGAGGGAGTTTGGGGACCAGATTTTGAAGGCCTCAGTACACTGGGGAAGGGGAGCGCTGCATCGTGACAGAACCCCCCTCCCCCACGGGCGGCTCCGGAAGCCCAAGACCGACCTCTACAGGGCGGCCTACCACGTGGGCGCGGGCCAGGACACTCTGGATGGGCCAGATGAAAGACAGCTATGAGCGAAGGGTAAAAAATGTCCGAGGCTGGAACCCAGGCCCTCTCCTCCGGCCCATAACCTCCCCAGTCCATGAGGTATTCAAGGCCAGTTCGGCGGCGACGGGAGTCCAGCAGAGATCTGACCGTATATGCCACGCCATCATCCAGAAGCAAAGGGGGTGGTGGTGCCGACTGAGCTTCAGGGCCTGACTGGCCATCCTGGGTTCTGGTTCAGGTTTGAGCAAGGAGACATGGAAAGTTGGATTGATCCTGTAATGAGAGGGCAACTGTGACCGATAAGACACTGTATTGACTTGCTTGATAATCCTTAGCTTCTTAGCTTCTTGGAAGGGAGGCGGAGACGGATGTTCCGCGTGGAGAGTCTCCTTCTGACGTCGGACGGCCTGTTGTAGCTGGACGTGAGCAGCGTCCCAGACCGCCTTACTCCGTCTAAACCAGTCATCCACCGCCACAATTTCAGAAGGTTCTCCAGACCATGGGAACAGGGCTGGTTGGAAACCCAGGACGCGCTGGAACGGCGTGAGCTTTGTAGGAGAACTGGGAAGGGAATTCTGGGCATATTCTGCCCGTGGAAAAAACCTGCTCCATTCCCCCTGTTGCTGAGAGCAGTAGGTGCGAAGGAACCGGCCAATCTCCAGGGGCCGGTATTTCAAAACTTGTAATCCAGATCAGAATGATCAGGATAACCAAATCCAAGGTCTAAGGTCAGCATTTCCTATGAGCTGCACATTAATACTATGGCGTCCCTTTCTGTTCACAAGTTCCCATTCTCTTTCATGGGTTGCCTGAATGTGTATGTGTGTGCAGTCAATGACACCAATAGTATTAGTGCGACTGTGTGTGAGTGGGGAGCACGGTCGTCCTCCAATCAGAGGGTTGTCGGTTCGATCCCAGGCCCGGCTAACCCGCATGTCGTTGTGTCCTAGGGCAAGACACTTAACCAAACATTGCTCCTGTAGCTGCGACTACAGTGTGTGGATGTTAGTTACTGATGGCAGGTGTCACTGTGTATGGTTCTCCTGTCAGTGTGTGAATGGGTGAATGATGTCATGTAGTGTTAAAGCGCTTCGAGTGGTCAGAAGACTAGAAAAGCGCTATACAAGTACAGGCCATTTACCATTTACCATATGCATCCTGGCAATTGAGAAGAATTTTCTCTTAGTTTCAGTTATTTCTTCCTCATTATCCGGAA
This sequence comes from Gasterosteus aculeatus, assembly GCF_964276395.1. NCBI lineage: Eukaryota > Metazoa > Chordata > Actinopteri > Perciformes > Gasterosteidae > Gasterosteus > Gasterosteus aculeatus. The sequence goes on along the minus strand of NC_135693.1, from coordinate 2,006,905 downwards.
ATCTCACAAACTGATGAATTAGACCAGCCAGGGCTGATGCCACTGAATGCATTACTTGTCCCACTGTAGACTTTGTCACAGCCAGGCCATCTTCAATTACTTCATAAAAAGATCCACAAGCAAAAAGACGTAGGGCAATAAGCACCTGCTCCTCCACAGTTAAGGCATGACTCCTTCTAGTAGGACGTTGTAGATGTGGGCGTAGAATATCACATATATACAAAATGTCTTCTCTTCTAAATCTGTAGCGTGCATAAAGCTCATCATTTGAGTACTGCTCAATGAGATTAGCGCATTGGACATACTGATGAGGCTTGTATCGTCTCTGATGGTGCCGCAGGACATGTACAATGGATGTCATGTTGCAGAAGCAAAGGTCATTGACCTTAACGAGACCAGTTTTAAAGTCTGTGACCTGTGCTTTTACACCTGCTTTCAATTAAGCTTTATGGTATTTAAGGCCTTCCTTAGTGATAGGGCTTTCTCCGACAACATGGAGAAGAACAAAGGAAGCAATTTCACCACAGCAGAGACAACAGCACTTCTGGAGGGTGTTCGTATCAGGCCCTTTTTGGAGGTTTTAGTGGCCCTGGACAGAGTTCTCTGTCAGCCAAACTTAAAAATAAAATATGGGCTGAGATAACAAAGCAAGTTAATGCCACTGGTAGTGGCCAACGGCGGAATGTTGAACAGGTTCGGCTTAGGTGGAAAAACCTAAAGCAGAAGGCTACCAAGGACCATTCAGAGGCAAACCCCCCCCAAACAGGAAACAAGGCCATAAAACGTGGGGAATTCACAGAAACAGTTTTGGACATAATTGGAGGGGAGAGTTCTCTTGTGAGGACTTGGCGTACCTGCTTGACATGGTCACCCAGATCTGAGGAGTAGACCAGAATGTCATCAATGTACACAATCACACATTTGCCAATGTATTCACGGAGAACTTTGTTAACAAAAGCCTGGAACACTGGGGGCGTTGGCTAATCCAAAGGGCATCACCAGATACTCATATTGGCCTGTCGTAGTGTGAAAAGCCGTATTCCATTCGTCACCGTCCCTGATGCGAATGAGGTTGTAGGCGCTGCGAAGATAGTTTGGTGTATATCCGGGCCTCCCGGAGTTGTTCTACTGCTGCAGGCACCAAAGGCAAGGGATAGCAATACAGTAACAGAATTCAGATCCCAATAGTCTATATATGGCCTGAAACCACCGCCCTGCTTTCCAACAAAAAAGCTCCAGACACCAAGTCTATGGCACAGTCCCACGGTCTGTGTGGTGGCAGGTAGGTGGCGCTCCTCTTGATGAAGACCGCTGCCAGGTCTAAATAGGCTGAGGGGACATCTGGTGTGACAGCGACTGACAGGCTCTCGATGGTGGTTGCTCTGATGGGTGTAGCCAGACACTGGGAAACACATTTTCTACCCCAACACAGCAGTTCATTAGTAGACCAGGAAATCTGTGGTTCATGATGAGCGAGCCAAGGTAACCCTAAAATAACATTGTTCGTTATGTGATCTATAACTAACAGAGATAATTTCTCAGAGTGAAGAACACCCACAACCAGAGTAACCGGGACTGTGGCCTGGGTAATGAAGCCAGATTCAAGGGGCTGATTGTCAATAGATGTAATCGGTAGTGGAGGAGAACAGAGTGACGTAGGCAGTTGAAGTTGGTGAACCAGGCGTTACTCATGACGTTTCCTGCAGACCCAGAGTCTAACAAGGCTGAAACGGTTGCCTGACCCATACTCCCAGAGACAGTGACAGGTAAAAGGAATTTGTGCTGAGAAATGTTCGGACAGAGAATCGTACTCACTCATAGAGGCTGTTCTGATCCAGTCATCCGACGTGGGCAGGTGATCCGAAAGTGTCCAGCTTTACCACAGAAAAAACATGAACGCTCCACCCTCTGTCGTGCACGCTCCTCAAGAAACAATTGGGTCCCCTAAGTTGCATCGGTTCCTCCTCCGGGATGGGGGTCAAAATAGAGACGGGATGTGGAGAGACCCTGGGACAATATACATTGCTGCGCCTGGAACTCCTTTCCAGCTGTCGTTCTCTCATGCGGTGGTCCAGTTGAGCAGCCAGGTCGATGAGGTCCTCAAGGGTAGTACCCCATTCCCGATTTACCAGCTCATCCTTTTTTAAATATATTAAAATAATATAAGATAAGATAAGCTTTTACCCCAATGGGAAGTTTTTTTTAACAATTGGTTATGCAGCTTAAACAGAATCAGTCTAAACATAACTTTTCACACACATAACACCAAATAAACTTTCCACAAATAATATAGTTTATAAACTTAAAAGGTTGAAACAGGGTTTTGACTCAAGTGTTAATATTCTTTGGTAATACGGTAAATCGTGCCATACATTTGTTACTTGATCAAACCACAATATTACAGGAAATCACTGGAAGTAGTGTGAAATGGTCGCACAACAATTTACTGTAATTTAATTTTGTTTGTCATTTCAGGGAATTGCTATGTTAAAAATGTATAATGTATGTATGTAATGTATAATTAAATGAAAGCTGTATTGCTACAGAACTGTCATCTATCAATGCTATAGCTCTGCATTTGGGGCAAAAGCTAACACATGCCACGGGCACGTTTTATTGTCGGAATGTATACAAATTTGCAATATGTAGTAAATATTGAGTGACTTAGATTACAATTTAGTTGTTGCTTTGAGCTAGTTTGATTTGGATTGTATTTTTTGGGGGCTTGTGCCATGCACTATTTTTTACCACTACTATCAGTAGCCAAAAAAGTAAATACATTATTTAAATATGCCTTAAACTTAAATGAAATTGTTTTAAATATCCATCCTTACAAAAAAAAAATAACACGGGCAGGTTATCTATGCTAGTAGATAGCTAATATTTCTCCCAACCTACTAAAACATTTTGTTGCTCTAAGGTTGCACATTGTTGTCAATAGATGTGGCTTCAGGTCAATTTCTTACTAAACCTTCAATATATTTGAATGCAAAACATATTGCTTAAGACATGCTTCCAAAAGTTAAAATGTCTATCAGAAAGTGTCAACATAAAGCAATATAATTATTGACCAAACAATGAATTGTATTTTCATACTATTATATGAGTTTTGTAAACTGATGACTGACTGTCTCTCTCCTGCTCCCAGGAAAACCCTGGTTGGTCCAAAGCAGTGAGCAGAACGTTTTGACCTCTGTCCTTCCGGCACCGTGGAACTATGGGATCAGCCACTTTGGGAAAGGCAGCATCTCTTGACGCTCTCTTAAATGCGTGCATTCATGCATTTGGTAAGTAACATGTGAATGAAATGCAACCACGGCATATTACGCTTACAACCTGCATATTTTTGGAGAAATTTGCCTTTTATTTGAATTTTAAGTAGGAAAACTACGGTGGCCCTGAAGTGCAAAACCCAACGAAATTAACTTCTTACGGAAAGGGTAGGGCCTTATAGCAGAGGACGGACCCTTGTGATTGCACAGACGGACTGAGTGTATTTTAACAGGAAATGATACAGGGCTCTCAAGTGTCACGCATTGAGTGTGACAGTCACGCATTTCCCCGAGCCGTGTCGGCAATAGCGTCCGCGGCACCCCCCCCCCCTTTAATTTACAACACCTAAATATAATTGAACAACAAAACACCGGTAAAACAATGGTGACATACTAGTAGAACACTTTTAACACACTTAGTAAAACGTCCTCATCTCTCCGTGACTTTCTGCTGTGGCTCTGCTGCTGCGCTCACTTCCACCAGTGTTAATTTTGTTAACAAACCTTTTTTCCATGACTAAGACGAGACTAAGACGTGACGAAAACGATCTTAATATCTTAAAAAATCTATTATAACTTTCGTTAACGAGACGAGACTAACATGTTGGTGGTTGACGAAGTCACGATACTTTTTCCCCCTTTCTCTGGGGACGGCAGGCAGCGTTTCCTCGACTGGATGAGACGGTCCGTTACAGACGCGTCTAACATAATACACTCATTACAGGTTCTGAAGACAAGAAAATAATGTATTGCAACGGTTGTAAGACGTTAAGGTTAACGTAAGGTTAATTTCACAGTGGAAACAATAAAGGAGCATGAAGTTTCCGGTGGCCATGTCAAAAGCGTTGCAAGTAAACTAACAGACAACAAAGTGTTGCGTTTAGATCCCTGGTCCTCATGAAGTTGTTACACCTTTGCCAATTTGTTAAATTGCCTTGCAAATAAATGCTTTGCGATTTGTTAAACTCCAAATGCTTTCATGTAATAATTTTTCACATGTCATTTATATCAGCTTACACAAACACTTGAACCATTTTTTCTTGGCCCGGCTCCTCCGTCACATTTTACAACCCATTGTGCCCGCGAGTCAAAAAGTTTGCCGACCTGCTATAGACCTGTCCTAGGAGGGACATCTAATGGACAACCAAGTACTGCAAGCTAGACTATTATGCAGCTGTAGACACAACACAGGGGGTCCTGGGCCTGAGAAGGGAAGAAAAGGAGTTTAATATGGCTATTAAATGTGACTAAAACTAGACTAAAACTAATTACATTTTAGTCTAGTTTTCGTCGACTAAAACTAAAAAGGATTAAAATGAATAAATGTGACTAAAACTAATAGTCTTAAGACGAAAAATGCATGAGACTATATCAAAAATAGCTGCCAAAATTAACACTGACTTCCACCCCACATCACAGGCTCTCAGTCCCGCCACTGATTTGATTGCCATAATATCTAGAAAGCGACATTTCTCAGTTTTCAGAATCCGATTGTGCAAATAGAGTTCTAAGGAATCCTCCGTGTCACTTTCCGTGCCGGCGAAAGGCTTCGGATTAAGAGGGTTAAAAGACAATCAGTCTGTCCAATCAGAAGGGTCCGTCCTCTGCTGTCTGCTATAAGGCCCTACCCTTTCCGTAAGAAGTTAATGTCATTGTGTTTTCCTATTTGCCGTTGTTTTGCACTTCAGAGCCACCGTAGAAAACACTGGGGTTCATTTTTTTTTCAGTTTTAGCCATTTCCATGGGATTTCTTCAGTCAAAATATATAGAAAATACCAGAATGACTCATCATAATAACATAGTATAACATACTGCCTGTTCAATTTACATTTGATAAAAGGTCCATGATAGACTTTTCTTCATAGATGACGATGGGGATCTGAAGGCCAACCTGCTTCCTCGCACCCTGCTGCTTATGCATCGCTGGTACATTACATCCTCAGAAATGGTGGGAAAACTACTGATGATATATCCCTTTCAGTGTGCTAAAGGTATGATCTACGATAAGGTGGTGCATTTACATACATTATACCTCACAGGAATTCCAATTCCCAGATTAAGATAGAAATCAACTGCTGTGCTAGCACACCATTTTCTTGCTGTGGTACTACAGCTAAAGCAATATTGACCTTCACCTAAATCAGATTCCTTGGAGCTGCTGTGTAAGTCTACAACCTTGGGAATAGGGAGCAGTTGGCTGTTAAAAATACATTGAGATATTGGGGGTTTAGTGTAACTCAAGGACACTACAGACCACTGATAAAGATATTAAAAAGATGAAGATCAGACTAGTAACATCTTAAATTGTAACTGCATCTAACGTGTACACACACACACAGTATTTTGTAATACAAGTCATACTGTAGCACTCTAATATTGAGACTGATTGCATATATAGTCTACAATTGAAGCAGACAAGATTATGGCAAGTTAATGTTAATTCTATATCTTTCATCGTTCCTCTACGAACAATTGCCGTGCCTCTATTTCCTCTAGAATAACCCTATAACAGGATGGCACAGAGGATAGTGAATAAATGGCAGCGCAGCAGTCAAGAGGCAGAGGGTGTCTTGAGACATTTTAATCAATCCATCAAAGAAACAAAATAAATCCCTCCAGTAATTCCAGCAGCCAGCAAAACCTAAACACAACTTAAGCGCCCTGGGCCGCTATCCGGTTTACCAAGGTCCTCTCCCCAAACTGTCTTCTTTACTACTCCTTTCATCTTCCTTATGTAGCCCCTTGACGACATGATCTTGATTAGTTCAATTTGACGCTCGTTTAGGTGGCCCGCCTTCCAAATATATCTCCCATCCACCACTCTGCCCCTTACACCGCCCCTTCAGATCAGGCCGGGGAGCAGCCATGGTAAACAAGGAGTCTCTTCGGGACAGGGCATCTGCATTCCCATGCTTGCCTCCTGGTCTGTGGATGATAGAAAAGTTAAACTCTTGTAACGAGATCTTCCTACTTTTGCGTTTGTCGCTTTTTTTTATTGGCCATCCAGATTAGGGGAGCATGGTCAGTCACCAGAGTGAAGTGGCCTCCCCAGAGGTAATAGCGGAGGCTTTCCAATGCATTTTATGGAGAGAGCTTCCTTTTCTACTGTGGGATATCCTTGTTCTCTTTCGGTCAGTTTCCGACTGATCTATTTAAAATGGGATGTTTCTCACCTCGAACTTCCGGGGAAAGAATACACACAACAATACAACAATAATCTCCCTGCTGAAATTAGGGGTCACTAGTACCGACTGTGAACAGAGAGCGCTCTTTAGGTCCTGGAAGGCTTGTTCCGCTGCACCCGTCCACTTAACCCCGAGTGGCTGGGAGGCTCTGGTCAAGTCTGTGAGGGGAGATGCTATCGTAGAGAAGTTTGGGATGAAACTGCTATAGTACGAGACCAGACCCACAAACTACTTTACCTGGGGCTTGGTGGATGGCCGCGGCCAGCTCTGTATAGCTTGGACTCGGTCTTGCGGCCTCACATTGCCACGCCCAATCGTGTAGCCCAGATATTCTGCTTCCTCCAGCCCAAGCTTGCATTTTTTGGGGTTGGCCGTTAAGCCGGCTTCACAAAGAGCTTCCACGACTGCTGTCAGCTTTACCAGATGGCTGTCCCAGGAGTCACTGAATGACGACATCTAGATATGCAGCTGCATACTCACGATGTGGCTGCAAAACCCTGTCCATCGGTCGATGAAAGGTGGCTGGGGCTCCATGCTGACCGAAGGGTAGTACAGTGTATTGATACAACCCTGACGAGGTGGCGAAAGCAGTCTCTTTCGAAGCTTCCGCCTGGGGTACCTGCCAATATCCTTTGGTCAGGTCCAGGGTGCTGATGCAACGGGCTTCTCCCAGCTGGTCAATCAGCTCATCCACCCTGGTCATAGGAGAAGCATCAAACAATTTAATTTAATTTCCTGAAGTCGTTACAGAAGCTGTTTCTTCTGTCAGGTTTCGGGACCAGCACAACCGGGCTGGTCCACTCACTGTAAGATTCCTCGATCACCCCTAGAGCCAACATCTTCTGTACATCTTGTTCAATGGCTGCCCTTCTGGCTTCGGGTATTCTGTAGGGGCGCAATTTTACCTTCTTGCCCGGTTCTGTGGTAATGTGGTGTTCAATAATGGATGAGCGCCAAATCCAAATTCTGCTGGACCGGCTCCCTAGTTTGTTGTAGCTGTGCTTTTGATAAGCCAGGACCATATGCCACTTCAGCACCTACACAGTCTGGAGCAGAGGTGAACACATCCGGGGGACTACCACACAGAAGCAAATCTCGGGCATACATTTTTAGCAGGTTTACATTGTAGATTTGGGTGGTCTTGCGGCGCCCTGGCTGACGTACCTTCTAGTTGACTGGGCCAACCTTCTCTGCTACCTCGTAGGGTCCCTGCCAGGAGGCCAAGAACTTGTGGGCAGTGGTGGGAATTAAGACCAACACTTTGTCCCCTGGTAGGATCTCCCGAGGTTGGGCCCCTCTACTGTACACTCGCCTTTGTGCTTTAGCCATGTGTTCCCTCACCATTGGCCACACAACCTTCAGACATGCCTGCATCCTCCACCAGTGTAACATGATGGCACGAGGAAAGTGAATAAATGGCAGCACAGCAGTCAAGAGGCAGAAGGTGTCTTCGGAGACATTTTAATCAATCCATCAAAGAAATAAAAATAAATCTCTCCGGCAATTCCGGCAGCCAGCAAAACCTAAACACAACTTAAGCGCCCCGGGCTGCTATCCGGTTTACCAAGATCCTCTCCCCAAACAGTCTTCTTCACTACTACTTTCATCTTCCCTATGTAGCCCTTTGACGATATGAGGTCCAGGTGTGTCTCCTGGCACACCTGGACATTTTGATGAGTTCAATTTCTGATGCTTTTTTAGGTGACCCGCCTTCCGAATATATCTACCCTCCACCACTCTGCCCCTCAGCTCCTTACAAACCCATAGACGCCTTTGCTGTTCTGATTTCCCTGTTATCAAGACAGCATCATTTGTCAACGCTTTCCAATGTAGTTACTAATCCATTCTGGAAGGATATTTTGTTTGGTTTGGTTTAGACACAAAATCAACTTAGTTAGAGGAAACATTATGCTTTAGGTTTACGTATGTGTTTTTGTACATAAGGTAAGGAAAATATAATGTGGTTCAAAGTGAATTCCTAAAATTGACCTTTTTTTTAAATGTAAACAAAAGTGATCAGTGGCTTCTATCAGAAGCCATTTATTGCCATGTATCTTACACATATAGAAATTGGTGTGAGATTAGAGTAAAATAAGGTCAAATGTACAAGCAAAAATGAACAACATCAATGTGCAATGTCCTGGGGATATAGTGTCCGGGTAAATGGGGTACTGGGACTTGGTTTATGTGACCGACTGATAAGGGGAAGAAACGGTTTCTGTGGCAAGAGATCTTGGTCAGAGGGAAGGTTCTAAAAAAGTCTGTGTCCGGGGTGAGAGGGGTTGGCTACAATCTTTTTACCCCGCCCCAGAGTCCTGGAGACAAACAAATCTCTGCTTGGCTACAGCATACCAGACGGTGATGGAGAGCGACAGGAAAGACAATGAGTCAGAAAAAAAAACACATTCTCAATGATTTACTTGGTTGTACCTCCAAAAAGTGGAAGTAGATGTGTGAGTAACAAAGAGAAGTTAAAAACATACCTACTCCCACCTCCACACATATTGACAATTACAGTTTAAAGTATGTATCATTGACAGATTGGACAGAGAAATTAAGAGGAACCTTAGCAGAGAACTGTTTATTCAGACGATGCTGTTTATTCACTTGTGTTATCTTTCTCTGTGTGTAACATCATCTGATGAGGGGGAAGGTGCGGTGTGTATTTGTTTTTGTCAGAGGGGATAGTTTTCTAGTGAAATATCTACTGGTTCTGAATGTCATATATAGAACAGTTAAAGCATGATTTAATTCTTTAATCCCTTATTATTCATACATTTGAGTGTATAGATTTGTCAAATCTTGGAAAAAGTCCTTAACTGAACCCCACGTACCGCGAGAGCAAAGGTGAGACCTGCCAAAGAACCAGGCTGAAGATTTGTTATATGATGAGGTAAGATCCAACATACACATTCATCCCAAACACATTTTACTCTGGATTCTTCAACCCCTGGGAAATCCACAACTACAGCGAAGTGCAAAAGAATGCTTAACCATTTTAGATTTGACCCAGTGTTAATTTTGGCAGCTATTTTTTATTTAGTCTTAGTTTTAGTTCCACGAAAATGCATATTAATTTTAGTCACATTTAATAGCCATGTTGTAGCAGTTCTATCAAAAGCCTCCACCTGTCACATGTGTTTAGTAACCAGCTGACGTAATCATGTCACGTTAATTACCGCCGTTACGGTACGGTTTGTTACACAACAAACAATATAGAGATATAGAATTACACCCGCCAAAATGGCCAGTGAGAGAGAGATGCTTTACTCGCCACAGCCGAATTTCACCCAGATTTGGCGAGTCGGCGGGTGCTGATGTACCCTGACAATAAGTTTCCATTTAAGTGCTACTAAAAATTGAAATTAAAAAAAGTATTGTGACTTCGTCAACCACCAACATTTTTGTCTCATCTCGTTGACGAAAGTTAGAATATATTTAGTCATAGTCCTATCTGCAAAAAGCCGTGATGAGATCAGCAGCACACCAAACTGCGAAACCCTCCTTCCCCGACTACGCCTCGATATCCTTTTTTTATGCATACCACGAACCGGATAAGTGCCAGTGCAGTGAAGTGCAACCCTGGCAAAGTCCAATCCCCACCGAAAATAACTCCTGACTTAAGTCAAGTCAAGTCATTTTATTTTGTATAGCCCAGAATCGCAAATTACAAATTTGCCTCAGAGGGCTTTACAGTCTGTACACATACAACATCCTCTGCCCCGAAACCCTGCTGACAACCTGAACAAAACTCTCGCTGTCGGTGCACAGGCATTTTATGGCCACAAAAGGGGACCCTCTCACCCCACACTCCTCCACCACCTCCCACAGTATCTATCGGGGTACCCAGTCATACGCCTTCTCCAGGTCCACAAAGCGCATGTAGACCGCAGCATACTCCCAGGCTCACCCAGGATCCTTACAATTGTAAAGAGCTGATCAGTCTTTCCACAAAGACAACATCTGCATTGTTTGTCTTCAATCCATGGTTCAGAGCCATTTTTGTACCAGTTCCCAGAACAGTTTCAGCCGGTATCAAGAACAGCTTCAGTGGGGGAGGGAGAACGCACTGGGGAATATTGGCCCTTTAATAAGTCGTGGCACCAGGATTGCCCCACAATACGAATTACAGTACAGGCCGCCCACGGACCCCGGCGGTGGCACCCACCTCGCACACACACTCACAGACAGTGGCCCACGCTATAACAATTAGGACTGTCAGATTTTAATAACGCCCAAATGTGTCGAAAGAGGGAGGCATGCATCGTACCGAGACACCGAACGCCAGCAGTCCAGGCATACATCCACCCACACGGGGACATCCATGACCAAGACAGGGTCGCTATATGAAAGAATGCACATTAGTGCCGCATACACGGCGACACAGGACAATAAAAAGGCACAAAAGATGGGGAAAGTGCCCTTACTACACCGCAGCAGAAAGATGACCAAGGGCAGCGGCCAAAACATGAAGCACGCCTCCCGGACACGTCTCCACAGACACCCAGCAGGAGAAGACAACAAAACGAGTCCACACACCACGGGCTTAAGTAATGTCCCCGCCTCTCGCAATCAATCAATTAGCCCAAGATATGCTGGTCCACACCCCTGTGTGCAGGTAGGAGGGAGGGGAAAACCCTCATCCGGTCACACCTCCCTAGTGAAATAGTAGTAGATTTTGAGTTAAAAGTAAAGGCTGGCGCATGCTTCTGCGTTTGTGTCTTTACGCACCATTGGGTCAATGCACTTTTTTCAATTAGTGGTTCAAAAAGGCTTGCGTGTGTTGCAAAGCAGTTCCCCGCCAGAACAATATGTGGAGTAACGTTTTTTGTCGGAGACGACTTAGAGAGTCACGTCTTTGTGTGTGGAAGTTGTTGGTTTGTTTATTTATTTATCATAGACTTTATTGCCCGGTGCATCGCCACTGCTGCTTTGCATCGCGGACACATTTGTCCCATATTTTCCTCCACAACTTTGTGCACCCTTCGACCTGCAAACCGACGTTTGCCGAGATCTCCCTCTATGAATCAGAAGCCATCTGCGCGTCCTTAAAGTCCGCCAATAACGGGTTGTATAAGTGGTCATATTTAGGAATTTTTTTCGACAAAAACTCTTCAATCTGATTCATTCTCTCGTAAACATTCTTTGTTTTAATAATGGCGGAATTGTGCTATGAAAACGTAAATGTGAGACTCCGTAAAAGATGTAGTTAGCAGACCAATCACAGCCTTGCGGGTTGCAGGAGGCTTGCATAGCTTTTGACGCAAGCCTAGAAAAATGGGTCGACGCACGCAAGAGGTGTGAAAAGGCACGCAAGGGGCGCTTGCAGAAGCATAAACTAGGCTTAACAAGTCTGCGTTTCGGTTGGACCCATCTGACAGAATGAACCAACCTTTTATGGACTCTTTTCCCGAGTACAGATCGGCCACGACACACATTCTGGAAGCTCCTGATTCCAGACAACCAACTCCTGACTTCGGAAAAGCCAATTTCGGCTCCCCTGATCCCATCTCCCCTCCTCACTCTTCCACCAAATAAATTGATGACGATGATCCTTTCTCTTTCTCCTAGTAGTTGAATTCAGGAGTGATCCAACCACCACCCAATAACTTCTTTAGTTACAGTCAACAGAGTCCCATCCTTGTATGATTCCCCGTTTCCCCCTCCTGAGGAACTGGAGGGTTTCCCAGAAGCACCTTGGTGCCGAGCGAAAGTCCTTCTCCACAGTTACACCGAACTCCTCCCGCCCTTCTGGCCTATCGGTGCCCTTCAACTGACTTCGGAGTCCCACGGGATATAATAACCTTGGGGACTCTTTTTTCAGTCAGATGGCTCCCGACACCAGCTCATTGCAAATGTCTTTTAAAAAAATGTAGCAATAAAGAATTAACTATTGCTTTCACCATGATAGAAACTAGTGACAAAACCTGCATTTTAACAACACTGCTTTTGTCACCTCACACTGGATGTGGACATACACAGTTCTAAGATCTGCCTTGATTGGTGGTTGATTTATTTTTAATCCAGTAATATTTTATGTCATGAAGCCAGTCAAATAAAGTTACTCAGGCCATACCAATACCCCAATAGAGTAACACATGTGAATCACAAGTCAAAAGGACACAAGGGTACTTATCTGGTTTAATGGAAAGTTCCATGGAGCTATGATTTTATCCTATCTCCGTTTTCCTATGTGTGTTCAGGTACTGGATTGTGACATTCCCTGCAGAGTTCAACCTGGACTTGGGTTTGATCCAGATAACAGAGGAGTTCAGGGATGTGGCTGCTCATCTGTCCTGTGAGGAGCATTTGAAGCTACTCGACATCTCCACCATGTAAGACACCAACATCTGATATGCTTGTATAAAAATCATAAACTGACCCGATCCGTAATGCTATTATCATGCATATAAGCCAACAATCTATTCCTCATAATTAAATAAAACAAAACGCTGGTCTGAAAAATATCTAAGTGACCAGCTGTCATTATTTAGCGGTAAAACGTGTCTTTAAGGGTGCATTAGCCCAGTTTTATTAGTTGATGTATGATGTAAGTACCAAAATGATTAAAAACCCACATAGATATATCGCAAATCACCAATGAACATAGATAACTATACTGGTCATCCTGCAGCTTTTAGTTTTCAAGTTATAAATTGTTTGGAATCACTGTGTCACACTTTGTCTGGATTGATTGTGGTTATTGTTTATGAATTGTTCTCTCTTATAGTCCCTCATACGACTGGATGCGTAAGTTGACCCAACGCAAAAAGCAGCCTAAGAAAGGAAAGGCCTCACTGCTTTTTGACCACCTTGAGCCAATGGAGCTGGCCGAGCATCTCACCTACCTGGAGTTCAAGTCCACACGCAGGATATCGGTATATCTACAGACAGCTCAATTTCTGTCCAATGATTCCTCTTTTTGCATTGTAGCAAGTAAGGCGCTAAAGGGTTTGTCAGTCCTTCTTGAATTACTGAATGCAACCATTATACTTCATTTGAAAAAATAACAACAAAGGTCTTCAGTAGCCAAAGTACAAAAAAGCTGCAGAGCTGAAAGATCTCACCAAAAAATGACAGCTTATTGGCAGAGTTGATTGCAGGGTGCTGCCGGTTAACAATCCAGAAAGAAAGCCCAATTTAATAAATTGTGAATTAGGTGAACTGTGCAACACTGATGATGATGATGATTCTAAAAATCTCTTGGGAAGCTGAACACCTGCTGTAGAGTTTTGATGTAAAGATATCTGGCCTCTGGTCGAACTCCGTAAAGGTTAATTAGTAAAAATGCCAGAAAAAAGTTGTATCTGTGCACAGGTGTTTGTGTTTGCCCCTGAAACCACTGGAAATTACATAAGATGCGTTGTTTCAGTCTGCGTAAGTTCCCACACGGAATGTGGCCGGAAATGGACTGAGGATTTTAAATTGACAAAACATCATTCAGTATCCGTGTGACCCCTTGATCTTCCCTTAACCACCATAAGGATACATTTTTCAGGATGATCCCACATTTTCTATTTAACAATTCTATGAACTTTCATTACTTACCATTGTCAAACAAAAATATTAACTTCACATGAAAGGCATTTTAAAATTCACCCCAAAAATTACATGGCTTTCAGAATTCCCCATGAAAATCAAAAGATCAACAAGGTTTAATGAATTTTTCTGTGAAAGTCATATGAAAATTATGAATTGAATGATTGATATGATTGAAACTCAACAGCTGGATGTCTGATGTGAAGTATTTTCCCCCAGTTTAATGATTACCACAGCTATGTGATCCATGGCTGCCTTGTGGAAAACCCGACTCTGGAGCGCTCCATAGCTCTGTTCAACGGAGTCTCGCAGTGGGTCCAGCTCATGGTGCTCAGCAAGCTAACACCTCAGACCCGGGCAGAGGTTATTACCAAATACATCCATGTGGCTCAGGTGAGACCGGAAAGATGCATTACTGTGTATACATATATATATATATATATATATATATATAATGTATATGTGTATATATGTATATGTGTATATATGTGTATGTGTATATATGTATATGTGTAAATATGTATGTGTGTGTATATGTATATATATGTATGTATATGTATATATATATATGTGTATATGTATATATATGTGTATATGTATATATATATACGTGTATATGTATATATATATATACGTGTATATGTATATATATGCGTGTATATGTGTATATATATATGCGCGTATATGTATATATATGTGTGTATATATATGTGAGACATATATTGGCCATGTGGCTGAAATTCAATACTCAATAGTAAGTTAATCTTGCATAATTTTGTATCGATATCAGGAAGTTCTAATCATCAAATAACGCATACAAATAGTTTTTTTCTAGTGAATGCTCCCCACTTCACTGTCCACTGGTGCTTGATTTTGTACAGCATAGGAAGGAATTAGTTGGCGAAAGTTTTTTTTATTTGAAATGGAACATGGTTGATGATGTCATTTACATGCACTGCGATGGATGGGACACATTTATTCAACAATTGCAGATGTGAAATGGACTCTATGCTGATTAGTCCGGCAATAGGTAGCAGACAGGTGGTAAAAATGCAGTGCATCACTATCATCTACATCTGTTGTAAGTTAATGTATGGAAGCACATGCCGGCAACTGAAAAACAGATCCTGTAAGTCATCATAATGAGATGGTATCTGAGACACAATGATGACTTTGACTCACAGGATATTACTATACGTGTAGCTGTCACTTTTATCCCTTTATAAACGCCTATGGTTTGACATATCTTTGAGTGGAGTAATTGGGGGTTAGGTGGCTTGCTCAGGGACACTTCGACTTTGCACAGGGAGCAGCCAGGATTCCGACCGCCGACCTTGCGCTGCACCGCACATCCTCCCTAACCCATGCGCCGCCTTCGCCGTCGTTAGGGTGGCTGGAATGTAAAGATGATAAATATTTGTTTTATTCAAATTGTTCATTGTCTAAAAGTCATTTGAGTGTCAAGCGTGACTGACTGCTCCTGAACGTGACGTCAGACGCGTAGTCTCAGTTCATCCAGAACACCTGTCAGTGCAGTTCAACATCGGAGGATTTTCTCATTGCCTCGTCTCTCCAAGTAACGTTGGTAAGTGTTATTTGCCTAGCATGATTAACATTCTCTTTCCTTACATCTTGTTGCCTTCCTCATCTTTGTAATTTTAATATTTTACAAATGACAGTGTTTCTAAATATTTTATTTTGGTTTCTTTTACAGTAGCCACTGGACTAAGGACGCCAGCCGTTTGCTGCGGTCAATTGAAAGTGTTCCATAGCGTATTGTTGTTGTTGGTTTACCTTGTTCCTAATAATTGTATGATTGATGATTTTTTTATTATTGTACAGTATACGTGCGGCATATTTTATTTATGTTTTGTTCTTGGTTACAAATGTCTAACATTTTTGTCTTAAAGGCATCAAATAAACTCCAAGCACTATGACCGAAATGAGTTTAGTTGTCTTTCTTTAATTTGTGGGGAATTAAATGCAAAAGTATACAGTTATAAGTACAACTGTAACATTCTGGTATTTATAACACAAAAACAGTAATCGTACGGTAACAAACTGTAATCCAATATACGACAACATACCGTATATTACGGGAGGGCACTGTAAAAAAAACAATAAGTTACTAGCGTCAACTGACATTAAATGGCAGTTAATTCACAGTAAAATTGGTTCAAGTTTACGGTAACACAGTAATCCATTTTACGGTAACATAGTGTAAAACCATTTACGGTATTATACCGTAAAAAAGGTTAATTTTCAACATGTCATTCTGTCCTCAGAAACTACTGCAGCTGCAGAACTTTAACACTCTGATGGCGGTGGTGGGGGGCCTGAGCCACAGCTCCATTTCTCGATTAAAGGAGACTCACTCTTATCTGGCTCCAGAAGTTGTAAAGGTACTGAACACAAACAACCGGTTTTGACCCATGGGCGATACAAATACTTGCTTGCACACAAAGTAAGACCACCAAGGCTGGTCATATGAATTGCCATTCCATTCACATTGTGAGTTGATTAATAAACAAATCTGAAAATCTTTCCCTCCCCAGATCTGGAGCGAGATGACTGAGCTTGTCTCCTCCAACAACAACTACTCCTGTTACCGAAAGGCCTTCAATGAATGCCAGGGCTTTAAAATCCCCATTTTGGGTGTGCACCTCAAGGACCTGATTGCAGTGCATGTAATATTTCCTGACTGGGTTCATGACAGCAGTCAGGTGAACTTAGTGAAGATGCATCAGCTCTATATGACATTCAATGAGCTGGTTTCATTGCAAAGTGCAGTGGCCCAGGTGGAGCCCAACATGGACCTCATCTACCTGTTAACGGTGAGGGATTGCTTTATACTGTGTATATATATATTGTATTTTCCAATAACAATTAAAACTACAGTTGAGCGAGCGGGCAGGGACGTAATGTTTAACCATGTTATGGATGTAGACTGGACCTGGGACTCCAACAAATCCTCCCAGAACTGGAAGATGGTCCAGTGCTGTGACGCCGTCACCTAAGTAATTTCTGCTTACCACAGCGCTGGGCGTTGACTTGGGGCTACCAGATTGACTAACCACACCTGCCACCCTACTCACTTTAACAGGGGAGGAATGAAACGGACCAATGGAAAAACGCAGAGCCGCTCTCTAGGCCATGTTGAATGTGGAAAGGTTGCCACCCCCAGTGTATCTACTTGTTGTGCAAGTGGGAATCATGGCTGACACCAGGCCACAACAACTGGCCAACAGCCACACTCTGTACGCCATCCTCATCAGCAGACTGAACTATTACATTTAGCATTGTCACAACAATATTCATATGTCATCTTTTCAAACATTTAGAGAGAAATTAATGTAAATTCATGCAATAACTTTTCCAAGGATAATGTTTGGCACTAAGTTGTTAAATAATATAAATGTTTCATCTAAATGTAAATGTTAAATATAGCTGTGACGGTGTAGAGGGGAGAGGAATTTGAGTCCAGGGGAAATATTAATTTAAAAATAAATGTGTATATTCAACAGTAGGAAACTCATGATGCTCTGAAGGTTCCACCACTGTCTATCAGGGATAGCAACCAGAGGATTTGAGCTCACGACTCGGGAAACTGATGTCTAAGTCATATATGGGTTTTATTCTTAGACGTGGTAATAGACTGTCGAGGTTTGGTTCACAAAATTTGGGCACGACAAAGGTACGAAAGGGTCAGGCAGAGGCGGAATCTAAAAACGTAACAAGGGGTGCTGGGACGCTTGACAACAGTATAAGAGGAACTGTGAACAAACACCACGGAACACGCCACTTAGTACACAAGGAGAGGGTGAGTCAACAAGACATAGGTGGACACAATCGGGAAGGCCGCAGCAATCAGCGCACTGGAAAAACATGAAAAAAAGACTGGGAAGAGCATTACACCGGAAATGTCTGGGTTAGGCCAATAATAGCCTTGCATCTGGGTAAGGGCACAGTTAGTAACCTCTTTATGTAGGTAAATCTGTTTAATCACATGTCTGTGTTAGTAAAACAATTAAAAATGGAAAGAGGGAAAACCAAATCTTAGCCACCACAGCAAGACACAATAACTGTTATTCTACCACACAGAAACATAACTGGCAAACTGAGATCCAGCTTTCGGTCGTAGTGTTTGAACCAGTAGAGATTACAGTTAAGGATCTGTTAAAAAAATTCTAACTCGACACCGGTGGGATTTAAGCACAAATGATGGACACCATCCATTCTGGGTCAAATTTGACAGCTGTTTTGACTAAAAGAATTGAGCATCAGCTTCTAACTGCTTGGCACCATATATGCAAAGAAGAAGGTGCTGAGAAATAAAATAAAATGCCCAAACCAAGCTTGACAGGACTATACAGATCACCCTGTGCAGTAGATTAATGGATGAGCACAAAATGAGAGCAAAACAAGCGAGAAAAAAATCAGTATTTTAACATTTTACACACAACACTCAGTATAGCCTAATACTTTCGAAAATAGTTATAAGATTTTATTTGTGTGTTGTTTCTTACTAATTATATACCAAAAAGGATGAACAAAATCTTTGTGTTTTCAGCTTTCTTTAGATCTTTACTACACCGAAGATGAGATTTATGAGCTATCATTGCTAAGAGAACCACGTAACCCCAAATCATTGGTAAGTTTTAGCTGAAATGGTTTGTATTTTGTGTTCAGGGTTGAGTTCAGTTTTGTTTTAGCGCTTTCAATTCTACTTCTTTCTTACTACGTACAATTTGTAATTTGCAATTTTTGTATTTTGCTAAATTCTGTTTTTGTACTGTATCCTTTCTCACAGCATATCTCTCCAACAACTCCCAACAAGCCACTGGTTCCACTGGACTGGGCTTCTGGTTTCACCACCAAACCAGACCCTTCTGTAGTCAATAAACACATCAGAAAGGTCGTGGATGTGAGTAGATGGATCATTTTTTATGAATGCAGAAAACTACTCCTTTCTGAATTCTACAGAGATCTGTGTGTGTTAATTGGGTTTCTTGTCATTGTGAAGTCCGTCTTCCGAAATTATGACCATGACCACGATGGCTATATTTCTCAAGAGGACTTTGAGAGCATCGCCGCTAATTTCCCCTTCTTGGACTCATTCTGCGTTTTGGACAAAGATCAGTGAGTTAAGATATTAAAATAAGTGTGTTTTCTTTAGTACACCACCACAGTACGATGATGTTGTTTTAGAACATTTCCCAGTAAATCATAATAACCTTTCTGTTTCAAGCTACCTTTTTTTTAAACTTTTTTTGTCAGGAATTTTTTTGCAAAAGTTAAAAAAACCCTATTTCATTCAATGTTCATAATTTTGTTATTCAATGAAAGAATAAAGTTTTACTGACAAATAGAATAATTAAATATATTTTTTGTATCTGAAATGGGGGGAGTGAAATTGTTTGTCATATATGACCGGGTAAATACAATTAATCATGCCAAAACTTCCAGTTTATTCATGTTAATTCCTGTATATTCCCATGGAAAGCTTATAACTTTCCTGGAATTTTGCAACCCTACCGATGACCATATTTGTTTAATCTTTTATAACTTTTATAACACCACAAAATTGTACTAAAATGGTAAATGCACTGCACTTGCGTATCGCTTTTTTAGTCTTCCAACCACTCAAAGTCCATAGTCCAAGTCCACTCTTACAGTACATATCATCATTCACCCATTCACGCAGTAATGACAGAAGCTACCGTATACATATACGTCACCTGCCCATCAGGAACGAACATTCATCCATCGTGTGGAGCTAAGGGAGCTATTAGCGGTCAAGTATTTTGCGCAAGGAGACTCCGACAGGCAGGTTAGCTTAGCATGACTGTGCTCTCCACTCACCCACAGCCGTCCAAAACGAACACCTGTTAAGGACTAACCTCTCTGTCTCTTTCTGCACATCTTTTATTTGTTCTACTTTTTCCACTTCTCTTTCTCTTAGAGATGGATTGATCAGCAAGGATGAGATGATAGCGTATTTCCTCCGGGCTAACCCACTGCTTCAGAGTAAGATGGGTCCAGGTTTCATCCACAACTTCCAGGAGATGACGTACCTTAAACCCACCTTCTGTGAACATTGCGCTGGATTTGTGGGTATCTCTTCAATTCTCTCACTGTACTTGTCCAGTATTCTTCAAGATCCTAATATCAATGGCACTGACAGCAGATTTTAACAGTCACAATCCAAAAATGGTTTTAGGGCTGACAAATGTTGAGTTCAGCCAAATGTATTGATTTGTTTGCTAGGTTGTATAGGATATTAGACACTCTGTTGTATGTTTTTGAAAATGCAACAGGCATACAGATTGTAACAGGAAATGATGTGATGACCCTGCCTTGTCTCCATGCTTCTATTTAATGTTATATTTTTGATTTTCTGAATTTACTTCTATTACATGTCTGGAACTGCAGCTCTGGGGAATCATCAAGCAGGGCTACAAGTGCAAAGGTATTGTTTCATTACATTTTTCTGTAAAGACTTTCACTAATTACTGGATTAACTGTAACTGCTAATATTCATAGAAGCCTTACATTTAAATAAGGTTAACCTTTTTATATGTGTCCAGTATATCTGCATTGATTATTATTGATTTCCAAAACATATAGACATTCAGTTAAAATCATCAGTACTTCTCTTCTTATCATAATTTTAGTTTAAAATTAGGTTAAAGTCAATTGGGGAATCAGCTTTATTTGCAAAAGAGATTATTTTAAAATATTAGCCAAGGATTACTTTTATTTTATTTCTCTTTTTACTAGAACAGACTAGAATAAACTCTGTTCGAATTAGGCAATATTTCTTTTTATTTGTTTGCTGGAATGGAACGATTACGAAAGCCTCAACAACTTTCAAACGATACTTCACTGAAATTGTAGTGGAATTGTTGTTTTTGGGGTCGCGGCTTTGTTATGGCCTCTGCAATACTTTGCCTTGGTTGTCTGTGAGCCATTTTGTCCCAACTTTTGATGGGCTCTCCTGGAAGACCTAATTACATTGAGATTCCAATTTCTAGCTAATGTTTTGAATGTATTTTAATTATTTGCACATAGTCTTCATTGTGAAAACAACAACAACTACTGTAGTGTGGGGCACTACAGAAGATAGTTGTTGTTGTTGCCAATTGGTTGTAACATAACCACAAAATGTAATTTCCCCTGCTGGACTAATAAAAGGATCATCTTATCTATCTTAAGGCTTAAATCCCCATGCTTCCCAGTTAGGTTGGTCTTTTTTGGATGGAAAACATCACCCATTTTCCTGTGTATCAACTCAAATCATTGTGGCAGTTCCATTTGTGGTCAATGGCACTTAAATTCTAACTATATCATTCCGTGTACCTCTCTTTTATGATGTTTGCATTACAGGTACTGCGCGTCAATAGACACTCTTTGCAGGGCGTCTTTTATAAACAAACATCTATTTTGAAATTGAGTTAATTTGACTGACAAGCAGGATCCCCATAAACTTCCATTAGGTGAGGTGGGATGAGCGGCTTGAAGATCTTGGGATCCGTGCCAATGTAGCAGTGGCTCATGATTTGGATGAGGTATCCCGGGTTGGACATTACAGGAGGCTTTGGTAGCGGCTCCTTTTCTCAAGGAGTGCCTGGTGTGCAGGTTGGAGAAAATGAGGAAAGGTTGTGGCGGAAGTGCTGGTGGAACCAGAATCTGGTAGCTACGTTGGTACATGCTAGGGCTTAAATGGACTCAGGGGACTGTGTCTTAAAGTAAAGACGGCTGTAAGCCGGCCTGATTGGTTAGTTTTTGTTTGCTTTAAGTGGAATGTTATGGTGTCTTCTGAAAGACAGAATGGGAAGTCGGATAGGCAAGCATAACGGCGTGTGTTGAAGGTGAGGCCCCGGCTATGATGGGGTAGATCTCGATGAGTGCGGAGTTTGCTAGGCAATCTCTCGCGAGCTCGGGAGGCTATTTTACCGTGAACCATCATCCGTTTTAGAAACCTCAAAGACCAACAAAATATGTTACCTTGTTGTGTTACCTTGTTGCGTTACCTTGTTGCGTTACCTTGTTGCGGTACTTTGTTGCGTTAACTGATTCAATTCAATGCAATTTATTTTGTATAGCCCAAAATCGCAAAATATAAATTTGCCTCAGAGGGCATAACAGTCTGTACACCTCTGTCCCGAAACCCTCACATCGCCACATTAAAAACTCCCCAAGAAATGAAAAACCCTTCCATGGGAAAAAAAGGGAAGAAACCTTAGTGAGAACGTCAGAAGGGTTCCCTCTTCCGGGTTGGACAGATTACAATGGATGTCATGTGTATAGAATGATGTACAATCATTCAGTTCTACCCTATAGCTTGAGCATATCTAAAACATAACTGGAACTCTATTATAACCAATTATTTTATGTTTTTCCATCTTTACACTTCCATTTACAATCTACCATATTTTCAAACACCTGCGCGTTTCTCTCATATTCTTTGAACTTTCTTTTCTCTACTTTTCATGGTTCCCTATTCCTTTCCCATCAAAATAAACCATCCGTTTTTTGCATTAAAAGTACAACAAACACGATAGGCACGACATACAGCAGAGAAGTGTGTAGTGGAGTTCCTCCACGTGTCAAAGAGAAGGGGGGTGAGTGGCAAATGGACCACTCAAAGCACCACTATGCTAAGCTAGCTGCTAGGCTAAGCTAGCTGGAACAATTTGCAGCCTATCTCAGTTCAGAAGACTAAAAAACTAAAAACGGACTCTTTTAATGACTGTTTCCCTCGTTTTTTAATCAATGTATCCTACTGTTTAAATGTCCTTTCTCAGCTGACACTATCAGCACTCTCAACCCAGGGGTGGGCAATTATTTTTTCCATGGGGACACATGAGAAACAGAAAATATCGTGGAGGGCCAGGCCAAAAGGCTGAACTCAATTTTGCATAGTATTAGTTATATTTCTTTATAAAAGCAGTATATAGCATTGTTTTGACAAGCTGGTAAGACTTGTAAGAGTACTGCATGTTATGATCAAGCAATGAAAAAGCGAGGTTGCCTTCCAAAAAAACGTCATTTATTCAATAAAACACCAAAACAAACTAAATGTGAATGTTTTTACCATTAGAGTCGCACGAGAATGGCTTTTAGTGATTTTGTGGGATATCATAAAGCTTAGCTTAGCTTGCAAAGCTTCCAATGCCCTCTGTCTTTTCAGAGTCAGTCAAGTTTTTGTATTTCTCCGCGTGCTTCGTCTCGTAATACCGACTCAAATTCTAATCCTTAAACATTTGCTCTCCGCAAACTAAACACACGGCTTTACCTCCGACTTCAGTAATTAAATAATTAGAAGTCCATTTTTTGTTGAAAACGCTGCAAACCACATGAGTCCACATGAGTGGACGTTTTTGAGGGCAAAAGTCGTCTCGTGAGTTGTGACTGCTCATACACTTGATTCAATCATGCGCACGTATTTGATTTACATTATGCGTCATTACGTGAATAAAACACTTCAAAATAAAAGCACTGCAGCTTTAGTCCATGCAAGAGGTAAAATTAGAAAATATGTTTATTTTGTCATTTCCAATCAACCTCACACGGGCCAGTCAGAATCAACCAAAGGGCCACACAATGCCCAGGTGTGCTCTAATCCCTGTCCTTCCTCTAGCTGGAATCTGAGTCGTAAACTGGGAAGGCTAGGGGGCTGATTATCTTCGGTGGCAGCGGAGGTCGGTGGAAGAGAGTACATTTTAGGAGGTCATTTTTGGACTTTTTGACTGCAAAAAAAGTTCAAAGGAGAAAAAAAGATATTTCGGAATCTCTCCACCTCCTACTCGAGTTATTTCCAGAGCTTTCCATTGCATATTGCAATCTTTTTATTAGGTTTGCTCAGTTGTCTGTCAGTCTGTTGTGTATATTATATTAGGACCAGTTCATCATCATCTTGTCTCTCGACCACTTAAATCACTTTAACAATATATTTCATCATTCACCCATCCCGAACAATTCATACAGTAATGTCATTGGCTATCATGCAAGCCCTAACGGAGCCCATGATCTAACTGTCGATTCTTTGATTGAAGGACGGCCAGCTCTTCTACTGAGCCAAATGCCTCAGCATATTTACACATTGAACCCTAGTGGAATTTAGCTATGTAGATAGAATTAGCTGGGTGAAGCAATTTGGGTGAACTGACCCTCCATGTGCAACTGCTGTGATAAGTCAGATGTTCAAAACCTGATTCCAAAAACATGCTTCCCATTTGGCAATCAAGAGTAAGAGAAGTAACATCATTCTCTTTGCCTTGAGGCTTAGAACACTCCTGAATATATGCTCATGTGTCTCAATTTACTTTTCAGACTGTGGTGTTAACTGTCATAAACAATGTCGGGAGCTGCTGGTCCTTGCTTGTAGGAAGCTGATCTGCTATGCTTCTCCAGCCAGACTGACCCACAGCTCCCTGCCCAGCAGCCCGGCAATGCCCACCTGTAAAGGTTATTTCCAGCTACAGACAGATTTATTCAAAGGGACACAAACAGAATTGAAATTAATTTATAAATCAAAGAATTTGCATTACAAAGGCTTTAAATATGAGCTTCTTCAGTCATACTATAATGAAGAACTGATATGTTTATAATTTTCTGGGTTCTCTCCTTTAGATGATGATGAGGTATTTGAGTTCCCATCCGTCACATCAACACATCCAGCTATGGACACTCAGTCCATCACCCTGATGACTGGGTCATCCCAGAAGATCTCTGTGCGCTTGCAGAGGGCAACCACCAGCCAAGCCACCCAGACTGACCCCCTGTGGGCCGAACACAGCTGGGGGGCCACAGGTGGCGGCTCCCACACCTTTCCTAAAATGAAATACAGGACTAACAGAAAAACATCTAAGAACAAAGGTTTTTCCCGCTGGGAAATCCAGAATGACATGGGAGTTTCTTCCCGGTGTCACATGGACTCTCAGGATAAGTCCAAAGCCTCAGGAGAGCTTGTCCAGAACGGGAATACTAACCGAGGGAAGGTAAGGGAATTGATGAATTGATCATTCACCCATTGATTATTAATTGATGTATTGTGTAAATGAATCAAAGCGACCCTTGCAAACATAAATATTATTGACTGTATGATGAGGACCATATTTTGTCAAAGAACATCTAACGTAAAATATTCTTTGGGTAGAAAATAAATATGGGTACATGCCAAGTGTCTTATTTGCTATTTCATCGCTCCTAGTTCATTTCTTGAACTGGAAGTTGGTCTGTGCTGCTATATTGACAGCCGTCAAAAGCTCCTTTTTCTGCTCTGAGTGTGAGGATGCACAAGGGCGGCCTTCCAGGTGTTTTAGCGACAGACACGCCCCCGCATTGTATATCAGTTATTTAGAGGACGTTGCAGCCAGTCGGACTGAAATGATTAACTCCAACATCAAGTTTTACATTTGACATGTTTTCTGATTCACTATTTACTGGTTTAAATATATGTTCACATAAGGTCTGAACAACAAAAGAACAGCAAAGAACTTTTTTAAACCTGTTCATCCTAAAGTGCCCCTGTGGGATGCAGTTGGGGTCAAGCCACCACATACTGTCAACTACAAGGTACTCGTCAAAAACAAATATAATAATGCCGCCCACCGTTTGAAACATTAGAATCTTTTTTACAACGTAACTTTTCAGTTTGAAATGCTCCAAACCCAACTCCAACAAGCCCTAGATGAGTGGAAATATACAACATAGTCCAAAAACGGCGAAACATTTGTCCTCCCATTGATGTTGCTACACGCTAACAAAGAAAACAAAACACAAAACAGCTAGCACATTCTGTTTCGTTGGAGCTAATTTCCAGCAGCCATCTTGTGATTCACAAACAATCTCTCGCCTTCAGATCAGTTTAGGGAGGTCAGGCGGGGATTTTGAAACGTCATTGTCGACGTCAAGGGGTTGAATATGCATATTGGGTTAGGGTTAAAAGCTGAAATTAATTTGAAATTGCTGAAAATACAGAAATGGGAGAAGCTGAAAGGAATTTCAATAGATTCGCTGAAAAAGCAGAAAAGAAAAGCTGAAATTAATTGGAAAAATTGCAAAAAAATACAGAAATGAATATTAAAACATTGCTGTTAATACAGGCAAAAGAAAAGCTGAAACTATTTCAAAGAACTGCTGAAAAAACAGAAATGGGAGAAGCTGAATTTTCTGCTGAATAGATTTTCCAAAAAATACAGAAGTTGCAGGAGCTTCAATGAATTTAAAGAAATACAGAAATAACAAAAGCTGAGATGAATAAAAAGGTTTTAAATTGTTTGTAGTAATATTAGTAGTAGTATTAGTTATAGTAATAGTACTTGTGGTATTAGTAGTACTAGCAGTAGAAGTAGTAATAGTAGGTTTAGTAGCAGTAGAAACAGCTGGAATACCAATACTATTAGCCATAGTAGTATTTGTGATAACATTAGTAGTAGTTGTAGTATTAATATCAGTAGAAATACTAGTAGTACTTTTTATTATAGTAGTAAGAGTATTACTATCAGTTGCAGTGTCACTACTAGTGGTAGTAATATTATTTTTAGTTTTTAGTATTTTTTTTAGTACTACTAGTAGTAGTAAATAAATTTAGGTAATGCTAAATTTGTTGAAATACTCCTAGTAGTATAAGTTATGGTAGTAGAAGTATCAGTTGTAGTAGTACTACTAGGGGGGGCTAGATAGAGGGAGAGAGAGAGGAGGAGAAATAGACAGACAGACTGACTGAGTGAGTGATTAACAGTGAGAAGAGGTCAGGGGGGAGGGGGGCTAGTGTCTTTATCATATTGGTCTGTTGACAGAAAGCATAGCTGCGTCATGTGACTCCACTAATCAGGTCATAGGAGCAGCTGTGAGTCACAGACAGAGATACTGCAGCGTGTGTGCGAGTAACCACGGCAACGGCGCACCTGGGCTCATTAACGAGCTGCTGCAAAGGGCAGACACAGGACAGCGAGTTACACAGAATCCACACCTCAAACAAATGACGACCAGCGCAAAACTATAACAGCTATCTAAAAAATAACGGGTCTTTGAGAGACCCAAGACTCTAACAAACGCGACCATGTGTTTTATATGTCTGTCCGGTAATAAATACAGCTCCTGTGGCAGTTTACAAAACCTGTACATGTCGGCAGATTTGTATTGGAGACTATGGGGCTTTTGGCAGAGGTTGTCTCACTCTCACTCTCTGTCTCAGTCTCCTGAGGGCAAAACTAAAGAACTCTGGGATTCCATAGCCACATAACTGACACCAGCACAACCATGCCATAATTAAACCCAAAAAATGAAGCCTCAAAAGTGTATAATTTGGCTGTGAGGACAGAAGTTCCATATTTTTTGAACCAGATTCTGACGCTGCTCTACACTCTAGATCTCCAGCTCACCCTCTAACAAACACAATACACAGTAATGTAGAACTCAGAAACAGACCGAAGAACTAGTGAAACATAATCAGAGATTATGAAAAAAGACAGATATCAACAAGCAATAAAATAGTTTAGGCTTCTGTCAACATTTTAAAGTTTAAATAGTGGCTGCAGCTGGGTGATGAAGCAGAAAAATGAAAGTTGAAGAAGTTTAGGAGTATTTGAAAATGAACTCCATTGGAAAACCATGTTAAAATATTGATGATTATTTATATTAATTCAAGCATGAGTAGAGAGCTGAAAACTCATAGCACCCTTCTCCTGAAGGATCTGAATATTTAAATAGCAGAAAATCTGAAGGAGGAGAAGCAGTTCAAAATACGTACGGAAGAGATAGTTGGAGAAAAAGAATAAAGCTTAGAAGAACAATAGTCGGAAGGCTTTTAAGCATTGTGAAAAAAGCTAATTAGTTAAATGAGTTTCTAAATTAACCAATCAATCATCAAACACTATTAGGGCGAGAACTACAAATGAACACCAGTACACAGAATATACCCAATTAAAAAAGGCATACAAAACAATAGTTTAGTAAAAAATGAACAAATGAACACATTTTCTCTTCTTTTCCAGGACAGCTGACTTGGCCATGTTGATGTGGACCAGTCCCATGGATCCAGACAGCCCATGGCAGCTTGGAGCAGGAAGCTCTTCTCTTTGGGGGATGTCTTGGGCTGCCTGAGGTCCCCCTTAAGTGACCTTGAGCTATCACGTCCTCTCTAGACTTGGACCCAGGTTTGCTGTGCGGACACCATGTAGCTACTTGGAAGTACATTTTATGAGGTATCTGGTAGAAGTCACAAAGAGGAATAATGGATAATGGACCCCCACTGTGAATCACATGGAATAGCAGCTCCATCCTGTGCAGGGTAATTGGCTGGGGATCAGTGATCAGTGCACATTACTACAATGTAATTTACTTTGGCGTTTGTTTCAGGATGTACAGTACAACACTTGAAGAACTGAGAAGTAATATTTTTTCAAACTTCACAAAAGTGTAGACTGAATTTCAGTTGCCCGCCAGTTAGTTTATTTGAGCCCTTATATTTGAATATCAGACTAGGCAAATATGAAGTAAAAGCCTGATCTAAGGAAAGCCATCGTGCAAGTTTTTTTTTTTTTTTAACTTACAAAGTTGATCAGAAAATATATGGATATGGGAAAGTGTTTGAATATTTGTGTTTTGATGCATAAAGGGAACGTCAAAGTGAAGGTGAATGTAAAGGATAACCTTAACCTTTCCAACAAATGTAACGTTGTAATCTGTTAAATTATATTTGAGTGTTCATTGCCAATATTTTAATGTATTCTACATAACCTGCAATTGACAACTACAATGTGATTTAAAGGTGCAATATTTAAAATTCAGAACATTAATATAACCGCAAACTATTTGCTATTTAAAACTGCGCTCAGTGGATTAATGGCATCTTGATTAGAAAATAAAGTTCTCGTTATGTCTGCATGGGAGCAGATACCATGGTGACTGGCTCCGCCCCCTTACCATCAAAAAGAACAGCGAGCAGAGATTAACCGGATCTGAGTCCCTCCGGCGTCATTGCGTCTGTGCATAGACTTCGTATGTAATCCTGAGGCGACTCAGTCGGTGGGAACATACCAGGGTGCATGCGTTTCACTGCAGAAATAAGTGTTGGGCCTTTGGACTTCCTGGCCTGACCCTAGCATTAGAAAAAGTGCATCCTTGTTGAAAAAATACACTGCCCTGGTTTCCCAAAATATATATTTTTAAATTTGTTATTTCCCAGAGTTGTATCCGGATGGACAATATATAGATGTAAAGAGAATAGTAGCAAGTACATTTAAAAGCAGTCACTGTTATAGGTACAGCGCCACTGTAAAGTGTTGCTCTTGGATTTAAAAAGGACCATCCTGCCCTTTCTCAAAACATTAAAACCATTTTTTTTAAACACTTTGTTGTTAACAAGATTCAACTGTTAGTATATTTGTTGGATTACTAGCAGTAAACTTAAGGAAGCATGAGTGAGACATAGGTAGGGAGATCCCAGGCCTTTTGTACTCAGTTTAAGTGGCAGCCAGGGGCCACATAAACCGCTATCTCTGCATCAAGTCTTTCATTATGCCAAGTCCACGAGTACTGGGAGACTTCACTCGTGCACTACTTGACATTGCAAAACAGTAAGTTAACTAGTTTTTCAAAATGACTTCGTATTGGTAAAATTAAAGACCATTTACAAACCATTTTTGTATTAAGAACTTTATATAAAAAAGAAAATTCCATTTGCAAGTAATGGCAAAAAGAATTTAAGTTACAAAACTGAACTGATACTAATCAAGCTTAGTTAGGAAGCATTCATTTTGAACTCATCAACTCCACCATCTGAGGGTGGATGCTACCCGATTTCCCTTAAACATTTAAAATTCCAAAACAATTAAACTGAAGAATAAGAAAAAAAAACATTAAAAAAAAATCTTAAGTACCATACATTGCCAAAAGAAATCCGTAATGAGACTCATGTGGCTCCACGTCTGAGTTTAAAATACACAATAAATCAAAGTTAAACTAAATCGAGGATCTAAAAGCGGGACAGACAAAACCTAATGTATAAAAATAAAAAGCTTCAGAGCAGTGGCTGTTAACTGCTGACACAACTGAACTGACAACCAACCTCAATCGCCACAAAGAAAACTAAACTAACTGTGTGGGCCTACTGATGCTTTGCTGCATTATAATTTCCCTGGCATGCAGTCAGTCATCAGTTCACAACATCAATATTAAAATGTGCATCCACCCATCTAGATTACGTTGTCTTTGGTAAATTTACAGCATGTCATCATCTTCTCCTCCTCCGTACATGTCGGCCAGTTTCTTGAAGCGGGGACCCCATTCATTAAGGCAGTTGTAGTCCTGGTCTCCGCTGCTCGAGGAGTTCAGAGTGGAGATGCTTCCTGCGTCAGAGCCTCCTCCCTCGTAGTCAAACACCAGCAGGGAGTCGTAGGGGGGTGCTGTCGGGTCATTGTCTGCTGCCTTCAGGTTCTAAAAGAGGCACAGAATACATGGCCTCACTTAACATAACGGTTTCATATACAGGAGAATATGAATTAGGGTCTAATAGAGGGAGGATGATGCAACAAGTATCAAACCACATAAAAAAACATGGAACTTTCAAAAAAGTATTTGAAAACTCCAATGAGCCTCATTGACGTGGAATTTCTAGGCTGTATAGGATAAGAACAAAAGGTCTGAAATAATCGTGTGTTGCTACACACATTCCAATTTCAAAAATGCGCTAGTGTTAACCCATTTTAATAGGTTTGTATGAGCTCTTGAATGTTTGACTCACATCATCGATGAAGTTACCGATTTCCTCTGGGTTGGCGGGCCGAGGGCGGTACTGTGGAGCCGGCATGAAGTTTGGAACCACGTCGTTTCTGAAAACCTCAGGCCGGTTGTCCAGACCACGGTGGAGAACACCCAGATCATAATCCTGAAGGTAAACATGTGGGGTTACACAAACATCCTGCATAGTGCTGCTCAACTAGTTCTAAGTTTCATGGTATGTCAATAAAAACGTAGAGTACGACATTATTGCAACCCTTAAGAATGACAAAATTAAACTTTTTATACAAGTATGGTCAGTGAAGAATGTTAACCCAACTACTAAACATAAACTAAAGAGCTAAGCATTTAACGTATGATTATTAGAATTTGTCATTGTAGGCGTGTACTTCTTTTCTTCAACATTGTAGATGAGCAAACGTGTTTGTGTTCAATGTGACTGCTGCCTACAATTGATCCTCCTTACAGTCAAAATCTGCCGTGCTAATTTACCTGATCGTCCTCCCCGCCTCCTTCTTCATCATAGTAGTAGACGTTGTCTCTGATGTCGTCCTCTTGCAGTAGCGGTACCTTCTGCTCGCCTCGCCGCCGTCTCGCGAAAAACAGCAGCAGCAACACCAGCACTAAACAGATAAAACAAAGCTCAATACGACACACCCATGAAGTCCAACCATTTCCTTCTGAGCACAGAGATCTGAGGTGAAGGGCTGAGTTGGGCAAGTCAGCAGAATGACTTTGCTCATTTCCGGTCTGCTCGTGTTGGACCGTATTGAGCCCATGCGAATGTATACTAACAATATATACAGTCGCATGGCCCCTTATGTGCACCGTACTACTAAAAGGTTGGACCCCTTTTAACTTCAGAACTGCCTTAATTCTTTGTGGCAACAACGCAATGAAACATTCCTCAAAGATCCATATTGAAATTACGTCTACAAACTTGGATGCAGGTCACTTTGTTAAAGTAATAAGTCAATTCATTGTTATACCATAAATGTATAAACTGTAGTTTAGAAACAGGCACACATAAAAAAACATTGCCAATAATTTTTCAAGTTGGGCTCGTCAATGTAGTACTTAATGTCCGGCTCCATTTACTCATCAAAACAAAAGGAAATGAAGTTTATGGCTCTATAAGCTACAGAAATATCAAACAGGGTTCCAGCTATATTGTTGAGGTCTGGAACAACTTGTGTGTCTACAGTCCCTGGAACAAGGAAAAGCATATCCAACACCAAATATCAGACTTACTGAGCAGTAACAGGATGCCTCCGAGTATTCCCAGGATTACAGGCAGCTCAGAGCCAGCTACCGCACGCCCCTTGCAGGTCACTTCTTCCCCAGTGCAGTCACACACTGTGGCCAGGACGGTGCTGTCCTGCGCCATGCCCTGGTTGTCTGCAACCCTGAGGACCACAGTGTACTCGCCACTGTCCAGCACAGTGGCCAAATTCAGGACGATACCAGTTTCTGAAAGAGGAAAATTTACTTTAGGAGGCCCTGCCCAGTCGTAGCGACCAGCAATACAATTCACAACAGTTGAAACATGTTGTACTTTTATCTAAATTAGTTTTTCCTGGCAATGACCATTTGACTGGATAGTTAAATTGTTAGACTAACGTGTGTATACAAGTGTACATACTGGAGTCGTTCATCCTAGCAGTCCAGTTGGTCTTTGACGGGCCGTGTAGAGAGACGCTGTATGGAGCAGCAAAGCCCGGTCCGTCTTTATCTGTGACAGACAGCAGCTGAGGAGCCGAGTCCTTGTGACACAACTGAGGAAACGCAATGAGAGAAAGACCAGTCAACGTTTGCTCATGTTACTGCACGACAACTTGTGTGGGACCTGGAGACAGACTTTATAAAGTACAAATGACCGGCACAAAAAGAAAACACACTTTCAGTGATTCAGAGAATCAATAACTTAAACTCCACCATCTGTAAGATTTAAAATGAAAATGCCCAAAGGACTTGCCACTTTTCGGTCCTCTGCAGCAGGCCTGCCTCCAAATGCTCCCAAACCAATACATGACAATATTTTCTTTAATACTTGCCATTTATGCCGTCACGCTAGATACACTAACTATGTTCAGTGGCTCAGTTTGATATGCTTACACAGGTAAAAGGTGCATTATATTTGACTTAATGGTCTTATATCCCCAAAAACAAGGAGATACGGTTTAATTACACTTTATACATTACCATTAAAATCGAACAATTTTATTGGGATTATTTATATACAGAGAGACTATTTTGCTGCAATATTTTCACTAATTGGACGTCTCACCTTCAACCTCACACAAGGAGCAGCAGCTGTCTGATAACCTCCTGAGAAAACCCATTTTGGCCCCTTGTACCCGTGACCTAGTTCTGTTGCTCATGACCATCGGTGAGGGTAGGAACAAAGATTGAGTCGTAGATCAAGAGCTTTACGTCCCCCAGCTCAGTTCTTTTTGTCACAACAGTGCAGTAAAGAGAGTGCAGCATTGTCCAGTAGTTAAACGCACCCTTGACAGATTAAAAGTTGCACACAATAATTCATTTAATCTAGTTTGTGAAAGGAGACACACCCTGATTGAACGTTCCTCAATGGTGGGTGCATTGTCATTGACATCTTCAAGCTGGATTATCAGAGTACCAGTTCCTGTGGCTGGCACATCATCTGGTGAGGAGACACACACACACACACAATTCTCAAGAAGTTAAATCATCAGTCAGATCTTTCCCCTAAAGCCGTGCAAAACAGCTTGTACAAGTCTTGCCTCGCACTTACCATTGTCGGATGCGCCAATGAGTGCTGTGTATTTGTTGTCCTTTACAAAGCTGCCCTCTCTGTCCATGAGACTCTTTACTTTAATCAGGCCAGTGTCTTTGGCCACACTAAGCCATCCGGCAGGGTCTCGGATTATTCTATACCTGAAAACAAAACCACAGAACATTAACATTCATGTAGACAGAAAACCTTTTGCAGAAACAAAATCAGCTTCATTCTAATATTCTGCAGTGAAACAACAAATTAGACAATAACTTGGCAAGACAAAAGTTAACACGTGGTAAAGGCTGTCTGCACTTTACTATGGAGGTAAAATGCAAGATTAAAGCACTTTATCCCTCGTAATAAATTCACCATCAGTAGGCTGAGCTGATATGAAGGCTTTCTCCTTTTGCCCTCAAAGGTTAGAGAATTCACACCTAAAGTTTTTGCCAGTGATAACTTGCGTTTAATTATTGTTGAAGACAACAATTAGAGTTTGATCTTACGTGACTATCTGTTTCCGTGCAGTGTCTGGGTCAGAAGCAGTGTACTGCACCACCTCACTGCCCACAGCGAGGTCCTCCCGCTTTGACACTTGCTTCTCTATTGGATTAAAGATTGGAGCTTCATTGACGTCCACCACAGTCACCACCACTGTGGTTGTGGCAGTGAGCAGTGGAATAGCAAAAGGAACCTCATTCACCACTGCAACCAGAAGAGTGTGCTGGGTGCTTCTCTCAAAGTCAAGAGCCTGTTGGATTAGAGGAAAAGCACAGGACAATTCATCAGGCAAATGTTTCACATCTACTGCTGGACAACCGGCTCTCAGATTCCATCAATCCCTTGCAAGGATTGTCATCTAAAAAACAGATGAATTGTTGCTGAAAATCATTTACAATGTCAAAACTGCATTTCCTACCTTGGCAGTAGAAATGATTCCTTCGTGTTTGTTACTTTCTGTTGTTTTCACAGTAAAAAGTCCTCCGGGATCACCAGCGACAATTGTGAACACGGCGTTCCAGGCAGCCGAAAGTGGCTCATCGCCATCCGTGACCGACATTGTAATGACATGAGCGTCTATTTTATTTTCTTCAACTGATGCCTCGTACTGCGAAGAAAGTAAGAGTCAAAAACAGAGGATTAGAAAAATGGTCAACTGAAACAAGTCCAAAACATGACAGATCTGCTTTGACTAGTCATGGTTTCTGAGCTAGGATTGGACACCGTCTCACTTAGGGAGACGTTTAGTCAATTGTAAATCTATAAATCTCCCGTCAGAATCATGTTGTACTCACCGCAGGCTGAGTGAAGGCCGGAGCATTGTCGTTGCTATCAGTGACCGTAAGGATGACTTTTGCTTCCCCACTCAACCCTTCTCCTCTCATGTCTGCTGCTCGAACCACCAGAGTGTACTTTGGGTATTTCTGTCAGAAGAGACACAATGACTAACACACCTGGAAGGCATACACATTTTGTTGGAGCACAATCTAGAAAGGCAAAGTAGCTAAATGATAGTCCTATTAGCTCTGGCTTGTGTGAGGTTGCGCGATGGCAAATGTTCTTTGGAACAAAGATTTACAGTATACTTTCTACTCCACCAAGAGTCATTGATAAAGGTGCACGGTCACTCTGCTCCATTTGTAATTTTGAATCAATCCATCCATTGCTTTCCGCATATCAGTAGAGTTCCTGATATAATCTTTCCAATCGCACCAGTCAAGATTAGCAGATAGCATTTGGCTATCTAGTCTGACACTAATGATCAGCCATGTGAGCGCTCAATCAGTATGTTCATACCAATCTAACATCAGTCGGCACCAGAGACAGCACGAAAGACAGTCAGAGACAGACTATTAGAAGGCAAACCTCTCGGTCGAGCCCCCCAGCGTTGACTCTGATGACGCCAGTGATCGGGTTGATGGCAAACAGAGGGTCCGAGGGCAAAGTTGGATCCTGGCTCTGAATACGGTAGCGGATATCGGAGTTGTCATTATTTGGCTCGTCAAGATCTGTGGCCTCAATCTTAATCACCGTAGAACCTGGAGATCAGAAGTCAGGTCAAAAATAAGTACATTACATTCATGGGGGGGGCTCTGGAATCTATAAAGTAATGTACGATCTACAGCTATGATGAATTGCATGTAAATAAAAAACTATAATTAGACCACTATCAGTTAAGAGTAATGACTAAAGGGCAAAGATTGTTTTTGATTTTGTCATCTGCCATTAGTGTCAGCTTCATTCAGATGCTCACATATTTGTGAGAATATGAGTATTTCTTCAACTACAGGATGCTTGGAGCGGAGGATGATTAAAGGATAGAATTAACCTTCCCTAGCAGACCACATTATTCTGTGGGTTCACAGGTCACATAAGAAAAGGTCCCTCAGTGTTGGAGCAGGTTCTGGATTTAAGTCAAGTGAGTATCAAAGCTCGAGGGAAAACACAAGAACTTTAAATGTGGTCTGTCTTGTGAAAACATTGAACATCAACAGACATCTTCAGGCTGAAAGGAGATCCGTTCTGTACCTCCTGGTGAGCTCTCTGCAACTTCTCCCAGGAAGGTGCTTTGAGCAAAGACTGGTTTGTTGTCATTCTGGTCAATTACATTCACTATAATTTCCATAGGCTGTTCAGCGGTTCCTGCACCATCTGCCACAGCGTGTGCTTCAAACTGAATGGGACAAATACATTTGAATTATAAAACTGTATGATGATGAATAATCCATTTAGATGCTTTATACAGCTGGCACAACAAACATTCGTGCCACTGATTTCCCTCCAAATCTGTGATCTACAGGTGTTTGAAAGGATTGGGGTCAGTCCCCCAGGATCAGAGCCAAGGAACTGAGGTGTCTTCTGGATGGGTTTGAGCAGAGCGGCAGAAATTATAATCTTTACATACAACTACTGGTAGAGTTAGAGTATGCGTGTTATGGAGGTATTTGTTATTGCATTATATTAAAATATCTTATTGAATGAATTTTATTTCTTTTGAGTAATTCAATACTCTACACATTAAATCCATAATGTCATGTTCAGCCTGGGCGAAGGGTGCTGAAAACCTCACAACCTGGGAGAATTTTGAATGTGCAGTCAATCCCATCTGGCTGTAAAATAATGAACACTACCCGCGAGAGTCGGGAAAAACGGCACGAAGGGCTTAGTGTTGCCAACATGGCGACTTCCTCACTAAATCTGGAGACTTTCCAAAGCCTCTAAGCATCAAATCTAGTGACTTTCTGGTGTTATTGGGGACATTTCGGACCAATAACAGCGCATTCTCTCCTACAGAGTCCATTACAAATAAGCAAATAGGGTGACGACGTCATTTAGTGACTTCCAAGACAGCCAGTAGCGACTTTCCTTCTTGAGGATTTGGCAACACTGGAGGGGAGAGAATCAGATACAGAATCTCTGGAGATCTACACTTTAAGGTCGAAATAGAAGAGACAGTTTGAGAAATAGTGCAGTCTTCATAGCGCATTTCAGTAGTAGAATCAATAGATGTCTGACATAACTATGACTATGTACAGGTTTTGACATCCGGGCCAGATTACACATTAAAGTTGAAGATTCTAACAGAATACATTCCCAAGGGAAAGGAGTACAGTAAGAGTCTTCATTTGCCTCGCTGGCTGATTTAGACGAGTCAACTAACATAAGAGGGTGCTTACCATGTAAGATTCTTTTGCTTCTCTATCCAGTGGTTGTGTGACATACAGATTACCAGAGTCTCGGTCTATGGTGAAAATGCCTTTAGGAGCCTCAGTAGCTCCTGGACCAGTGATGCTGTAGTAGATTTTCTTTACTTTATCTTCACTAGAACGGATCTGGAAGAAACACACCAGGCCAGAGTCATACCACGCTCACTGACCATTACATTAGTGACAGTATCGCTAAAGAGTTTTCCCCGTAGTAAAGAAGTACCACCGAGGTCGGAGTTAATCTGCATCTACAGAAACCAAGAGCACGTACAATGTTTTACATGGATACCAGATTTGTTTTAATAGTTCAGTCATAGTAGACCCAAGAACATCCATGCTTTCTGATTATAATTTCCACTGATAAAGTTTCTTCAATTAAGCCTTAAGAAAACCAGGTAATTAACTTGTTAAGTTAAATAAAAATGGAAATTATATACAGTGGGGAGAGAAGCATGAATTTACTGTAAAAAGGAAACAATAAAATAAAAGCAGGTAATGAAAATAGAAAAGTTTAGTATCCAATCCAAAGGGGCTTAGGTTCCTCTTACCTGAGCTACTTTTAGTGGGTAGGGTCCTCTGCTATTCTCAGGAACGCTTAATGGTGGAATGACCCAGTCTCTCTTCCTCCTCCTCAGACCTTCAACAGACTTGGCAAACTGCAAAATGGGCACTTGTTGATCTGTTGTACTCTGGAAGAAAAAAAGTACATTTGTAGCCAGTGAGACAGACTCTAGACATTGGATGGTTATTGATACGGCGGAGAACTACAACATAAACAGGACCTGCTGCCTAAACGTTTTCAGACTTAGCATATTTAAATTACAATTTTGAACAAGATTATCAGAAAAAGTTGTACATTATCCGCCACAGGTTAAATTAAAACGGAGGACCTTGTCCGTCTGCATTTCATTAGGTTTTTCAGGTTACAAGATTTGTATCGTCAAACTCAGCAGGTTGCAATGCATCAGGAGCAGCGGCAAAAAGGCTAACGACGCCAGCAGGAAGTCTTCTTGTAGGCCTGACTGTCTTATTTCAGGGACCGCTTGGTCTGACCTAAGCAGATGTTGTTGGAACCAGCCCATGTAGACCGGCTGGGTCCTCATGAGGATGCAGGCGACGAAACGAGACACAACAGCGCAGGATCGATCGCTGACCAAACACCATGTCATGGAGAGAATGTGCAAAGACGGATATACCAATAGATTGGGGGGGGGGGGGGTTTAGAATATACATTTGGCCAATTTTAACAGCACTCCTAATACTAGGAGTACCACAGCATCGCTTTGACAGACGTACAGGATGCTAACAGAATCAAGCCACTGAGCCTGGGCCATTCATACACAGCCACAGTGGGGCAGTGTTCCACAGGAAACCGGTCTTTGCATGCAGAACCTTTTCACTGGCACACCTGCCTCTCATAATGTCAATAGTTAGAGAGCCTTGATAAAACACCAATTTGGTGTATGATGCAAAATATATTGCAAATCGTTTTATTTTAAGTATACTTCATGCCGTGGTGTACCTCGGTGTTTTCAGCAGAGTCCACTTTGGTGTGGCGGTGCAGATGGTTGTGGTGTTCGCGTTCTCCATGGTGACGCTCAACATCATGGTGGTGTTTCCCGTGGCGATGCCCATGGTGCACTACTCGGACAGGAACACTTATTCTGTGACCTTCTGAGTCCCAGGAATGGATAGTGAATTCCCGATGGCGATGAATATCAATCGGTCTTTTTACCTAGAGGGGGCGACACGGGAGAAATCAGCCCATGAGCAAGGGTCATCCTGCTGGTAATAGATTTGGGTTAAAGCATCTCCACATGTCAACAAACTCCTGAAGACCCAACGCGTTGAAGATATTAAATAGCATCTGAGCTGCAGGAGGACCCAAAGTATAAACGTAGGAGTCGCTTTTACTGTACTAGTTATTTTACCTGAATTGAGTCAAAGCATTTTGTTATTGTGTGCAACCACCTGAACGGTAGTTTTCACATATAATAATCATTTTAAAAAGGCACAAAACAATGCGGACGGATTTCAGAAACAAGGGGAGAGTTGGAAACTGTACAGTCGAGGCTTTCGAAGTCTGACCTTCAACATGCCGTCTGTCTGCACTGTGAAATGGCCGTCATCGCTGTGGAAAGGAAAGGCTCTGCGCTCCGTGCAGTCAGAGAAGCCCACTGGAATTTCAAAGTGGAAATAATTAACCATTACAAATGCAGAACATTTAGAGAAAACA
The DNA here is from genome assembly GCF_964276395.1 of Gasterosteus aculeatus. NCBI lineage: Eukaryota > Metazoa > Chordata > Actinopteri > Perciformes > Gasterosteidae > Gasterosteus > Gasterosteus aculeatus. Next base: position 1,967,462 of record NC_135693.1, on the reverse strand, counting down.
AAGAAACAAATAAGTCTTCAGCACCCAACACTAAAAGAATTCTACAAAGTCATTTCATTGCTTACTGAGTTACTGACCCGTTGTCAGTGGTTGTTATATCCACTGCAGCAAGGTTTGTTTTAGAAATAGCAATCATTTTTCTATTATTTTACCTAACATTTCTTGTGCTATTCTCATTGTTTGCATCATATTTCTTATGGATCGATTATGTTGTTGACACTTAGGAGAGCCCAGTCTGTGGCTGTACAGAGGTTAGCTTTTTTTTTTCCCCCGTCAGTTTCCTTTTTGAGATCCGGGTGTAATATAGAAACAATCATTACGTAATGTAACGAATGTTAAAGCATTTGTACATGAAAATAATCATCCAGCTGAGCTCAAGTTACCTTAAGTCTTTGTTATGCCAGAGCATCATAGAATTAAGGATTCATTTATGGAAAGACCAGTATCTTGTCGCGGCACAAGATTAGGTCCACGAATGGCAATTTGAGATGCAATCACACCAAATAACTTCAATCCATTTACCCCAGGTGCTAAACATGGCTTCTGTCAGACAAAATAAAGAATGGCACAAGACTTCTTGAAGGTTAACGGGATTAATACATTTGTTATGGTAAACTGCAGTAGCGCCATATCTGCGTCTGTCCTAAGAAAACCAAAAGGAGAGAAGACTAACGAACGTTGACCAAGTTGTTGAATTAAATAGTTTACTTTGAATTGTAAATTTGGATAAATTCTTAAGATATTGCAATTTGTTAATGTATTTGTAACCTTTTGTTTTACAAAGTTAGACAAGAAATCATTAATTCAAGCCTGATAGTAGCTTACACATAAATACTATATGAAATGCATATTTTCATAAATTTGTCAACCGTTTTATGCAATGATGCGTTTCATCATGGTTAGAGTGCTGCAACAGACCATTGCTGGACCGCAATCTGTACGGATCAAACGCACGGATTACCCTGCGTAATGGAAACCGAGGGAAATTAAGATTTACAATCATCATCCACCAATCTTCAGTAAGACATTTGGACAGGAGCATGTATGCATTAACCACTAAACAAACCAGCTTCATTGACTGTAAAACTGCCATAAGGCAGCATCAGACACTCAGCAAACCTGAAGTGTGGTTTATTAAAGCAATACGGTACGAAAGGCTGTACTTTATCATCCGATAATGTAACAGTTCGGGGGCGCTGTTGGGCTGGATGCAGAGCCTGCAACCCTCAAACAGTTACGTTATTGAAGATAAAGTACTGCCTCGAGCTAAAAGCTAAAATGTCAATTTACAGTCGCGCAAAATCTAACCAGTTACTTTGAGTGCGCAGTGATATGGAACGCTCGGGTCAATGTGAACAACAGCTGTACATCATCGCCCAATAATGGACGCCCGCGACTCACTCTCAACCAATCAGAACGCTGGATTTCATCAACTCGTATTCTAATATAATTTGGTCTCAGACAAGCAAAGTTGTCAGACATGCAGTCAAAGAAAGTAGCTGATGTTCTCTGAGATGGTTAAAAAGTGAGAAAAAGAAAAACTGGGGAAAGATTGCATGACCTGAAAAACATGCAGAGCTGCAGCCATGTAGTGCTCCTTTGTGATTGATAAAACAAAGCCTGTAAAACTGGCTTGCAGATATTGTTTGGACCTGCAGGTAAGAGCATTACGGGAGGTGCAGAGTGAGTGCAACCCGAGACCTCAGTGAGAACAATGCAGGCAGCTAATCTTTAGAGGAGCTCAAGAAATGGGTCTGTCACTTTAACTTTGTCTGGATGCCTCCATGGGTAGGATGGCCTTTCCTGCATGTAAAATAATCCATATTTCAGAATACTGAACACCACACCATTCCCTCAAAGTCTGCATTGCTATTGAGTGAGAGTGGCTTCCTGGATTGTTCCTACCTTTTCCCAGTCTTGTGCCCAGCCTCAGGTGCTTCCTGACCACCTGGTAAACCAACATATCCGACTGGAATCCAGGTACACATGTTGGCTTCTCGGTCGGCACTAAAGCGGAGGCCTAAGAGAAGAAAAAAGCAGTTTCATTAATCATAATGAGGATGTATAGAAGTGTCCCATCAGTAGGTAACAGAGGAACCCTTTCAGCCTGCATGGTGTAATTAGTGTAATCCAGAACCTTCTCACTAAAAAGGGACACGTTCCCATCACAGAACAAGGGGATGTTTGGTTTTTTTAATCCATTTTATTTTGTTTAACAATTAGTCCAAAGACAATATCAGGAATATAAAACAGATGTAGCTGCAAATTCACATATGCTAATTCATGCTTTTCAAATTTCATACTCAGGTAAAAATGAAATTTAGTATCAGACCGGTTGGAACATCAAAAACTCCATGAAAACAGCTATAGTTTGAATTTAATACAAGAAACTATTTCGCCAAATGATCAGTAAAATTACAGTTAAAGCAAATGTGAACAAATTGTAATGACAGTTCCGTGTTTGTAAGCAATCCGTTTTTTTCCCCCCCACCATCGAAACACGTTAGATTGGAATTCAACCTGCCGACGTCATCAACGAAACTGGGGCGAGGCCCCGAGGAGCCACAGGCACGGAGAGCCGAACGGCCCCAACGCTAAAAGAGCCCGACCGGGACCTTCACCAAGACCCCCACTTCACTGCGGAGCGGTTTGTCTCAAGCGGTTACGACTACAAATAGACATTACTGAAATGGAATAATTAAAAAAAAACTTAAATGCAGAAGTATCGTCGGGAATCATTTTCTAATAGTGTTTAATGAGATGCACACAAGTAAGGAAACTAACGCGACGCGTTTCTTTCGTTCGCTAAATATAAAACACGAAACAACGGCTGGAAGAGGTCGTGTTGTTCAGAACAAGCGGCAGGAAATCTCACCTGAAAAGCGACGATTAAAATGCCCCAAAGCGCGACCCGGGCGGTCCCCATCGGCCCGCGAGTCCTCCTCCGGTAGCGCGCGTGACAGAGGCAGAAAACGGGGAATTCCGGCGTGACTTTTGAGTAGTTATTCCTTCGCGAACTCTCGCCGTGGCTGCTTTGTCCTCTCCCCCGGTAGCAGATCCAGACACTGACTGGCTTCAGCTGGACGAGTTGCTGCAGGTACTTTAAGCGTATGACGTCAGCTTACAGGTGCGCGGCTTCCGTGTTCCTCATATGGTCACAGTGGCAGAACACACCTGGAGACAGATACCGGTAGTGTCTGTTACTTCCTGCTCACGGACAGGTAGACTGTGAGACGACAACGGGTCTATTAACCAGTAACCAAGTGATCCAAGGGAGGAGCATCTTACAACTTTCTGTCTCATTTCCTCTTACTGACAACCAACCACCCCTCTCTGGCTCTCTCTGCATATAACATATCATTTATATATATATATCTCATCATCATCATCATTTATATATATATATATATATATATCATATAATTTCATTATGATTCATTATATATATATTTCCCTTTCTCTTTTCTCCTCCTGTCTGACTGTGGAAAATAAGATTCCATGGTAGAGGGCTGTTGACAAAACCAGTAGAAGTTTTATTGTTCCCCATTTTCACAGAGATTACTGAGATCCAAATATGACATAGCAAAACAGGAAGGACTGCCGACTGCCACACACAACAGATTTCTGGATGCGTTTGATGGTAGTGTGTCATGAGTACTATAGTTCAGGCCCAGTGTTCAGCAGGACACTGGAGGGGTGACACACAAAGACTCTGAGTATCATAGTGTAAAATAATGTGCCAATAGAGTAGTATTGTGTAGTACAGAGTCTGAGAAACGTTTTTGAATCTGGAGTGATAAACATCAACTAGAACATTTCGCAAGAAATTTTGAAAGTGTGGCTGAGACTGCCTGAGGACGTCACAATATACAAGAAGTGGTAATATCACCAGTAGTAGTAGTAGTAGCAGTAATACTAGCAATAGGGGAAAGATGTCGGTGTTTTTCATTTTTTTTATGTTTATTTTTTGCGTGTTTCAACAGCAGTTTAGATTAACCAACACGGGTTGGGTAAGTTTATTTTTTTACTTTAAATCAAGTTTTATGCTCTGAACCTACTGTAAAAAGAATACGTACAGTATTTTTTTCTTTTAATGGAGTCTGGTTTATTTGGCTAAAGCGATATAGCTGCGGTTACTGGTTAATCTAAAAGGATTTTACTCTTCAACCCAACGGCCTTTTTCTGTTTATTATAAATTGCCATCATGTTGCAAGAACAAGCACTTGTGTCCTGTAACTTTATGCTTTGGTTTCTTTTCAACTGGTTTTCGGTGATTAATATGTTTGCAACCTGCATATTTCCTTCAAATGCATATTGTAAACTACATCTCTATGAACTAGCTTGTTTTGTTTTTGCAACTAATTCCTACATCACTGTATTTGTTGAAAAGGATTGTTTGTGTGATGAATACTTTCACAATAAAGCCAAACGTGCAGCTTAATTGTTTTGAGATGTACATTTTTCTGAGCTTTACAGTGAAAACAATTATTTGAAAAACACAATTTCATGTGTCCCTCCAATCAGACCCCGTAACAAAGCCTATAACCTCACCCTCCACAGCTTCAGAGTGAATGAACATGGGCGACTTTTAAAAAGACAATTAAGATGTTATCTCGCTCTTCCCCTCGTCAGTCCCACAGAAGGAAGTGGGGGCAGAAGAAGAAAGACTGGTCCATTACAGTGGCCACCACTTAGCCAGTAAAAAGGGTCAATGTGGGAAATAGAGGGAGAAAAGCGGACAAATGAAATGAGGGGGCGGTGAAGGAATTGGGAAGGAGTGCGAGGAAGCGCTCCGATTGCATTGTTTGTTGAGTTTCAAAAGAGCGATATATTATCTGACACCAGTGTTGCTGCAGGAGAGCAGATGGTAGCGTCTAACTGATCCTTTGACGCTGTCGGATCTGTTCTGTTAATGTATGGGGGACCCACGATTACTCTGCCTCTGATTGGCTAGAGGTTGTAACCATTAACCTAGTTGTGGCGTTAACTGGTGCTTCAGACTAGATCGGCTTGGGAGGAGCGACTCAACCCCATCAGCTCAGGTTGTTCTTCCCCTAGTCCGACGGTAGACTTCATGGCACTTAAAAAAATAAATAATTATACACCATTTCTTCATTTCTGATGTATTTTTTGGGTAACAAATCAACGGTGTACATATAGTCTATTAGCTGTTTTTCGGAGTAAATCTAATACAAATATGTAGATCGCATAATGATATTATATGACTATATACACGAGCCACATAAGCACTGTACAAAGGCTTGAATCTGCTCCAACTCCACTCCTTTGCCTTGCAGAGTTTCATGTGCAACCAGTTGACCTTGAGTGTCCCTGCCAAGAACGTAGGCGTTTTACTAAATGAATGGAGAACCGGCTGTTTAACCGTTAGAGCATCGCAGGTTTTCATCCAGTTGATTCACTAATAGTGTTGGGGGGGTAGATAGATACAGAATGTATTCAAATACAGTCACCCTGTAAAATGCTTCTGATTATTATTTAGTTTTATTTGGACGCTTTAAGCATTGTCAAGGGATGCTCGCTATTCAGAGTGGAAAGTCTAAAGGCTGATGAGTTCTACCAACGGGACACATTTTTCTACTTCCAGCTTTCTGACTTTTTACATTTTATTTTCAATAATAACCCCTTGCCAATTTGTACATAAATCCTAAATAGCTAAGCTGAACAGAGTAACTGCCTTGTCTCCCCTGCTATCCATCTATTTGTTTTCCATTCGGTTGTACTGTATATGCCATCTTGAGAGAGAAAGCTGTAGCAATCGACCAATCCAGCTTCTTCTTCAAGTTTGACAAACAAAGCTTATTCTGACCAGATGACTTGGCACACTAACTTTCTCTTTCTCTCTCACACACACTCACAGTGCATGCTGTCCTTCCACTATCCTACAGGAATGTAATACAAGTTCCCAAACTCCCAATGAACTTGAATCTGGTTAATTAGCGGTGAAAGCATTTGGTTGGGAGAGATGGTGCCAGAGAAGCAGCAAGCATGTCATTGTTATTTATGGATAAAAAATCTTTTGAAAACGTGACTAACTGTAAATTACAAAAGGAAGAACACAGACATGTCGTGATTTGTATTTATTGGAAATACTTTGACATTCTGAGTTTTCATTCAGCATCATTGTCATGTCAAAACTTTCACCTCAGCCGCAGGAGTTTTGTCTTTAGTGTTAATATATTTTCGCTCAAATAAAAAAACACATTTGTGACTGCACTGGATGAAACCAGTTCTTACAAAATGTCAAATTAAAAAAAATGTCATTTGGAATTTGTGAAATCACCATTGCAAATCTACGGTTTTAAATCAACCTCTTGGAAGGTAGCACTACAATCAAGTTACGCTACTTTACAGCAGCTGCATACATAGCCATGCTAGCATTAGCTTTTTGATCAAAGAGCGTAAGCGCATTCTCACACAACTGTGACTCTTGTTGTAAAACTACCGGTCCTAATCAATGAGTAACCGCACTGACATCAGATTAGGAAAGGACACTCAATGTTTGCTTTTCTTTCCCGCTTGATCTTCAACGTGAAAAAAATAAAACATAATCATAACTCAAGATCCACATTAGGCATAATTAGTGTTTTCCACAGCTATTTTAACCATCTCATAGTATTTGCTCAGTCGCCACAGCGGTCGGCTGTTAATTATTTCACCTACTCACATGCAGAACCAACTAAAGCTCTGCTGTGACTTCATCTAGTGCTCTGACTTTATCCTTTAGAAAAAATTACCCTACATAATGAAATAACACATAAAACAGTTATTCGACCGAGATCAATTTTGCTCCTTTGACGTTTTATTCAGTTGAGGCTGCTGGAAGGTTATTGTGTAAATCATTAACTGTCAGGTCAGTGTTTCGGGTAATCTGGTATCTGCTGACAGCAGTGGGGAAACTGGAGGATTTAAAACAACAGGGTTGACAAAGTGCAATGCTTTAAGATTATAACTTGCAAAACAATCTGTTGAGTCGTTAATAAAGTGTACTGTATGTGATAGAATATTTGGTTTCTCACTTTGCAGACATGGACATTATATCATAGCATTGTTTTCCATCTCTATGGTGAGGATTTAGATGACAAGAAGAAAACAACTACGGAGACATTAAAACCGGGATGCACTAAAATAACCTCAATCACATACTTCTTTACACGTTTGCATGATTGGAAACCATGGTGCAATTCTGAACCGACTAAAGAGAACAGGGGGAAACCTTTAGAACTGAACGTTGGCTGCAGAGGAAACAGCCTACGGAGTTTTTGTGTATATCCGCAGCTGACCAAGCACCAGAGCACTCCCATCATTCAGCAACACGACTCAACGTTAAAAGCCCATCAGCAGGCCATTTGCAAGCTTTTAGCTCCCATCAAATCTTTATGGCTGTAAAGCCATTGCTTCCCTTGTGAGAGCTTCACATACAGTCACATTATGAGGCATGCACTAACAGGCACAAACTACTTTCGCTTTGCAGCGAGAAGCTTCCAGTGAAGCGTCTGAAACCACAATGGACAAGCGTTTTATATTGTTATTGTGTGTGTGTGTGTGTGTGTGTGTGTTGGTGCAAGACATGCCCAGTCATGATGGCTTTTCCTGGAATGTGTGTGGAGGTGCGGTTTCACCTGAAGCGCCACACAGGGGAAGAGGGACCTTCTCCCTCCTCCTGAATAGCGTTTCAGCACGTTCGCGTCTGTTGGCTAACTACGGAAGCCCATTTCCGCCACAAAACAACGGGTAAGAAAGTCGGAATGGTGGTTTTATTGGAGACCTTTGCGGTGTGAAAGCACGTATTGTTTTGCAGTTACTGTCCTTGGCGAGTCTCGCAGAAACCGGGCGGCTCGCAAGCAGTCCAGCGGCGGTCACGCGGAGACGCGCGTCACGTCCAGACTGAAAGTCGCGCGCGCATGCGCAAAGCCGAGGAACGACACCGGTTCAATAACTACGGAACAAATAGCACCCGGGACGTATTCCATCCCCCAATGAGTCGGACTCTGAAATACAGCTGATCATTTAGACGCCCCAGTCCTCCCCGTTTGTTATGAGGGTGAGTGAGTGGGTTCCCAGTAGAACCACAGTTCGGTAAAGTGATTCACAGATTCCGACTTCCGGGTTCAATATCTCATCAGCGAGACCTGTGTGACCACAGCGATGCGAACAAGGAGCCTTTCGAACCCGATTTTGTGGCGCAAATGGGTTTCCATACGTAACCTCTAAACTAAGACCGACTGAACACGTGTCTGTGTTCTATACGAGCATTATTTTGCAATTCAATTCACTTTATTTTGTAGGCCTATAGCCCCAAATCGCAAATCAGCCTCGGGGGCCCTTCTGTCTGTGCACATACGACATCCTCTGTCCAGAAACCCTCACATCGGCTGTTATTTTAGATTCCGTTGAAGAGTACCTATGATACATATTAGACTACATGCTTTGTAAGTGGGAAAACCTGCAAAATCGGCAGTGTATCAAATCCCCCCATTGCATATATAAAAATGGCCAAAGAAAGCCTTTTTTCACCTACGTAATTTTATAATAAATCAAGTACTTCCTGTCTGAAAGTGACGCAGAAAAATTAAATCATCAATTTTTGACTTCTAGACTAGATTACTGCAATTCTTTATCATGCTGTTTGTATGCCTCACGCCTCTGCAGTTGATTCAGAATGCTGCCGGACGTGTACTAACAAGAACTAAGACAAGAGATCATATTACTCCTGTATTAGCTTCTCTGCACTGGCTCCCTGTTAAATCAGGAATAGAATTGAAGATTCTTCTCACCTACATGGCACTTTTGAGATAAAGCTTCAAACGTTCCTCTCTGATTTTGCTTATAGTTAGTGCTGGCTCAGAATAGCCTGGACTGCAATTTGTGATTTTGGTCTATACAAAATAAATAAATTCTATTCTATTGATCATTTTTGTAGCATCATGATAACCTAACTTAACAAACCCTAAGTTGTACCCAGCAGTGATAAGCAAACGGGAAATGGTTTTCTGAGTGGTGAAACATTTGCAATCACACTGTCATGATGAGTAAAAGCTTCTCTCATAGTCGCCCACTTGAAACTTCCTGTTTTGTGTGTGTGTGTGTGTGGGGGTGTGTGTCAGGCCTGTGGAGAGTCATGCTGTGATGGACTCAACGTGACTCACAAGTTACTACTAAAAATGAACAAATATGAGCATACTTTTGCTCCTGTTCCCGACACAAGCCATCCCCCTGGTTCAACTGGTTCTCTCTAGAATCCCATTGATGATCCTCAATGGTAGCAGCTAAATTCGCTGGGTCTTTTACACTAGACAGCTCAAAGAGACAACAATCTGGAAATGAAACGAGTAAGTATGTCTCAGTATGAGTAACTTGGAACTTTACCGTTATTGCTCATATTGGTAATAAATCTAATAAAAAGAAGGATGGACCCCAGTAACAAGTATTCTGTGTGTATCTTATTCCATAGAGGTCCATTGTTGTCCCCACTGTTGCACTGGGTGCCATGACCACACACACACACACTGGTTTATGGAGACTCAGTTCCACATGCCCTGCCTCAAATATTCCATTTTCATAATAATTCTCCTGTTTCAGTATCCGTTTAAAACATATAAATAACAATCATCGGTTTAAGGCAGTGTGTGTATGTATAATGGAAGTAGGCTCTTGTTAAATATAAAAGCCTACTGCTTTACATGAAGGTGAGATGGGTCAAACGTGCTGGGTAACCAGGTGCAACTGAAAGTGACAACGAGGGGTCCTGACCAGGGGCCGGTGGCTGGCAGAAGGCCATTATGGTTGAGACCAAAAGGCTTGGACGTGGCGAGAAAGTCACAACGTTTAGCAGACGGATTAATGTATTGTTGGACAGTCGTGTTATATAACGTAAAATATCACACCAATTCTGTTTGATCATATTAGTGTACAATGCCATTCCAAAACATCTTTTATTGGCCCAAAACCTTTGTCCTATTTGGGGCTGTCTCCTTGATATACTCATCATCTTCTTTTTATTGGAATTGGATATTTTTATCCAATCAACATTTGATGGCATTAGGGGCATGAGTTGGAATGTTATCTTTGTGGCTAATGGCTCATGCGAGTTTTGTTTTGTTTGCCACGCGTAGCTGCGTTAGGGATATTTAGGATGACATCATACCCCCAAAAAGGTAAGATATCCACTTGCAATTAGCTGTATCTCCCATAGCACTGCAAGAAGCTGCTGACTCAGCTCATCAGTTGTGCTTATGTTCACACTCTAAATGTGTGCGAGCAGAGTTCAGACCAGATGCCTTAGCTGCCACCCAAACACCCTGATCATGTTGGGTATGAACTCACCTGTAGGACTTCAGTGTGCTCGATGATGTCGGGGGGTTTTTAGCTGGACATTTCTAAAATAAATATATTCACATTCACAATATTTTTCTTAAACTCTTCAAACACTGACACATGAAACTTCATTGACTTAACCTCTGAAAAGGTGAAGACTGCCCTGGGGCCGTAAACGAGGCCTGGCTGCTGTTTACCTCTAAAAGCTCCCGACCGCACCCTACGCTGAGCCTGCCTTTATTCTCCCTGCATGTGATTAACCGCCAGTCTATTGTCATGGCTCTCTGAGTGTAGGTGTGGTTCCTCTTCAGAACCACAGTCATTAACATTAGTCAACACGACGAGCAACTCCACCTTTAAAAGCAGCGAGGGGCAAGCGTTGAAGGTGAATCTAAATCTAAAACCCAACAGTGATTTAGAATAAGATAGTTAAACACTCCGTCAGGCTCAGAAAGCTGGTTGGGCCTCTCTTCCAATGCAAACAGAAGTACAGTCACACTCAAATGCAGAGACAGTTGCAAAATGTCACCATGTCAGCAAATAATACAGCAGTCGGGCAGAAGCAGGCAGCAGACGCCTGCTTACAGGAGCTACTTGTCGTCACTCTTATATGAGACGACGAACAAGCACGTCCGCATTTCTACTGTAACTGAACTGCTAACAAATAACGAATAACATTCATTAATTTCTTCTTCTATTGACCAGTGTTTTTCTAGTTTCTTTTTAAATAAATAGGAGTTATTTAGCAGTCTTCTTTTGTGAAAGTGAAAGTAATTCATGTTTCATTTTTGTTCCATGTGAGCCATTCTAGCGCTTTCCATTCCTGGACCCTACAGGCTGAAACATACATGGGAATTGGTCTCCTTCTGCTGGTCAGCCATGGATAGAACAGCTGTTACACAGTCTTTACAAAGTGAAGAAAAATGAGTTTGATCTCCTTTCATTAGTGTGTGTTGGGTGTACATCTTTGTTAAACTTGGCAATAAATTCAAAATAGATTTCTGTATTCTTGTGTTTCTATTTGGAAGGCAGTGGTGTCCTATTTTAAAGAGAAACACGACCGTCAATTAGTAATTTTACTAATATAAATCTTTCTATGTATGTGTGGCAATAGTACAGATTTACATAGGTCGAAGGTTGAACACGATGTAATTGAAATCTTCAGGTCCTTGCAACGGGAATTGCACCCGAGGTTTAAACCTCGCTCACACAAACACGTTTAAGGCACTCAGTCACTCAGTTCCAGAACAAAACACTTTATTCATTTATGGAGTAAAAGTAACACGACATCAACAATACTAAAACAATGAGCCATAAGTATACATTTAAACAAGGGGAGGGCGTACTAGTGGTGAGGGGGGTCCAGTACAGGCGAGGATCCCAAACGAAAGAGGCACCCTGTAAGGCGCACGCGCGCGCGCACGCACGCACGCACCTTACAGCACCTAAAAAATAGAAAGGACACAGTTACCCCAAAACACCCCCTGGCTCTCAGAGGGAAATACCACAAAAACAAAGAATATCAAAATAGCTCCGGTTAACGGAGTCCCGAGGCGGCTCAGATAGCCACCTCACATTAGTGCAAAAGCCAGGATGGCACAGTGACAATGGCTCGCTCTAAAACCAGCTGTCTCTTTAAAAACGCCACCAGAGGCGGAGTGCCGGTGACAACGGCGTCCGACTAGATTGACGCCAGGAAGTGACGTCACGAAGACAAAACCGCAGCGCTGCTCCTGAATCCGATAGCAGTCCCCATGCGGCAGAGGATACGGTCAAATCAATAACTAGAAAATGCGTTGGAATGCTTAAAGCTCAAAGCTGAAATGAATTTTTAACAATAGCTGAAAATACAGAAAGTTGAAGGGAATTTTAACACATTTGCTGAAATTACAGGCATAAGAATTATTTTAAAGAACTGCTGAAAATGAAACAAATGGGAGAAGCTGAATTTCTTTCTTTAAAAAAATAAAATAAATAATAAATAATAATAATAATAACAATAATAACAACAATAATAATAATACAGAAGTTGCAGGAGCTTAAAATAATTTAAGTAGGCTGGCCCAAAAGTGCAAAAGTGCAATGCACTGACCAATACTGGCGTACTGGTTTGAGAGTGGTGGTGTTACATCTGTTTGCAGAGAGGCCAAGGCTGCACCCACTGGCTCTCTCTGCTCATACAGCCTTTCCATGTCCAATATCCTTCGCCTTAGTGCGGACCTCCTCCAGACCAATTTTCAATGATTTCTTCTCAACTAAATTCAATGCATGTGCAATGCAGTGGCTGTGCCTGATCTCCATCATGGTATTACACAGGGTCATGTTAGAGGCCCCATCTGTAGTTAGGCACATAACTTCCCCATTCCTCCATTATGGACCCTTTCACAGAGGCAATATTTGACGCCGTGTGCCGCTCTCCGTCCTCTTCATCCACAAAATGGCAAGTGAAGGCCAGGTACGAGTCCATGTGGATGGATTTCTACATATCAGAGGTCAAAGCCCCAGCAGTAGCCTTCTGGACCTTTTCTTTGGCCTTCTGCTTCTCCTCATGATACTTGGCCTCCACCATAGATTTCAAGGTCTGCCTTGAAATCTATGGGTGGGGTCCAAAAGAGACACCAAGGCCCTAAACCCTTGATCATCCACAACCTAAACAGGAAAAGAAATGTAACTGTGTTTTACACAAATATCTCAATGTATGTGGCAAATAAATATCATACCTTGAAGGGCTGCGAATCATTGACAATCATGTTCACCAGTGTCTCGTCACTCTTGGCCATCCCATCACCTACAATACAACAACAAGCCATGGATACATAATATATTACCACTGCAAGTACTTTTTAATGAGTAAATGCTGGAATAAAATGAACGTATAAACATATATTATATATTTATAACATTAAGATTACATGTGGAAGGGACTTACTGAATTAGAGGAATTGTGTCAGGAAGGTACGTTGGGGAAGGTAGGACTCAGACGCAGAGTTTGCAGGAAACAAAAAGGGACTTTAATAGTAAAAAATTCCAAACTCAAATCCAAAAAGGCATAAACGTAGTCGAGGAACAGAAGACAGGAACTATGACGTGGACATGGGCTTACGTACAATTAACAATGACGTGACAAGTGACAGGAGACACACATGACTTAAATACACTAGGGAGGTGCAGGTGATTGGACACAGGTGGAAACAATCATGACACGGCAGACAATCACAGGGGGGTGACAGGACAGAGCAGGAAGTGAAGTTAGCCAGGGAGACAAGAGGCAGAAAACTACAAAATAAAACAGGACATGAACCCAAACCGTGACAGAATTGTACCCAGCATGGATGCTTGCTGCAGCTTGACCAGCCTCATGCTTGGCACGAAAGTGCCTCAGCGTGGATGAGGTGTTGTTGTTATAAGCCAATTGCTGATGGCAACCCAAACATTGGACCTGACAACAGAATTTACAAAAGGACATTTTTCATGAATAAAATAAAGGCACATGCATAGTTTAACTACAGAACACAAATAGAAATAAACATCCATAATCACACAATACAAATGACAGACTTTGCCTGCCTATTGCTAACCTTGTTTGGGGAAATCAAATTGAAGTGCTCCCACATCCCGGAGCGACCTCTCTTTGACACAGGTTCCATTGTAAATTTGCTCTTTGCTACTACAACAACAACAACAACAACACTGACTTTGACTGTATCAAACAGACAAGCCCGAACCCTGTTTCGCGCCCATTTGAATCAAATCAAAGCGGTCACGTGACTGTGAGCCGGACTGAAGCTTCGGACGTCACTGATCACGTGATCGGTAGCGAACGAACTGAGCACCGATACATTTGCTTCGCCTTGCACTGGTTCATATTTCGAAATAAGCTTAGAAGCAGGAGGGTCAGAGGTAACAACACTATCACTTAGTCTTGCCGGAGCATTTCCCCGTTCATCTCTCTTCGGAGAAGTTTTTTGTTCCCAGGGACTTCCCTGTGTTTTTTTGTTGGACAATAAAACCGTCTACTGAACCTTAACTCTGCGTCCGAGTCCTCAACAAGAGTCCCCCGTGACAGTACATACTGGCCAGGATGGCCTTGTAGTCTCGATCAAGGCGAACGAGATGCGCAGGGACGGCAGATTGCAGCCGATCACCCTCTCTGCAGAGCGGATGACACGCTGCAGCCTGCCCTTGTCCTGCAGGGCTAGTTGACATCTGTCCCACTGACGACTGAATCCGTGAACTGCGTTTTGATTCATTTTGATTTGAAGTTTTGTTATGTTAGATCTTTATCAGCCCTTTCAAATACAAATTACAAAATACTCAGAAGTAATTAAAATACGTATTTCAAATACAATAGTAGAAATACTGCCTATCTCTGCCTGTACGCAGGTAGTGGATGAAGAGAAGCTCAACATCAGTACCAAATCTAGAATATTCTGTCATCTCAGCACGAATAAAGTGCAACATAGTTTTGTGTAAATGAAGAACAAAAAACTTCTCCGAAGGGAGATGAACGGGGAAATGCTCCAGCAAAACTAAGCGAGCTGAATAGTTAACAAAAGAAAACCCAAGATCTCTCTTAAAGACAAACAAAACAATCAATCAAAAAAGGCTCTAAACCAAGCCCCCCAAACTGATGGCGAGATGGAGCAGGGACCCCCTACTATATAAATTGCATAAAATTGTGTTTATTATATACTGCGCCTAGTGCCATATAAACATACCCTGTTATTGTGCATTCAATACTAAGCTATTCAAATAATACAAAAAAAAAAATTAAACATTGAATTTAACTTAACATTTAACAGCATGAAAGGTATAGGGTGGCCTCGGGCTGCAGCCTTGACCTGTATTTGTTTTTCAGGTAGGTGAGTGAGGAAAATCCACTTTCACAAAGATAAGTTGTTGCAAAGGGCAAAAGGCTCATTATTGCTTTTGATGACAATTGTGGAAAGTCTTTCTGGCAAGAGATCCAGAACTGTGTGGTTTTGTTTCGCAAATATTTCTGAACGTACGGTCAGTGGATAGTTCGATGAGCTGATCCTCCTCTGTCACTGTCAGGCGTGTGCCGTCTGCTGCGTTGTCTCTGGATGGAAACTGTATCCAAGCCTTGTCCCTGCGCCAGGAGTCAGCCTCAGAAAAGTAGTTCCCACATTGTCCTTCGAGCGCCTCCAAGTGCGCAAGAATTGCGCGTGTTACGGGAGGCGAGAGCACAGCAGAATCCCCCAGCTCATCCACTGACAGAAACATGGAAAATATTCCCTCCCCGACGCGTTCCCTCCATCTTCTGATTTTTTTGAGAAAGCCTTCCATTCTGTCATACAGCTGATTGGCATGTGTATTGTGACCTTGCATGGAACTGTTTAGTTTGTTCAACTCAGCGAAAATGTCAGCAAGATATGAAAGTTTGGTGACCCAGACATTGTCACTGAAAAGTGCAGCCAGCTCCGTGCGCTTTTTGAGAAGTAAAAACTCCCCAATAGATTTGCGTAGTTCCCCGTGAAAGCCGTCGCACCTCAGAATGGTACAGTAGCCTAGTGTGTTCTTCTCCCTCAGCAGCACAGAGATTAGAGAAGAGACGCGTTTGCAAAGCACTCTTCTTGACTATATTTACAACTTTCACGACTGAGTCCATGACATCTGACAATTCAGCGCTCATGTCTTTGGCAACAAGTGCCTCCCTGTGTAACATGCAATGCGTCCAAATCACGTGCGGAGCCACATCCCTTACAAGCGCGATTAGTCCACTTTTTATACCAGCCAAGGCCCTTGCACCGTCGGTGCACAGCACGATACATTTTGCCCATGGAATGTTGTTTTCCCTGAAAAAAACATCGATCACTCTGAAGATTTTCAAACTAGTTGTGCGTTCAGGAAGGCGCTTACAAAACAAAAATTCCTCCTGCATTTCCTCTTCATCGACAAAGCGCACAAACGCCAGAAGCTGGGCGTCCTTTGCCACATCTGTTGACTCATCTAATTGTAATGCAAATGCATCTGCCAAGCTCAGCTTCTCCGTCAGTTGCTCCCTCACATCAAAGGCCATCTCGTCAATACGGCGAGCAATGGTTGTGTCCGACAGTGGAATACATTTCAGTTTATTAATGTCAATATCATTACCATGCAATGTTTTACACATGTCAGTGGCTGAAGGCAATATTAGATCCTCTCCAAGTGTGTATGGCTGTTTCTTCTGGGCAATCCGAAGATCAACTTGATACGAGAATTTCAAGCTCACCAACTTTGGCTGATATTCTCATCAATGTTTGTTGACCTTGGAGGGATTTGATACTCGCTTTGAAGTATTCTACAGGTTTGTCTTTTAAGTGGCTGTGGTTTGTCTCCAAGTAACGCTGCAGCTTAGATGGCTTCATGGATTCATTTGACAGCACAGTGGAGCAAACAACACACACATTGGTAATTCAATGTCAGCTGTCTCCTTGGTAAATCTGAATTTCAGATAATTTTCTGTATATTTTCGTGTCTTCTCTCGTTTGCGCTTACCCTTATTAGTTGCTACATCAGCAGCAGGTGCCGCCCCTTCACCTGTGGTTTCTGAGGTGGATGGTTTCTCTCTCTCGCTAGTGGAGTTTTTTTGCTGAGTTACAAAACGATCCATTTTCGGTCTTTACAAAGGTATCTTCTTTTCAATAATGGCGGACTGACACGATCCAACAAATGACTGAGGAGGAGTTTGGCGCATGGTGTTGTGTTAACAGAGACGTTCTAGTGAGATTGACAGGTCAACAATCCAATCACGCCGCTAGCAAGTTGTTAACCTTGTAGGTAGTAGCATGCTAACATTAGGTAGGTGGCTCATACACCTCGCAAATCCCCTCAGACTTATTTTTCAGTTACAATAAAGGTTTTTTTTACATTGTAGCCTACAGTGTCTATTTCTCAGTAATTAAAAAAAAAATCTAAGCAAAAAAAAAGTCAAACAAACAACTTTTAGGTACAAATACGACCATCTACGGAGTTTGGTCCGCCATCTTTTATTTTTGACCTTCGCGCAATATGTTGGATTTATGTTAATGTGGATTTAAAGACAATAAATACAATTGTGATTCTGAAGACATTTAAATTTGTGGGGAAAAAAATTGGTTGAAAGAAAAAAAATGTAAGAAGTATAAAAAAATTGTCTTATCAAAAAAAAAATCTCGACCCCCCTGCAGTACCTCCGCGGACCCCCTGTTGAAGACCAATGCTCTAAACTAAATTGAGGAGCTGTGGAGCTATAAACGGCACGAGGCCAACTAAGGAGACCACAAGGTGGCACAAGGTATAAGCGTAAACTGTGACGTGGGCTTGATTCTTTCCTGGGGCGGGTGTGCAAAGCCAAAGGACATGACACACTGGTACAGGACAAGGGGAGACGCAGACTATAAGTACACATGAGGGAAGTGTGGGAACAGGTGGACACGATCAGGAATCAGGGAAGACAATCAGACTGGTGACACATGAGGAAGGACAAGGAACCTGAAATGAGAGGAGAGTTCATTTCATGGAGACAGGACAAAAATCGAACTTCACATACAGGTGTGACATTACTCCCATCCCCCACCCCCCCAAGGCCGAATACCAGACGTCCTTGGAATGTCCGGGTGATCTCTATAAAAGTCCTGAATGAGATGGAGAGTGTCTAGGTCAGGGGAATAAATCAGAATGTCATCAATATAAACATATACAAACTGGTATAAAAAGTCTTTCAACACGTCATTTATCATAGTTTAAAACACTGCTGAGGCATTGTTGAGGCCAAAAGGCATGACTAGATATTTGTAATGTCCGTATGGCGTGTTGAACCCCGTTTTCCACTCATCCCCCTCCCTAATGCAAACCAGATGATAAGCGTTGCGTGAGTCCAGTTTGGTGAAAATCTGTGCCTGTTGAAGCTGGTTGAATACCGTAGTCCTGAGGGGAAGGGGATATCTGTTCTTAACCGGGATTTGTGTCAATCAGTACTCCCAGCTCAAAGTCTTGATTATGGTGTTTAATCTTCACTGGTTAATCGTCGTGGGGTAAGTGTAACTGCTGTGACATGACTCACGAACAAGTTGGCCTTCACGGGGCAGGCGGTGACGAGGTGACCATGCTCGCCACAGAGGTGACCCCCTTCCATCACATCTTCTACAATCTATCGCACCTGACCTTCTTCCTTTCCACACCTGTCTCATCAACAATGCTCTCTGCTTATCTGGCTGTTTTCCCAATTCTCTGAAGGAGGCAAGAGTTAACCCTCTCTTGAAGAAACCTACCCTCAACCCTTCTGAAGAAAACAACTACAGACCGGTCTCTCTTCTTCTCTTTTTGTCCAAAACCCTTGAACGTGCGATCTTTAACCAACTCTCCTCCTATCTCCACCATAACAACCTCCTTGACCCCCACCAGTCAGGCTTCAAGGTAGGCCATTTCACAGAGACTGCTCTCCTTGCTGTCTCAGAGCAACTCCACACTGCTAGAGCCGCCTCTCTCTCCTCAGTCATCATTCTTCTGGACCGCTCTGCTGCATTTGACACAGTCAACCACCAGATCCTTATTTCCTCCCTGCAGGAACTTGGTGTCTCAGGCTCTGCTCTCTCCCTTCTCTCGTCCTACCTCGACGGCCGCACCTACCGGGTAACCTGGCGAGGATCTGTGTCGGAACCTTGTCTTCTTACTACTGGAGTTCCTCAGGGTTCCGTCCTGGGTCCCCTCCTCTTCTCGCTCCACACCAACTCTCTCGGCGCTGTCATTCGCTCGCATGGCTTCTCCTACCACAGCTATGCCGATGACACCCAACTAATTCTCTCCTTCCCTTACTCGGACACCCAGGTGGCGGCACGGATCTCTGCCTGTCTAACTGACATCTGTCAGTGGATGTCCGCCCATCATCTGAAAATCAACCCCGACAAGACTGAACTACTTCTCTTTCCGGGAAAAGATTCTCCGACCCAGGACTTGACGGTCAACTTTGGCAACTCCGTGTTAACGCCCACTTTAACCACAAGGAACCTCGGCATCACACTCAACAGCCAACATTCCCTGACTCCCAACATCACTGCGACAACACGATCCCAACACAACACTCTACAACATCAGGAGAATACGTCCCCTTCTCAGAAGGCAGCGCAGGTACTGATTCAGGCTCTTGTCATCTCCCGCCTGGACTACTGCAACTCCCTCCTGCAGGTCTGCCTGCTACCGCCATTCGACCTCTGCAGCTCATCCAGAATGCAGCAGCTCAACTGTTCTTTAACCTTCCGAAATTCTCCCACACTACTCCACTCCTCCGCTCTCTTCACTGGCTACCGGTGGCTGCCCCCTTCCAGTTCTAAACATTGGTGCTCACATACCATGCTGTGAATGGATGGGGTCCAGCTTACATCCAGGACATGGTCAAACCCGACATCCCGACCCGCACTCGCCGCTCTGCATCTCATAAACTGCTTGTTCCTCCTCACTGAGGGCAAAACACTCGACTAGATCACCACTCTCTGCTGTCCTGCTCCTAAATGGTGGAAGGAGCTCTCTGAAGACATCAGGACCACAGAGAGCCTTCACATCTTCAGACTAAAGACATTAAAACACTAACTGTAGCACTTAAATTGTACTTGTAACGCCACTTATTTATAGCAAATTGTAAATTGGCTTGTTTGATTGAAATTGCACTTTCTTCTTTCCTGCTCTTCTGTGTTTGTATCCTCATGGTTGAAATGCACTCATTGTAAGTCGCTTTGGATAAAAGCGTCAGCTAAATTACATGTAATGTAATATTTATTTGATGATTACTTGATCACTTATTAACTAATGAACATTTTGAGGCTCCAAATGAAACAATATCAGCCAGAAAAAGGAAACCATATCAAAAGGTGTACATTTTTAAAGGAAACTTAATTTTGCTTTATTAGTCATTAGCAAAATGCGCACATATACTGTTACCACGTTTCCTAAAACTCTGTGACTAGACTTCAATAAGAAAATTAAACTGAGAATCATATTTAAAATAAAAAGATTTGGTTTTTGTAAGATGTAAATATTGAAAGTACAGGATACTGTGATACAAGTACAAACAAAACGTTGTAGTGTGTTGAATATTTTATTTGTTATCTGGATTTTTCAGTTCTTCAAAACTGGACTAAAATTGACCTGCTGCTGCTGTCGGGGTGAAGTTTACAGTTAGCTGAAACATGAGCAAGAGATTTTAGGGTTATCCCTTACATTACGTCGTGGACAATTACAATTAACCTGGTGACTTTGGATTGGTGGGAGTAAGGTCTGTTGGGGAGAAGACCAGGTCCTGTATGCTCATGGTGGTTGTGTGTATGTTCTTTGAGGATAGTGAGGCTGGTGGTGTCCAACACTTGCTTCAGTGCTATTTCTGTTATGGTTATGGTCCCATCAACTGGCCAAGTAGTCACTGTTCTTCGTGGTTGAGGTGTACTCACCTCAACCGACCAAACTCCACCCTAAACTCCACCCCTTTTATCAAAATATTGAAACCGCTTAATTGAGGCCACTGGAAAACGTTTTTCCTGGTTAATCTGATGTTGATGAAAGGTGCCGTAGGGGACTGTTAACCGGATTCAACTGTTAGTAATCCAATAGTTTTATAGATATAAGCGTCACTTTTATTTTCTTCTACTGATGCCCCAGACTGGGAAAACATGGCGGGGAGTAAACAAACAGAACTACAACAAGTCTAAAACCTGCCAGATATGCTTGACGTCTTGACATCTGCTTCTACATTGGGTTTAAGATTGGAGCTTCATTGACGTCCAGCACAGTCACCACCACTGTGGTTGTGGCAGTGAGCAGTGGAATGGCAAAAGGAACCTCATTCACCACTGCAACCAGAAGAGTGTGCTGGGTGCTTCTCTCAAAGTCAAGAGCCTGTTGGATTAGAGGAAAAGCACAGGACAATTCATCAGGCAAATGTTTCACATCTACTGCTGGACAACCGGCTCTCAGATTATATAAATCCCTTGCAAGGATTGTCATCTAAAAAAACAGATAAATTGTTGCTGAAAATCATTCACAATGTTAAAACTGCATTTCCTACCTTGGCAGTAGAAATGATTCCTTCATGTTTGTTACTTTCTGTTGTTTTCACAGTAAAAAGTCCTCCGGGATCACCAGCGACAATTGTGAACACGGCGTTCCAGGCAGCCGAAAGTGGCTCATCGCCATCCGTGACCGACATTGTAATGACATGAGCGTCTATTTTATTTTCTTCAACTGATGCCTCGTACTGGGAAGAAAGTAAGAGTCAAAAACAGAGGATTAGAAAAATGGTCAACTAAAACAAGTCCAAAATATGACAGATCTGCTTTGACTAGTCATGGTTTCTGAGCTAGGATTGGACACCGTCTCACTTGGGGAGATGTTTAGTCAATTGTAAATCTATAAATCTCCCGTCAGAATCATGTTGTACTTACCGCAGGCTGAGTGAAGGCCGGAGCATTGTCGTTGCTATCAGTGACCGTAAGGATGACTTTTGCTTCCCCACTCAACCCTTCTCCTCTCAGGTCTGCTGCTCGAACCACCAGAGTGTAATTTGGGTATTTCTGTCAGAAGAGACACAATGACTTTAACACGCCTGGAAGGCATAAACATGTTTTATGTCATTTTACAAACTCTGTTGGAGCACAACAAGCACAACAGTATCTTCCCGTCGGCAGTCGGGCTCATCAACAGAGCCGGTCCCCCACTGACTGACTGACATTCCACCGGTCACTCCGCTTCATACTGCACACGTCACTTTAACTGTCATTTTTCACTCGTCGCTTTGTCGTCACTCGTCACTGCACTTTATTTTTTAATATTTTGTAACTTTTTTAATATTTTTAATTTTTAACTTTAACTTTATTCTCTTGTACTGTCTACTGTCACGCACCAACCGCCAAGACAAATTCCTTGTATGTTTGACATATTTTGGCAATAAATGGTTCCTGATTCCTGAATCTAGAAAGGCAAAGAAGCTAAATGACAGTCCTATTAGCACTGGCTTGTGTGATGTAACGTGATGACAAACAAAGAAAAAAGGAGTCAGAGACAGACTATTAGAAGGCAAACCTCTCGGTCGAGCCCCCCAGTGTTGACTCTGATGACGCCAGTGACCGGGTTGATGGCAAACAGAGGGTCCGAGGGCAAAGTTGGATCCTGGCTCAGAATACGGTAGCGGATATCGGAGTTGTCATTATTTGGCTCGTCAAGATCTGTGGCCTCAATCTTAATCACCTCAGAACCTGGAGATCAGAAGTCAGGTCAAAAGTAAGTATTTTATATTCATTGGAGGGGGCAAAGTATTCCAAATGTTCATTCCAACAATTATGAAATTGAGATAAAACCATGATTGGGCAGCTTTATAGCTAGAGGCTGTATAATGGCTAATAAATCTGTGGACAAGTTTACTTTCAGACTTCACAAAGCACCTGGTGATTGTGATGATGGCCGTCATTCAGTAAAGTCATTTTAAGAGTCTCATCATAATTCATCTTGTGGACTAAAGTGACCCTTGAATCTATAAAGTAATGTACGATCTACAGCTATGATGAATTGCATGTAAATAAAAAAGTATATTTAGACCACTACCAATTAAGAGTAATGACTAAAGGGCAAAGATTGTTTTTGATTTTGTCATCTGCCATTAGTGTCAGCTTCATTCAGATGCTCACATATTTGTGAGAATATGAGTATTTCTTCAACTACAGGATGCTTGGAGCGGAGGATGATTAAAGAATAGAATTGCCATCCCTAGCAGACCACATTATTCTGTGGGTTCACAGGTCACATAAGAAAAGGTCCCTCAGTGTTGGAGCAGGTTCTGGATTTAAGTCGAGTATCAAAGCTCGAGGGAAAACACAAGAACTTTAAATGTGGTCTGTCTTGTGAAAACATTGAACATCAACAGACATCTTCAGGCTGAAAGGAGATCCGTTCTGTACCTTCTGGTGAGCTCTCTGCAACTTCTCCCAGGAAGGTGCTTTGAGCAAAGACTGGTTTGTTGTCATTCTGGTCAATTACATTCACTATAATTTCCATAGGCTCTTCAGCAATTCCTGCACCATCTGCCACAGCGTGTGCGTGAAACTGAATGGGACAAATACATTTGAATTATAAAACTGTATGATGATGAATAATCCATTTAGATGCTTTATACAGCTGGCACAACAAACATTCGTGCCACTGATTTCCCTCCAAATCTGTGATCTGCAGGTGTTGGAAAGGCACCAAAATATTTTTTTCATCCAGCAAGGATTGGGGTCAGTCCCCCAGAATCAGAGCCAAGGAACGGAGGTTTCTTCTGGATGAGTTTGAGCAGACTACCAATAGAGACTCCATCCCAGAACAGGGCAACGCTGTGCTCCAGTAGAAGCAGCCTCCCAGTGAGAATAAGACGAGGTTGTGAGTAGTTTTATTGTTTCTGCCACTTAAGTACAACGATCATGGATGTATTCTTAAGAAGCCTTCAGGGCAGCTTTACATCTTTGTCCTCTCATGTTGGACTGAGGACAGACTGGATGCTACAGTGACTCGCCATCGTCTGTCGAGGAACAAGTGGTACTACATGACAGGAAGGGGCGGGGCTAGCCTGCTCAAAGGAGATCTCTAATCAATAATAATGAATGAATTAGTTCATGGTGGCCAGATTACACATTGAAGTTGTGATGAAGATTCTAACAGAATACATTCCGAAAGGAAAGGAGTACAAAGAGTCTCCATTTGCCTCGCTGGCTGATTTAGACGAGTCAACTAACATAAGAGGGTGCTTACCATGTAAGATGCTTTTGCTTCTCTATCCAGTGGTTGTGTGACATACAGATTACCAGAGTCTCGGTGTACGGCGAAAATGCCAACAGGAGCCTCACTAGCTCCTGACCCAGTGATGCTGTAGTAGATTCTCTTTACTCTATGTTCAATGGAACGGATCTGGAAGAAACACACCAGGCCAGAGTCATACCACGCTCACTGACCATTACATTAGTGACAGTATCGCTAAAGAGTTTTCCCCGTAGTAAAGAAGTACCACCGAGGTCGGAGTTAATCTGCATCTACAGAAACCAAGAGCACGTACAATGTTTTACATGGATACCAGATTTGTTTAAATATTTCAGTCACAGCAGACCCAAGAACATCCATGCTTTCTGATTATAATTTCCACTGATAACTTAAAAAAGATAAATAAAGAGCAATTGGAGAAAACTATAGAGTTGGGAGAGTTTTATAGAGAAAGATATAACAATACATGTGAATGTACTGTTTTGTAAAATAAAAAGCAGGCAAACAAATAATCAGAACAAATAGTTTAATATCGAAAGGGGCTTAGGTTCCTCTTACCTGAGCTACTTTTAGTGGGTAGGGTCCTCTGCTATTCTCAGCAACGCCTAATGGAGGAATGATCCAGGCTCTCTTCCTCCTCCTCAGACCTTCAACAGACTTGGCAAACTGCAAAATGGGCACTTGTTGATCTGTTGTACTCTGGAAGAAAAAAGTACATTTGTAGCCAGTTAGTGAGACAGACTCTAGACATTGGATGGTGATTGATACGGCGGAGAACTACAACATAAACACATCAACTCTAAGAGGAAGACCTGCTGCCCATGTAGCTGTTAGGTATTGACGAGGCATGTAGCCTAATGTTCTTCCCTTTATTCGGCCACTGAAAGCTCTGCTAACGTGTACTGCGCATGCGCTACAATTATAATAAAGTGTTTACTGAGGTCCAAGTGGCATTTGTACTGTTCCAACAATAAAGCTAAATCAAGTCAATATACCACAGTACCCTTTACCCCTTTGAGGGAGTTTATGTTGGGATGTTGCGTTTGTACATCTGATGCATCCTTTGCGACCGAGCATGCATTGGAAGCAACCGAAGATTGTTTTTTATTCCGGAAGGAGACAGGTAAGCCGGCCCGGGGTACTAGAATTCACTCAAACATCCAACGATGAAATGTTATAATATATGACACAACACTTTGTTTAAAAAATGATTTAAAAAAAAGATTGATATACACAATATACACAAATACCTCAATGACCAGCTCACCTCACTGGGAGCCGGTGTGTTGTGGACGGCAATTCGTCTGCCAACATCCGACCGTAGTTAGCAGAGAAAAGTTGCTTTAATGCCTTAACTTTCATACTTTAGAGATGGACTAATATCTTACTGAGGTTGTGGCGGTTTCATAGATTAATGTTGCAATATTACTTTTAACTAAAAGTTCAGGACCTAACCAATTTGAATTTAAAATGACCGGAAAAAGTTATACATCTGTCATGATCCCAGCTCCCTGAGTAGGGTATCCTGCTTGTCTGTTGGTTTGTTCCGGTTGCCGAGCAACGACAAGGCGGGAGAACAAAGATCACCAGCGCCGGCTCCCACCTGTGCCCTATCAACACACCTGGCCCTGATCATCATCACCACAGCATTTAAGCAGAGACCTGACATCCGGTCCCTGCCGGATCGTTAGCCATACCCGTATGTGCGCTCGCGTATCAAGCCTCAGCTGTCAATCGATCTCTGTTGGCGCTTTGTGCTTTTGTGTACTGAACCGTTGTTCTCATCTCCGTCACTAGTCACTCACCCTGGATTCCCGTCACTCCCCCTGGCAACCTGAACTTTTTCCCCACACCACGACATCACCAGTATTCTCCTGTCTGCACGTTAGAAATACCACTTCCCCGTGTCAAATAAATATTCACCTGGTCAACATCTATGTCTGCTTTTGGGTTCCCACTGGAGAAGTTGTGACAACATCATGCTCCGCAGTTGAAGCAGAAATGACCCGTCAGAATCATGTTGTACTTACCGCAGGCTGAGTGACGGCCGAAGCATTGTCGTTGCTATGAGTGACCGTAAGGATGACTTTTGCTTCCCCATTCAACCCTTCTCCTCTCATGTCTGCTGCTCGAACCACCAGAGTGTAATTTGGGTATTTCTGTCAGAAGAGACACAATGACTTTAACACGCCTGAAAGGCATAAACATGTTTTATGTCATTTTACAAACTCTGTTGGAGCACAACAAGCACAACAGTATCTTCCCGTCGGCAGTCGGGCTCATCAACAGAGCCGGTCCCCCACTGACTGACTGACATTCCACCGGTCACTCCGCTTCATACTGCACACGTCACTTTAACTGTCATTTTTCACTCGTCGCTTTGTCGTCACTCGTCACTGCACTTTATTTTTTAATATTTTGTAACTTTTTAAATATTTTTAATTTTTAACTTTAACTTTATTCTCTTGTTTTGTACTAACCCATAGCCTTATTCTACTAACCCATTGCATTAGCATTTCATTTTATTGTATTACTTGTGCACTGCTGTCTTGTCAGTTGTTATACTGTCTACTATCACGCACCAACCGGCAAGACAAATTCCTTGTATGTTTGACATATTTTGGCAATAAATGGTTCCTGATTCCTGATCCTGATTCCTGAATCTAGAAAGGCAAAGAAGCTAAATGAAAGTCCTATTAGCAATGGCTTGTGTGATGTAACGTGATGACAAACAAAGAAAAAAGGAGTCAGAGACAGACTATTAGAAGGCAAACCTCTCGGTCGAGCCCCCCAGCGTTGACTCTGATGACGCCAGTGATCGGGTTGATGGCAAACAGAGGGTCCGAGGGCAAAGTTGGATCCTGGCTCTGAATACGGTAGCGGATATCGGAGTTGTCATTATTTGGCTCGTCAAGATCTGTGGCCTCAATCTTAATCACCTCAGAACCTGGAGATCAGAAGT
The DNA here is from genome assembly GCF_964276395.1 of Gasterosteus aculeatus. NCBI lineage: Eukaryota > Metazoa > Chordata > Actinopteri > Perciformes > Gasterosteidae > Gasterosteus > Gasterosteus aculeatus. The sequence continues at coordinate 1,940,410 of NC_135693.1, read as the reverse complement.
CAGGTCAAAAGTAAGTATTTTATATTCATGGAGGGGGGGGGGGGCAAAGTATTCAAAATGTTCATTCCAACAATTATGAAATTGAGATAAAACCATGATTGGGCAGCTTTATAGCTAGAGGCTGTATAATGGCTAATAAATCTGTGGACAAGTTTACTTTCAGACTTCACAAAGCACCTGGTGATTGTGATGATGGCCGTCATTCAGTAAAGTCATTTTAAGAGTCTCATCATAATCCATCTTGTGGACTAAAGTGACCCTTGAATCTATAAAGTAATGTACGATCTACAGCTATGACGAATTGCATGTAAATAAAAAAGTATATTTAGACCACTACCAGTTAAGAGTAATGACTAAAGGGAAAAGATTGTTTTTGATTTTGTCATCTGCCATTAGTGTCACCTTCATTCAGATGCTCACATATTTGTGAGAATATGAGTATTTCTTCAACTACAGGATGCTTGGAGCGGAGGATGATTAAAGGATAGAATTGCCATCCCTAGCAGACCACATTATTCTGTGGGTTCACAGGTCACATAAGAAAAGGTCCCTCAGTGTTGGAGCAGGTTCTGGATTAAAGTCAAGTGAGTATCAAAGCTCGAGGGAAAACACAAGAACTTTAAATGTGGTCTGTCTTGTGAAAACATTGAACATCAACAGACATCTTCAGGCTGAAAGGAGATCCGTTCTGTACCTTCTGGTGAGCTCTCTGCAACTTCTCCCAGGAAGGTGCTTTGAGCAAAGACTGGTTTGTTGTCATTCTGGTCAATTACATTCACTATAATTTCAATAGGCTGTTCAGCAATTCCTGCACCATCTGCCACAGCGTGTGCGTGAAACTGAATGGGACAAATACATTTGAATTATAAAACTGTATGATGATGAATAATCCATTTAGATGCTTTATACAGCTGGCACAACAAACATTTGTGCCACTGATTTCCCTCCAAATCTGTGATCTGCAGGTGTTGGAAAGGCACCAAAATACTTTTTTCATCCAGCAAGGATTGGGGTCAGTCCCCCAGGATCAGAGCCAAGGAACGGAGGTTTCTTCTGGATGAGTTTGAGCAGACTACCAATAGAGACTCCATCCCAGAACAGGGGAACGCTGTGCTCCAGTAGAAGCAGCCTCCCAGTGAGAATAAGACGAGGTTGTGAGTAGTTTTCTTGTTTCTGCCACTTAAGTACAACGATCATGGATGTATTCTTAAGAAGCCTTCAGGGCAGCTTTACATCTTGGTCCTCTCATGTTGGACTGAGGACAGACTGGATGCTACAGTGACTCGCCATCGTCTGTCGAGGAACAAGTGGTACTACATGACAGGAAGGGGCGGGGCTAGCCTGCTCAAAGGAGATCTCTAATCAATAATAATGAATGAATTAGTTCATGGTGGCCAGATTACACATTGAAGTTGTGATGAAGATTCTAACAGAATACATTCCGAAAGGAAAGGAGTACAAAGAGTCTCCATTTGCCTCGCTGGCTGATTTAGACGAGTCAACTAACATAAGAGGGTGCTTACCATGTAAGATGCTTTTGCTTCTCTATCCAGTGGTTGTGTGACATACAGATTACCAGAGTCTCGGTGTACGGCGAAAATGCCAACAGGAGCCTCACTAGCTCCTGACCCAGTGATGCTGTAGTAGATTTTCCCGACTCTATCAGAACGGATCTGGAAGAAACACACCAGGCCAGAGTCATACCACGCTCACTGACCATTACATTAGTGACAGTATCGCTAAAGAGTTTTCCCCGTAGTAAAGAAGTACCACCGAGGTCAGAGTTAATCTGCATCTACAGAAACCAAGAGCACGTACAATGTTTTACATGGATACCAGATTTGTTTTAATAGTTCAGTCATAGTAGACCCAAGAACATCCATGCTTTCTGATTATAATTTCCCATGATAAAGTTTCTTCACTTAAGGCTTAAGAAAACCAGGTAATTAACTTGTTAAGTTAAATAAAAATGGAAATTATATACAGTGGGGAGAGAAGCATGAATTTACTGTAAAAAGAAAACAAGGAATAAAATAAATGCAGGTAATGAAAATAGAAAAGTTTAGTATCCAATCCAAAGGGGCGTAAGTTCCTCTTACCTGAGCTACTTTTAGTGGGTAGGGTCCTCTGCTATTCTCAGGAACGCTTATTGGAGGAATGACCCAGTCTCTCTTCCTCCTCCTCAGACCTTCAACAGACTTGGCAAACTGCAAAATGGGCACTTGTTGATCTGTTGTACTCTGGAAGAAAAAAGTACATTTGTAGCCAGTTAGTGAGACAGACTCTAGACATTGGATGGTGATTGATACGGCGGAGAACTACAACATAAACACATCAACTCTAAGAGGAAGACCTGCTGCCCATGTAGCTGTTAGGTATTGACGAGGCATGTAGCCTAATGTTCTTCCCTTTATTCGGCCACTGAAAGCTCTGCTAACGTGTACTGCGCATGCGCTACAATTATAATAAAGTGTTTACTGAGGTCCAAGTGGCATCTGTACTGTTCCAACAATAAAGCTAAATCAAGTCAATATACCACAGTACCCTTTACCCCTTTGAGGGAGTTTATGTTGGGATGTTGCGTTTGTGTGCGTGTGCATATCTGAGTGTTAATGCGTAGTTGAAACCCTGTCGTTTTTCTACAGTTAACGTTACAGTTCTGAAGGCACATCGACTTCTTCAAATGCGGCCGACGAATGCAGCCTTCCGGTCCGCAATTGGGAAAACACAACTTAATGTTGCAATATTACTTTTAACTAAAAGGACCTAACCAATTCAAATTTAAAATGACCGGAAAAAGTTATACATCATGCTCTGCAGGTGAAGCATTTTTTCTTAAAATAAATGAAATGAGATTACCTTACATTACTACCTCTGTCTGAATTTTTATTACATTTTTCGGGTTACAATACTTTTATTGTCAACCTCAGTAAGTTGCAATGCATCAAGAGCAGTGGCGAAAAAAAGAACGCCAGCAGGAAGTCTTCTTGTAGGCCTGGTATGAAAGAGACGTACAGGATGCTAACAGAATCAAGCCACTGAGCCTGGGCCATTCATACACAGCCACAGTGGGGCAGTGTCAGGAAACAGGTCTTTGCATGCAGAACCTTTTCACTGACACACCTGCCTCTCATAATGTCAATTGTTAAAGAGCCTTGATAAAAACACAATTTGGTGTATGTTGCAAATCGTTTTATTTTAAGTATACTTCATGCCGTGGTGTACCTCGGTGTTTTCAGCAGAGTCCACTTTGGTGTGGCGGTGCAGATGGTTGTGGTGTTCGCGTTCTCCATAGTGACGCTCAACATCATGGTGGTGTTTCCCGTGGCGATGCCCATGGTGCACTACTCGGACAGGAACACTTATTCTGTGACCTTCTGAGTCCCAGGAATGGATAGTGAATTCCCGATGACGATGAATATCAATCGGTCTTTTTACCTAGAGGGGGCGACACGGGAGAAATCAGCCCATGAGCAAGGGTCATCCTGCTGGTAATAGATTTGGGTTAAAGCATCTCCACATGTCAACAAACTCCTGAAGACCCAAAGCGTTGAAGATATTAAATAGCATCTGAGCTGCAGGAGGACCCAAAGTATAAACGTAGGAGTCACTTTTACTGTACTAGTTATTTTCATTTTATTTTACATATATTCATTTTAAAGGCACAAAACAATGCGGACGGATTTCAGAAACAAGGGGAGAGTTGGAAACTGTACAGTCGAGGCTTTCGAAGTCTGACCTTCAACATGCCGTCTGTCTGCACTGTGAAATGGCCGTCATCGCTGTGGAAAGGAAAGGCTCTGCGCTCCGTGCAGTCAGAGAAGCCCACTGGAATTTCAAAGTGGAAATAATTAACCATTACAAATGCAGAACATTTAGAGAAAACAAAGAAACAAATAAGTCTTCAGCACCCAACACTAAAAGAATTCTACAAAGTCATTGCTGCGTCTTCCAGTGGGACAGTTTGAAGCTCCATCTCCCACATACTTTACAGCCAAAACCTGGTCAACTCTATGTTGTTGTTTCCATTAATGCAGAGTTTGAATAAGTTTGATGTAGACTGATAACGTTTCTAAAGAATAATTACGCTGCTACTATTATTAGTTCATTTTATTTTAAGCAATCATCATCACACATCCAAACTGATGACAGAGAGAGTAATTTTTATTCTTAAATAGTGATGAATGAATGAAAAAGAATTGGCCTCCAGCAGAAGGGGGACTTTTCTCGCCCAGGGCAAAAGGGCAGTGTCACGATCATGCTTGGCTGTTGCTGTTTTGAGTCTTAGGTGAGGGCGGGGCAGGTTTCCTGGGAGCCTGGGGCGGAGGCTGGATCACTCCTGCCATCACACCTGTCAATCATCTACCCACGTCTGAACACCCCCCCTCCCCGAAGCTCTACAAACACCACCTAATAAACATTGTTCTCACGTCCAACTCCCACAGCGTCTGCATTCTGGGCCCTCACATTTTAGGGGACGGCTAGTCGAGCGAGCCGTGACAGGCAGGTGCTTGAGCAGCACTACGGGTCTATCTGTGCACGTGCCTGCCCTGCAGGTCTGCATTGCCATTGAGTGAGAGTGGCTTCCTGGATTGTACCTACCTTTTCCCAGTCTCGTGCCCAGCCTCAGGTGCTTCCTGACCACCTGGTAAACCAACATATCCGACTGGAATCCAGGTACACATGTTGGCTTCTCGGTTGGCACTAAAGCGGAGGCCTAAGAGAAGAAAAAAGCAGTTTCATTAATCATAATGAGGATGTATAGAAGTGTCCCATCAGTAGGTAACAGGGGAACCCTTTCAGCCTGCTTGGTGTCAGCATTGGTGTAATCTCCACGTACTGAGAGCTCAAGGGGATGTTTTTGTTTTAATCCTTTTTATTTTGTCTAACAATTTGTCCAAAGACAATATCATGAATATAAAACAGATGTAGCAGCAAATTCACATCTGAAAGGCTTAATTTAGCATTCAGCATTTAGCAGTCTGAAGTAAAAAGGGAATTTATTTTCAAAACTGTCCCAGGACCATCAAAAACCCCATGAACTCGTCTTTAGAAAAGAGAACTTAATCTGCCGAGTTCATAAACGTAGAGCGAGGCCCATGGAGACCATTTGTAAAGACATAAAATTTCTAACTTTAAATTACAAGTTTGGCAAGTTTATCTTTCGTTCTCTAAATCTAACACAAAAGAACGGCAGAAACAGCCGGTAGTGGTTGTGTTATTAATAAAAAACGGCACAAAATCTCACCTGAAAAAGGACGATTAAGATGCCCCAAACCGTGACCCAGGCGGTCATCATCTGTCTGCAAGTCCTCCTTCTGTGGTGCACTTAATACAAGTAGAAAAATAACGAATTTGACTTGACTTTTGAATAGATTTTCTTTTGCCAATTCTCGCTCCTCCCCTGACACTAGATCCAGATACTCACTGGGTTCAGTTGGTCAAATGCTGCAGGTCGTTGCACCCGAGGGTGTTTTTGGCCTCTGCTCCAAAAAATGCCATACCATGATAAAAAGTGTAATAACTCTGTAACTACTTTGTCTATCTGGACAATTTTTCTGTGGGGATGAAGGGGAACCCCTGTGAGTGTTCTGATGTGTCAAAATCACTTTATATATTACTGGTACATAATCGTGGTATATGATATAAATCAATACAATAAAATAAATCAATTGTCCAATAAACTTTGATTTTGAACTTTGCCTCTGGAGTCGTGCATCTGGGTTCAGGTCCATTGTGACAAGTGCATTTCACAAGAAACAAGAAAGTGCAGTTTCATCAAATAAGCTCTTTTACAACTTGTGATAGATAAGTATCATTATAAGTCCAATGTAAGTGCTACAGTTAGTGTGTTAGTAGAGGTAGAGTCTGAAGAGGTGTGTCTTTAGTCTGAAGATGTGAAGGCTCTCTGTGGTCCTGATGTCTTCAGAGACCTCCTTCCACCATTTAGCAGCAGGACAGCAAAGAGTGGAGATCTAGTCGAGTGTTTTGCTCTCAGTGATGAGGAACAAGCAGTTTATCACATGCAGAGCGGAGAGTGCGGGTCGGGATGTCGGGTTGGACCAGGTCCTGGATGTAAGCTGGACCCCATCCATTCACAGCATGGTACGTGAGCACCAATGTTTAGAACTGGATGAGAACTGGATGAGTTCTTTAGAACTGGATGGGTGAGCTGCAGAGGTCGAATGGCGGTAGCAGGGAGACCTGCCAGGAGGGAGGGATGTTGACAAGGTTTCTGTAGGAAACTACAGAACACAACTTTGCCCCTAAAAGAAGTGCTTTGGAAAACATGTAAAATATGTAGTACAAGAGGTATACATTTGAGTCATAGCACCTCTCTAAACAAGCTGAATAGAACAAGCACTTGTGACACAATGTGACAACATTGTAACATACGGCTTTAGCGCAGCCTCACAGAGCTGCTGGCGTGACTGTTTATTCTAGTCTTGTTGTAAAACTATAGGTTAGTAACCGCACTGACATCAGATAAGGAAAGAACATTAAATGTTTGCTTTTCTTTCCCGCTTGATTGTCAACAACAAAGACAGACTTAATCTAGTGTATATTCTGTCTTTATTTCTTGAAAGAAACGTACACTACATTTAGTTATTCAACTCAGATCATTTTTTCTCCCTTTGACTTTTTATTGTTGATTGTCTCCCAGCCGTCAGTGGAGGATGCTAAAGGGTTATCGTATAAATCATTGTCAGGTCAAGGTTTAGGATGATCTGCTATCTGCTGACAGCAGTGGGGAAACTGGTGGATCTAAAACAACAGGGTTGACAAAGTGCTCTAAGATTATAACTTTCAAAAAATAAGCTGAGTCATTAATAAAGTGTACTCTATGTGATAGAATATTTGGTTTCTCACTTCTCTAACATGGACATTATGTCATAGCCTTGCTTTTCTACGTCTCTATGGATACGAATTAGGCGACATGAAGAAAAAAGACTCTATGGGGACATTTAAACAGTGATGCACACAAATAACGGCACAATCACATACTTCTTTCCACATAACCATGATTGGGAAACTATTATGCAATACCCAACCTACAAAATAAAAGCAAAAGGGCGTACCTAAAAGAACTAAACGTTGGCTATAGAGAAAACAGCCTACAGTGTTTTTCTATATATCCACAGCTGACTACAGCACCAAAGCACTTCCATCATTCAGTAACATATTGCTGAAAGCCCATCATCAAGCTTTTAGCTCCCATCAAATCTTTATGGCAGTAAAGCCATTCTTGTTAGAGCTTCACGTAGTGTGATGGCCCAGCCGGTGAGCAGCGCGGTGGCTAGGTGCAGCAAGGCGAGGGCTGTGCAAACCAGCCGCAGGGTCAGAGGCCACTGTCCAACAATTGTTATTCATTAACTTCTCTACCTCTCTCTCGCCCCAGGAAAGTCCCTGGTCATCCCGGTCAACCTTTCTTAATTGAGTTAGTTTTTCCACTTCCCTCTCCCCCTCGGATTTGAACAAATAAACTTCTGTTACATTCACCGCAACTCTGGGTTTCGGCTGCTTGTTTTTCCAGCTTGGACACCCGCTGGTCATCCTCGTAAGGCGCAATACACACAGTCACATGATGATTACGTTAATGTTGGAGATAAAAATGAAAAAAAAAACACTCAACTTTGGCAGTATCTCGAAGGCAGTACCAGCCGGCCAGTCCTCGGAGGGGGACGGGTAGATTGCCATGATTTGGTTAGTTGAAAAGAAGCCTGCGAGCCGCAAAAGTGTGGGCACCCCAGCGGTCCGTTGCAAGAAGCGGGTTTAGTGGAAACTCAGAGTTGGTTAAGCCTGAGATGAGGGAAAATCACAGTCACTTCTAAATGCAGCGCAGCTTTTGCGGCTTCATGTCACGCCGATAGTTGCCCATATATAGTCTGTGGAACGCCCACAAAATAATATTAAAATGAATATTCATCGATTGCGAGATCATGGCAAACACTGAGAGGAAAACGAAGAAATGCAACTTCACTCAGTGTGAAGTCGAAATGATCATTGGGAGGTGGAAAGGAGAAGTAAGATGCTCTTTGGAGGGCACAGTGTGGGCATCACTAATGCCAACAAGGCACCTGAGTGGCAAAATGTTGCAGAGCAACGCTGCAGCCTCACGACCTCGGACCGAAAAAATGGTCTGACATCAAAGTGGATGCAGAAAAGCGTTTAGCGCGCCATCGCCAAAGTGTGTCAGCCACGGGTGGGAAAGGGGACACCGGAGCTGTCCCCTCTTGATGAGAGACTGGCGGCAGTGATTGGGGATCGGGGACAGGGTCTGGGCCAACATCAGCGTCGGGGGGTCGAGGCACGTTTGGAAGCTGTGCCACATTATGTAACACAGCACGATTTTGCACACCTTTTCAGGAGTAAACAACAACCTCCCTCCCCTCTGTCTGTGGGTGGCGCTACGCAGCGTAATTAATAGGCAGATTTGCTGAGGCGACTATTTAAAACAGTGAGATTTAAGGCTGGCGCATGCCTCTGCTTCTGCGTCTGCGTCTGCGTCGTTGCGTCGACGCACTCGTTTCAATTCATGGTTCTAAAGGCTTGCGTGTGTTGCAGAGCAATTCACCGCCAGAACAACAGGCGGCGTGACGTGTTTTGTTGAAGACGACCTAGAGAGTCACGTCTATTTATTTGTTTATTTATTTATCATGGACTTTATTGCCCCGTGCATCACACTGCTGCTTTTCATTAAGGACACATTTGTCCCGTATTTTCCTCCACAACTTTGTTCCTCTCGACCAGCAAACCGGCGTTTGCGGCGATCTCCCTCCGTGAATCCAACCCGCTTCTAAACCCGCCAATGACGGCTTGTATAAGCGGCCATATTTACGCATTTCTTCCGACTAAAGTTCTTCAATCTGCTCCGTTCTCTCGTAAACATTCTTCGTTTTAATAATGGCGGTATCGGGCAATGAAAGCGGAAATGTGAGACTCCGTAAAGGACGTAGTTAGCGGACCAATCGCAGCCTGGTGCGCTGCGGGAGGCTTGCGTTGCTTGCGTCAAAAGCAACGCAAGCCTAGAAAAATGTCTCGAAACACGCAAGGAGGCAAGGAGGTGTGAAAAGCGATGCAAGGGACACGCAAGGGGGTCTTGCGTGTGCGTCGCTCTGAAAACAGAAGCATGAACTAGGCTTAGGAGATACCTGGGCATAAAGCCTGTGCCATCTTGGCATTAGGATGATGTTAAGTTTAATAAAACACAACAAATAGAACACGCGTTTCCCTGATTTCTTAGAGTATATTATGCTCATGCTGAAACTATGTTTGGGATTGATTTTCATATCACTTCCGGTTGTTGGTGTGGGTGAGATTTTTTCTGTGTCTTAAGTGCCTTGACGCAAAAAAGGTTGAAAAACACTGGGCTAGTGCAAGATGGGAATGAAGACATAATTACAATCCACAACCCTCATTTACATATGTGGCTAAGAAGTTGACATGACAAATTATTATAATCCCCTTAATAATATAATTACCTTATGAAAGACAACAAGTCTTTCAACTGCATCACATGCACTAATTTTTGGAGACTTCCGTCCCCCTGGAGGTGGTGGAAGGAGATGTAACAGCAACAACAGGGAGGCCATTTCTTGGTCGTAGGCTGAGGACAAACAGTCACAAGAATTAACTAAACTCTTCAAATGTAACACTAAGTTTGAATGAGGACAGGGAGGCATTATGACAAAGTTTTAAACAGTCATCCATCTATTAGTCACACTTATGCCAAAAATCAGATCAATGTAAGATATTAAACTACTACTACTACTACTACTACTGGAAATACTTTCAAATTTCAAGCCATTCTAAACATCTCATCCAAAACTTACCAATCCTTTTTATCCAGGAATCTTGGGAAGCTGGAGAGTATATCAACACTTCTGCCTGGGTCATTAACAAGCTTCTGACGATGCTGAAAGGTCTCTCTCATCTTCTGGAAAATCAGGGAATTGTCTGCTGTATGGTTAAGCAAACACATGGCCTCTTGGCACAAGCTGCCCTTCAACATTAACAGTCCTTTGGCAATTTGGGCCTCCTGGAGAAAAGTCAATTGGCTATTTGGTGGCTGTGATCCTTGACGAATCTTCCTCTGGACTGTTTTCAGACGCCAAGAAATGTATCCTGTGCTGCTTGCAGCATCATAGAAGTGTTCCTGAAATGAAAAAAAGAAATGTGTTGTAATACCAGGCTCATGAGAAATCTCACGGAATTCAAATATCAATGTCATCCACACAGTTTTGGGTCACAACATGACATGGAAGTTTAAACAATAATAATGCCTATTGCATAGCCCTTCTTGGAGTATGGATCCTTAAGCGAAGGGAACAGCATCACTATCCCATGTGCATAATCTTCTCTGATTGTTTTAGTGGGGCAGTGCCTGAGAGTAGATATTAAATTAGTAAATTAGTACATTTATGCAATGATCATGCATTTATTTGGCACAAATAAAAACAATGTGAAACAAACATACCCATGATTGTCAATCATGTGAGCCACCAGGATATTAACCATTTGTCTTCTTGCAGCATCTGTTAGGGTTTCTGTTGTTTGGTACTCCTGTAGTACTTCTTCACCTCTGGACTTGCCTCTTAGCACAGCTTCTATCAACTAATATAAAACAAAAACATGAGAATACAAAACATGGTGATAAACAGCTTTTCTAGTGACTCAGAGTGAAAAAATGTGAAAGCATTAAGCAACCTGTTTAGCAGACACAGCATCACGTGTATCCTCAATTCTTTGTCTCTTGTTAGGAACATCTAGGATTATAGTTGATGCACTTGAGCTGAAGCTTGAGTCAGACGTCTCAGAAGACAAGGAGAAATCAGAGAATTCTAGAGAACATTTAAATTATTAAATGATATACTAAAGGTGTAGAGTGCTTTATTATACCTGCCTTGATATCTCACCCTGATCTGAGAAAACTGTCAGGACCACATTGCCTTGTACAACGAGGTCGCTGAATATTTCTGCATCAACTTCTGTCCCTGTTGCATCCTTGTATATAACATTTGCATCAGGTGGCAGGCCAAATCTCTCCATGACTGGAATAGATAAGGTCAAACTGAATGTGCTTTTGAAGTCCGCACTGTTTCTTGCCTCACAGCCAATAACTGTTCAACTGTTGTTTAGCAATGTACACCCATTTACAGTATTAGAGTCTGATAAAGGCATGTAAAGAGCTTTAAAAAGAACATGGATGTGGTTTAAAACCTTTTTTGTAAGCCATGCTAACCTTTTTCATGGAATTGCAGAAAGTCAAACAGTCCTTCATCCTCATCCAACTTTACATACTTCTGCTGTTGGCTGTACTTCACCTGGACCAGCATTTGGACTGAGACATGCAATGAAGTTTGACAAAGTAAATAAACATTTAAGCAAGAACGGTAAAAAGTCGACAGTGTTACACCATTTTTGTGACCCATCAGATTCTGTGAAAAAAGTACTACTTTCCAGAAACTCGTCTGCTTATGCACCGACTCATAAGTATTCAATGATGCACTTAAATGTATTTCATTTATATCAGTCACACCCCAATTTTCTGCTAATTTTGTACTTTAGCTTTAAATTGGTAATTATAGTAATGGTAATAATTACATACTTTTACTTAAGTAAATGAGTACTTTTTCCAACACTGCAGGTCATAGAATCTGATGGATAGCTAGACATGTGAACTAGACACGTGAAACACCCGTCTGCATGTTGGGACACTGAACACCATTTAAATCAGAATGTGTTAAAATTACACTCTGGGAGTGAAAATCAACTCGGAAATTTTTAATCCTGAAATTTCCACACTTTTGCTGTGTGGTCAGGAGCTGGGGGGTATTCCAGAAAGGAGGTTCAACAAGCTCTGAGTCTATCCCTGAATTCTGAGTTGACTTACTCTGAGACGGGAAACTGAGTATCCGGTTCCAGAACAGCTGATCTGCGTTAGTTCAATTAACTCTGAGTATGTTCACCTTGACTTAAGCGCGTGCATGAAAAGCCATCATCAATGGAGCCCCGATACCACGAGTCACCATGACAACAGAAAATAAAACACTTACACTTACAGACACATTTGTATTTTATACCTATCAAAGTCATTTAAAATGTGACGCTGCAGCCTACACCAACACTCATTAAAATACTAATTAAAAAACAAAGAAACATTGAGTTCTGCTCAGCCAACAGGAAGAAGGCAGAGGCCCGAAAAACTGGTGGAGGGCCGGCTCCACTACCTCTGACAGAGGCGGAGGAGCCGGCCCTCAGCCTAAACAGTGGTCGCCCGGTGGCTGAAGGTAACCCTGGGGGAAGCTCATCTGAACCTGTCACCCCCCAGGACACAAGTGGCTACATCAGATGCAAGTATACACTTCTTTAAAAAAAATAAAACTAATATATACATTACCGTTCAAAAGTTTGGGGTCACCCAGACAATTTTGTGTTTTCCATATCAAATGAGTTGGAAAAATTAATAGAAAATATAATCAAGGCATTGACAAAATTTTCTATTAATTGGAATATTAATTTGGTTCTTCAAACTTTGCTTTCGTCAAAGAATGCTGCATTTGCAGCAATTAGAGCAGACCTTTGGCATTCTAGCTGTCCACTTGTTGAGGTAATCTGTGGAAATGTAGACAATTAGCAAAGATGGGTCGTCGTGGCGCAGGGGTTAGAGAAGGTGTGCTGGGAAGCACAAGGTTGGTGGTTCGATTCCAGGCTGCCCCTTGTTCCATGTTGAAGTGTCCCTGAGCAAGACACCTAACCCCTAATTGCTCCCCGGGCAAAAATGTGAAAAAAAGCCATGGGTTTAAAGTGTAATGTAAGTCGCTTTGGATAAAAGCGTCTGCTAAATGACATGTAATGTAAACACACTGTACCCTTAGAAGACTGGACTGATAGTTGCTGGAAATGGGCCTCTATGCACCGATGTAGATATTTCATTCAAAACCAGATGTTTCCACCTAGAATAGTCATTTACCACATTAACAATGTATAGAGTGTATTTATGATTCATTTAATGTTATTTTCATTGAATAATTCTTTGAAAAATCAGGACATTTCTAAGTGACCCCAAACTTTTGAACGGTAGTGTGTGTATAAATATAGCCTACTTTTTAATTAATATATATCCACCCATCCAACAGTTGGATGGTGTCATCTGCACAGTTGTAAACCCTGCAGATACTCAGAGCTTGCCTCAGATAGTAGTTAAAAGTATTCAGAAACAGTATCTTTTCCTGCAATACAGGAGGATGATGATGATGAGGAGGAAACGCTGTCTGCTGCCACAGGGAGAGATCCGGAGGGGCCTACTGAAGTGTGTCTTAATATTATCTACTGGCAGTGCTCTGCCCATTCACATTCTAGAGTGGAATTTGGAGTTTGACATGTAGACTGAAGTGATGAGCATAGATAATGGCTAACTAGCACACTCAAAGTGAAGATTTCTGAAAAACTCTGTTTTTGTGTTTGCGTGTGAACTAGGTCAAACGGAGGTTTAGGTTGTCAAACGTCAAGGTATGCGACTTGTTGGTTTTGAGAATTCTGATTGGTTTGCATGTCTTTATCCTTCTCGTTACACTGCCGACCAGTGCTGTAGTGGTAAAATTAGAGGTGGGTAAACTGAATTTTGTGATCATACAGACCTCGACACAATGCGAAGCAACGCAACACAAAGCGTCGCGACTCTGTAAGGCTGTCCTGGCTATATTGCATTATGTTATCAGTAAAAGTCATATACAATCAATGACAATGAATACATGTGTCAGTAGTTTATTAAATTTAAGAAAACAGAAAAGAAAAGTATGTCAACACAACACAACAAGACAATTGCAGATTAAGAACTATCTACATATGGAGTCTCCTTTTTACAGTAGTGCCCAGAGGGCCTCCTTGTCCTCCACGTCAGGTCCTGCCTTGCACAGAGGAGCCATGAACCCCAGAACACGTTCATGGCTCCTCTGTGCTTCTCCTCTCTCTATTGGACCTGGTGTTTCTCCTCTCCCTGTGCTCTCTGCATCATTGGCTGTCCTCTCACTGCCTGAAAAAATATGTTGAATTTAAGAGTTAACCAGTTCAGCAGCCTGTCAATCACACTGACAACATAAGTTAAAGGAACACTCATGTACTACCTATGTCATCATAAATAGCCTATACAGCATGTTTTTTTTCACATTGAGAACTGACTTGTTTTCTAATCTATGTTTACAGTGTATTTCGCTTACAGGCTACTCTACAACTTTAATGACTTCAAATAATTGATTAAGCATATAGGCCTATTCAGTGAAGCAACAGCTTTGCTCCCCGCTCACGTTTTCTATGCGAGAGCAGGACATGATGAATCATCATGAAAGTAAAAAACTAATATATTTGACTTTGACTGCGAAATTTGAAGATTCTATAGCTAAACTAAAACATTTCACTTAGCATTTCTCTTAGCTATGTCTAACTGTCTTGCACATAACCTGTCGACAATTTTTCGATGAATTAGCCTAATCTGCAGCAATATGCGTGAGGATAATTCCTAATTTTATTAGGCCTATTTAGATGGGACTGGGAAGGCTGGCTTGTTACCTGCATCATCGTATTTGAAAGCACGTTATTAGTAGCGTTTGTCTCCGTCTTAATGCGATGTTGTGCGAACCAAGACAACGTTTAAAAACGTGAATTGATCTTCTTTAGTCTTACTTTATACTTGAGGCCTTTTGCGGGAGTGGGAGCACTCGATGGTCTCTTCAAATATCGCCTGATATCCATTGCTAATTACCGGCGGTAATCCATTCCGAACAGGTAGGCAGGCAGGCTAATCCAGTGGTCCCCAACCGGTACCGGTCCGTGGGCCGTGTGGTACCGGGCCGCACTACAGAAAGCTTATATATATATTTTTTTTCTGGAAATTGTTTTATTTTGAAAATTGACCGGATTTTCTCCTAATTATGTGCGCACGTCACCAGGCGTTTTTCTTGTCCTTCTACCGTGCAACGACTACTACACCCCCCCCCCCCCCGTCGGACCTTCTCGACCGACCGGTCCGCGGAATATTGTCTGAAACCGGTCTGTGAAGTTGGATGCTCACAGACCGTAATACAGCGCAGATGAACATAATTCAGACTACGGCGTTTATATGTTCAACAATAGGAAACGTAGTCTTAGCTGTTTTAAAATTACACCAAGTTTATTTCGGATTATTCCAACGGAAGAATACAAGGCGCAGGGAACTTTGAGGTGCGTAAACGCCACTTAGAGGTGCGTAAACGCTATTCAGAGGTAAGTAAACGCTATTCCAAAATTCCAGAGGTGCGTAAACGACGTTTACGTGCGTTTACCCTCCACTACAGCCCTGCTGCCGACTACAGGTTTGGCATAGTTATAAACAGAAACTTTTTTGAAAACAGAGGGGCAGAAATATTCGTTTCTGTAAATACCCGGCTATGTGTAATTGTGGTTTAAGGCTTTGATGTCAATTGGATTTGGTAGGAATGTACAATCCATGTCTACCAGCTTTCTTCATGTGGGAGGAGACTGTTGGAAACTCTGGGTTTCTTTTGGTAAACCTGCCAGCGAGCAGGTTACGGTAACAGAGTCTGTTACCATGGTGATTGACTCAGAGTTTCAGTTACCTCTCTATCTGGAACGGATAACTCAGAATTTCCCTGATCTCAGGGTTAAGTTACTCTGAGTTTTCACATAACCCGCTTTCTGGAATACCCCCCAGGACAAAGGGAGACGCAGACTATTAGTACACATGGAGGGCAATGGGGAACAGGTGGACACAATCGGGAATCAGGGAAGATAATCAGACTGGTGACACATGAGGAAGGGTAAGTGACCTGAAAGGAAAGGAGAGTTACTATTTCAAAATAAAACAGGAAATGACAAGACAAAAATACCAGACAAAATAAAACAAACCCAACCAGTTCACTGCGGTGTGACACATACTATTTTGAATTTGAAATAATTTCTTAATACAATCATGTTTTCCAATTTGTTTCACATTTATGATCACTTTTACTATTATTAGTAGTATTATTACTAGTTGTAGTAGGAGGAACAAAAGGATGAAGTACATATTTATTTGATGATTGATTTAATGCACAATATCAGCCAAGGAAACTATAGCAAAAGGAATACATTTTTAAAGGAAACTTAATTTTGCTTCATTAGTTATAAGCAAAATACGCACATATGCTGTTAAAACTCTTTCTAAAACGTATTCCTTAAAATGATCTAAACTGAGAATCATATTAAAAGAGAAATATTAGATTAGATTTTTGTAAGCGGGAGACTTTACAGTTGGCTGAAACATGGGTGCGAGGAGCGATTTGTGGTGTCCCTGAGTGCAAATAAGGGAAATAAAAGCCCCCAATGTGAGTATTTCTGTTATGGCCCTAACCAGTTTCGCAAAGAGCTGTATCGGAAAGGACAATTTATGGATGTAAAGAGAATAGTAGTAGGTACAATTAAAAGCAGTGTACTGGCCAAGTAGTCACTGTTAGAGTTCTTCTTGGTTGTAGTTCTTGGCTTTAAAAAGGACCACTCCCCCCTTTTCTCAAAATATTAAAACCGGTTAATTAAGGCCATTATGTTTCTTAAACACTTTTTTCCTGGTTAATCTGATGTTGATGTGTAAAAGTGCCTTATAGGACTGTTAAGAGGATGCAAATGTTCAGCCAACAAAGTTGTATGGATGCAAGCGTCCTTTTATTTTCTTCAACTGATGTTTCACACTGCGAAGACAGGGCGGGGAGTTAAAACAAACAGGATTAGAAAAATGGTTGATTAAATGCCGTCATGCTAGATACACTAACTATGTTCCAGTTGCTCAGTTTGATATGCTTACACAGGTAAAAGGCGCATTATATTTGACTTAATGGTCTTATTTCCCCAAAAACAAGGAGATACGGTTTAATTACACTTAATACATTACCATTAAAATAGTACAATTTTATTGGGATTATTTATATACAGAGAGACTATTTTGCTGCAATATTTTCACTAATTGGACGTCTCATCTTCAACCTCACACAAGAGCAGCAGCTGTCTGATAACCTCCTGAGAAAACCCATTTTGCCCCCTTGTACCTGTGACCTAGTTCTGTTGCTCATGACCATCGGTGAGGGTAGGAACAAAGATTGAGTCGTAGATCAAGAGCTTTACCCCCCCCCCCCCAGCTCAGTTATTTTTGTCACAACAGTGCAGTAAAGAGAGTGCAGCATTGTACAGTACTTAAACACACCCTTGACAGATTAAGTTGCACACAATAATTCATTTAATCTAGTTTGTGAAAGGAGACACACCCTGATTGAACGTTCCTCAATGGTGGGTGCATTGTCATTGACATCTTCAAGCTGGATTATCAGAGTACCAGTTCCTGTGGCTGGCACATCATCTGGTGAGGAGACACACACACAATTCTCAAGAAGTTAAATCATCAGTCAGATCTTTCCCCTAAAGCTGTGCAAAACAGCTTGTACAAGTCTTGCCTCACACTTACCATTGTCGGATGCGCCAATGAGTGCTGTGTATTTGTTGTCCTTTACAAAGCTGCCCTCTCTGTCCATGAGACTCTTTACTTTAATCAGGCCAGTGTCTTTGGCCACACTAAACCATCCGGCAGGGTCTCGGATTATTCTATACCTGAAAACAAAACCACAGAACATTAACATTCATGTAGACAGAAAACCTTTTGCAGAAACAAAATCAGCTTCATTCTAATATTCTGCAGTGAAACAACAAATTAGACAATAACTTGGCAAGACAAAAGTTAACATGTGGTAAAGGCTGTCTGCACTTTACTATGGAGGTAAAATGCAAGATTAAAGCACTTTATCCCTGGTAATAAATTCACCATCAGTAGGCTGAGCTGATATGAAGGCTTTCTCCTTTTGCCCTCAAAGGTTAGAGAATTCACACCTAAAGCTTTTGCCAGTGATAACTTGTGTTTAATTATTGTTGAAGACAACAATTAGAGTTTGATCTTACGTGACTATCTGTTTTCGTGCAGTGTCTGGGTCAGAAGCAGTGTACTGCACCACCTCACTGCCCACAGCGAGGTCCTCCCGCTTTGACACTTGCTTCTCTATTGGATTAAAGATTGGAGCTTCATTGACGTCCACCACAGTCACCACCACTGTGGTTGTGGCAGTGAGCAGTGGAATAGCAAAAGGAACCTCATTCACCACTGCAACCAGAAGAGTGTGCTGGGTGCTTCTCTCAAAGTCAAGAGCCTGTTGGATTAGAGGAAAAGCACAGGACAATTCATCAGGCAAATGTTTCACATCTACTGCTGGACAACCGGCTCTCAGATTCCATCAATCCCTTGCAAGGATTTTCATCTAAAAAACAGATGAATTGTTGCTGAAAATCATTTACAATGTTAAAACTGCATTTCCTACCTTGGTAGTAGAAATGATTCCTTCGTGTTTGTTACTTTCTGTTGTTTTCACAGTAAAAAGTCCTCTGGGATCACCAGCGACAATTGTGAACATGGCGTTCCAGGCAGCCGAAAGTGGCTCATCGCCATCCGTGACCGACATTGTAATGACATGAGCGTCTATTTTATTTTCTTCAACTGATGCCTCGTACTGCGAAGAAAGTAAGTAAGTAAGTAAGTAAGAAAATGGTCAACTAAAACAAGTCCAAAACATGACAGATCTGCTTTGACTAGTCATGGTTTCTGAGCTAGGATTGGACACCGTCTCACTTGGGGAGACGTTTAGTCAATTGTAAATCTATAAATCTCCCGTCAGAATCATGTTGTACTCACCGCAGGCTGAGTGAAGGCCGGAGCATTGTCGTTGCTATCAGTGACCGTAAGGATGACTTTTGCTTCCCCACTCAACCCTTCTCCTCTCATGTCTGCTGCTCGAACCACCAGAGTGTACTTTGGGTATTTCTGTCAGAAGAGACACAATGACTTTAACACACCTGGAGGGCATAAACATGTTTTATGTCATTTTACAAACTTTGTTGGAGCACAATCTAGAAAGGCAAAGTAGCTAAATGATAGTCCTATTAGCACTGGCTTGTGTGAGGTAACGTGATGACAAACATTCCTTTGAACATTCCTTTGAACACAAAAAGAGGAGATTGTGCCCCGCATGTGAACAGATTTGTGTTTTTTAAGCTTTACAAAATAAATTGAACAAAAATGAAATCACCTAGCAATAATTCTCTGTGAATAAATGGAAAAATGTTTGTTCCAAAAAATAGAACGGAAAAAACTCTTTGCTAGTCGTACAGTTTCTTTGGCATGTTTTTGTCACAATCATGCTTGGCTGTTGCTGTTTGGTTTCTGAGTCTTAGGTGAGGGCAGGTTTCCTGGGCGGAGGCTGGATCACTCCTGCCATCACACCTGTTAATCATCTACCCTCAGAACACCCTTCTTAAGGATCTGCAGGAGCTCCAGTCTTCGCCAGATTATCTCGCATCCCGAGTGGTAATACGGCTCCCACGCATCGCTTCACAGAGAAGCCGGTTTCTGAGTGTGACATTTCGCCTTTGTCTCCTCCAGTCTAGCTCCCGTTGCTGGAATCTCCTACACGGTTGGGTCCTTCACTGCCTGCCTGCGCGCCCCATTATTATTATTATTATTATCATTAACGTCCACTTTGACTGCGGGAACCTCGGCGTGACACTCGACAGCCGACTCTCCCTGACTCCCAACGTCACTGACAACACGATCCTGTAGATACACGCTCTACAACATCAGGAGATCACGTCCCCTTCTCACTCAGAAGGCAGCGCAGGTACTGATTCAGGCTCTTGTCATCTCCCGCCTGGACTACTGCAACTCCCTCCTGCAGGTCTCCCTGCCACCGCCATTCAACCTCTGCAGCTCATCCAGAATGCAGCAGCTCGACTGGTCTTTAACCTTCCTAAATTCTCCCACACTACTCCACTCCTCCGCTCTCTTCACTGGTACCGGTGGCTCATCCAGTTCTAAACATGGTGCTCACGTACCATGCTGTGAATGGATCGGGTCCAGCTTACATCCAGGACCTGGTCAAACCCGACATCCCGACCCGCACTCTCCGCTCTGTGTGATAAACTGCTTGTTCCTCCTCACTGAGAGCAAAACACTCGACAAGATCACCACTCTTTCCTGTCCTGCTCCTAAATGGTGGAACGAGCTCTCTGAAGACATCAGGACCACAGAGAGCCTTCACATCTTCAGACTAAAGACACACCTCTTCAGACTCTACCTCCACTAAAACACCAACTAACTGTAGCACTTACATTGGACTTATAATGGTTCTTATCTGTAGCTTGTAGTTTTACATCGGCGTATTTGATGGAATTGCACTTTCTTGTTTCTTGATCTTCTGAGTTTGTATTTGTATGGTTGAAATGCACTTATTGTAAGTCGCTTTGGATAAAAGCGTCAGCTAAATGACATGTTATGTTTTGTGTCTATTCTAGCCAACATCCTTAATCTGGTTTTGTATCCATTCATTTCCAGTAAATCAGTAAATCTCCTGATATGCACAATTTGATCTTTTCAACTGTACCCAGAAAGATTAGCCAATCGTATAAAGCTATCGAGTCTGACACTAATGATCAGCCATGTGAGAGCTCAATCAGTATGTTCATACCAATCTAACACATTTACTTTTAAACTACCTACAACGTAAAACTATTTCTCAGTCGGCACCAGAGACAGCACGAAAGACAGTCAGAGACAGACTATTAGAAGGCAAACCTCTCGGTCGAGCCGCCGAGCGTTGACTTTGATGACGCCAGTGACCGGGTTGATGGCAAACAGAGGGTCCGAGGGCAAAGTTGGATCCTGGCTCAGAATACGGTAGCGCATATCGGAGTTGTCACTATTTGGCTCGTCAAGATCTGTGGCCTCAATCTTAATCACCGTAGAACCTTGAGATCAGAAGTCAGGTCAAAAATAAGTACATTGCATTCGTGGAGGGGCTCTGGAATCTATAAAGTAATGTACGATCTACAGCTATGATGAATTGCATGTAAATAAAAAAGTTTATTTAGACCACTACCAGTTAAGAGTAATGACTAAAGGGCAAAGATTGTTTTTGATTTTGTCATCTGCCATTAGTGTCAGCTTCATTCAGATGCTCACATACTTGTGAGAATATAAGTATTTCTTTAACTAAAGGATGCTTGGAGCGGAGGATGATTAAAGGATAGAATTGCCATCCCTAGCAGACCACATTATTCTGTGGGTTCACAGGTCACATAAGAAAAGGTCCCTCAGTGTTGGAGCAGGTTCTGGATTTAAGTCAAGTGAGTATCAAAGCTCGAGGGAAAACACAAGAACTTTAAATGTGGTCTGTCTTGTGAAAACATTGAACATCAACAGACATCTTCAGGCTGAAAGGAGATCCGTTCTGTACCTCCTGGTGAGCTCTCAGCAACTTCTCCCAGGAAGGTGCTTTGAGCAAAGACTGGTTTGTTGTCATTCTGGTCAATTACATTCACTATAATTTCCATAGGCTGTTCAGCAATTCCTGCACCATCTGCCACAGCGTGTGCTTGAAACTGAATGGGACAAACACATTTGAATTATAAAACTGCATGATGATGAATAATCCATTTAGATGCTTTATTCGATATTGTTTGCATGCAAAATGGGGGCACGACAAACATTTGTGCCACTGATTTCCCTCCAATGATCTATAGGTTTTGGAAAGGCACCAAAATGAGCAGTAAAATAAAAAATTTGAGAAATATAAAGCTTCGACAGTTGGCTGCTTCAAGGGTCCGTGGAAATCTTTTCTTCCCAAGGATGATTTTCAATTATTGGGTCTGGGGCAGCTAAAATGCCAGCGGCGGAGTGCTGGGTCTAGAACGGCATCATTGGACCGTTTGTTCATCCAGCAAGGATTGCGGTCAGTCTCCCAGGATCATCCCAGGATAAGTTCATGGTGGCCAGATTACACATTGCAGTTGTGATGAAGATTCTAACATAATACATTAAGAAGGAAAAGGAGTACAAAGAGTCTCCATTTGCCTCGCTGGCTGATTTAGACGTGTCAACTAACATAAGAGGGTGCTTACCATGTAAGATGCTTTTGCTTCTCTATCCAGTGGTTGTGTGACATACAGATTACCAGAGTCTCGGTCTATGGTGAAAATGCCTTTAGGAGCCTCACTAGCTCCTGGACCAGTGATGCTGTAGTAGATTTTCTTTACTTTATCTTCACTAGAACGGATCTGGAAGAAACACACCAGGCCAGAGTCATACCACGCTCACTGACCATTACATTAGTGACAGTATCGCTAAAGAGTTTTCCCCGTAGTAAAGAAGTACCACCGAGGTCGGACTAGTAGTAGACTCAAGAACATCCATGCTTTCTGATTATAATTTCCACTGATAACTTGGACTGATAACTTAACTAAAAGATAAATAAAGAGCAATTGGAGAAAACTATAGAGCTGAGAGAGTTTTACAAATATGTGAATGTACTGTTTTGTAAAATAAAAAGCAGGCAAACAAATAATCAGAACAAATAGTTTAATATCGAAGGGGCTTAAGTTCCTCTTACCTGAGCTACTCTTAGTGGGTAGGGTCCTCTGCTATTCTCAGGAACGCTTAATGGAGGAATGATCCAGTCTCTCTTCCTCCTCCTCAGACCTTCAACAGACTTGGCAAACTGCAAAATGGGCACTTGTTGATCTGTTGTACTCTGGAAGAAAAAAGTACATTTGTAGCCAGTTAGTGAGACAGACTCTAGACATTGGATGGTGATTGATACGGCGGAGAACTACAACATAAACACATCAACTCTAAGAGGAAGACCTGCTGCCCATGTAGCTGTTAGGTATTGACGAGGCATGTAGCCAACAATAAAGCTAAATCAAGTCAATATACCACAGTACCCTTTACCCCTTTGAGGGAGTTTATGTTGGGATGTTGCGTTTGTGTGCGTGTGCATATCTGAGTGTTAATGCATAGTTGAAACCCTGTCGTTTTTCTACAGTTAACGTCACAGTTCTGAAGGCACATCGACTTCTTCAAATGCGGCCGACGAATGCAGCCTTCCGGTCCGCAATTGGGAAAACACAACTTAACGTTGCAATATTACTTTTAACTAAAAGGACCTAACCAATTCAAATTTAAAATGACCGGAAAAAGTTATACATCATGCTCTGCAGGTGAAGCATTTTTTCTTAAAATAAATGAAATGAGATTACCTTACATTACTACCTCTGTCTGAATTTTTATTACATTTTTCGGGTTACAATACTTTTATTGTCCACCTCAGCAAGTTGCAATGCATCAAGAGCAGTGGCGAAAAAAACAACGCCAGCAGGAAGTCTTCTTGTAGGCCTGGTATGAAAGAGACGTACAGGATGCTAACAGAATCAAGCCACTGAGCCTGGGCCATTCATACACAGCCACAGTGGGGCAGTGTCAGGAAACAGGTCTTTGCATGCAGAACCTTTTCACTGGCACACCTGCCTCTCATAATGTCGATAGTTAAAGAGCCTTGATAAAAACACCAATTTGGTGTATGTTGCAAAATATATTGCAAATCGTTTTATTTTAAGTATACTTCATGCCGTGGTGTACCTCGGTGTTTTCAGCAGAGTCCACTTTGGTGTGGCGGTGCAGATGGTTGTGGTGTTCGCGTTCTCCATGGTGACGCTCAACATCATGGTGGTGATTCCCGTGGCGATGCCCATGGTGCACTACTTGGACAGGAACACTTATTCTGTGACCTTCTGAGTCCCAGGAATGGATAGTGAATTCCCGATGGCGATGAATATCAATCGGTCTTTTTACCTAGAGGGGGCGACACGGGAGAAATCAGCCCATGAGCAAGGGTCATCCTGCTGGTAATAGATTTGGGTTAAAGCATCTCCACATGTCAACAAACTCCTGAAGACCCAAAGCGTTGAAGATATTAAATAGCATCTGAGCTGCAGGAGGACCCAAAGTATAAACGTAGGAGTCACTTTTACTGTACTAGTTATTTTACTGTACTTTACCTGAATTGAGTCAAAGCATTTTGTTATTGTGTGCAACCACCTGAACGGTAGTTTTCACATATATTCATTTTAAAGGCACAAAACAATGCGGACGGATTTCAGAAACAAGGGGAGAGTTGGAAACTGTACAGTCGAGGCTTTCGAAGTCTGACCTTCAACATGCCGTCTGTCTGCACTGTGAAATGGTCGTCATCGCTGTGGAAAGGAAAGGCTCTGCGCTCCGTGCAGTCAGAGAAGCCCACTGGAATTTCAAAGTGGAAATGATTAACCATTACATTACATTACAAGTCATTGCTGCGTCTTCCAGTGGGACAGTTTGAAGCTCCATCTCCCACATACTTCACAGCCAAAAACTCTAGGCCATGTTGTTTCCATTAATGCAGAGTTTGAATAAGTTTGATGTAGACTGATAACGTTTCTAAAGAATAATTACACTGCTACTATTATTATTTTATTTTATTTTAAGCAATCATTTTTCTATTGTGCCTCATATTTTTCTGCTATTACTATTCTCATTGTCTGTATCATATGTCTTATAATCATTATAGTGATGTATTGTAACAAATGTAAAGTGGTAAAACGTCCTTTGACCAAAATGGTTTTATCCTAATCCAATTACTATAGATAAATAGATAGAACAACAGAGGACTCCGGTAAGACCAGAGGCGGTGGTCTATGCATCTATGTGAACAATGCTTGGTGTACGGACATTGCTATCATCGAGAGACACTGCTCTGCTAACCTTGAGTATCTCATGGTTAGGTGTAGACCGTTCGATCTGCCCAGGGAGTTTACATCTACTGTTGTGACTGCAGCTTATATCCCACCGGATGCTAATGCTAAACTGGCAATGAAAGAATTGCATACTGTCATTAGCAAGGAACAGACTTTACATCCGGAGGCAGCCTTCATTGTTGCGGGTGACTTTAACCACTCCAACCTAAAGACCGTACTCCCCAAATTCCACCAACATGTCTCCTGCCCCACGAGAGGAGACAAGACTTTGGACAAGGTCTATACCAACATGGCTGATGCCTACAAGGCAGCCACCCTCCCCCACCTAGGACAGTCTGACCACCTCTCCTTGTTTCTTCTCCAGAAATACACACCACTCATCAAACATGTGACACCCACAGTGAGGACAGTTAAATGTGTGGCCAAAAGGAGCAGACTCTGCACTACAGCTTCTGTTCGAACACACGGACTGGAGTGTGTTTGCCACTCAGGCCACACTGGACTCCCACACGGACTTTGACTCCTATGCCTCTTCCGTTCTGGACTTCATCAACACCAACATCGACAGTGTCACCACACTTAAACGAATTACCACCTTCCCCAACCAGAAGCCATGGATGAACAAAGAGGTCCGCCTATTGCTGAAGGCACGAGACACCGCTTTCAGATCAGGTGATGCTCAAGCCTATAGGCGTCCCCGGACAAGTGCTCAGGCCCTGTGCTGGGAAGCTAGCTGAGGTCCTGGCTGACATATTCAACCTGTCACTAGCCCAAGCTACTGTCCCCACGTGCTTTAAAACCACCTCTATCGTGCCAGTGCCAAAGCACTCCACCTCAGTGAGCCTAAATTACTTCCGCCCAGTTGCACTCACTCCAACCATCATGAAGTGCTTCGAGAGGCTGGTCCTGGCTCACCTCAAAACCTGCTTACCACCCACACAGGACCCCTTCCAATTCGCCTACCGCAAGAACAGGAGTACGGAGGATGCCATCTCCACGGCATTACACTCCGCCCTTTCTCACGTGGACAATAACAACAGCTATGTGAGGATGCTGTTCATAGACTTCAGTTCATTTTAGACGGGGGGAGGACCTCTCTTGGACCCTCAACACCTCATCCCTGGTAAAGAAAGCACACCAGCGTCTCTTCTTCCTGAGGAGACTGAAGAAGGCCCATCTGTCTCCTCAGATTCTAGAGAATTTCTACCGCTGTACCATAGAGAGCATCCTTACAAACTGCATCTCAGTATGGTACGGCAGCTGCTCTGTCGCGGACCGTAAATCACTGCAGAGCGTGGTGAAAACTGCCCAACGCATCACCGGTTCCTCACTCCCCACCATTGAGGCTATCCAGAGCAAGAGATGTCTGCAGAGGGCACGCAGCTCTCACCCCAGCCACAGACTGTTTGCCCTCGTCTCCTCTAGGAGGCGCTACAGGGTGCTCCGTTCCCGGACCAGCAGGTTCAGGAACAGCTTCATCCCTGCGGCTGTCACTCTATTGAACTCTGTCCCCCCTGAACTCTGAACTCTGCCCCCCACACACACACATCTCCCTCAGTGACTGTACTCCCCCTCCACCCTGGCTTGACTGCCACACACCCTCCTCCAGCCACTGAACATTTGCACTGTTATTGTATATCCATTTCTTACTGTTCATATTGCACAACTATTTCTTACTGTACATATCTATTTATTCACTTATTACACTTTACATAAGCACATACTCTGCACATTTTTGCTACTTTGCACTTCTGGTTGGATGTTAAAGTGCATTTGGTTGCCTCAGTACAATGACAAGAAAGTTGAATCTAATCTAATTTAAATCTAAAAAAATAAAACCCCTGACTGTTATATTATAACAAGATTGATGCAGGATTCAGACAGCGGCTTGGCGAGCGCACACCTAAGACAACCAAAAGAAGTGCAGTTGGAAAAGACTACGCAAAGATTTCAAGGATGTCTTCAGGGACAAAGAACCATACTTGATGGCAAAACTTTTCTTCAATGCACTGATGAGTATACGAACTAAACTGAATCATTCAGCTGCTTTTACAAAGAGGGTTGCACAGATACCTGACTGATACTGTCACATTCCGCTGGATAAAAAAGGGCCAATCACTTCAATTGAATTGGATGTTTGTACATTTTAATTAATTTGTTTCTGAATTTGAATAGTTGAAGTGTAGCCATGTAGTAAGGTGTAGTGCTCCTTTTTTTGATTAATGAATAAAACAAAGCCTATAAGACATTGTTTGCAACCCGAGACCTCAGTGAGAACAATGCAGGCAGCTAATCTTTGGAAGAGAGAAAAATGAGTCTGTCACTTTAACTTTGTCTGATGCCTTCAAAGCTTAAATGCCCTTTCCTGAAGTAATCCATATTTCATAATACTGAACATTGGAAATAATTACCACACCATTCCCTCCAGCACGCACATGCACAGACATTATGGGGGGAAGTGCTCAAACCAAAACAATAGGGCACCCATTGCCAGAATGATTCAAATTAAAATCAACAATTAAATTAAAATACAGTAGGACACCAAGCTAAAAACTGAAATGACAACTAACAGTCGGTCTGCTGCGGGTCCTTCTGCTCTCTTTTCTTGGCATTATGCTGCAAATTTTGTAAATAAGATAAATCAATGTTGTGCATAAAAGCATTCACCTTTGGAGAGATTTAATTTATATCCTGAGAATGTCCAAAATTGTTTTAGAATCCCAATTAGTGCAGGGACAGATTTCACCAGATCTGAAACATAGACTAATAAGTCATCAGCATATAGTGATACTCTATGCTCAGTACCCCATCTGTTAAGCCCTTTAATGTTAAGGGATGCGGCGTGGTGGTTAGCACTGTTGCCTCACAGCAAGAAGGTCCTGGGTTCGATTCCGCCCAGTGGCCTGTAATATTTGTAGGTGAAGGAAGGGCACACGGAGACAGGGAGAAGATACGTCTGCTTGCCGTTTACTTATAACTCCAATGCCGGTATACAGATAGTGAAGTGGCTCATACAGATACCGTAATTACCTTAATACTATCTACACTCCTCCCTCCTAGATTATAACATATATAGCCAGACTACATACTTCATTGCATTAGTCATTCCTTAAACTACATATGCCGGGTTCAATTAACAGTAACATACCCTAAACTTCATAACATAACAGTAAGCAGTCTGAACATAATTACTGACTAAATAAGTAATTATCTCTACATGAACATTTAGAGATTCAGTCTTTCTGGTGCTGTTCGCTGTCTTTCAGGATAGCGGCGCTCCGGTTGAGCTTCCGGAGATGCACCAGCAGCTGCATCTTCTTGCTCCGTGCTTTCTGCTTGGTCCTCAGAGCTTGCTGTGCAGTCCAGGAAATCGCTGTCATCCATTCTGCTTGGACGTGTTGAAGCTTTATATGCCCGAAGGTGATCCACATGCACCTTGACTTGGCGTTGACCTATTTGCACTACATAGGTCAGAGTTCCTTTCCGTTGCAGAATTTCCCCTGGAATCCACAGTTTCTTAGGATGTCTGAAATCTCGAACTAACACCCTCTCTCCCAGATTAAACATCCGCAGAGGCTTTGCCCGCTTGTCATGAGCCTTTTTCTGTTGTAGCTGATGCTTGACCACCACTTCGGATATGTCCGGCTTCAGTAATGACAGGCGAGTGCGTGGTTGTCTTTTCAGGAACAATTCAGCCGGGGTGCGTTCAGTGACTGTGTGAGGAGTGTTTCGATATGTGAACAGGAACCGAGCAAGCCGTAGATGGGGTGACACAGACTGTGCTTCCAGTCGCGTCCAGGCTTTCTTGAAAGTCTGTACCGCTCGTACCGCTGCTCCGTTAGACGCAGGATGGTAAGGTGGTGTGAGAACATGGCGTACTCCGTTATTCTTGAGAAACTGCTCAAACTCCGGCGATGTAAAGGGAGGGCCATTGTCTGACACAAGCACCTTTGGCAGACCATATGACGCAAAGAGGTTCCTGAGAAGATATGCAGTCTTCTCTGCTGTTGTTAGTTGTGTAGGCAGGACTTCTAGCCATTTGGAATAGACATCTACTGCCACCAGGTAGTGCTGCTTGTTGATTTCAGCGAAGTCCACATGTATTCTTTCCCACGGTGTTGTAGCCCATGACCAAGGATGAAGAGGTGCTGCAGCAGGTCTGTTCAGTGTAGTCTCACACGCGGCACACTGACTCAGGTGATTCTCTATCTCTTGGTCTAGTGCAGGCCACCACAGGAAAGTTCTGGCTAATGCCTTCATCCGTGTCATTCCTGGATGTCCCTCATGCACATCTGACAGAAGACGCTGCCTGAACTTCGGCGGTATAATTACCCTTGACCCCCAAATAATACATCCCTGGTCTGTAGACAACTGGTCCTTCCTCAAGTAAAATGGCTTGAGCTCTGGATTGGGCACAAACCTTGGCCATCCTGACAATGTCAGATCCAGGACCTTAGAGAGGATTGGGTCAAGTCTAGTCTCCTCTGCTATGTCTCTGGCAGACACGGGCAACTGATCAACATGGGACACACAGAAGGCTTCATTCTCATCTGTGCTTTCATCAACGTCATGCTTGCATGGAAGACGTGACAACGCATCTGCATTGGCGTGGTCACCGGAACGTCTATACTGGATGTCATAGTCATATGCCAGGAGGATTAAGGCCCAGCGTTGCATGCGGAGTGCAGCAAGAGTTGGAACTGCTGATTTGGGGCCTAAAATGGTCAAAAGTGGCTTGTGGTCGGTCAAAAGCACAAACTTCCTTCCATACAGGTACTTATGGAATTTCTTGACACCAAATATGATGCTCAATGCTTCTTTTTCAATTTGAGCATAATTTCGCTCACTTGATGGAAGAGTCCTTGATGCAAAAGCAATTGGTTGCTCTTCACCAGAGGGTAGCACGTGCAAAATTACTGCACCAACACCATATGGACTGGCGTCACATGCTAGCCTTAGAGGCTTCTCTGGGTCATAGTGTGCAAGACACTTACTGTTCAGGAGACGCTGTTTGCAGGCTTTGAATGCGTCTTCACATTTCTCTGACCATGTCCATGGTGTGTCTATGTGTAGCAGCTGGTGAAGTGGATGCAGTAATGTAGATACATTTGCCAAGAACTTTCCATAATAATTAAGCAATCCCAGGAATGATCTTAGCTCTGTCACATTCTGTGGAGCTGGTGCGTTTACAATGGCTTCTACCTTGCTTGCTGTTGGGTGAAGTCCGAGGTACTCCACTGAATCTTGCAAGAATGCACACTTTGATTTCTTGATCCTTATTCCATGCTTTTCCAGCCTTTTCATGACTTCATCTTATATTGCTAAATGTCTTTCTTTTGTAGGCGCTGAGACAAGAATGTCATCCATAAAGCACACTACATTCTCCATTCCATGAAGGATTTGGTCCATTGTGTGTTGGAACACTGCCGGAGCTGTGGAGACACCGTAGGCCAGACGGTGGTATCTGAAGAGGCCCTTGTGTGTGTGTATCGTCAGATACTGCTCTGATTCTGGATCAAGCTGCAATTGTTGATAAGCGAAGGACAGGTCAAGTTTACTGAAAACTATTCCGCCAGCCAAAGTAGCGAATAAGTCCTCAGCGTTTGGTAGAGGATTTTCCTCTGGGAGTATGCATCTATTCACAGTCACTTTGTAGTCACCGCACAATCTCACAGTCTTGTCTTTCTTTGGTACTACGACGATAGGTGCAGCCCAATCACTCCTTTCCACTTGTGTAATGATTCCGTTCTTCTGTAAGCGCTCAAGTTCTTTTTCCACTGCTTCCCTCAACGCATAAGGTACTGGTCGTGACTTGTGGAAGATGGGTTTGGCATTGCTCTGCACTCTAATCTTTGCTCTGAAGTCTTTAATCTTCCCATATCCATCCTTGAACAAGTCTTTGTGCTTTTCAAGCATGTCTTGCAGTGTGAGTGGTTCAGTTCTCTGAAGGCTGAAGATCTTGCCCCAGTTCAGCTTTATCTTCTGCAGCCAATTTCTTCCCAGCAATGGCGGTTTACTGCCTTTAACCACCACAAGTGGAAACTTCCACTCTTGTTCCCCATACTTCACCGGCACCAGGACCTTCCCCAGCACAGGTATGATATCTCCTGTGTATGAAGACAGGTGAATGGCAGCTGGTTTTAGTGGGTGTTACGCACGCCTCGTGGAGGAGGGAACGCAACGACCCGCCGCTCGTCATCTCAATGTGGTAATGGGGGAAAGAGGTGTGGTGCGTGTAGGTACACGGACGACCAGAACACATATAGCCCGTAAAAAGGAATGTTTATTAATATATATATATAAATACGGGTTGCTTGGGAAAAGGGGCTGGGCGGAACCAAAACAATGAACAAAACAAAATAGTCCCTCTTGCCTATCTGACCTGAAACACCCCCCCCTAACCTACCTTGAGCACTAGCAAGGCTCACTAACCAAATACAGGGGGTGGTCCGCCCAGGTCTTGCCTAGTGTTTCTAGACAGGAGGATGACTACGGGTGGTGTAGACCCATGGGCAGCTTGCCTACGCACTCCCAAGGTGCTTCCCCTTTTCCCTGGGAACAAAAGACAAACAAAACAGGATTAAACACAAATGACAAATTTCACAAGCACACAGAACAAGATTTAACAGAGACTCCAAGTCACTCTCTGCTCTACAACCCACACCCAACGAGCGAGAGCTTCCTAACAAAATGGCACCACTTTATGTGTTGCGAGGGAAGGAATCCAGGTGCAGCCACTGACGAGTGGGTGGGGCCAGATCTCCAGTCTGGGGACTGCTGCTCCTGGAATCAATCACCTATCAAGGCACAAAACAAAGCCACCAAACACAGAAACTGGGGAACGTAACACGCCCACCCCAAAAACAGCAAACCTCCAGTTTGCGACAAAACAACCAAACGTAACCCAGTACTTAAACACGCGATAGCTGGGGGCTTCGGGGCAGGGACTGAGAGTCTCGGAGCGGGGACTGGCCGAGTCGGGGCTGGGACTGAGAGCCTCAGAACGGGAGATCGCTGCGGCGGCGGCCCAGCGGGAAGGGGAGATCGCTGCGGCCCAGCGGGAAGGGGAGATCGCTGCGGCCCAGCGGGAAGGGGAAATCGCTGCGGCCCAGCGGGAAGGGGAAATCGCTGCGGCCCAGCGGGAAGGGGAGATCGCTGCGGCCCAGCGGGAAGGGGAGATCGCTGCGGCCCAGCGGGAAGGGGAGATCGCTGCGGCCCAGCGGGAAGGGGAGATTGCTGCGGCCCAGCGGGAAGGGGAGATCGCTGCGGCCCAGCGGGAAGGGGAGATCGCTGCGGCCCAGCGGGAAGGGGAGATCGCTGCGGCCCAGCGGGAACGGGAGGATCGCTGCGGCGGCGGCCCAGCGGGAACGGGAGGATCGCTGCGGCGGCCCAGCGGGAACGGGAGATCGCTGCGGCGGCCCAGCGGGAACGGGAGATCGCTGCGGCGGCCCAGCGGGAACGGGAGGATCGCTGCGGCGGCCCAGCGGGAACGGGAGGATCGCTGCGGCGGCCCAGCGGGAACGGGAGGATCGCTGCGGCGGCCCAGCGGGAACGGGAGGATCGCTGCGGCGGCCCAGCGGGAACGGGAGGATCGCTGCGGCGGCCCAGCGGGAACGGGAGGATATATGCGGCGGCCCAGCGGGAACGGGAGGATATATGCGGCGACTGAGGGGACATGAACAAAACTGGAGATGGCTGAAGTAGCCATTATGTACACTATTGCGACTTACCGAACACAAAAACAAAATTAAAGGTCATCCCATTCACAACCCCCACTACTATACCCTAACCACCAACCACAGAGCTCAGAGCAGCAGGGCCAGATGGGAACCAAGCAAGTTGGATCCCGGACGAGCCCCCACTTTGTTACGCACGCCTCGTGGAGGAGGGAACGCAACGACCCGCCGCTCGTCATCTCAATGTGGTAATGGGGGAAAGAGGTGTGGTGCGTGTAGGTACACGGACGACCAGAACACATATAGCCCGTAAAAAGGAATGTTTATTAATATATATATAAATACGGGTTGCTTGGGAAAAGGGGCTGGGCGGAACCAAAACAATGAACAAAACAAAATAGTCCCTCTTGCCTATCTGACCTGAAACACCCCCCCCCCTAACCTACCTTGAGCACTAGCAAGGCTCACTAACCAAATACAGGGGGTGGTCCGCCCAGGTCTTGCCTAGTGTTTCTAGACAGGAGGATGACTACGGGTGGTGTAGACCCATGGGCAGCTTGCCTACGCACTCCCAAGGTGCTTCCCCTTTTCCCTGGGAACAAAAGACAAACAAAACAGGATTAAACACAAATGACAAATTTCACAAGCACACAGAACAAGATTTAACAGAGACTCCAAGTCACTCTCTGCTCTACAACCCACACCCAACGAGCGAGAGCTTCCTAACAAAATGGCACCACTTTATGTGTTGCGAGGGAAGGAATCCAGGTGCAGCCACTGACGAGTGGGTGGGGCCAGATCTCCAGTCTGGGGACTGCTGCTCCTGGAATCAATCACCTATCAAGGCACAAAACAAAGCCACCAAACACAGAAACTGGGGAACGTAACACGCCCACCCCAAAAACAGCAAACCTCCAGTTTGCGACAAAACAACCAAACGTAACCCAGTACTTAAACACGCGATAGCTGGGGGCTTCGGGGCAGGGACTGAGAGTCTCGGAGCGGGGACTGGCCGAGTCGGGGCTGGGACTGAGAGCCTCAGAACGGGAGATCGCTGCGGCGGCGGCCCAGCGGGAAGGGGAGATCGCTGCGGCGGCGGCCCAGCGGGAAGGGGAGATCGCTGCGGCCCAGCGGGAAGGGGAGATCGCTGCGGCCCAGCGGGAAGGGGAGATCGCTGCGGCCCAGCGGGAAGGGGAGATCGCTGCGGCCCAGCGGGAAGGGGAGATCGCTGCGGCCCAGCGGGAAGGGGAGATCGCTGCGGCCCAGCGGGAACGGGAGGATCGCTGCGGCGGCGGCCCAGCGGGAACGGGAGGATCGCTGCGGCGGCGGCCCAGCGGGAACGGGAGGATCGCTGCGGCGGCGGCCCAGCGGGAACGGGAGGATCGCTGCGGCGGCGGCCCAGCGGGAACGGGAGGATCGCTGCGGCGGCGGCCCAGCGGGAACGGGAGGATCGCTGCGGCGGCCCAGCGGGAACGGGAGATCGCTGCGGCGGCCCAGCGGGAACGGGAGATTGCTGCGGCGGCCCAGCGGGAACGGGAGGATCGCTGCGGCGGCCCAGCGGGAACGGGAGGATATATGCGGCGGCCCAGCGGGAACGGGAGGATATATGCGGCGGCCCAGCGGGAACGGGAGGATATATGCGGCGACTGAGGGGACATGAAAACTGGAGATGGCTGAAGTAGCCATTATGTACACTATTGCGACTTACCGAACACAAAAACAAAATTAAAGGTCATCCCATTCACAACCCCCACTACTATACCCTAACCACCAACCACAGAGCTCAGAGCAGCAGGGCCAGATGGGAACCAAGCAAGTTGGATCCCGGACGAGCCCCCACTTTGTTACGCACGCCTCGTGGAGGAGGGAACGCAACGACCCGCCGCTCGTCATCTCAATGTGGTAATGGGGGAAAGAGGTGTGGTGCGTGTAGGTACACGGACGACCAGAACACATATAGTCCGTAAAAAGGAATGTTTATTAATATATATATGAATACGGGTTGCTTGGGAAAAGGGGCTGGGCGGAACCAAAACAATGAACAAAACAAAATAGTCCCTCTTGCCTATCTGACCTGAAACACCCCCCCCCTAACCTACCTTGAGCACTAGCAAGGCTCACTAACCAAATACAGGGGGTGGTCCGCCCAGGTCTTGCCTAGTGTTTCTAGACAGGAGGATGACTACGGGTGGTGTAGACCCATGGGCAGCTTGCCTACGCACTCCCAAGGTGCTTCCCCTTTTCTCTGGGAACAAAAGACAAACAAAACAGGATTAAACACAAATGACAAATTTCACAAGCACACAGAACAAGATTTAACAGAGACTCCAAGTCACTCTCTGCTCTACAACCCACACCCAACGAGCGAGAGCTTCCTAACAAAATGGCACCACTTTATGTGTTGCGAGGGAAGGAATCCAGGTGCAGCCACTGACGAGTGGGTGGGGCCAGATCTCCAGTCTGGGGACTGCTGCTCCTGGAATCAATCACCTATCAAGGCACAAAACAAAGCCACCAAACACAGAAACTGGGGAACGTAACACGCCCACCCCAAAAACAGCAAACCTCCAGTTTGCGACAAAACAACCAAACGTAACCCAGTACTTAAACACGCGATAGCTGGGGGCTTCGGGGCAGGGACTGAGAGTCTCGGAGCGGGGACTGGCCGAGTCGGGGCTGGGACTGAGAGCCTCAGAACGGGAGATCGCTGCGGCGGCGGCCCAGCGGGAAGGGGAGATCGCTGCGGCCCAGCGGGAAGGGGAGATCGCTGCGGCCCAGCGGGAAGGGGAGATCGCTGCGGCCCAGCGGGAAGGGGAGATCGCTGCGGCCCAGCGGGAAGGGGAGATCGCTGCGGCCCAGCGGGAAGGGGAGATCGCTGCGGCCCAGCGGGAAGGGGAGGATCGCTGCGGCGGCGGCCCAGCGGGAACGGGAGGATCGCTGCGGCGGCGGCCCCGCGGGAACGGGAGGATCGCTGCGGCGGCGGCCCAGCGGGAACGGGAGGATCGCTGCGGCGGCGGCCCAGCGGGAACGGGAGGATCGCTGCGGCGGCGGCCCAGCGGGAACGGGAGGATCGCTGCGGCGGCCCAGCGGGAACGGGAGATCGCTGCGGCGGCCCAGCGGGAACGGGAGATCGCTGCGGCGGCCCAGCGGGAACGGGAGATTGCTGCGGCGGCCCAGCGGGAACGGGAATATCGCTGCGGCGGCCCAGCGGGAACGGGAGGATCGCTGCGGCGGCCCAGCGGGAACGGGAGGATATATGCGGCGACTGAGGGGACATGAAAACTGGAGATGGCTGAAGTAGCCATTATGTACACTATTGCGACTTACCGAACACAAAAACAAAATTAAAGGTCATCCCATTCACAACCCCCACTACTATACCCTAACCACCAACCACAGAGCTCAGAGCAGCAGGGCCAGATGGGAACCAAGCAAGTTGGATCCCGGACGAGCCCCCACTTTGTTACGCACGCCTCGTGGAGGAGGGAACGCAACGACCCGCCGCTCGTCATCTCAATGTGGTAATGGGGGAAAGAGGTGTGGTGCGTGTAGGTACACGGACGACCAGAACACATATAGCCCGTAAAAAGGAATGTTTATTAATATATATATATATAAATACGGGTTGCTTGGGAAAAGGGGCTGGGCGGAACCAAAACAATGAACAAAACAAAATAGTCCCTCTTGCCTATCTGACCTGAAACACCCCCCCCTAACCTACCTTGAGCACTAGCAAGGCTCACTAACCAAATACAGGGGGTGGTCCGCCCAGGTCTTGCCTAGTGTTTCTAGACAGGAGGATGACTACGGGTGGTGTAGACCCATGGGCAGCTTGCCTACGCACTCCCAAGGTGCTTCCCCTTTTCCCTGGGAACAAAAGACAAACAAAACAGGATTAAACACAAATGACAAATTTCACAGGCACACAGAACAAGATTTAACAGAGACTCCAAGTCACTCTCTGCTCTACAACCCACACCCAACGAGCGAGAGCTTCCTAACAAAATGGCACCACTTTATGTGTTGCGAGGGAAGGAATCCAGGTGCAGCCACTGACGAGTGGGTGGGGCCAGATCTCCAGTCTGGGGACTGCTGCTCCTGGAATCAATCACCTATCAAGGCACAAAACAAAGCCACCAAACACAGAAACTGGGGAACGTAACAGTGGGCAATTCTTCAGTTGCGCTTTGTCCCTCTGTCTTATTTTCTTGCAGACTCTTTTCAAATGTCCAACCTTCCCGCATCCATGGCATGTTTCAGTGCGGTAGTGGCATTCAGTTGGTTGATGGTTATCTTTGCCACATTGATAGCACTGCCATTTCTCTGAAACCCGTTGTTTTACTCTAGAAACATCCTACCGGTCGTAACGCAAACTTTGACCTTTCATGTGATGTCGTCTTTCACTTGAAGTATTGAAGACTTTGTTAACTGCATCTTTTGGTTTCTCAGCATGTTCTCTCAATTCTTCTGTGTCCTTGTAGGCCAATTCTAGAGAAAGTGTAATTTCACAGGCCTTTTGGAAGGTGAGTTCTTTTTCAGAGAGTAGCCTTTTGTGATACTGCTCCCCTAAGAGGCCACATACAAACTTATCCCTGAGTGCATCATTGAGAAATTGTCCAAAGTCACAAGTGCTCGCTAGTTTCTTCAGTGCAAGGATATATTCAGAGACTGATTCATCTTGCTTTTGCTGTCGTTTGTAGAATCTGAAGCGTTCCGCTATCAAGATAGGCTTCGGCTTGAAATGCAGTGACATGGCTTTCGTGAGGCTATCGTAAGTCTCCTCACTGACTTTTTTTGGTGCAACCAAATTTTTTAGTAATCCATATTCAGTCGGACCCAAAACACTCACGAATACATCAGCATTCTTCTCTGCATCAATGTCATTTGCAGACAGCCATCTTTCAAACCTTTCCAAATATGAATCAAAATCTTCTTTCTTACTGTCAAATTCCGGAACCTTTCCGATATATGCCATTTCTGCAGTTGTAGTCTTATTTGAATGTCTCTGCAACTTTATAATTCCCCCTCTTTCAAGAATCCTTCAATTGACTTCCCTTTCAGTTAATCTCCGTTTTTCTTTGTCAATTTAAACCACTTCCTTTTTGTCTTGAACCCCATTTTCCCTTTTTGTTACAGTCCCTCACCACAGGAGGGCGCGCTTGCACTTTCAAATGTTGTGCCTTGCTTAGCATCGATTCCAGCAGCTAGCATTTACGGTTTCTTCCGAACCAGAAAACATGTGAAATCTTGCATGTAGGAGAAGTTGTACTCATCAAACACCTTTAGTTTTCATCACTGATGTGGATTCACTTTGTTACCTCGTCGCCACTGTAATATTTGTAGGTGAAGGAAGAGCACACGGAGACAGGGAGAAGATACGTCTGCTTGCCGTTTACTTATAACTCCAATGCCGGTATACAGATAGTGAAGTGGCTCATACAGATACCGTAATTACCTTAATACTATGGCCAACATTACCGTAGTATATGTGAACTACTACATGGCCTTTCTGTGTGGAGTCTGCATGTTCTCCCCGTGTCTGCGTGGGTTCTCTCCGGGTTCTCCGGCTTCCTCCCACAGTCCAAAGACATGCTCTGGGGATCAGGTTAATTGGGGACTTTAAATTGCCCGTAGATGTGTGAATGGTTGTATGTCTCTGTGTAGCCCTGCGATTGGCTGGCGACCAATCCAGGATGTACCCTGTCTATCGCCCGAAGTTGGCTGGGATGGACTCCAGCCCCCCCGCGACCCTGTGTGCAGGATAAGCGGTTTGACCATGGATGGATGGATGGATGGATGGATGCTTTAAGAGCAATGGATAGTGGTTCGATAGCTAAGGCAAACAGTAGAGGACTTGAGAAGCAGCCTTGGCGGGTACCTCGGTATAAATTGAAATATTCAGAGTTTGACCTATTGGTGACGACAGAGGCCCTGGGTGAGGAGTTTTACCCATGCCACAAATCTAGGACCAAAACCAAACCTTTCCAAAATCCTGAAGACATATGGCCATTCCACCCTGTCAAATGCCTTTTCCGCATCTAGCGAGACTATCTCTGGGATCTCTCTTGGGAATAGATAACGTTGAACAGGCGGCAGATATTACTGAAAGAGTGGCGATTCCTTATGAAGCCAGTTAGGTCTTCAGAGACTACTTTGTGGACAACTGTTAGACGCATAGCTAGGGTCTTTGCCCGAATTTTGTGATCTGCATTTAGAAGAGATATTGGTCGGTAAGATCCACATTCCTTTGCATCTTTTCCAGGTTTTAGCAAGAGAGTAATTGATGCATTTGTCATATACCTGTTCAATATACCTCACCACAAGTATCAAAAGTATCGATAATTTCATATAAGAATAGATTTTAGAGCATACAGATCTGAAGTATCTGATCAGATCGGAAGTATCACTACCTGTGCACATGCCTGCCCTCCAGGTCTGCATTGCTATTGAGTGAGAGTGGCTTCCTGGATTGTACCTACCTTTTCCCAGTCTCGTGCCCAACCTCAGGTGCTTCCTGACTATCTGGTAAACCAACATATCCGACTGGAATCCAGGTACACATGTTGGCTTCTCGGTCGGCACTAAAGCGGAGGCCTAAGAGAAGAAAAAAGCAGTTTCATCAATCATAATGAGGATGTATAGAAGTGTCCAATCAGCAGGTAACAGGCTAACCCTTTCAGCCTGCATGGTGTCAGCATTAGTGTAATCCACACATACTGAGAGCTCAAGGGGATTGTCACGGTGTGGGTTTATTTCCTGTCTTATTTTGTAGTTTTCTGCCTCTTGTCTCCCTGAGTAACTTCACTTCCTGCCTTGTCCTGTCATCCCCTGTGATTGTCTGATTGTTTCCACCTGTGTCCAATCACCTGCACCTCCCTATTTAAGCCCTGTGTGTCTCTTGACACTTGTTGCGTCATTGTTGAATGTTTTGGATGTTCCATGGTCCTGTCTGCGTTCTTGCTCCTTGACCTTTTGCTTTTTTGGAATCTTTGACTATTAAAGTCCCTTTTGTTTTTTGAAAGTCTGCGTTTGAGTCCTGCCTTCCCTGCACCCTGACAGGGTGTGGTGTTTTTTAACCCTTTTTATTTTGTCTAACAACTAGTCCAAAGACAATATCATTAATATAAAATAGATGTAGCAGCAAATTCACATTTGAAAAGCTTAATTTAGCATATTTGGAAGTCTGAAGTAAAAAAGGAATTTATTTTCGAAACTGTTCTGGGACCATCAAAAACCCCATGAACTAGTCTTTAGAAAAAAAAACGTTCGTAAAAGCTACAACTTGAATATAATTTAAAAACTATTTCCCCAAATGATAGTAAAGTAGTTAAAGGAAATGTGAACAAAACAATGCTGTTTGTAAGCAATCCCATCTAAAGAGTTGGTTTTTCCACCTTGGAAACACGTTGGATTGGAATTTAATCTGCCAACGTCATAAACGAAACTAGAGCGAGGCCCGTGGAGACTATTTGTAAAGACATAAAGTTTCTAAATTTAAATTACCTGAGCAGTATCATTACTTTGACCGTCCATAATTCATGAGTGTTATCAACAGCCGAACTCTTCCAACTTCAATGCAAAGCAGTTTTTGTCAAGTGGTTACAACTACAAACTGAAATAAAACTGCTTAACGCAGAACCTAAAGTATCGTCAGAAATAGTTTTCTAATCGTGTTTAATGAGGTGTACACAAGGAAAATAAGGTGGCAAGTTTATCTTTCGTTCTCTAAATCTAACACAAAAGAACGGCAGAAACAGCCGGTAATGGTTGTGTTATTCATAAAAAACGGCACGAAATCTCACCTGAAAAAGGACGATTAAAATGCCCCAAACCGTGACCCAGGCGGTCATCATCTGTCTGCAAGTCCTCCTTCTGTGGTGCACTTAATAGAAGTAGAAAAATAACGAATTTGACTTGACTTTTGAATAGATTTTCTTTTGCCAATTCTCGCTCCTCCCCTGACACTAGATTCAGATACTCACTGGGTTCAGTTGGTCAAATGCTGCAGGTCGTTGCACCCGAGGGTGTTTTTGGCCTCTGCTCCAAAAAATGCCATACCATGATAAAAAGTGTAATAACTCTGTAACTACTTTGTCTATCTGGACAATTTTTCTGTGGGGATGAAGGGGAACCCCTGTGAGTGTTCTGATGTGTCAAAATCCCTTTATATATTACTGGTATATAATGGTGGTATATGATATAAATCAATACAACACACAAAAAGAACCTTTTAATTTTGAGGTTTGCATGAAATAAAAAGGGCTAAATCCAGGCGGAAATCTGTTATCTGTTCAGGCTCAATTTCTGTTGGTTCTTTTTCTAGCCTGGCGTCTAGATAAGTTTAGTTCTTAGTTTCAGTAAAGGATTTTTCCTCTTCCGAGACCGATTTTTATTTTTGGCCTTTTGCAATAAACTTGAACTTTGCCTCTGGAGTCGTGTATCTGGGTTCAGGTCCATTGTAATAAGTGCATTTCAACCATAGGGACACAAACTCAGAAGAACAAGAAACAAGAAAGTGCAGTTTCATCAAATAAGCTATTTTACAACTTGTGATAGATAAGTATCATTATAAGTCCAATGTAAGTGCTACAGTTAGTTAGTGTGTTAGTGGAGGTAAAGTCTAAAGAGGTGTGTCTTTAGTCTGAAGATGTGAAGGCTCTCTGTGGTCCTGATGTCTTCAGAGACCTCCTTCCACCATTTAGGAGCAGGACAGCAGAGAGTGGTGATCTAGTCGAGTGTTTTGCTCTCAGTGATGAGGAACAAGCAGTTTATCACATGGAGAGCGGAGAGTGCGGGTCGGGATGTCGGGTTTGACCAGGTCCTGGATGTAAGCTGGACCCGATCCATTCACAGCATGGTACGTGACCACCAATGTTTTGAACTTCTCCAAATCTAGCAGCCGGTTCATTGTAAATGGTAAATGGCCCGTACTTGTTTAGCGCTTTTCTGGTCTTCTGACCACTCAAAGCGCTTTAACACTACATGACATCATTTACCCATTCACAGCCATTCATACACTGATGACAGGAGAACCATACACAGTGACACCTGCCATCAGTATCTACCATTCACACACTGTAGTCGCAGCTACAGGAGCAATGTTGGGTTAAGTGTCTTGCCCAAGGACACATCGACATGCGGGATAGCCAGGCCTGGGATCGAACCCACAACACTCCGATTGGAGGATGACCGTGCTCCCCACTCACCCAGTGTCACCCCACCATTGTTGTAAGAATGCTTTCGGAATAGGGTTTGTTGCAACAGTGGAAACAAGGTGAATGGTGACAAGAATCCTAATGGATCGTAGATAGAACTGACGATTGAAATAATACCATGTCTTGTGTCTATGTGGTTGTGTTTCCATGAAGTCTTGAATGTAAAAGTGTCACTTTGGGCGCACCAATTCAATCCAAGAGCAATCTCTACAGGCAGGCGATCTTGTTCCAAATGCAGCTGCCTGGTTGTTTTGGACCGCTTTGCTTCAGGAATAGATGTCAATACAGTCCAACTATGGCTTGTCCATTTTAACATTTTTAAAATCCCCGCTTTGTGCATATGTTGACAGTTGGCGCAGGAGGTTGACATTGGCGCATGGAGTAGACCGGGTGCACCTTACCTAGCCGCTGGGAACCGCAAGGTTAGCGTTTCAAGCCCTGGCTGCTCAATGCTCCCTGTTGAAGTGTCCCTGAGCAAGACACCTAATCCCTATATGCTCCCTGAGCAAAAATGTATAAAACCATGGGTTAAAAATGCAATGTAAGTCGCTTTGGATAAAAGCGTCAGCTAAATGACC
Organism: Gasterosteus aculeatus; assembly: GCF_964276395.1. NCBI lineage: Eukaryota > Metazoa > Chordata > Actinopteri > Perciformes > Gasterosteidae > Gasterosteus > Gasterosteus aculeatus. Next base: position 1,898,251 of record NC_135693.1, on the reverse strand, counting down.
TGTAATGTAATATGTCAGTAAGGTCTATTACAAACTGCATTACTTCGATCTTTGTGGGCAAAGATTTTAGACAGTCATACACGTAAAAGTTGTTTTTGTTATCGTTCACCTCAACTTCAAAGTCATCCTTATTGTCCACTGCAGTTCTTTTTAAAGCGTATTTGGCACAGCTCGGTGATGAAACCTCATGTGTACTCTCATGCTGTGCTCTCATGGGAGGGATATCACAAAATCGGGTTTTGTGATATCCCTCCCATGAAGAAAATTCCTGTGCTTTTCTGACACCTTTACTTGGTGAAACAACAATCTCCTGCCTAGACATTGTTAAGACACCAAAGGGAGAGTTGGTATGGTCCGGACCTTGTAAGAGATGACCGTTCAAGGAGGTTCCTTTAAACCTTGCTCCACTGTCAAAAACACTCTCAGGGGTTTCTTCTTTGGGTGTTATACCCCGTGATGATACACCACACACTGCCATCTTTACAGTACAAAAGCCAACCACCTTGCCCCGTGTGATGCCATAACACAATTTGGCATCTCTTGTCGAGCAGCTTGTTTGCCCTTCAAAGGTCCTTTGACAACCCGCTCCACTACTGTCCTCACAGTATAAGGTCCATCAACGTGGCTGTTGATTATTTCCCGGCGCTCCATTAGTTTTGCTGCGTTAAGCCTAGTTTATGCTTCTGCTCTTTCAGAGCAACGCAAGGAAACGCAGACGCAAGAGCCTCTTGTGTGTCCCTTGCGTGGCTTTTCACACCTCTTTGCGTGCGTCAACCCCTTTTTCTAGGCTAGCGACGCAAGCCTGCAGTTGGTCAACTACATCCTTTTACAGAGTCTCACATTTCCGCTTTCATAGCCCAATACCGCCATTATTAAAACAAAGAATGTTTACGAGAGAACGGATCAGATTGAAGAGCTTTTGTCAGAAGAAATTTGTAAATATGGCCGCTCACACAAGCCGTCATTGGCAGACTATATGGACGCGCGGATGGCCTCTGATTCATGGAGGGAGATCACTGCAAACGTCGGTTTGCCGGTCGAGGGGTGAATAAAGTTGTGGAGGAAAATATGGGACAAATGTGTCCCCTATGAAAAGCAGCAGTGTCGATGCACGGGGGCAATAAAGTCTATGATAAATAAATAAACAAACCAACAACTTCCACACACAAAGATGTGACTCACTAGGTCGTCTTCGACAAAAAAACGTTACTCCACCTGTTGTTCTGGCAGTAAACTGCTCTGCAACACATGCAAGGCCTTTTGAACCATGAATTGAAACGAGTGCGTCGACACAACAGTGCGTAAAGACGCAGAAACATGCGCCAGTCTTTAGTCCTGATCAAGATTTCCACATCAGTGTTCTATTCTGGGATACGGATTCCTTTCAGATATTCCTACCTCAATGTCAACCAATGTCTGGTTGGGGTGTTGCCTTTTGAGACTGGGATTGTTTCCTGTGTAGATGTTTGTTGGAGCTCAAAGAATTTATTATCATCCAATCTTGACACCCCTAGTCCTGTCAGTATTTGGCTTTCCCCAACCTTTTCTTGGCCCACAGTGCGTAACATAGTGCTGGTCTTTGTGCCCTGTAGATTCAGCTTCTTCATGAAAGGCATGGTACAGAATGTTGCTGTACTTCCAGGTTCCAGGAAGGCGTAGGTCTTCAGCACCTTGTCTCCTTTCATGGATTTCAACTGCACTGGTACAATGGAAGGGGTACAGTCTTGGTCTCCGGCCCCTGTACAAACACATGCCGGAAAAGATACAAGTGCACTTACTTCGATTTCCTGCGGTTTATTAATTTTGTTCTGGTCTTGATATGTAAAATAGTTGGGTGTTTAAGATTATGATTGAAGATCAAGTCAGACGACCACGGACCAGTGACTTTTGCATGTTGATCAATGTGCTGTAGATGAACCGTTTAATAGCTGTGTAGCCTTCAAGCTGACGGTAGCAATGCACTTTACTCTGTAAATGTTTGTTCGGACACTCAGTCCACACACTATGGTCTTTGTAAGACAGCTATTTTGTTCAAAGCATTTTCACCATGTCCATTCCAAATGGAATCACTAAATTACAGTAAATAATTTGTAAATACTCAATGTCTTGTGGCTAATTTCCTGTTTTTTTGTATTGCATTATATTGTTTGTATTGTTGTATTTGTGTTTGTAACGATAGTGTCCATGGTGTTTTGGAACGGGTCCTGCATTGGTGATATAGTTTATGTGGTTTATATGATGATGTTATATTATGCAGGGGGGGTCTTGGGACTCCCTGTGCAGCTGATATGAACTCAGAATTGCGTCTAAGTGAAAGGAGTGAAATTCATCTTGTTGTTGTGAGCCGTGCTAAAGCTTTCCATTCCTGGACTCTGCAGATTTAAACGTACATGAGAATTTCTCTCCATCTGCTGGTCAGCCATGGATAGAACAGCTTGACAAATCTTTACACACGTAAATTAAATAATATTCTGTGATAAAACACAGGAAAGCACAGAAGTAGCTTGAGTGGTGGAATAAAACTAGGTACATTTACTTAAGTACTGTACTTCAGTACTTCATTTTATCCATTTATGATTTATCTATTTATATGCTCAATTTGTTATTTTACTAATGAAAATCGTACTATGTATGAATAAGATGCATTACATTAGATTAAGATTTACTAGACATTAAAGTATCTGATTACTTCTTTCACAACTGAGTTAAAATGTGTAATCATTCACAGTGACAGCTTTAGTGGAGAAAATTATATCATTTTAACATTACTGTGAAAAATACATGAATAAATGCAAGAACAAGACTGTTTTTTTTCTTCAAATCATTTTATTATGGCAGTTGACAGCATGACAACCTGTAGAGGTCTTCAACAGGGGGTCTGCGGAGGTACTGCAGGGGGGTCGCGGAATTTTTGGTTGATAAGACAATTTTCCACAAATTTAAATGTCTTCAGAATCAGAATTGTATTTATTGTCTTCTTTATTGTTACACATTAACATAAATCCAACATATTGTAGCGAACGGATAAATTAATGGAGAAGACATTATCTTTCAGTCCGCAAAACACACATCCAGCTTCCCTCAGCAGCTCTCAAGCTGGGCACCGGTTCACTCACAGCACCTTTTATGCTGATACGACAGCAGAGGCACCAGCCAATCAGATCACGTTCTTGCTCACGTAAAAGCGCAAAGCTCAAAAATAAAAGATGGCGGACGAAACTCTGTAGAATAGGGGGTCCCTGCTCCATCTCGCCATCAGTTTGGGGGTCCTTGGCCTGAAAAACGTTGAAGACCCCTGCTGTAGAAGGTTAACGGCTAACTAAACCATTGTGAGAACTCTGCAGGTCGGCAATGGTTTCCTTTCCCTGTTAACATCTACACTATTATTGGATATGTATAGTCTCTCCATTGGCTTCTAATGTCTTGCAATAACAGCTCCACATTGTTACCTTGGGGGACTTTGTATCCATATGGCTCCCACACATCCTGGTGTGACAGTGTACACCAGAGATCACAGTTCATTCTCATTCCACACTGTCTCTGTTCCTGCAAAAGATTTACCTATTATAATGTTTAAAGAGAAGGACACTCCCCCTGACAGTAGAAAGTGTAGAAAGTTTTATCGAATTGGAGAAGCAGAATCTTTACTGTATGCTTGTATAAGAACAAAACTCAATCAATCAATTACTAAATATCTTAGAATCCGAGTAAAGAGTTAACTTCAGACTGAGCCCACTAATCCAGTTATGTCACATGTGGAAGTGGGATAGATTCCTTTGGAGCTTTCCAGAGTTTACTGGCTATGTGTCACCTCAGGAAAGAGTTCATTCATTCATTCATTGGCACGAAACTTACTTTATTCGTGCAGAGATGGCAGAATATTCTAGATTTGGTACTGATGTTGAGCTTCTCTTCATCTACTACTTGCGTACAGGCAGAGATGGGCAGTATTTCTACTATATGTATTTGAAATATGTATTTCCATTACTTCTGAGTATTTTGTCATTTTTAATTGAAAGGGCTGAAAGAAAAATGGTACGGGATTGGTAACAAAATACTTTAAAGTGGAGTAATTTTGTATTTAGAATACTCACAATACTCAAATGAATGAATAAAAAAAACAGAAGAACAGTTCACAACGTCAAGTTCAATAGACTGTCAAGGTAAATATTTGTCTAAGTCTGGCTACATAGCCTATTCTATATACAGGGTGATGGTTATAATATCAATCTAGTGATGCTAACATGCTAATGGCAGTAGCATGCTGGTGTTTGGCAAGTTGAGTAGCTAGCTAGAGCTAGAGGAAGATTATGAGCCTGTGTGTTCATAATAACCTACTCGAGACGTCTGATCATCTAATCCTGCACTGTGTTACACGTTATGCTGTATCTTCTCAATGTGAATGTCATATACCATAATAATTACTGACAGATAATATCGTTCAGCTTAGTCCAAGCAGCCAGACTATGATAAAGAATTATTTTCTACATTTTAAATACAAAGTACCAGTATTGTGTACCAGTAAATACCAGCGGCACTAGTATTTGTAATATTTGGTTTTCACACATCTATTCGAAGGGTTTTTTGTTTCATAATACAGCTTGATGGTTTTTTTGCCCATCCCTGTGTGCGGGATGAGACTCACACCTATATTGCACTGATGTTCCCATAAACAGGTGGGAAGGCTGACGTACTGCTGCAGAAGTACTGTGCTGGTAGAACAACACTGCTTCTTAGAGATCCCTTTTATAAACTGCTCATTTGCTGCTGGCTAACATTTGCTATTAAGGTCATGAGTCATATTAACTGTTCATATCAATCTGTTAATTATGATGATGCTGATAGGGAATAAATCAGTGAAATGTTTCAACAAAATGTGATCTAGCAACAGATTGTTGCTAGATATTTAAACTAAAGTTTGGGCCTTCACAGGTCTTAGTTGCGTTTCGGGAGATTTAGCTGAACGTACCCACGTTTACCACCTTTGACCTAAGTGGGTTTCCTGGCCGTGGAGTCAAAGACATAATACATTAATGATGTATAAGCATAGTCGTTTATTCTCAATAGCACTCACTAATCACTCAACCTGTGAAGAATTCTGGACACTTGAACAATGTAGTTTTGATTATTGATCATGGCCAATGCAGAGAGATAATCATCTGATCACTCAATACCATTTTACTTCTACAAATTACATCTTACACATAACTCTTTACTTTTCAAAGTCACCACAGGAGACAAACTTGTGTGTCATTTTATATTTCAGATGAAAATGCAGACAAGTAAGAAAATGGAAATAGATGCAAAATACAGAGATCACGTTTCTAATCCTTTAATGTTGTTGGAAAAGAGTCACACAGTAGCAATGGTATGGAGAGCGGATTTAATACAAAAACAATTCTAACCATTGATTTAGAACATGAAACCAGGACATGAGTTATAGAGGACCACACATTTACATATCAATTGGTAATGTAAAAAAAAAAAAAAAACAGATTCATCCAATCCAGTAGAGGTCGCTCACATTTGGCTTTAGCCGGCACAATCACTGGAGGCAGCGCTATGAAGAGCTGCACGTTACATGCTGCTAACCAGAGGTCGGACCCATTTCTGCAACAAATACACAAAGATGACCACATCAATAAAAAATAATCAACTAAGTTTAACAAGTTGTTTAGAAATACTTGGGGAGCAACAGGATGCCAACATCCCATCAGGCCGTGGATATGACATGAATCTCACTATTAGGACTTCTTCTTCTTCTTTTTTTCCTTCTTCTTTTTCGGTGATTTTCCTATGTGCTTTTTTCCTCTGTCGTCACCTCTAATATCACTGCTTTCATCTTCATCTCTTTTGTCGTTGGGTGGTTTTCCCTGGCCAGCCTTGTCCTCCACACTGACTTTGCTCGGCCCATTGTTCATCTGCTCCTTGACCCTGGCGTCTGGAGGAGGAGTCAGTCCCCGGGACACCGTTATGAGCATCCTCTCCGTCCTCATCTCCTCTTTCAAGGAGCCGCTGTTCTGCCCCGCCCCTTGGCTTCTGCTGTCTTTGTGGCGCTCGCTTTTTTGATCTCTTTCGTCTCTCCAGCTGGGGTCCATGTGATATGCCATCCTGTCTGATGGGTGTGGGTGCTCAGTGCTGTTGCTAAAATGGCGAGAGATTCCCTTGATGTCTTCAGCGGGCTTGTCCTTTGGCAGTTTCTGCAGAAAGTACATAAAAACTATTTTTCTGCATGTTGTTATAGAAGCCAAAGAGTCTATGTCAATAATAAGACAGCGGTGGGGACAAAAGCCCATATATAGTGTGACGTTTTCTGCCTTTTATGAAATGTAATGGGGCTGCAGGGAGAGGAAAAGCTAATTGACTTTAAAAAGTCAATAAAAATAGATCAAATTAAAAACAATCTTCCTTTTACACATTTTCAAGCAACATAACGCATCATTACTTACCTGGTATCTAAAAAAACATGCTTTGTTACAAAGTCTGGCAACTTTAAGACACCCCACATCCCATCATCCTGCCTCCTGCTGCTACACTGCATTCACGTAGTACATACACGGTGGTACCCACGTTATCCCCCCTCCAGTGCCGACTCTGACTTAAGACATACAGCTTTAAAAGAAATACACGGGAAGCAAAGATTTCCTTTGTTGGGGACTCTTTTCAGCTGCTTTTCAGAATCTGTCCTAGTAGGACTTTTTTTATGTGGGATTAAGTCCAAATAAACTAGTGTGTGAGTTCATGTTAATGAAGTAACATTCATGTGTTTTTAATTGGACTCTATGAAACAGACAGAAAGAGATCAGGCTTTCATACACAATACTTGCCGGGAGATACATGCACTAAACTTACCCTGCTGGAGTTACTATGGCAGTGGATGGCTGCGTGGTTTTCAGCACTATTCAGATCTCCAATGAACTCTTCACATTTCTGGCAGTAAAACCCAATTACTGGACTCAGAAAACTCAACCCTGCAAAGGAGTTGACAGAAAGGCAGTGAAGCACACGGAGAAGCTCAGAGTGTGGAAGCATTGGACCGTCATTACAGAGCAGCTTTACCATCCTGTTTCAACAGTCCTTCCAGTTCTTTCATCAAAGATTCCATTTGTCTTATTCTGGCTTGTTTTTTGTTTCTTGTTTCCTCATTGTCTCCTGCCTTGGAAACACAAGGAACAATTTAAAAAAGAAAGGCTTTAACCATTGTTGAAGGGTTTCAACTCTATCACTCAGATGTTGAGTAGCTTGAAAACCTCTTACCTTGTATCTATCAGAGAATGTCTGAGATGTGACACTGGCATCACGTTTTTCACGCCTTTCTTTGGTAACTTGAGGAAAGAAACAACAACATGATTCTGGATTTTATATCAAAAGCATGAAGCTATAAAGACAGAGAGGATAACTCTTCGATCCAGATTCATTTCCAACCCATTGGGTACACCGTCACCGGTCAGCGCTCACAAAATCTCATTCACGGCAACTTGAAAACGGATCCAAGAGAATGGGAATATTCCGCTGCCATGTCTGTTACTGGGGAGAGTAACGGCAAAGGACTCCAATGACCCGCTTTGGTAGCTGGAGATAGCTACCGACAGCGCTTCCCGTTTCAGTGACGCCATGGTTGAAGCACGTTGTTTGTGCCATAGATGAAGCCTTCTGTTACCTGGTCGATCATACAGGGAACCAATCTAAAAACTGGTGTCAATATTCTATGGATTAGATTGTGCAAATCAACTTCACTCCATATATATGTTAAGTTAAAGCAATAGTCTAGTGAAGCTTTTAAGCGGAGATGTGTTAAATCGTTTGGCACAAACAAAAGTCCATCAAAGTAATAAACACAAAAAGGTGTCGCGGCGGGTTTAGGAAATCCAAAGACCTGTAGTTGACTGACCTTTGATCAATGACTGTAAGGACTCCAGAGCGTGACGCACATTGGGGTGACTCAGTGCTGGCAATGCCAAGGCTGCAGCAGGACGTGCAGGAGACGGTTGCTTCCCTTCCTTAAGCCCCTGCATCTTATCCATGATCTCGCTGACGTCTGCTTTGCCCAGACTTTCTAATATGTTCCTGATCTTCTCATACTCAATGCTGTCCAGATTGGCAGAGGCTACACTAGGGGAAGTCATTTGAGGCTGCTTCAGATCAAGCGGACCCCCAAAAGTGCTGAATCTGGACTTCTGATGATGTTGACTGCCTGAATGAGCCATCGCCCGTGGTTTGGCAAGCTCTCCGATCCCAGGAAATGGTGTAAAGAGTGTGGTGGAGGATTTTTTGGCCTCTTTTCCTCTTGTGTCTTCATTCCCATACAGAAATGACTCTTCATCCTCAAGCACATCTGCTTTCAGGACTGCAGAGTCCTCCTGACTCTGCACCTGGAGCCAAGAAAAGTCACTGCCTACTCGGTCATGGGGAAGGACCATACTGTCATTTTCCAACGATGTTGAGTTCTCATTACTGTTGCACGGCTGATGTCTCTGCACGTTAGGCACACAATCCACTTTTTTGCTTTTATCTGAGGCCTGTACAGAGGAGATAGCAACAATGACATACATCACTTTCTCATCTTGCTAAGCAAGCAATGCAACCATGTGCTGGCATGAGGTACTAGCTAGCCAATAAAAAGTTAAATACATGTGTGTGTATGTATGTATATATATATGTATATATATGTGGTCAAGACAACTTGCTGGAGTTCAAACAGAGCATCACAATGGGGAAGAAAGGGCATTAAGTGACTTTATGCCAAAAAGTGTGCATTTTGGAGAATGAAAGATGAGCTCTACCTGAATAGTGAGGATGGCATCTTTGAGGGTTGGCAACCGCTCTTCCAGCTCTTTGCTTTTCATGACCAGCTTCAGTCCTTCCAACAGGCTTTTCCTTGTCAGACTGGTATTGCCGCTAAAACCCTTTCTCTGGGAGTCTTTGCCAGGACTTTTTTCACTGCTGCTACTCTGTGACCTGGACCTCCGGGCCCGGCTCTTGCTCCGCGCTCGACTCATATTCTTGCTTCGGCTCTGGCTCAGACTCCTACTGCGAGGCCTGCTCTTGCTTCTGGCCCTGCTTCTGCTTCTGACCCTGCCTCTGGGCCTGCTTTTGCTTCTGGGCCGGCTCTTGCTTCTGGCCCTGCCTCTGGGTCTGCTTTTGCTTCTGGCCCGGATCCTGCTTCTGGCCCGGCTCCTGCTTCTGCTCCTGGCCCGGCTCCTGCTTCTGCTTCTGGCCCTGCTCTTGGCCCGTTCACGGCTTTTGTTCCTTACTCTGCTTCGTGCTCGGCTGTTGCTTCGTGCAGGACTCTTCACACGAGACTTCCCACGGCTTCGACTACGGCTCCTGGCCGCATGCTTCTGGAACTCAGGGTTTGATTTGAGGATGTCTTTCAGGACATTTGTGGAGTTAAAGGCCTCAGCCAGGTTGTCTGCCATGTTTCCTTTGAGATAGTCTGGAAGAGGCTTATTGGCTGCAATGCACCTCAGGAATTCCTCACCAGCCTCCTCACTGAAATGCAGCATGCATGTGCTTCAAACGACATGAAACATAGAAACATGAAATATTTCATCATCATTAACAAACGTTTACCTGCTGTCAGGAGGTTGATGATCCATAGGAGGGGGATTCCACAGTGGGACTTGATTATGATGATGTTGTACAGGAGGGGAGATCTGCTTGCTGCCTCCCAAAGCAGTCATTGTACTATTTATGGAGAAGGTGCTACAGTGGGGCTGAGAGTATTCACAATGCATGTTACAACCACAAATTACAAATCAGTTCTCAAATTATAATTTACCACTGTATCACCATTTTTAATGATTATATATATATATATATATATATATTCCCACATATGTACGGTACTGTAAGAAAAACAAAAACATTTACAAATAATTTGTAAACAAAACAGACAGAGACCACTGTAGCCAGTCACAGCTCTGTCGAGACGTGAATTTATTTGGACCTCAGTAGTAACGACGTTATGAACTTCTTCTAATAATAAGAGGGAAAAAATGGTCTCCTGCCTTCGACCAGTGCTGATCTGTCCTCGCGTGTGGGAACCTTGGCTGCAGCAGTGGGCCCTGATACCTGCTTGATGGTTCCTCTCCCATCAACCTTGATACACTGACTGCTGTAGTCTAAATGTTCTACTTGTCTCTTGGAACTGATTCCGTCTAAGTTGCTTAAGGAAGTTTTTCCTTTAGTTAGCACGTCTACTGGATAATATGAATCTGTCTCTGTTGACAGTCCTTCAAGGTAGCTGTAATTAAACCTCTTCTTGCTCCAGAGGTGCCGGCTAACTACAGACCCGTCTCTGATCTTCCCTTCCTCTCTAAGGTCCTTGAGAAAACAGTCACAAACCAGTTTGATAACTTTCTACATAACAATGGTTTGTTTGAAAAGCCTGTGGTCAAGACTGTGAAGAGATGGACCATCGAGGCAAAGCTGGAACTACAGTCCTACTTTGACTGCACTGATGGGAGTGTTTTCAAGCTGCTGCTGCTCACCTGGATGACATCATACATCAGCCGCTCTGAGGACATGTGTGGGCAGGATGAAACATACTGCACATACAAAAAACTCAAATCTGTTGGGCTGAAGAGGCCTACGGGGGGAGTGAGAAATGTTTCCAACACCTGGTGTTGAAAGTATTCCACAAAGAATTAAGGCAGGTCTGAAGGCAAAATGGGGTCCAACCTTCTACGAGCACGGTGGACCTCATAACGTGGCCGGTGAGTGTGTATTAACGGTAAGTATACTGTAAATATAAATACAAAACACTTCAAGCTTCAAGCTTCAAGCTGCAGCGTCAAACGTTGCAACTTCAAACTTCGAACAAGAAATTAACTGTGCCTCCCGTTAGAATAATCGGAAATAAATTTGGTGTCAAATTAAAAACACCTAGGAAGTTTCATATTTTTTAGAAAATAACATGTGTAGATATAGAAAATGTATTTTCAGAAAAATATAAATAAAATATAAAAGTAAAAGAAAAGAAATTCATGTTTTAAAACGTTTCGGTTTGCACAACATTGCATAAACAGAGGAAACAACGCTATTAATACCGTGCTTTAGCATGACGCCATCCTAAATCACGGACGATGATTTGCGCTTTGCGACAGCTCGGGAAGTTGAACTTCTCTCAGGAGCTACTGGTCCTGTTCTACTCCACCATCACCAGTCTGTTCAGTGTTTCCCCTCCCCTTATAACGGGGGAATTCCCATTATGTGCATATGTCGCAGCGCTTGTAGCAGCGCAGCAGAGACCCAAACCCCAACTGGTCCCCACTGTAGTCGTGTGTGTTGTGTACGTTTACAGACACATAAAACGTCCTCTGCCCCAAAAATCTCACATGGACACAGGAGAAACTCCCCCCAGAAGATATCTTGCTACTCTCAATATTTAAACTATTTCTGTCATAGGCACTGAACCTATTGTAAATTCTTACATGGTTAGGTCTGTACACAAGACGTCCACCACTGTCCCTCCCCGTTTCTCTCCCCATAGGAGGGGTTTCTGGGGGGAGTTTTTTCCTGTGCCGATAGGAGGCTTCCGAGACAGAGGAAGCAAAGATGTCAATGTTTGGACCCGATCACTGATTAACTAGGGCAGCGATTCCCAAAGTGTGGGCTGCGGGCCCTGGTGGGCCGCGAAGGTACTGCAGGTGGGCCGCGAGAGGTCATTTACAATAAATAAATGAAATGAAAATGAAAAGTTTGAAATTAATATAAAAATATTTATGATGCGGCACATTAGTTATGTGAAACCTTAATTGATGAAGCACAAACAATTTAAACGGACAGATTAATAAAACACTAAGGCTCTCACTCGAAACGGCTGCTCTTGTCCGCCTGTCGTTGTTCAACAAACTGGGCGCCCTCTTGTGGTATTAAAGTCAATATACCGCATGTTCCGCACTCCAAGGTGCACTTAAAAGGCTTTAACTTCCTCAAAAAACGACAGTGCCTTATAATCCGGAGCACCTTATATACATGGATCAATTGGTTAATCGGTTGATCCATACTGGTTGTACACGCCGCTCAAGGCGCTCTGCCAAACATGCCAAAGCTCGTCTACGATGGCGAGATGCTGAGCGGCGCTCAAGCGCGTGAGATATGGAGCTTGTTTCAGGGCACGTCGGAGAAACAAAGCTGTTGTTCTCGCCGAGCGAGAGACAGTGCCCTTTTCTCTACAGTAGCTGAACCATCTTAACGGGGAGAATAAGTTATTCTAAAAGGAGCCGAAGATTTAAGGCGTGGATGGCGAGGGGGGCGGCGGGAGCGGACGCACCTCGCAGCATCGATCGGACCCTGAAAGCACCGTCTCCACGCATTGGTCTTAATGTGCCGGTAATGATGGTAAATGATGCTTGTAGCTGGTTGTCATCTATGGTTACATAAAGGTGTTGTTTGTGTTTTGACAACGTTTTATCTCATAATTTCGACTTTCGATCCCCTTTCTTCAGTGTGGAAATGGGCTTCTATAGTTGTGTGAATGCATCGCTCCAGCCAATCCAAAGACGCGGTTTGTAACCAATCAGATGTAGAGACCATGGTGACTGGCTCCGCCCCTTACTGTTAGAAAGAACAACAGCGAGCGCGTAGAAAACACCTTCAAGCGCGAGCAGAGATTCACCTCGCGAGCAACGAAGTTCACGCTCCGCGAGCGAGCAAATACCTCGCGGAGATGGGTTAATACATTTTAATCGGTTAAATTCTTAAGGTCACTTAATCATTATGTTTTGATCAGAGTTGTGATTAAAGGTTTGGGTGGGCCGCAAAAGATTCTCAGATTTCAAAGTGGGCCGCAGCATTCTTGAGTTTGGGAACCGCTGAACTAGGTTATTAATGAGTAGGACCAGGTTTAATAAATATTAATGAACAAGAGACCAAAACCAAATACTAAATCTGACTTGGAGACATGAATTTTCCATCATGGACGGCCGGAATTTTTTTTGGTTGAATCAAAATGCCATCATAAGGGAAGAGACTGACAAAACGAAAAAATAAAACATGTGTAAGAAATATGAAAAGATATTTTATTGAGCATCTCTCTTCAGAAAGTGATGTGGGGTAAGCTACATATCAACAATCCAGGGGTTTTCTATTGACAGAAAGTGTCTTCTCAATACAGCGAGGGGGCCGAATGCCATCGAGACAATACAAGAATTTGGGGATTGTCTTTCCTGTTGGCTGAAGTACGCGGTGCTGTGGGTGGTTCACCTGGCTGTGTATGAACCTCAGTGGGGAGCGGAGGCACCGACCATTTCATCATTGCATAATCTTGGATACCGTCACTTCCTTTGTAGAGTTTCCTCTTGATTTTGGTTACTTTTGACGATATTCATTCAGTTTGTCATTTGGAAGATGAATTCATCCAAAGTACAAATGAAGTACATTGCAAATCGCAGTAGCGTACTTTCTTCTGTGGATCTGCAACTTCTGTTCCTCCGTTTTCAGCTATACAGGAATGTTGCACTATTGGAACAGGTCCAATTGCTCAGCAAATACTTGATTCCTTTATATTTTTAACTGCAAAATATAAAAACCAGTGGAAATAGAGAAGCCGATTATTCACAAATAAGATAAAAAGAATATATACACGTAATACATTATAATTTCTACAACATAAGTAAAACTAAATAGAATACTAAACTTAATGTTATAATAGCCATATTTAAAATACTAATAACTCATATTGCTCTTTAATCCATTAAAGATCTATCTATTAAATCCTTTAGGTTCGACGGATGTTCAAAAAGTTGACTTACCTTATCAATGTAGAGCAGGTCCACTCAGCTGATCCGGATTGTGTCGACAAATTTGACGAAAGTGACCCGTCGGTAGAATTGGGAGTTTGTAGATCCAGGAGGCGGAGGCGACGCTCTTGTGGTTGCTGCCAACACGCTTCTTTTAATAGCTGCACGGAAGTTATCATTCTTACACTTTGGGTTCCCTTGTCACCAAGTCAACGGTTAAAAAATAAAAAGCATGTTCTGTTTGATGCCTGAAATATGGTCTGTAGTTTAAAGAAGCTGGAGGGATTTTAACATTTTCTTTTACAATATATCAAATACATTGGAGCCATGAAGGCATTTAACAACCGGCTAAATGAGACTACTGAACTGCATTAGGAGAAAAACAGTCCTTCAGCTTAGTAGTAGCCCAATTCATTTAGTCTCATTAATCATGGGCTCGCTACAATATGTATCGATGTCCTGATGTTCCAAGCGGCATCTTATTGTGAGGAGGAATCTTGACTAGAGACGCCGGTGTGCTGCGTGGATGTGGTCTGTCCCTCAGAGAGGACACGCTGGTGCTCAACAGGTCTCATATAAATGACCCAGGTCACGAGTCAGAGGAGCTTCTGCCACTTAGTCATTCTGTTGGAAGTATTTCATTACTTTTAACGTAGAGCTGTTGTTGAGGAAACAAACGTTGATGCCTGGAAGTGGAGTCACAGGAACAGAACTGCTCCCATCGCAGTAGAAGGCTTGAGCTCGGACGAATTACTACTTTGTAAGTATTACATCGGAGTATTGTTGGCTTGAGGGTGGATACATTAGGTAACGTCAAAGAAACGGCGACACAATTCGCGGGTCATTGACTAGCAGCACATTTGTACCAATTGGAGGCATAACTTGGCGGAGTCACCGGACGACGCGCGCAGCTCAAGAGGACGCGACGCGGCGTCACGGATCCATCGGCCCGCGTGCCGCTGACGTTGCGGCCCCGTGGCGCGTTTAGCCCGGGGGGGGAGAGTTACGTACACTGAGGAAGCGCTCCGCCGGAGGCCTGCCGACGAGAAAATGTCTCTCCGGAGCGGAGGCCGAGAACGCCCCGCGAGGCGCCGGTGGCAGATGTCCCGGTGGAGGAACACCGCGGGGTCTGAAAGGAGGACAGTGGGGGGGTGGAGGTCCAAACGGCGGCGGTCCATGAATAGGTTTCGCGTGTCCTGGGCGGTACATATTCGAGTTGAACGGGACCTGCGATGCCCCTTATCGTAGACTGAACACGCGAACCTGGGCCCAGTCAAACGTGTTGTTATTATGCGGCTTAGTGTCCGACTCGACTGTTGCTACCGGAAGTATAACAGCGACGCAACGACCACTTCCGGGGCAGTGAGTTGCAACACTAAACTAGACCCTTTCTCAATATGCGTCATATCAAATACTACATTAATCACTAGTTTTCCTCCCTACCTCATTTCTGCCTTATTCTTACCTCATTTTTATTTCATGTACATTTATGTAAATATTGCATTTTTATTTTAAAATTGGTCGGCTTTCCGGAAAGGCAAGCACAAGGATTTCAATACACAGGGCGTGTGTAACTGACAATACAAATATTTGAATCTAATGATGTCACTTATCTAACTGTAGCATCATTGATCACTATCATAGATATTAAATGCTACATTAATCTAGGGACCAGATTAGCGTTTGTGAAAAAGAGGACACTTCGTCGCGGGGGGGGCGTGGCGGGGGGCGTGGCGGAGGGGTATTTTTAGTTCGTCCGTAAACTTACCTTTAGTTTCGGCATGGCTGCAGATGTCATGTGCTGTAAACAACGCCGCTAGTGGAGGCGGCAAAGTGCTCAGTGTTGCCAGATTGGATATGGTGAAGTATCGTACCAATGGTCGTATTTGGAGGATAATTATCGTGTATCTGGCAACATTGAGATCGGTCGACCAATGACTGTTCTCTCTACAGCAGCGATTCCCAAAGTGTGGGCCGACTGCAGGTGGGCCGTGAGAGGTCATTCACAATACAATACATGAATAAAAAGTTTTTATTTTTCAATTTTGAAAAGTTTGAAATTAATATAAAAATATGTATGATGCGGCACATTAGTTATGTGAAACATTAATTGATGAAGCACAAACAATTTAAACGAACAGATTGGTTAATCAGTTGATCCATACTGGTTGTACACGGCGCTCAAGGCGCTCTGCCAAACATGCCAATGCTCGTCTAACCTCCCTCGAGACGGACTTTCGCTGGCGGTGATTTGCGCTGATAGACTGCAGTATCTTATGCGCCTTATTGTGCGGAAAACACGGCACACGAGCTCCGGAGAAAAAGGTTTACAAAACATACATTGTCGGTTAATACATTTTTAATCGGTTAAATTCTTAAGGTCATTTAATCATCCCTAGTTTATGTTTTGATCAGAGTTGTGATTAAAGGTTTGGGTGGGCCGCAAAAGATTTTCAGATTTCAAAGTGGGCCGCGGCATTCTTGAGTTTGGGAACCGCTGATCTACAGTCAATTTGTGAAAGACCCAGAAAAACACAAATATCCGACGAAGCAAAATCCCGGACGTTTTTGGAATCCCCGCCGGACGCATTTTTTAGGTCTCAAAAAGAGGACATGTCCGGGGAAAAGAGGACGTCTGATCAGCCTAATTAATCACTAATGATGTCACCTATCTAACTGTAGCATCATTGATCACTATCATAGATATCAAATATTATATTAATCACTAATGATGTCCCTTATCTAACTGTAGCATCATTGATCACTATCATAAATATCAAATATTATATTAATCACTAATGATGTCCCTTATCTAACTGTAGCATCATTGATCACTGTATAATATATATTAAATATTATATTAATCACTAATGATGTCACTTATCTAACTGTAGCATCATTGATCACTATCATAAATATCAAATATTATATTAATCACTAATGATGTCACCTATCTAACTGTAGCATCATTGATCACTATCATAAATATCAAATATTATATTAATCACTAATGATGTCACCTATCTAACTGTAGCATCATTGATCACTATCATAAATATCAAATATTATATTAATCACTAATGATGTCCCTTATCTAACTGTAGCATCATTGATCACTGTATAATATATATTAAATATTATATTAATCACTAATGATGTCCCTTATCTAACTGTAGCATCATTGATCACTGTATAATATATATTAAATATTATATTAATCACTAATGATGTCACGTATCTAACTGTAGCATCATTGATCACTATCATAAATATCAAATATTATATTAATCACTAATGATGTCACCTATCTAACTGTAGCATCATTGATCACTATCATAAATATCAAATATTATATTAATCACTAATGATGTCACCCATCTAACTGTAGCATCATTGATCACTATCATAAATATCAAATATTATATTAATCACTAATGATGTCACCTATCTAACTGTAGCATCATTGATCACTATCATAAATATCAAATACTACATTAATCACTAATGATGTCACCTATCTAACTGTAGCATCATTGATCACTATCATAAATATCAAATACTACATTAATCACTAATGAAGTCACTTATCTAACTGTAGCATCATTGATCACTATCATAAATATCAAATATTATATTAATCACTAATGATGTCCCTTATCTAACTGTAGCATCATTGATCACTATCATAAATATCAAATATTATATTAATCACTAATGATGTCACCTATCTAACTGTAGCATCATTGATCACTATCATAAATATCAAATATTATATTAATCACTAATGATGTCACCTATCTAACTGTAGCATCATTGATCACTATCATAAATATCAAATATTATATTAATCACTAATGATGTCCCTTATCTAACTGTAGCATCATTGATCACTATCATAAATATCAAATATTATATTAATCACTAATGATGTCACCTATCTAACTGTAGCATCATTGATCACTATCATAAATATCAAATACTACATTAATCACTAATGAAGTCACTTATCTAACTGTAGCATCATTGATCACTATCATAAATATCAAATATTATATTAATCACTAATGATGTCACCTATCTAACTGTAGCATCATTGATCACTATCATAAATATCAAATATTATATTAATCACTAATGATGTCCCTTATCTAACTGTAGCATCATTGATCACTGTATAATATAT
Organism: Gasterosteus aculeatus; assembly: GCF_964276395.1. Lineage (NCBI taxonomy): Eukaryota > Metazoa > Chordata > Actinopteri > Perciformes > Gasterosteidae > Gasterosteus > Gasterosteus aculeatus. Next base: position 1,880,323 of record NC_135693.1, on the reverse strand, counting down.
ATTAATTATTATATTAATCACTAATGATTTCACTTATCTAACTGTAGCATCATTGATCACTATCATAAATATCAAATATTATATTAATCACTAATGATGTCCCTTATCTAACTGTAGCATCATTGATCACTGTATAATATATATTAATTATTATATTAATCACTAATGATTTCACTTATCTAACTGTAGCATCATTGATCACTGTATAATATATATTAAATATTATATTAATCACTAATGATGTCACCTATCTAACTGTAGCATCATTGATCACTATCATAGATTTCAAATACTATATTAATCACTAATGATGTCACCTATCTAACTGTAGCATCATTGATCACTATCATAGATTTCAAATACTATATTAATCACTAATGATGTCACCTATCTAACTGTAGCATCATTGATCACTATCATAGATTTCAAATACTATATTAATCACTAATGATGTCACTTATCTAACTCGCTTTACTTATTTTACGTGCCCATGCTTTCAATGGTTATCCCATTTCTAACGTCACATACAGTATTCCGGGCGGCACGGTGGCACTGTTGCCTCACAGCAAGAAGGTCCTGGGTTTGATTCCCAGTGGCCTTTCTGTGTGGAGTCTGCATGTTCTCCCCGTGTCTGCGTGGGTTCTCTCCGGGTTCTCCGGCTTCCTCCCACAGTCCAAAGACATGCTCTGGGGATCAGGTTAATTGGTGACTTTAAATTGCCCATAGTGGTGTGAATGTGAGTGTGAATGGTTGTATGTCTCCGTGTAGCCCTGCGATTGGCTGGCGACCAATCCAGGGTGTACCCTGTCTATCGCCCGAAGTTGGCTGGGATGGACTCCAGCCCCCCCGCGACCCTGTGTGCAGGATAAGCGGTTTGACGATGGATGGATGGATGGACAGCCTTATTCCAAAATGGATTAAATTCATTATTTTCCTCAACATTCTACACACAACCCATAATGACAAAGTAAAAACTGTTTTTTGCAAATCTGTTAAAAATAAAGAACGAAAACATAACATGTACATAAGTATTCACAGCCTTTGCTCAATACTTTGTTGAAGCACCTTTGGCAGCAATTACAGCCTCAAGTCTTCTTGGGTATGATTCCACAAGCGTGGCACACCTATTTCTGGGCAGTTCCTCCCATTCTTCTTTGCAGAACCTCTCAAGTTCCATCAGGTTGGATGGGGAGCGTCGGTGCGCAGCCATTTTCAGATCTCTCCAGAGATGTTCAATCGGGTTCAAGTCAGGGCTCTGGCTGGGCCACTCAATTCACAGAGTTGTCCCGAAGCCACTCCTTTGTTATCTTGGCTGTGTGCTTCGGGTCGTTGTCCTGTTGGAAGATGAACTGTCCCAGTCTAAGGTCCAGAGCGCTTTGGAGCACGTTTTCATCTAGGATGTCTCTTTACATTGCTGCATTCATCTTTCCCTCAATCGTGACTAGTCTCCCAGTCTCCCGCTGAAAAACATCCCCACAGCATGATGCTGCCACCACCATGCTTCACTGTAGGGATGGTATTGGCCAGGTGATGAGCAGTGCCTGGTTTCCTCCAGACATGACGATTGGCATTTAGGCCAAAGATCTCAATCTTTGTTTCATCAGACCAGAGAATTTTGTTTCTCATGGTCTGAGAGTCCTTCAGGCGGGCTGTCATGTGCTTTTTACTGAGTGGCTTCCGTCTGGCCACTCTACCAAACAGGCCTGATTTGTGGAGTGTTGCAGAGATGGTTGCCCTACTGGAAGGTTCTCCTCTCTTCATAGAACAACGCTGGAGCTCTGTCAAAGTGACCATCGGGTTCCTGGTCACCTCCCTGACTAAGGCCCTTCTCCCCCGATCGCTCAGTCTGGCTGGGCGGCCAACTCTAGGAAGAGTCTTGGTGGTTCCAAACTTCTTCCATTTCCGGATGATGGAGGCCACTGTGCTCATTGGGACTTTCAATGCTGCAGAAATCTTTCTGTACCCTTCGCCAGATCTGTGCCCTGATACAATTCTGTCTCTGAGGTCTACAGATAATTCTAATTGTGTGCAGGATGTTGAGGAAAATAATGAATTTAATCCATTTTGGAATGTGGAAAAAGTGAAGCGCTGTGAATACACTGTAGCAATGACTTGTGGGTTAAATACCTTGAGGGGGAACGGGTTCATAATGCAGCGTAACAAGTACTTTTATCTAAAATGTCAGTTTGAGATGCAGGGGAAAATTAGTTTAAATAATACCACCAACATACTTTATTATCATTATTATAATATTTTAAATATCCATGAACAACAATATTCATACATGCAAAAGCCCTCAAACTCAAAATTTCTGATTTTATTGCTCATTCACACACCCATGCAAACCTTCCAACATCCAGATTTGTACACAAATGAGCAGTAAAAGATGACATTTAAATAAGTAACAAAGGAGAATCCAGTAAAACCTACTCAAACAAAATTAATACTGGAAAGATGTTTTCAAGTAATTGTCTAATTCAATGAAATGATTAATGAGTTCAATAGTGCACTTCAGATGTCAGATGTACAGTCAGCTTTCCTGTCTTTCAAAAACATATCTAATATAAGGCTAATTAAGTGTCAAAAGGAGGTCAAAGCAGCAGAGTCCAACAGATGCGTAACCCTCTACGAAAGAACTGGAGACAGAAAAACGATGCACATCATTATGAAAAAACAAAGGACCACAATAAAACTGCCCTCTGTAGTAAAACAAGTCAAACCGCGTGTACTGTGTTTACAGTATCTGTGTGGATCCCCTACGTCCTCAAACAAGGCTCAACTTAACCATGCTGAACATTTTAAATCGGATTATAAGGCATTTCCAACGTGTTCACATATAATGTGTGGTCAATCTTTGAGTGGACTCTGCTGCGATGCCCCCCGCTGTGTCTTCAACTGGTGTAGTGTCTGCCTTGATTAAAGCCAGCTTGGTTGTATTGCTGCCCGCCATGTTGAAAGAACTGTTCAAACTGTCCGCCTTGGTTAAAATTCTGCCCCCCTCTGGCGCCCCACCCCCTGCCTCGGCCTCCTCTTCCCCTGCCGCCACGACTTCCTCGCCCGCCTCCTCTCTCCTGATGCCAGCCTCCATCTTGTTGCTGATTGTCATGGTAACCACCACCACCTCCACCTCCTCCTCCACCTCCTCCACCTCCTCCTCCATGGTAGCCAGGGTCCTGGAAGCCTCCTTGGCTGTTCCCTCCTCCTGCGTAGGCACCTCTCCCTCCTCCCCCTTGATGACTTCCAGCATCTTGATAGTGGTTGTAACTGCCTCTTCCTCCTCCAACACCGTCCCCCCAGCCTCCTTGCACTTTACCTCCTCTGCCTCCTCTACCTCCCCTGTCTACATGCCCCCCTCCTCCTCCGCCGCCGCCGCCGCCGCCTCGCTCATATCCTCCACGGCCACCTTGGGAGTAGTGATCATAGCCCCCCCTGCTGCCTCCATGCCCACTCCCACTATAGTGTCCCCCTTGGGGAGCATCCTGACGCTTCTGCCAGGAGGGCATCTCAGGGGGAGGAGGCTCGATCTCACAGGGTCGGCCTCCTCGATCCGGAACTCGGCCCATAAGAACCTGGAGAGAAAAACAAAACAAAACATTAAAACCGGTTGGTTCAAAGGCACCCGACTACCCACATGTGACCCACTTTGGCTCGTATGGGCTGAAGTTTGCACACTGAAAATGTATACAAATATGAAACATGAAGAGCAACACATCACATTTTGGCAAAACACCATACCACCGTGCTGCCTATCCAGAAGTAACAAAGAATCCGGCAATATTCACCAAAACAGCCATTACTCAAAAAACAATGTTCCTCAATGCATGAAAACATCAGGCATTGCGAGAGGAATCCTATGCTTACACCCACCGTTACCAATATGGACACATAATGCCAACCAAGCAGCTCAAGCATTGGTCAGAGTGACCTGCTAGCGCCAAAAGAGATCTTCCTCTATTCACATACTGCATGTCAGAATGGACCACCTTGGACCTTTTGAAGTAAAAAGGGGAAAGAATACGGTTGCTGAAGAATACAGTACAATGCTCTCAGGAGATGTCACAGCAGACAACGAAAATTAATAAATTAGACCCGATATTGGAACTAACTTTGTCAGTGCAAATAAAGAATAAAAAAAATTCTGGAGGAAAAAATCCAGGAATCACTCTTGCATAACGCAAGCAATACATGCTTTGCTTCTCTCCCATCAACTAACTTCTACAATTTTAAACCTTCTACCCGTCTCTTGGGCGACTGTGGCTGAGTGGGGAGCACGGGTGTCCTCCAACCTGAGGGTTGGCGGTTCGATCCCAGGCCTGTCTAACCCGCAGGTCCATGTGTCCTTGGGCAAGAACCAAAAGCCAACATTGCTCCTGCGACTACAGTGTGTGAATGTTAGCTACCGATGGGCAGGTGTGTATGAATGGGAGTCAATGTCATGTAGTGTAAATGTGCTATACAAGTACAGTCCATTTACCATTTGGATCAGATTCCAACTTGGCCGCTTAAGGAAGTTTTACTTTTAGTTAGCAGGTTGTTACTGGATATTAAAATCTTTGTTTGGACCCTGTTCCTTCCTCCGGCCACGGCCCTACAGCCATCACCATCATTATGAATATCCATCACTTTACCGTTACTGTTATCGTAAAAAGTAATAGTTTACTTTGCTTCTTTCCTGCGTCTTTGTGCTTTCCGTCCCCACAGGCGTCTATCCGACGGTGCGTCTATCTGATGGTGGTTTTCCCTGCAGTGGTCCTGCCCTACAGCTGGCTTACTACTCACAATTATTTGAATCATTTCTGTTGTATGAATTGATGTGTTGTACTTGTTCTTTTACGCGGTTCATTCTGTACGAATGACACCTGCAGTCCGTCCTCCTCTGACGTCCTCCCTGAGCTTTCTTTCTTTTTTTCACCCCATTGAAGGGTTCTCTTTTTTATTTCCTGTGCCGATGTGATGGTTTCGGGACAGAGGATGTCGCATGTCTACCGGCTGTAAAGCCGTCTGAGGAAATTCGCAATTTTGGACTGTAAAAAATTCATTGAGGATTTTTGGTGGAAAAAGTGAGTCAAGGAATTGGGGGTGGGAATCTCGCCGTTAAAAGACATAAGTTTAAATCTGCTATTTCTATTGAACATTATGAGTATTAACATTTTTATATTTCACACGAGGTATAATATAAACTGTAGTGTTGTTTTTATACCACATCCGTGCTGCAGACTGACCTCACTGTTTATTTCAAAACTTTAGCATACATTCAATAGACCGGTAAAAATGGTGACCTTTGACCCTGTGGTGAACCTACCTTATTAATGGCACAGGCAGTCTTCTCTCTCATCTTGCCACTGCTTGTGCGTAGAATATTTGAGAAGTCTTGTCGAGCGGCGAGAAGTTGTGCAGCAGATATCTTACTTTTGGTGTCCAGAGCGGAGCGCAGCGGCTGGTACACTTTGGCCAACTTTTCAGCATGCTTCTATAATAGAACATACAGAAGCAGCAACATTGCCAAAAGGGTTCACTCATTGCTCCGTATTGCATGAAATCAGGCCGACACAATGCAACAGCGGCAATTAGTTAATTCAATGATCAAACAAACCTTTTTAAGTTATTGGTTATTCATATTTAGCATTTCTGGCCTCACGTTTTTCGGGCTTTCCCGTTTCCTACATCATAGAATACTGTGACGCTTTAGATGTCACACTGCTATCTACGTGCTGTGTCGGTGGATTGATAAGACGTACCTTTGCTCGGTCAGACCAACCAAAGGACTGCACAGTCACATCGAGGCGTTTCAACAACATCTTTCTTCTCACTTCATACTCATTTACAAGAGCTTGGTTTATAGCTTCAATTTTTTCCTGGCATGAAAATGATAAACAAAAAACAAAGATTTGCTGTCATTTACTCGTGCGGTTTTACAGAGTTGCACTATATTCTTCCTGTATTTACCAAGTGCATAGGTCCAAGGGCCTTCTTCATCAAGGGGTCTCCTACGTGATGAGGCGGGACTTTACTCATGGCTTCTTTCAGCTAGAAACAAAATGGACAAGAGTACATGTGTGTATTACGTGGATGAACGGACCTTGGAAAAGGTGGATCAAAGTAGATCAAACAGCACATTCAATACATGAAACAAACCCATTTCGTTTCACAGCATCTGTGACCCACAGAAAAGTACATTTGGGAGGAACCCGTTGGCAATGTGTGGGATATTATTACATGTTGCTGCCTGAACTTTGTAACACAACTGAGCCTTTTCTTTTTACTTCGGGTGACTGGATCTGCCAAGCTTAGTGACCATAAACTGTGAAAAAGGAGGAACACGGAACAGCTCCTCCCCTCCACGTTAGCAGACGGGCCAAACCTCGAAGGCAGTTCAAACAAACACTCATTCAGGAGCAAAGGTCAGGCGGTGAAACAGTGGTCAACTTCTGTAATGTAGCTTCAAGTGGGTTCTGCTCTCACAAACTCACCTTCTTCTCAATGCCACTGAAGAACTGAAACATGGTGATGTTGGCTGGAGGCTTAGACATGCCCAGGGACATGCAGATCCCCTTCAGCTCCTGGAACATGGGGCTGCCTGCCTGCTGGGCTTTCTTCTCAGGCTTGGTAACCAGGATCATCCTCGACGCCTCCAGCTCCGACACCAGATAGGCTGAGATGGAAATGGGACTGGTTAAGTTCTATTCACAGAAGGTCAAATTTAAAATATGCTCAAGCAGTTGCCTACAAAACAAAAAAAATGTAATTACGAGTTGTTCCTTAAGGCATACACAAAGTCACTCTTTCAATCGGCCTAAAAGCTCTTCATAAATAGCCCGCTTTTCTTCAACGAGTAGAATTCCACACGTTGTGGCTGTAACAGCTCACAGCGCATGTGCACGTCCCTATACTTATTTTTCTCCCTACTTTCCAAGCATGGCGGATTTGCTTATGTTCACCCGTTTAGTCAAAATAGAACACAATGATCACTGCTGACCCTTGACCCCCGTCCCACCACCGGCCTGCCCGCATCGTTCGTGTGTTGCATCTTTCAGGAGCGTACAGTTCATCTCTGAGGACCTGGGTTTCAAACTTCCAAGTGACTTTAAAGTTTATGATTCGGGAACGGAACATGGCGCGGCGTAACCGAGTTAACCGACCGACTCTCCCACATGGCTGAAGCAATAAACCCAGAGGAGACAGGATTACACATAACGGGGTGACAGGAGGGTGCGGCCCAACACGTCGCGAGGGAGGAATCTGGTCTCCCATGAGGGTTTATGAATACGAACGCTGCGATCTTACTGAGGAGCAGCAGACAGTCGGTCCTATTCAGGAGCCTCTTGGTGACGTCTCCGCTGGTGAGGACAGAGTAAGGACAGGCGAGCTCTGACAGCAGGCCGCTCATCTCCAGCTGGAAGCCCTCTGCCTCGCTGGGACCTGGAGAGGACACACACACACACACACACACACACACACGCTGATCTGCTGTCCGGCGCGGTTAAAACGGCTCGGACGATGGCAATAGAGGGGGTCTCACAGTTGGTGGCGTGGACATTCTCCTCCAGCTTGCAGTAGAGGCGAAGCTCGGAGACGATCCAGGCACAAAGCTTGGTGAACTCGGGCGAGGCGGCTCCTCTGCTCACAGCGGGATCCAGAGCTCCTTCCTCCAACAGAGGGCCTTGGTACCTGCAGCAACACACACATCAGTGCAGCACGATCAGGCCACTGAGGAAGGCAGGTTCAAAGGCACGTAGGCACGAGACGAACCACGTCGACGCCGATTGACGCGCGCGCCCCCTAGCAGGGGAGAGGACCGTGTTGTCCTCCATTGAATCCGGACAGGAGCAGCTTCTGCTGACGCAGCTTCGTGCACTTGGCAGCCCGGAGTTGGGTCTATTAATACCGGGCGGTACGCAGCGATGTCCCCGGTTCACCGCACGTTCATCAGCATAAGGACCGTTAGCTGCTAAGCGACAGCGTGTTGACGTTAAACAGTCCTGTAGCGTTAGCGTGCTGGCTAAAATAAGACAGCAGGGAGGCTGCTCACCTCCTATATTATATTCATGCAGCGGAAGACGTATTTGATCACTTACCCTAAATCTTCAAGAGAGATGATGATGATGTCATTCTCCATCCCAATGATCTATAGTCGTGCTGTAAAATCAAGATAACGTCCAATGAAATCGAGTTGTCACATCAGCCAGCTCAGCTGATACACGTTTAACTTGTTCTGCTTCCTCGTCGGGTTCCTCAGCGGGGCGCGAACAGCTGCGCGGCGCTGCAGCGCCCCCACAGGACCCGCGGCGCACAGCGCCCCCACAGGATCCCCCACAGGATCCCCCACAGGACCCGCGGCGCACAGCGCCCCCAGAGCGCAGAACACGTGTATGTGAACAATGATTAACCTTTGACATAGATTTGGCTCCATGTTAACCGGGACATATACTGTGCAATCTATTGGCTCCACTATCCTATCGGGGGTGAACGGGCCAACTCACCTTCTAGGATGACGCAACAGGGTGGAATGTATTTTCCTGTCTGGGCTCAGTGCCATTATTGAACAACATACAATAAAAGAGGCTGAAGTCAGGAATGGAGAAGAGTATCTCGGTCTGCATGGCCTCGGCCTCTGGAGCTACAAGCCAAAATGATTCTGAACCGCCCTGGACCTTTCAGACCCCTCAGGTCCACGTGAAGGAAAAAGGAATTTCTCAAAAGAAATAGAAGGATTAGCGGATTAGCTGACAGGTTTCAGGTAAACAATTGAACTGAAACGTTAGGGTGCGATTGTGAACACCACTTACTGTTTTTGCAAAGTACACTTACACGGTATTAGTGTACCTTCAATTCTAACTCTGCTATAGTATTACTACCATAACTCAGTTATTTTTTTTCGAGCGGTATTTGATAGAAAAATATCATCAACAGATGCACTTCAACTTCAACGTTCCTTAAAGAAAATAGAATGAAGTGGTTTTAACTGAAATGTCTAAATGAAGTCTTAAGTTCGTTTAGGAATTTCAAGTTGGTTGTCAAAGTGTCTATCAAAGGCTTTCATCGCAAAAAGTGCCTGTTGAAGTTGATTTCCAGTGCTCTGGGTTGCTGAGAACATCTAAAGATCAGTTATTAGAGTCAAATGTACTAGCTAGTAGTAAAAAGCTAATTACTTGTTATGGGTGTTGAAACCTCATGGGACAGTAGGCAGGTGCAAATAGCTGCATTCACTATTAAAGTGTTTGGTTTGGTCTCTTACACCTTTGTCAGTGGCTCTAAGCATCACACCATGACACTCCGCCCTCTGGTAGGTTTCCTCGAAATCCCAAACTTTCAAAAAGTAACTTTCATTTGCAGAGGAAGTCCCCGACATTCCCCATGAAAGATGCATATTTCATCTTGTGAAATACGAGATGTAAAAGAGTCTTGATATTTTTACTAGTTCAAACAGAATCATTCCGTCGCCGAAATAAACGTTACAACATTCTTTGCATCTATGACGGGACTCAGCTTTTGACATCCTGTGACCAACATGCGAACCAAGCGAAGTGGTTGAACCAGCTGTGATACACAAACAATGGAATCAAAGCTACACAGAAGAATCACAGTGAGCAATTATTATTAATATCAAAACGTTTGTTTTAAGGCTTTAAACAATGTAGGTGTCTCCCAACAAAAGAACGATGGAAAACGACTGTGCCACATGCATGTAGAAGGTTGGGACCATCAGAAGAACGTCCTCTGACCAACTCCAGTGATCCACAAGCAGGCATGCTGCTACTCCTCCAGTAAGGGTGGGGGGGACAGTTTGAGTGTGAAATGATCCGGTCCGGTTTGGGCTGCCGTCAGAAGCCCCGTCTTGTCACTGCTGTGGCAGTGGGAGAGTTCTGTGAGGATGGACAACTGGTGGAGCAGAGAGGAAAAAACGTCAGTCATACAATGTCTCTATTTGCCTCCCACAGAAGCAAAAACACGCACACACGTAATCACTTTAGAAAGTGTGTATTTTAGACACTCCACACATTTGAACGTGTTGAACAAGCGACTCTTTGCTCTCAGCTCTCCATCATATGACGGCTGTGTCTGAAGTGCCAACGATCTCCCCACATTCAGCCAGGACGTTTTCCAGCCCCCTGTCTCTCAGGGGCACAGTGGTGGTCCTCTGCAGGGTAGATGTGGAGATGGAAGTAGCCTAGCAGCTAGCAACATGCTCCATGGTCTGAAGTGGTCTGTTTGCACTCGTCCCCCTTCTGTTTGACACCTGGAGGGATTCCTCTGCACAGTTCTACTCTTTGTTTTACTTCCAATGCAAAACGATCTCTCCATCTTCAACCACCGTCTCCGTCTCTCCCATCTAACTGAAAAATACTGTATTGCATTCATCTCGACCACAATAATCTCATAGATCAACGCGTTAACTTTGACAGCCTTTATCCTGCAGGCCACAAGATAATTCCACCACGTATTAGGCTTGCGGGCCTTGAGTTTGACATATGTGCTCTAATTGACTGAGTTGGCATAATGCTATCAGCATGCAGAATACTGCTTCCCATGTGTATCACATCTGCATGTAATGCTGCTCCAGGTGTTCATATCATCGGTCATTCATTTCGCCCACATCTTAGATTCTAATTAGGTCTGGTCTGTCATTATGAAAGAAAACACATGCACACAAGGCCAGTGGGAAAGGTACTGAACTGAATTGCATTGAACCCACACTGATGACACACAGAGACACCTGCCAGCACAACTATTGAATCATTCGCACAACATTCACACACAACTACCGGCGCTACTTTGGGTCCCGCTGAGTGGGGGATCAAACCGCCGATCCTCTACCGCCGAGCTACTGTCCCCCATGCACATGTCAATCATCAGTCTGGCACACTGTCACGGGGCTGTCATTTCCTAGGGTGCCCATATGACTGGATACCAACAACATTTCCCAGACTTCAACACTGTTTACTGACCCGGAGAACCGAGTGACGGTTTGAAAGGATTATGCACCTTGAAGGGATGATTTAAATACACGAGGGTCAGCAGGACCTTGTAGCAGTATCCTGCGCTAGAAAATGCTAAAAGACTTTATTACAAAGGGTAAAGGCGACATAATGTTAGTGCATCCTTGTGCAGATCGGGCCGATGTTAATGAAGCTTAAAGCATGAACTTGAAGACATTATCGCGACTGGAGAAACACACAGTAACTTTATCCTTGTTTCCATGTTTATCTGCAAGATTAGAAATATCTTTGGATAATATATTTATTAATTACATTTCATATACATGATATTCATCCCCTCTTTGTGTTTCCTGCGTATGGATACAAACTTTTAAGGTGATTCCGAATATTAAATGCAAGATAACCTTCAGACCACAGAGGAGCCTTTTTGTGAGTCCTGAGTCACGATGTGGCATAAATCAGCTCGGGTCCAGGTCAGGGTTTAAACCACTACGGCCACGTGTATTATTGCCATGTTTTGAGCTGTCTGCAACAACAAACAGTTGGTGACGTCCGTAATGCGGCTAATCGGCTATTCATGCATCAAGTTCTGAGCCCTTACCCTGGATGGTCCTCGGTATAAACACCGCAGCTGATCCCAGGACTGTTGCTGCTGAAGGTCCAACGTTGTATTAACAAACACCTGGGCGACAACACAAAACCAGCATGATGTCGTCTCAGCGTAAATGGGAAGACCAAACACAATGCATGCTCGCTCATTTCCACACAGTCGTCATTGCTTTGTCCCTTTGCTGTCCAGTCTTCTGAGCCCTGCAGGCTGGAGTCTGCTCTCAGATGCTCTCAGCCGCTCTCAGCCGCTCTCAGCTGATCTCAGCTGCTCTCAGATGCTCTCAGCTGCTCTCAGCCGCTCTCAGCTGATCTCAGCTGCTCTCAGCTGATCTCAGCTAATCTCAGCTGCTCTCAGCTGCTCTGTTGCTGTTCACCAGCAACGGGAATTCTCAGTTACCTTTATTTACTCTAGCTATCCATGCCACGAAGCTTGGACTGTTTGCATTTGGATTCTTTCCCTCGCCATGTTATTGTCAGTCACCCGCCTGACAATAACCAGGATGTTGCTATCACACTTTATGTACTCCGGCTCGCCCCGTTTCAAATGAAACTCCACTTCATTATCAGTTGGATCCTAGTTTCAGAAGACTTTTTATGTCATCGGAATAAATGTTGGTATTTTCCCTTATTTCAACTTTCTGAATGTAAATGACCTTTTCAAGTTAAGACAGAATGCCAACGAGAAGAAAACATAACAATCTAATAATAGTAATCAGGTTACTGCAGATAAACATACATTTGGAAGCTGGCGAGCGGAACAAAGGCTTACCTTCCTCCTGCGAGCCTCTGCTCCTGCGTCATGGTGCAGTGATGTCACGCGGGTCTGAGGCAGAGAGGACAGTGAACGCCACTGAACGCTTAGATTACAAGCAGCACTGGAGCAACAAACACCCGCCGCTGTATCACGAGAGGACTTTATGGAGTTTCATCCCAAGCCACCTCATAGGCAGCCCTTCAAACTGGTTTGAAGACCTTTCTTCAACGGCACAATGACCCCACAACACGCAGCAGAACTAGGAGGAGCGGATCGGGATCAGAGGGGGGCTTGTTTGATGAAATTGCACTTTGTTGTTTCTTGTTCGTCTGGGTTTGTATCCTTATGGTTGAAATGCACTTATTGTGAGTCGCTTTGGATAAAAGCGTCAGCTAAATGACACGTGAAGCCTTGTTCTCTTATTCTGATTCCTCCCTAATTGCGAGGCGTATGGGCGCGATAAGCAGCCCGTAATGACGGCTGTTCTGGTGCTGTGGGATTGAACACCATGTGTGACGGACAGTAGTTGAAACAACAACCTGAGAGAGATGGGATTTGGAGATTCCCAATATCAAAATTCATGGCCCCAAATATACGATCGATGGGCAGCTGATATTCCATCTGTAGTACTGTGGTACCACTACTGGACTACGAGTTAGAGTTGTCCAATTAATAAATGAATAGATTTCAACTCTGTGGTCTTCTCCTCTGAAAACACTCATTTACGTCTCTCTGTCCATATTTCTAAATACATTATAATTAAATAGCCCTAATATTTCAAAAAGCAGATGTTTGGAGATTAGCTTGTTAGGCACGGGGTCAGTTCCCTTTAAATCCAGTGTCTTAAGACCTGAATGATGAATTCATGAGTATCAAAGCTGGGAGCAGACTCTGCAAAGGGCATCTTCACCACAACACATTGAATGTGAAATATATCCTTTCATCTAATATGTAGTCCCTCATGTCCATCCACACACACACACACACACACACACACACACACACCTGTGCCAGGGACGTGCTGCGGCCTCTCTGCGGCTCGCTGGAAGGCCCGCCCCTCCCCCCTTGGCTGGAGGAGCATTTGTAGCAGCTCCAGCGCTGTGGCAGCTCTGCAGTCGGACCCCAGGCGGAGTCCTTCTGCTGCAGGCACTGGTAGTGGTACAGGTGGCCACAGCTGAAGAGACAAACACACACGATATCGGTTCCTCATGTGATGTGACATATTTGGTAGAACCCCCCCCCCCTTTCACTGCAACTGTTTGTAAAAAGTAAAAATATTGTAGGGAAGTTACACGTTACTACGTGTGACATCCATCGCGCTGATGGAGCGATCCTTCGCTCTCTCTCGAAGGTTTCTCCCTTTTATATCTCATGAAGTGAAAAAGCAGACAGACAGAAGCCAGACGCGTCGAACACCTCTGCTGTGGTACCTGAACACAATGATCTCCTCAGCAGAGTCCAGCCTCCTCTTGTACTGCTGGAGGCAGATGTTACAGAAGTCTTGTCGTGGGTGAAGTCCCCTTGTGACGGCAGCGCGCAGGTGAGCGAGGGACCAATGGAGGTCATGATTCAGAAGACTAGTGGTTGTTTCAAGTAAAGTCTAAAACAGAAAACACAGCATTACTTCCCCTGTCAACCACAAAGATTGTACATTTAGTGTATTATTTAAACAGCACTTGACCTGTTCATAGTTAAACGTGTCCAGCATGCCCAGGATGAGGCCTTGGATCTCTGCCAGCTTCCCTTTCCCATAGACGGGGTCCTGACAGGCGTCAAACAGCGTTATACACAGCAGAAAGGTTCCCCTTAAGTAACACACACCAACACATCAGGATACAGTTAGTGGAATTAGCCATTCCTCAGGGAACCCGTCTGTCTGCAGTCGCCCGTCTGTGTGCAGTCGCCTGCCCGTCTGCAGTCGCCCGCCCGTCTGCAGTCGCCCGCCCGTCTGCAGTCGCCCGCCCGTCTGCAGTCGCCCGCCTGTCTGCAGTCGCCCGTCTGTCTGCAGTCACCCGTCTGTCTGCAGTCGCCCGTCTGTCTGCAGTCGCCCGTCTGTCTGCAGTCGCCCGTCTGCCTGCAGTCGCAGTCTGCGTGCAGTCGCCCGTCTGCGTGCAGTAGCCCGCCTGTCTGCAGACACCAGTCTGTCTGCAGTCACCCGTCTGTCTGCAGTCACCCGTCTGTCTGCAGTCACTCGTCTGTCTGCAGTCACCTGTTTGTCTGCAGTGTTTTATTGTTGTTTAGCTGCGTCAGACTGGCTTGTATATTTTACACACGACTTTAACTTGTTGTGCTTTTGACATCGTCATTAGTCTGTGTTTATAATGCACATAGCTATCCCTAATTGGTTTGCTTGGTATGTGTGGTTTCATGATTCTGCTTATATTCATTTTATCTCCTTTTATTCTATTCTATCGCCTACTTTGTAAAGGGTAACGATGCATAACTTGCGTGACTTTGTAACAACAACCCAGAGACTACAGATGAAAAATAACCATGGCTAATAACAGGAATGTTTTATTAATGTACACTGCCAAAGAAACAAGAAACTTGTTTGCTCCCTTTTAAGTGGCAGTATAAAGAAAAGCCGCTGACACACCCTCAGTATCCGTTGGATGATGGCAGGCAGGGAGATAAAGCTGCTCATACAGTTGAGCACCTTCATTGTGAGCTCCTTCAGCACTGAGACACACACACACACACACACCTCATTAACAGCATGGTCAGCATCAATGAACATACTACTTAGGTGGTATCATACATGATACAAGGACCTCATCCATTTCTGTTAAACAATGACATTGTTATACGTTTACTCTTTGTCTATACATTTATACTAGTCAGAGTAGAATATGTGAAATACGTAGCTTTCTTTAATTAAAAATGAATTGATTTCTCACGCTACAGTAAAATAGTGAGGTGGCTTCAGTGAAGGAAAAGTGTGCGTGTTTACCCTCAAACGTGTGATCGTCATTGAGCCCCTTCACTCGCTTTTGAGACGCCATCATGGTCTCCAGAAGTGGAAACCACAAAACCTGGAAGAAAAAGTAATGAATGAGGAGGCGTGTCAACATCACCCCTAGCCCCCCCCCAACCCCCCCCACACACACACACACACACACACACACACACCTCTCTCTGCTGCTGGTAGAAGCTGTCAGAGTTCCGATGACATAAGACAATGATGTCATTCAGCGAGTCCTTTACTCGCGTCAGTGAGGATGCACCGTCTCCCTCCTCTTCATCCCACCTTCCTTCTCCTCCATCAGCTTTCCTCTCACTCTCAGCCGTGAGGCGACTTAGTGTTTCCTTCAGTCTCTGTCAATGATGGTGAAATGTGCATACAATCGGTAAAGTAAGAATGATTCGGTCATTAAGTAATCCAGTGAATGATGACCGCTACCTCTAACAAGACAGCAAACGCTCCATGAACGTCTCCCTTCTTCTCCAGCAGATATGCGGTAGCCTCGTTGAGGTGGTACTTCTGCGTAATCTAGAGAGAAGCACATGCGCTCACAAAAGCTGGTAGCTCCACGACCACAGTTCGGTGCACTCCTCCTACACCTCCCGCAACTCCTGTACAAAAACACGTGGAATATCCTACCTGCGTGGCCTCCTCCAGCCTGTAGTGCTGGGAGGTGTGGAGGAAGCGCAGGAGCTGCTCGGGGCCAAAGCGGCACGTTAAGTCCAGCAGAAGCTCATGGAGGTCCTGTTCCAGAGCCAGGGTGGTCCCCAAGTGAGGGCCTTGCCTGTATGACGGAGCAGACGAGAAGTGAGAAGGAACATGAGGGAGAAAGAGCGGCAGAATTGGGGAGGAGTGAGGCAGCAGACCGTGTTTCCAGGAGGCATCTGAGGAACTGGAAGAGCAGTTGGTCATCCTAGAGAGAGAGAGAGAGATTTACTTATGTGTGTATATATCATACGCGTTAAAGCCCTTTGAATGGAAATGAATTTAACTGATTTGAGAGAGAGAGGATGAATCCAAACATAAACCCATCTGAACACGCTGTAGCTTGGAAGCACAGATTTGTTTTATTGTTTTTACACTTCAGTTAGTACATCTGTGCTAGCTTGTAGCATAAGCATGTAGCCAGACTGTCAGTACCAATATTACCAGACAAAATAGATCTATAATAACCTTACCTGAAGCTTGCTGATGATTTGTTGCACCTCGTTGGCAAAGTGAAAAACCACCAGGTCAGCAGACTTGCTGGGGTCAAGGGTCACCAGCTCCTGTTAGCACATTTTGAGGGGTTTGTATGGTAGAGTTAGGGGTTCGGGTTGGATGCCGGATCATGTCCTACTTTATCCACACCTTGTGTTTCTAAATGGTCTCGATTCAAAAAATAGGTACTCAAAATATATATATAATTACCTTGTGGGAGGATCACTCCCTTCACACTCACATGCACTTTCTGTTCTGCTGGACTGTATTCACTTATTTCTAAACTAACACATAGCCTTATATGCTAACCCATAGCATTATATTGTATTTTATTCCTCTTGCACTATGTCGTCTTATCCGTCTTGTCGTCCATTGTCTTGTCTGATGTCACGCGCCAACAGCAAAGTCAAATTCCTTGAATGTCTGACATATTTTGGTAATACATGTTTTGTGACTCCTGATTGTAAATCCATTGACTAAATGATGTTAAAGAGGTCAGGATAACTCCTGGAACATGATTGACAACACGCGCCATGTATTCTGGGGCCATGTATTCTGGGGGTGCCTTGAGACACCGTCCGGTGTGGAGAAGAACCGTCTTCCTCCCACAGTGAGCAGAAATAAAGACGTCTGCTTTGGAATCGTCTGACGTTTGCTCTGACCTGTATGTGCTGAAGCGCTTTGTCCCGGACCGTCTGCTTCTCCTCGGGGCCGTAGCCGGGCATCGACAGCAAGTTGTGGATGTAGCTGAAGATCTCCTCCTGACACACACACACACACGAACACACACACACGAACACACACACACACACACACACACACACACACACACACACACACACACTTGTAATGCTTTATTTGATTCTGCAGAGTACATAACAATAGCCAACAGGACTGAAATAAAGCGCTCGCCCCACACAGCCAGGCTACCTGCTACAGAGACAACTTTCATTTGTCATCATAACTGACACACCCAAGAACCCAAGATTCAAATTGAACAAATATCATCCAAATACACGTATGGTCTACTGGATGTGAACTGTAGTCCTACAGTACCTTTCTGAGGGGGTCTCTCAGGTAGCAGTCAATGATCTTGTCATATGAATGTTTCTTTTCATAAAGAAGTTCACAGATTTGGTAGCTGCAGGGAAAACAAGGATGACCAAATGTAATAAGAATAATGCTCGTGACGTATAATCTACACGTTTTATATATATTAATATGTATATACTGTGTACTAATCATCAATAAATTATATACGTATTCATCACATAACTGTGTGTAAAAGATGTCTCTCATAGGGATAAACAGACAACATTACGTCAAACAATTGTCACTTCCATTCTTCTCCATGGAGCATTTCAGCCACTTTCAGAATTGTTTTTGTTATATGGAAAAACACGTCCAAAGTACTGCTTGGTTTGAGAAAGCTGACAGCATCAAACAGCAGGCAGACAGTTTGAGGCTCGCTGGGGACGAGAGTGAAATGTGGGACTGGGAATATGGGAACTACGGTTGGACCAATAATGTCACATCACAACCCTTAAAAAGTTGTGCATTTGAAACAATGTTACTCTTAACACTCACACTTCAGAGAGAAAAGCATGCAAAGGTAGCAGAGGGTCAGTACTCACAACTTGGCCTTCTCTGCCAGAGTCAACAGCCGGCCCTCATTGAACTGGACCACCCCCCCCACCTGCAGCAGCTCCAGCAAGACCTGCAGACGGGCCAGAAAGAAGCCAGGGACGTGAGGACATCGTCTGAAACCAAAAGGACGACAGTCGGAGAGGTGTGTTGGGGGGGGGGGGGGTCTAACCTGCTGCCGCTCAGTGTGTCTACAGTCATCGTCTGGACCACACAGGAACTCCAGAACCTGGGACGACAGGAAGAGCAAAGATGGGAATGGAACCACAGTTGAGGTGCAATAAGCATAAAGGTTTCTTCTCAAGATCTGAGTTATATTATTTACCAAAATGTAAAAAATACCCGTTTGAACATGGAAAACTACCCTCCAAAGGACATACACCACTTTGAAGAATTGTTATTCATGTGCGACACGTTGTGGTAAATGTGACACTATTTGTAAGATGAATGAACGATGAATGAATCAGTCGGTGGGAGAAGCAGGCGTGACCCTGCTACCAGAAAGGAAAGGGTCAAACAGTGAGGGGACCCTGTGCTTGCTGCATGCTTCACTGCGTTGCTTTATAAATGAACGCCATATGTTGAGTTTCCCGTTGCTTGTGCACCCATCGGGGTTCACACACGTTTTGACCAATGGACCAGTGGACCGTACGAACCCGGACCCCTGCAGTAGCTTTGCCTGCACTTTATCCTGCGCGTACGAGACGCCAGATCTCAGCGAAATGATCCCGGTCACATAATCTAGAACGAAACCCTGGTGTCCGGGGGATCGGATCGGTTACCTGATCAAAGAGCTTCCTGTTCACAAAAAGCGTGTTGTCTGGCTTGGCCAACTGGCGAGCCAGAAACGTGAAGAGCCCGCCCACCTGGGATGGAGTAAAGTCTGGGTTGTCCACCATCACCTAGGTAACCAGAAGGACACATCTTTTATATAAATAGCAGTGATTTTTGTCTCCAATAACAGGGACGAGATCAGAGACTGTGTTGACATGAAGCCCCTCAGCCAACCAAGCCGTCAATGTCCAGAGTACTGAGCTTCTCTCTGTGATCCGTGATGTCTTCACCTCCAACAGAACATTGAATTGTTTCTGTGATTTTACCTGAAGTAAGATGTCCACTATCCTCTGCTGGTACTCCAAGGCCTGTTTGTCATTCTTAAAGTCTTCAAATGTCTGAAAGGAGACAACAAACGCACCTTTCAAACTGACCGAAGCTAACGTCACCTTTCACGTCGTAGGCTCAAGATATGTAAAATGAATGAGTCATACAAGACCAGTGCGGCGGCTGAAACAATGTGAAGGCGTCTCACCATGGCGAGGACATTGAGGAACTCGCGAGAATCAAAGTGGAGGAGTGTGCGAATAAACGGGAAAACCTCCTCCTCCTCCAGCGAGTCGGCCGAATGGAGACGGATGAGGAACTCAAACACCTGAAGCGCAGAAACACACTCGCAGCATCAGCGCAGTGGTAGTGTGATGGCTGGTGACCACAAACACAGCCCCCCCCCCAGCATCGGCCCCAACACACATGTGGATAAATGAAAAGAGCGTCAAGAACAGCGAAGCTGTCTCAAGGAACCGGACGCACCAAATCCGCCAGGAGCACAACAACAACAACAACAACAAAGATCATCTGTTACACAAGCGCTGGTTATGATAAGTCAATGTCAGTGTGAAAATTCAAGTAAGATGGTTCTTCTGTGTTCACACGCTGGTCAGATTGTGCCGTTGTGACTTCAGATACCTGGTTCTTGACTTGAACCACGAGATCTTCAGGGATGTCTCCCAGTGGATACGCCCTTCCTGCCAGACAGCAGCTACACACACACACACACACACACACACACAAAATCACTTTTAACACAGGTGCACTTGAGTTAGTTTTTATGGAGTTTATATATTACAATGCGTTCCATTTTTTATTTTGGTGGGGGTACTTTGTCCCTGTGTTCTCAAAGGGAGCCCTGCTCTAATGTATTACATGTCATTTATGTGTATGTATGCCACAGGTATCAATCCATCGAGGGGTCGACTGTGTGATAATGTACCTTATGTACACCAGAATTTTGTTTCCCATCACCACTTCCTCGTCTGTGCCAGAAGAAAATGAGCAGAGTGAAGGATTTAGTGTACTTTTTAAAACTTCAAATGCTAAAAGAGTTGCTTAAGAATGTTTGGTGCTATGAACTGTGGGCTGTGTGGCGTGACCTTTTAGGCTCCTCCCCGCTCTAAGTTGTGGGCCAATCACTGCAAAGAGTTTCTGAAATAAAAACATGGAGTAACAATTATTATAGATATTGTTTCGGACCTGTTGTGGAGTTCCTGTTAAATTATATTACATGATATTTAATATGAGCAATAAAAGAAGCAGACGGGGACCTGCTGATTGTATGACATCACTGTGTTTCTTTGCTGAATTGAAGTATGACGTATCAGCACCATTTAAAGCTCATTTTAAATCCATACAAGAATTGCTTTAGAAGTGAAGAAACCCGAGCGAAGCACCGTAAAGTCTCAGATGATGACACGACCATCCGGTGGAGCGCTCACCTCCATCGGTGTAATGTAGTCATTCATGCCGCTGTTGAAGACGTAGATCATTGCATCGTAGAGCTGGTTCTCCCAACACACTTGAACCACCTTCAAACGGTAAGAAGACGTTTACTGGAAACGATACCAGTGGAAATAAGGAGAGGGATTCGTCCTGGCTGCTGGTCGCCATTCTTTACACTCCTTACAGTCTACAAACACACCTGCTGAATGTCCAGACTGGTCACATCCAGATGGACTATGCATCTCTCCAGGCTGTCCATCATTCCGTTGCTATGGTAATGGGCCAGGAGGTCCCTCATGATGGGCGTGGTGAGGTGACCAAGACGGTCCGCAACAATGTACGACTCCATTGACTCCAGAAAGACGCCCTTAGCAACCGTGTTCTCCCCCAGCTGAGCATACAGCTGGTTGAACATCAGGTCGCTGCACGCACGCACGCACGCACACACGCACACACACACACACACACACACACGCACACGCACACGCACACACACACACACACACACACACCATGATGAAAACAAATAGAGCTCCAATCAGCATTCTTCCTGCCGTCCATGACGCCTTATGGTGCGTCCTCTTTACGTCTCGATGAAAGCATGCAGACTTACGCCCTCTTCAGCAGCAGGCAGTAATCCACCAGGACGGGAACCACCTCCTGAACACACACAGAAACCTGAATCAACACGCTACTGCTGACCAGTAAGCATCAACAGGCCTCGACCTGAGAGGCAACAAAGTCAGTGCTGCCAGATTCTTTCATCGCCGAGCTCCGTTTTCTAGTTTAATGACTTTAAAAACAGCCGAATATTTAAATAGTTTCAATTGCAAATTGAGTTGCCACCAAACTCTAGCAAGCTGCATTAAAGGGGTCGTTGTGGCGCAGGGGTAGAGGGAGCGCTGGCAACCACAAGGTTGGTGGTTCGAGTCCCGGTTCGAGTCATGTCGAAGTGTCCCTGAGCAAGACACCTGACCCCTAATAGCTCCGCGGGCAAAATGTAAAAAGCCACGGGTTAAAAATGTAAGTCGCTTTGGATAAAAGCGTCAGCTAAATGACCTGTGATGTTATAATTAAAAGTAATAAAGAAAGATGTATATGTATTGAAAGGCTATTAAATTATCTGCCGTTATTACCTAATGGAATGTGAAAAAAACTAATTCAGCCACTGATTGCTACAAAAATATACGCCCCACATAATTTCAGTCTGAAAAAAAACGAGATAAAATGTTAATTAGGGAAATAAATAAACATGATATTTTCAATGGCAAAGCTGTATTCTTTAAATTCACCCACAGTGTTTAGATGTAATCACATCTATAGGCCGACAAGGCTTACATGGAAGTGCTGCTCCATCACTTGGATCTTGCCTTGTTCTGGACACTTCTTCAAAGCGTGGTCTGCAAACTGGAAAAGGATCTCTACCATCTGCACACACAGGAAGTGGTTCATGTTGGAGCTCAATGCTCCCCGCAGGCGCAACACAGAAGACCGGGTTCCCGTTCTCACCTTGTCACCTACGACTCCCTTCTTTTTCATTTGATCGCCCAACAGGCCTAAACAAACATGTCACGCGTTACTTTCATCATGCAACAATCACATATTATCATATATTTTGCGTGCTGCATGAACATGAATGAAAACATGACTGAATATTACCGTTGTCATAAAGCATCACATTAACTAAAACGACCAAAAGCTTTATTCTGCACCAGGTTCTTAACTTGTTCATGTATAGATTGTCTCTATACTTTTTAATGCAGCCTTTTACAGACGCTCTTACTTAGTTATGTGTTCTAATGAAGGTACATAGTGTATTTTTGTGTTGTTTGTGAGCAACTAACCCTAACACAATTTTCTAGTATTGTGTTTGAATTTAAATCATGATAATGAAGCTAACTCTTAGTGAAGACAGTTGACCTTCATGAATACAGTAGTTGAACTACTACTAAACGTGGAATCTATCACATCCTCATGGAGGGATCCGCCGTCTAAACAGGTTTTTTAGTGCGAGGGGGGTGTTGACCCCCTGATGAAGAGGGATATAGACGAGGACCCGGGCCACACGGAGGCTGCTGGATGTCTGACATGCGTTCCACCCACCGACCACAGCTTTGGCCGCTCCCTCGTGGAAGGACCAGGCCAGAGAGAGAGCCTCCACGAAATGCTCCTGCTTCAGCAGGCAGTCGATGCGCTGGACGCACGGAGACACGGAGACACAGAGACACGTCTTTCAATCACAGGCTCTGCGGCTTCATCCCCGGCGCCCATGTCCACGCGTCCTTGGGAAGGGACACTTAACCCGAATAGCCCCGCTGGCTGTGACTACGCTGCGTGAATGTTAGCTACTGATTGACAGGTGTCAGATCAGAGTGTGAATGATGACATGTAGCGTTAAAGACCGGTAAGTGGTGCAATTGAAGGTAAAGTTGTGTTTCTCTGTTCCGTGTTAAGCTCAGTGGACGCGAGACACTCATTAATGTTTGTGTAAACGTCAACGAGGTGGTTGTGTGTCTGTATCCTCCGTGTGATGCGCCACACATTCTGTCGTGTGCAAATGAATCACTGTTGGCAGAGCTGGTTTCAACACCAATTCCCATTTAAGAGACAAAGTGGCCTCGCTGTCCTTGGCAGACGGTTTCCAAGGTAACTATCTGGAGGATGTGATGAACTCAACCTTTTGCCATCAACCAAACAAGTGTTCAAATCGCACACAAGCAACTATGAAACTGGTTGGACAAATACTTGTGATTGTTTAAATGACATCAGCATTTGGTAGCAATAAAACGTGAAAGAAAATGACGTTTAAATACGTAGATGTGCGACGTTACAGCCACAGGCTCAAACGTACCTCTCTCCAATTCCTCAGGGTCATAATGTGAGCCGACTGCAAGACAAGAGAAGATCGCGTATGAACGCCGCTGAATTCCATTCACGCCACACTCACTCACACATACTCACCCCCCCGTTTCATTCTGCCACGAGGCTCTCAAAGTAAAAGCACCATCTAACTCGTGTCCCTACTGGAGGGATGATCGGTCTGTCACTGGTGGTATTGTTCGGAATTACTTTTATTTTAATGACTTCTTTAGCAGCCTTGTTATTGGGAGGGGGGGGGGGGGGGGGGGGTTGTGTCTGGTGCATGTTTTGTTGATAATATGCCGGGAATAATAAAAATAGCATCTTGTCAGTCTCTCACACACACACACACACACACACACACACACAGTACCTTGGTGCCCAGATAGACTATTTGTCCCCCGTAGCTCGACACGGACTGGTAGCAGGCCTTTTCCCCCACTAAGGCCTGGAAGACAGACACACACGGTGATGCAGACCAGCAGAAGCACAGTATCGTATAGAGAGAGAAATGAATGGATCCTGCCAATATTACTGCTTCTTTGGAAGATTTTGGGTTACTGCCGTCCAACTCGAGAGCGGATATGGGGGCTAATCTGCTCAGATCCCTTTACAAATGAACAACCTTGCAGATCAGGATTTCAGATGGTTCTACGTATCGGTCTTCACGTTCCGTTCCCTCTGAAGGGTATAAAAGCGGCAAAGTAGCCAGAGCTTTTATTCAGATACTCTGATAAAACCGCATCCGGTCCCCGTCGGCCAACGGGACACCAGCCTGGTGTCAGCTGGCAGGTCGTCTTTGCATCAGCAGAGCATCGCAGGCCCGGTTGCGTTAGCAGATGTCGGGTGTTGAAGAGGAGTATCAGCAGTCGCCAACGTGTCAACGACGGCTTCATTTGATATATTTCAGTGCATCCGGAATGTGTTCACAACGCACTTGTTATGTTACAGCCGTGACCCAAATTGGATTAAATTCATTAGTTTCCTCAATATTCTACACCCCATAATGAGAAAATGAAAAAGATTATTTAATTTATTAAAAATAAAGCGAAAAAGTATTCACATCCCCTGCCTTTGGCAGCATTCACAGCCTCATGTCTTCTGGAGTCTGATGCTACCACCTCAGCACACCTGTTTCTGGGCGGGTTCTCTCATTCTTCTCAGCAGAACCTCTCCGGTTCCATCAGGCCGGAGGGGGATACATTGCTGCGTTCATCGTTCCCTCCATCCTGACTAGTGTCCCAGTTCCTCCTGCTGAAGAACACCCCACCACCACGCTCCACTGTAGGGATGCTATGGGCCAGATGAGCAGGGGCTGCTTCCTGCAGACACCACGCTTGGCATTCAGGCCAAAGACCTCAATCTGAGTTCCATCAGACCAGAGGTCTTTGTTTGTTTTCACCGTGACCATCGGCTTCTTGGTCACCTCCCTGAGTAAGGCCCTTCTCCCCCGATCGCTCAGTGCGGCTGGGCGGCCATCGCTAGGAAGACTTCTTCCATTTCTGGATGACGGAGGCCACTGTGCTCATTGGGACCTTCAATGCTGCAGAAATGTTTCTGTACAGTCTTCAGATCTGTGCCTCGATATGATCCTGTCTCAGAGGTCTGCTGGTTTGTGCTCTGACATGTGCTGTCAATGTGCTATAGACAGGTGTGTGCCTGGCATGTCAGCAACTGAATAAAGCAGGTGGACTCCAATCAAGTTGTAGAAACATCTCAAGGATGATCAGTGGAAACAGGACGGACCCGAGCTCAATTTTGAGTGTCATGGTAAAGGCTGTGAATACTTGTGTACATGTTATAGTTTTGTGCTTTATTTCTGTCCCAAAAACGTTTTCACTTTGTCATCATGGGGTGTTGTGTGCAGAGGAGGAAAACAAATATTTGAATCCATGTTGGAATAAAACAGCAACATAACAAAATGTGGAAAAAGTGAAGCGCTGTGAATACTTTCTAATCAAAAGTAAAAAATATTCTTGTTGCTGGAGTTGTGAGCCTCATTGGTGCGATTACATTTCATATTGTCGCTCTTTAAAAGGCAAGTAAAAAGTAAGTAGAGCCTATTTTTATTAGCAGCATCATTATAAAGTGAAGACTGTAAAATGCCTCTGACCCAATGAGTTTGGACTCTGATCCTGTCCTCTCTCACCAGAGCTTGGGAGACGTTCCCTCCAGTTGCCAGCGATTTGAAATGTCGGCTGTTATAGACCAGCTGCACCTGCTCCAAGTCAAGTGTCTCCAACACCTCCTGACTGGGCCGGTCCACCACCTGCAGCTTCTCACGGCTGTCCACCAGGAGCAGCGTACGACTGTTGATCCACTGCAGAGACAGAGGACAAAGTTCACTCCGTGTTCGCCTGGTTAGCATCGAGGTGAAGACAAACGGACAGCTCTACTCCATCAAACTAAATCTCAAGAACAACATGGCGCACGTGAGAATATTTGGATCTGCGGAGGAGGACCAAAGACGTCGTTACCTCTACAGAAAAGGTTTGGGTTCTTACACTGAGGCTGATGATGTCACAGCTTAGGTGGAGTTGTTTCTGCTTGATGACATGGATGGTCCCCGTCTCCTCCTGCTTCACCTGAACCAACAACCACAGCACAGACGGAAGCGTTCTAATACTAAAAGACTGTAGAAGCAGTAGCATGTAGACATCATGTAAGCATCTTCTACACAAATCCTACAACTAGACCTCCCTCAATTGGGCCTTTGAGGCAGTTACGTTTGGCCCACTTCTCTCCCTGTCGAGCTTACGGGTCTTTGTCCGTCAAAACATTCAGAACCACTACTATAATGCACCGGTCGTCTCCCTCCAGTGGACATTTAGAAATATAAACCGGTGTGTTGCTTGTGGATCCGGGTAGTTGAAGCAGAAGTAAATACCAGGAGGAAGTGGACCGAATCTCCTTTACAAAAAGCCAGGATTGGGTTGACGGTCTTCTGGACGGGAACAAACTGCCAGGCGAGCTGAGGAACACTGGCCGGATCCGACTGGTGAGAGACAACGCGTCATTAGTTCATATTTAGTCTCGTGAACTGATGTTCCAAATGCTCATACAGTAGATGTAAAAAGGAAAGTGTGCTTTCCATAGTGTGACATGCTCAACGTGTTCAGTGACACGGCCCATTAAACCCGCAGAAGAAGAGATTGTGTGTGTCGATTCTTCAGAAAGAGTTACTGATAATATTAATAATGATGATAATTTGCAGGGGCTTGAATGTGTGAACGCCACGTAATGGTGCTTTGTTCCTGTGAAAAAAATACCAGAACCCGACATCATCAACAGCACGGCAACTATCATTTGTGACACTAATTATTCCATTCAGGAACGCGAATGGTGCGCATAAAAAAAACAAGAAATAAATGAACCTTGATTTGTCAATAGTATCCAGTCAGCACATCCATGCCAATCTTATGCTAAAAAACGGCTACAACTGTTGCAGAGTCCCACGGCATGCAAAGAATTGAGCCAGCATCAACATGCAGAGGAGTACACAGACCTTGCTGTAGGGCAGAGTCATCCAGACCTTCAGAGACGGCTTCAGTCCAATGACCAGAATCTGGTAAAGAAAACAAAAGACAGAAACATCAGAGCGAAACAGAGCGGCGGCGTCGAGACACAGGACACTAAAGGCCGGCCCTGCTAACAAGCCTCGCTCAGCTAACAACCTGCTGAGCCGGCAGCTAGAAACAGGGCCACTGGCGGGTGCGCGTACCTTGGTGAGAGAGGCCATGGCCAGCAGCGAGTACAGGGTGATGGGGTGGTCTCTGAAGTCTGGAGGAGCCCGCAGCGGCTCAATGCAGCACACTTCTCCTTTCGAACCACTGAAGAGACATCGGGAGTCACAGGACCGCATCCCCATCACCCTCCTGGAGACACGGGGGACAGGGGGCCGGCTTACTACTCACAATATATGAATCATTTGCGTTAAAGGAATTGAATGTGTTGTTCATCTTCTACATTGTTCATTCTGTACACATGACATCATTGTAGTCTGTCCATCAGGAGACGGACCCTCCTCTGACGTTCTCACTGAGGTTTCTTACCCTTTTCCCACATTGTTTGGGGAGTTTTTCCTGTGCCGATGTGAGGGGTTTTCGGGACAGAGGATGTTGTATGTGTACAGACGTTAAAGCCCTTATTTGTGATTTTTATTGTTGGACCTTGAAAGTCATTTACCTGAACGACAGCTCAAAGACGGACCCTCCACTGTCGTTGCACACTGCAAGAGTCGGGTCGTCTGTGAACTAAAGACACAAAACGTTCATCAGAATGAGGGATCCAACTCCCAAGTGTGTGGGACGAGCAAGTGTACAAAGAGAGTGTTGACAGCATACAGCCACGCGCTCCTCAACGGGGGGCTGAATGGAAGATGGTGATATGTGTGTGTGTGTGTGCGTGTGTGTGTGTACCTTCACGTGCAGTATAGCCGTCCCCGGCGGGTGTGCATCAGTGATGGTTCTCAGGAGCTTCCCACTGGCTAAATCCCACATTGTGATCTAATCATTCAGACAGACAGACACACAAAAGGCAGATTGTTAAGAATTTAACAGAAGAAGAAGGTTATTCTGATATTTAATATAATGAAATTAGATTGGACAGGATTAGGCTTCATAACAAAGGCTGAAAGAAATACCATTGGTAAGTTTAATGATGAAATGGTTTTTCATTGAATGTACAATGTATTTCATTGGCATTGATCATTTTCATACTTAGTTTGTGATAATTGGCTTAAGCTACATTAACATATATGTCATGCAGGAGCTTGTTTATCGGAAAAATGAAAATGCCGGATACATAAAAAGTGTTTGCCTCTAAAAAAAACTATTGTTAATGCATTTATCTTCTTCTCGTCTTTTCTTCACATGTTCATGGAGATGCAGACGTTCCACAGTTCTACAACGCCCGGGAAGCAGTTTGGGGGTTTGGTTCATCTACCAGTCCTCACTTCCTCTACTTCATTTAGCCAAGTTGGTTTTCAAGCATCCAGGAAATCATTTTGACAATTGCACCAGAAGAAAATGAGCCAAAGCAACCGAGACAAACTGTATAAAACAACATTTCAGCCTTTTACACCACAAGTGATCACACGTTTTCCATTTTGTTTGCCTGTGAAATTATTTCACACCAAGTATTTTGATGTGCAAACCGTTGCTTCTCAATTAGCACATTTCTATAGTAGTTCATACAAGAACAAGACCATCAGCTCTCTGAGCTCCGCCCGCCCACATCAGGCCCAGCCGCCTTTGAGCAAACAACACGATGTGCTGAACTGGAGCCCTCAGCAAGGAACCCCGATGAACCCTAATGGAATGTGATCACAGGCATGCGTACCTGCCCTTTGGCGAACCCGCAGAGGAGCCGCGAGCAATCGTGGTTGATGCTGAGGGCGGAGACGGCTCCAAACTCCGCCCCCGTTGCCTTGGTACCCAGACAGAGCCGCAGAGCCTGGTTGGTATCTTGGAAGGAAGAGGAAGTTGAAAGCGTTTGTCAGTCTTGGAAAAGGTGTAGATGGTGTATAAAACTAAAACAGAAAAACACATTAGCAACACATGAGGAGATGCAAGAAAAGAAAAAGAAGCTAGTTGCAAATCACCAGATGAAAAAGCAAAAAGCATAAAGCATGCACGGATGTGGCTCGGCCAAACTAAAATGCCGCGTTGCATCCAGAACGAACCACATTAAGCATCACAGGGCCATCTGACAAGGGGTCCATACCTTTTCCTGTGCAGGCATCATGTCAGCAATATAAAGAGACATGGGTCAGCCCTGCTCCCCCAACACACCAACAGCACATTGAGAGACACGCCGCGTTGCATCTTTCACCATTTCCCATAGAAGTTGTGACATTCCTATAATATAATAATAATAATATTCTGCTTTTAGCGAGCAGATTTTGGTTGATCGTACCAGACCTCCTCACACTATAGACCATGCTGAGTGAGAGAACCGTTCATAACCATAGACCGTATAATGCACGGCGTGCAAACATGACAGTATTCAGAGGACGTTGTCACTAACTGAAGCATTTCTCTCTCACGCGCCGTGTGTCTCTGTCCCAACAATGGCCCGACCATATGGCAGCGTACAGGGGGTGTTGATTGACGCCTGTCGTTTTTTCAGAAATGGGTTGTTGTTCTCAAAAAAAACCTGACAGGTGCATCAGGGTTTGATATGTTGGGAAAGATTAGCATGCTAAGAGAGAAGGAGATGGAGACAATAATGGGCTGTAACGGTGTGAATTGGACAAAGCTCAAGTGGTGCAAAATGAAATTAACATGGAGTGAAAGATTAAAGCATAGTTATTGCTCAGATCATTTGAAGTTTGGGTCCAGGGTGAGATTTGCTCGGTTATTTGAGAGCTGGACTTGTTTTTGTGAAGCGCTGAAGTGGCGTAAAACCAAATCAATCCCACGTTGCAAGTGCTGCACACTGTAAATGCAGCAGATGTGTCTGATGTGTGAGGGGACACCTGGAAGTCGCTTGATGTTGTCGTGATTTCATTCCGTGCACAGACTGCATGTGTGTCTGTCATGGGAGAAACTCCTCCCTTGCTACAGCAAACCTCCCTCAACAACTTCCCGCTTACATTTGACACTTGACATTTGTTTGTTTGACACAAACATCATGGAGACCAGCTCCCTACACTCGCTCTGCACCATTAATACACCCAACCAGTATGGAATGGAACGCGATGAATCCGCCAACTAAAACGCCTCCACGCTGACAGAGAAACAAGCTAATAAGGGTTTGACTATGAAACCGGCTCCTTTAACATTACATTGTGGATCATTTCCACGCTTACGGTAGGATTTTGTGATATTGGGCATCAGATCTTCACGTGATGAAACAACAAGCGTGTATTATGAAACTGCTGCAGTCACACAGCGAGCGCTGACGCATTCTAATGATTACTGCAAACAATACTCTACTTTATTACTGATTACTGATACGCCTGCTGATAGAAACACTTGGTCTTTTATTGGGGGGGGGAGGGCCATAAATCCTTCAATCAAAAGGGATCAAATCACAAGCTCCTCCACAAGGAACCATATTCTGTCCGTGCTCGTCTTGGCTCTCGCTTTGAGGCGATATCTCGCCGCCTCGTTCCATCAGCGTATCGTTCCTGCTCAGACTCGTGGCGTCAGCAGTCCCTGCCCTCCTGGGGGACGCCATGGACAAACAGTGGACACCTTTTGTGGAAAGGTTCAAACAAAAGGCTGAGCGTTGACGTGAACGCGAGGCCACTCCCGGTGATAAGGTGTGGGCCAGGTGGGGGGGGGGGGGCAGATACTGGA
Source organism: Gasterosteus aculeatus (assembly GCF_964276395.1). Taxonomy (NCBI): domain Eukaryota; kingdom Metazoa; phylum Chordata; class Actinopteri; order Perciformes; family Gasterosteidae; genus Gasterosteus; species Gasterosteus aculeatus. Next base: position 1,849,501 of record NC_135693.1, on the reverse strand, counting down.
CAGGAGATAAGGAGGGAGTCACCTGGTGCCTGAAGGTCAATAAAAGGTGGTGTAACGCATTGACCACCACATCCTGCGTCTGGTTTCTTCGAAGCGGGTGGATACGTACCAGGTACGTCTGAATGGGACGCGGTGTCGCGTTGTCGTAATTTGCTATTCAGAAAAAATGAAATAGGACTATTGGTAAGTGTGTTTATTTATTTACTTTACACATCAGCTGCGGCTTTGTGTCCAGATTACTAATAGTCAAACCTAAAAACTTAATAGTATCAATAAATTGTTCTAATTAGCATATAGTAAAGTATGCCAAATAAGTACACGTTGATCAGGTTGATTATTGATTGTTATGGAATTAACAAGTTGAAGTTTATCCAGATACATTTATTTTATTATGAGCAGATGTAAAGTGATGTCTGAACCCTTAGTTAAATAAACCTTAGACCAGCCGTGTCGGTCATGCTAGTTATTAGTTATTAGTCTACTCGCACTGTGGCTGCAGCGCGACCGGCGAGCTCATGAAGTCGGGGGTTCTTGTCTTAATGTGACTCCTCGTGAATCTTCAGAGAAAACACAGCAGCTATCGCTGTTTTCCATTTATTTGTGGCGGCCCGCCCAAATAGAATCATTCGTTCAGTTTATTGGTTTGTTTATTTCACCCGCTATAATTCTACCTATCTGCAACTTGCTTTGCCGTCTTGTGCTTGGCACCAGCCAGGACCGGTTAAAAAAACACAGCCTCGATTACGCTGTACAGGGGGATGGTGTGTGTAGACACAACCTCCTTACAACATGGGAACTATGTGTATGATACCGTTACTTCTCCTTCAAGCCACGGGGGGGATGTTAAGAGCTTTAGCGGTGGAGACCACAATGAGTGTCACCCAGCTATGAAGTTATGAAATGTGTCTCCAGGTCCCAGCCACCGCGCTCCGTCACAATGCCTCATCGCCTCTGCTCCGTGGAGATCAACAACAACTCCAGCTGCTACACCCTCTCCAACCCGAGGTCACGCACCGCTTCTCCACACACCGAGTACTCACACTGCACACCTCACTTCCTGCTCGCTGCCGCACTTTGCTTTTGAACTAACCCACGGCATTATGTTTTATTTTATTCCTCGTGCTCTGTTGTCGTCCAGTCTGCCGCTACGCACCAACCGAATTCAAATTCCTCGTATGTCTGACATATTAAGGTGATAAATGTAAACAGGACCAAACACTACACACACACTGTAACGCACAGCAGCAGCAACAGATGCCGGGGTGGTAAAAAAGTATATTTTGCTCTTTTGTGGCCTGCACATCTTTTTACGCTCTTTTTCATTAAAACGGTGGCCTGCGAAGTGAACAGAGGGCCGCGTTTGCGTGTCTGCTTTGCCTTTTTCAACGTGGCGTCCCGTGTTCAGGGTGTTCACTGAGAGCGGCTGCTGCGAAGTCCCCCTGCCGCCCGTGGTGGCGCCCTACTCCAACGCCAGCGCCTTGTTCAACAAGACCAGCGGCAGCGCCACCGGGGCCGTCGGCGTCTTCACCTACGACCTCTTCAACGCCGAGCTGTACGACTACAGCCACTCCGTGGCGGTCATGTTCTCCGTGCCCTACGACCGGAACCTCTACTCCAACTGGCTCGCCGTGGGCATCTTTGACAGGGGGAGCAGCTGCGATTACGACCTGTATGACCTCATGTACAATGGGAGTGAAACCTGTTTTGCGCGAGCCAAGGCCGACGGCTCCAGCGTCTCCTACGAGGGGGACTACGCCGTGGTCAGCGCCTCCATGTCCGACAGCGGCGAAGCCGTCCTCAGGGTGGACATCAGTGACACTGGCATGTATTAATCCTCCTGTAGCTGCCACGTCGCAGGATGACGGGAATTGCTGCTCAATGGCGCCCTGTCCATCCCGGGAGGGGGATCCCTCCTCTGCCTTCTTTCTCCCTGCTAAAGGGGGGAGTTTCTCCTGCGCCGATGTGAAGCTTTTGGTACGGAGGATGTTGCACTGTAAAGCAACTTTGAGGCCAATTTGTAATGTGTGATTTGTGGGCTATGCAAAATAAAATGAATTGGTCACCAGCTGCAGAGGTGCTTCTTAAAATGTGATTTGACTTTTTTGATTGCGACTTTGGGAAACCAACATACATTGAATTGAATGACGCTGCATTGTTACATATGACTTAGTTGAGTTAAACTTCATTTTGTGCGTGATTAAAATATCATGTGTCGGATGTTATTATTACACTTACAGACATTTGAGATTCTATATGTGGAAGTGTTATAAATACAACGCTTTCAGCCAAGCGCGCGCGTGCGTCGGAAAAACGTTAGCATACAAGTCTAACACAAACACAATCCCCATCTGACTCTCGTTTTCTTCATTAAAGGAGCATCTGAGATTCTTGTAGAAAATGAGGTAACACAAGGTGAGCGACTGATATTCAAATGGTCACTTTGTAGTTCCTTTCAAATGAAGCTAAAGCGCTTTGAAACGCGATTAGTGAGTTAACCTCCGTTACTCGGCCCACACAATCCTTAACACGACATTAACCTCTTACGGAAAGGGGAGGGGCTTATAGCAGGAAGCAGAGGACGGACTGTCTGTCTCTTAACCCGAAGCCTTTCGCCGGCGATGGAAAGTGACACGGAGGATTCTAATTACCGTGACTCCTTTAACGATTTGCACAATCGGATTGTGAAAGCTGAGAAACGCCGCTTTCTAGATATTACGGTAATCAATAAATCAGAGGCGGGACTGAGAGTCTGTGATGAGGGGGGGAAGTGATGCAGCAGAAAGTCACAAAGAGATGACCATGTTTTACGAGTGTCTTAAAAGCGTCCTACTAGCGTTCCACCATCGTTTTACCGGTGTTTTGTTGTTCAATTATATTTAGGTGTTGTAAATAAAGGGGTGGGGGGGGGGGGCTGTCCACAGATTTGACGTTTTACTCGGAACAGCCTCATGGAAGACATAAACGTTCTGACCAAACAGGACGTTCAGCACACAGAACTGTCAGCAGTGGTGATTGACACATCTGGAAGGGCTCACAAGGCCCCGACAACCGTGTCCTCCCCAAAGACAGGTGAGGCCAGCGGGGACCGTCACTAGACGGTGTCCTGAAGAGGGCGCTGGTGAGCAGTGGGAGGCTCAGCAAGAAGGAAAAAGGAGGAACAACGTGTTCTATACCATCAGTTGTTTGGTTGTGAGACGTGTGCGTAGGACCTCAAACACGAGTCGACTACAGGTTTACAAGTTTGGACTCACCGAAGACCAGAGCCAGACCGTGAGATGTCCCCACTGCAATCACACCGGCCACCGTCTGAACAAAAACAATGCACAGCTTAGCGACCATCACAGGACGCCAGGGACACGCGTCCAGCGCTCTGCGTGCACATCAGAAGACGCAGGGTAGCATCGTCTAGAAAACGGGCCTACAGATAGAAGCGATCGCTGCACCGCGAATCCACCTTCGACGTGGTGGAGATCAGAAGCCGTCACAGAAAGAGCGTGTTACCAAAATGACTACTAATCAAAAAATACTCACTATAGCCGTTGGCAGTCCAGCGTCCACTTTGTCCTGAGGGAAATGTAGAATTGTTTTTGTCATGCTTGAATACACGAATGCATTTATGTCCTAATTGTTGTTCTTCTTACAGCAGCGGACACGATCTGTGCAGAGATGCCCTTCAGCAGGCCGTGTCGGAGAACAGACCCGTGAGCGGCGGCATTCAGATCCACGGTCCTCCTCCTCCTTCACACGGGAACACACAACAAAGAGGGGTCGCGTTATTGACCTGTTGTAGTACATCTCCATTTTGAATACATATTGTATTTGCAATGAATGAAATATCATCTGTGTAGACTTTTTTATAAATGCCAAAGAGGGGAGCATTGTGCGCGCGTGTGCATTCACGCCTTTTGAGGTGCGCGGGGTCTCCGCTGTCAGAGCTGGCCAGAGAGGAGGTGTCACAGGAGTGAGCATCCATGTTGTCGGTGTTTAGCAGGCAGGTATCCTCCAACACAAAAGGCTCCTCCTCATCCTCCAGCTGCAGACAGCGCACAAGTGAGACAGAAGGAAAGGACAATCCATCAAACGCAGCTCGGTCACAAGGTTCTCTCCTTCATGATGGATTTTCTTCTCAATATCACAAACAACTTCAATCTATTTTACTGGAGGATCAAACTCTATCCGGGCAGATCTAAACCATTTCAACTGCAAAACGGGGCTAAGCAGTTGTCCCATGCTAATTTTGAGTCTATAGAACCAGTTCTATAGAGCCTCCTTCGTGCGTTACAGCACTACCTTTAAAAGGAGGGAGAGTGGTGAGGATGACCTGCTGTACTGTGAAATGTACATTACACTGCATTTGTCGACAGCAGGAAGTGATTAGCTTCTGACCATAATATGATTGATATAATATTAGTCTAAAATATACCAGTTTAAAATCCACCCCTGGTTCTTTGGAGAAGCTTTGTTGTTGAAGTTGTTTTGTTGACCGTGTGCGAGTGTAGTAGTGATGGAGAACTTACCTCGTTGAGGATGCTCTCCAGAGTGGGAGGTGTGTCTACTTGGGGAATGTCAAACTCCTTATCATCAATCTGAGAACAGCAATAGAAAGCATTCTTTGTCTCTTTATGCGTTCTTCATGTTTATGAAAAACATTCCCACGGGATAGTCCCAACAGACCGTCTGCAGAGGACTGGGTGACTATGTTATGTAAAGATGTACTGTAAGTATAAAGATCAGCTTTGACAGATTAGAAAAACACTGCATTCTGGAATGTAATGCAAAAGAAACAAAGTGGACGAGTCAATATGGATGAACCCAATCTACTGCACGTTTCACCTGAGCAACCTCAGCCGCTCTGTGAACAGGTAAGAGTCTTGGCAAAGGACCTCCAGAGCCATTGCACAGTGGTCCTGTGCTGAGATATGATCATCATCATGCGGATCTTGTCCCAGATCAAGTTGTGTCGTGAATCACATCCCATTTACCACGAACAACATCCTCGATTTAACCGTTTTATTACTCCGTTCGTCGGGCACAACGCACAGTAACGGAGCTTGAACGCCCCACTGAAGGAGCGTTAGCTGCGCTTCAAACAGTGGCAAAAGAATCGGGTGTTCCATGACCACGTGATCCTGGACTACGATCACGTGATCAATCGAGGAAGTTGTAATAGCTTGAGTCCATTCCTTACGTCTTGATATGTCACTAAAGTAGAACCCAACATCAAGCTTAGCACAGATAAATAACGTGACCCGGAGAAAAGAACCCCGCGCGCCATCTCGGTTTGTCGACACTTTGCTGCTGGGACTTCATGTCGCTGTCGTCTGCGCCATGACACCCGGACATGTACGAGTCTCTCACCGCGTCCATCTCCGTCAGGTTGAGCTGCGAGGAGGCGGAGAGGAGGCTGCGGGCGTCCGGAGACTCCGACATCGCCGTGTTTACATGCACAGCGGGGCTGACCTGCGTTTCTCTGCGTCCGCTCCTCCTCTTCCCCTCCTCCTCCTCCTCTTCTTCTTCTGCTGCTGCTGCTGCTGCTGCTTCTTTTTCTTCTTCTTCTTCTATGGCTTTATGGCGTAAATCAACCAGCGTCCATGCGCATTACCGCCACGCGCGCTCTGGAGGAAGGATCGCACAACACACAAATCACACACCACACACCGGGAAAACAAACACACACATCACACCGGGAGAACAAACACACACAACACACCGGGAGAACAAACACACACATCACACCGGGAGAACAAACACACACCACACACCGGGAAAACAAACAGACACATCACACCGGGAGAACAAACACACACCACACACCGGGAAAACAAACACACACATCACACCGGGAGAACAAACACACACAACACACCGGGAGAACAAACACACACATCACACCGGGAGAACACAAACACACAACACACCGGGAGAACACAAACACACAACACACCGGGAGAACAAACACACACAACACACCGGGAAAACAAACACACACATCACACCGGGAGAACAAACACACACATCACACCGGGAGAACACAAACACACAACACACCGGGAGAACAAACACACAACACACCGGGAGAACAAACACACACATCACCCCGGGAGAACACAAACACACAACACACCGGGAGAACACAAACACACAACACACCGGCAGAACAGACACACACAACACACCGGGAGAACAAACACACACAACACACCGGGCAAACAAACACACACATCACACCGGGAGAACACAAACACACAACACACCGGGAGAACAAACACACACATCACCCCGGGAGAACACAAACACACAACACACCGGGAGAACAAACACACACATCACCCCGGGAGAACACAAACACACAACACACCGGCAGAACAGACACACACAACACACTGGGAGAACACAAACACAACACACCGGGAGAACAAACACACACAACACACCGGGAGAACAAAAACACAACACACCGGGAGAACAAACACACAACACACCGGGAGAACAAAAACACACAACACACCGGGAGAACAAACACACACAACACACCGGGAGAACAAAAACACAACACACCGGGAGAACAAACACACACATCACACCGGGAGAACAAACACACAACACACCGGGAGAAAATACAAACGTACACATCACACCGGGAGCACAGACACACCTCTGGATTGTCTCCAGATGTTGGAACAGAATCCATAGCCTTCTTCTCCAAACCGCTTTGACTTGACGTTCTCCATTGATTGCCTTTGAACGTGTTACTCAACCTACAGTGTTTAATCATGATTCCACCGTACGTGCTGAGAATAACCTTGTATTGTGTTTGTCCTCCTGTAATGCTGCATGTTCTTCTCTTGGGGGTCTGCAGATAAATGACCCGATGACCCTTCTAGCAGCGAGCCCTGTATTCCCTGTGGTGTGATAATTGGATCAGTATACGGGTAACAGGGGAGGCAAACGGTGGCCACTCAAGTATTTTATTGAACCTCCTTGGTGATTCTTTCAGAATACAGTTTCTAAATAACACTAACAAACTGCCACAACATTTATCAGACAGCTACAACTGTGTTGTAACAAATGACTGTAAATATCTGGTAGATATCTAAATAATATAAATATCTGGCTGTAAGATACCATTAAATGTTCATCTCTGGCTTGTAAATTAGTAGACAATTCCGTCGTTTCACCACAACAGCAGGCTACTGTAATTTAACAACATATTGCAGTATTTCATAAGTCACAATACATCACTACAATCAATGCACCCTACTGTCTATTGCAAGGTAGTGTGCCTGTGATGACAATAGAATGTGTTTTTTAATTGAGTGGCAATAGAATATTTATTGCTGAGTCATTTTTGAATGAGAAGACGTGAGCGACTCTTCCTGAAGGTGACTCCAAAGCTTCCGTTCATCCTTCTGAGCACATGTGGAGGTCAAGGAGTAAAGTTTCATTCATCACCAGAGGTTCTACATTCGTTCTGTACACGAGACATCAATCGCAGTCCGTCCACCCCAGGAGACGGATCCTCCTCTGGCGTTCTCACTGACCTTTGTTCCCCATCGTGGGGAGTTTTTCCTGTGCCGATGAGAGGGTTTCGGGGCAGATGATGTCGCATGTGTACAGACTGTAAAGCCCTCTGAGGCTAATTTGTGATTTTGGATTTTGGATTGAATTAAGACTCCGGTATTAGTTTGTGCCCTTGGTTATAAAACTGTTAACATCTGAGATCATGTTTCATTACATTATGTTTTTAATATGGGCAGAGCACACTCTGTAATGTTGAAAGCTACAGCTCAACAAGAAAGGTTAGCTAGCGATAAGATAAGATAATCACCAATTACAATGGCAATATATTACGTCAGTAACGTCACTTGTCTTTACTAGTTCACAACGTCATTCCTCGACTTACTCCTGTGTTTGTTTTAGGGTCACTTGTTGTCATGAGAGGTGAGGGTACCAGCTAGACGCTGCATCAAGGGTTCTCTCTTTACTGCTTTCACTCATGATGACTTTATACAGTTAAATGAACTATTTCTGTATATAAGACTTTTTTAGTGTTTTTTTTATACGGTTTTCATTCAGTAAAAGTTTGGTTAAGGATTTTAAATATTGTACTTACACACATCACAGTACATTGTGAGTTCTGTGGTGTAATACAAATGTGCACTTGTCTTAAACTAAACTTAATCTTTAATCTATATATATATATATATATATATATATATATATATATATATATATATATATATATACATTTATATATACACCTGTCACTTGTCTCTTTCACAAACACTCACAACAGAGTGTGTAGCGTATCGCTTTTTTATTTTTAACTTTAATTCCTTGATTTTTTAACAACACACAGCCTTATATTATTTTATTCCTCTTGCAGTATGTTGTCCATTGTCTTACTGGCTGCTGTTATGCACCAACCGCCAAGTCAAATTCCTTGTTCCTTGCTCCGAATTCCTTCCATGTCTGACATATTTAGATGATAAATGATTCCTGATATGTATTATCATTTATTTATATTATTTGTGGATAATTGAATTAAGGCTATTAAAGGTTGTTTTATCCATTGTAAATTAACTAACATTCTGGCATTTACCTTAAAATCACCAAAAAAACAGTTTTCCTACTTTCATATACTATAATCAGAGTACACAATTGCACAAATAAATTATAGTAGCAGCACTGTAAAAAAACAGTAAATTACTGGCGAATATTTAGTTGTCAGTACTTTATAAGAATTATTTTAATAATCATTTTGAATGCCAGTTTTGTTTACTAAAGGAATTAATGTTGCACAACAGCAAGCCCCTCTCTCTGGCAGCGTGGTTCACATGCACACAGTTCCAGCAGTCCAGTATTCTCACAACATTGAATAGAAATTGTTATGCATTTATTCTCAAAATACGATGTTTTATTCCAATAACATCATGACCTATTTTGTCAGAGATTAACATAAAATTACAAATGTATTCTGAGGTAAAATAAAAGTATTCCAACAGCGGAATTCAAAATTGCTCTTCCAATGTAATCCACCAGTTTATTAATGAATCCTTGCTTTCAGTGCTCGAGGGGAAGATCATTCAGTTTCACCCGTCAAAACGTTAAGTGACTGTGCCCCTAAAATGAACAAAACACTCCTGTGCACTAAGCATTTCAAACCAGGCTCCGTTGACATTCACTTAACATTAATGCAATTATTAGGATTTTGTTAAATAAATTAAATATGTATTAATGTTCATCAATTAACAAAGGTTATTCATTGTAATCAGCAGTGCTGTTATTATTCATAAAGATGATTTTGGTATTTATGACGCAGTAAAGAATCCTGACAACATTGGTGTTTGATGAGTTTTGGGTCAATTTTGTAGTAGTGCAACTTTATGGCGAGCAGTTTATCTCAGTTGATGCGAATAATTGTCAAAACCATGTGAATCAGATGCAATGGTGAAAATCTAAAATTGTCTTGGCAAACACGGATAATACTAAAGTAAAACTCACTACATGCGAACGCTTTATTATTTACGCGTGTTTGAGCCGTAACGCCGCGGGTTCCAGTTAGTTAGTCTGCTAGAATAGGAAAAGGAACGAAGAAAGGACGGAGGAAGGGAAGGAAACGAGGAGGCGCCAAGACAGTGTTCGGTCGCGGCCCGCTCTATTCCTCCGGCTCCGTTCACCTCCATTCACACAGTAAACAGAAGCATGGAGGCTGCGACTCTCGGGCTGTGATACCGAACAGCGGGGGGTAAAGACACCGCCGCGTGCGCGCTCCCGTCGCGGAAACCCACAGGAAGCCCGCGCGTCGCTAGCGAACGCCTCGCCGGGTCGGATCCAGACGTTTTTTCCTCCCCCCCCCCCCCGTGGAAGCGAGGATCGCAGGCGGGCGGCAGAGCGGGTTCAGCCCGCCGCGCCGAGCATGAAGCGGGCGGCCGCGGTGGCCAGGCACAATGGCCTCGTCTCCCCGCTGGGGAACAACAACTCCGGGGCTTCGAGCATCGTCTCGCCGCCGAGAACCGCGAGCCTCTCCGCCGCCGCCGACGCGGGACCCGGCGGCGGGACGGACGGCCTGCTGGACTTCTCCAGAGGCCCCGCCGTCAAAACCGAGCTGGCGTGCAGATGGGTCGACCGAAGTTCTCCGAGGCAGATGCTCGGGCGGACGGCGGCGTCCGTCTGCGAGCAAACTTTCGGCTCCATGCACGAGCTGGTGGACCACGTCACCACCGAGCACGTCGCCGCCGGGTTCGAGTGCCTCAGTCACGTCTGCATGTGGGACGAGTGCCTGCGCGGCGGGAAGGCGTTCAAAGCCAAATACAAACTCATCAACCACATCCGCGTGCACACCGGGGAGAAGCCCTTCTCCTGCGCCTTTCCCAACTGCGGCAAGATGTTCGCACGCTCCGAGAACCTGAAGATCCACACGCGCACGCACACCGGTAGGGGCTCGTGCGGGTAGGACGTAGCGGGGACGCGGTCCCCATAGCCCCCCCCTCCTCTCCCCCGAGGGGACGCGGGGAAGGATCCCAGCCCGCTGGCTGTCCCCCCTCCATGTTTACTGGGCTCGGCGCAGTACCCGAGTCCATCCGGCCTCCATTGCTCCCTTGTTTCCTAGAGGAATCATGGGTCGGGGCTGCGGCTTAGGAGTCACACAAGGTGACATGCAGCGGGACAAAGCAGCTGGGTTGTGTGAGAGACAAAGGGACAAGTGCCCGATCACATTGATTTGGTGTGCACAGTCCAGTCTGAATAAAAACGTAGTTGTATCGCTTCAACTACCCGAATGAGACAATAACCAGAGCGTCTCTTTGAGTGAAACCAGCCCCCCTTGTTTTAAAGTGTCAATCAACTCAGCCAGAGAGCCCGTGCTGGATGTGACACCCTTTGTCAATTGTTTATACGCTGTAACTAATGGATTGATTCATGGTTATGAAATTGTTTACTAATGTTTTATAGATCAAGTAAAAGTCAACAATTAAGTCCCAGTTAAGTCCCGGGTTGCAAATAGTACCTTGTTTTTTTTTAGCATTGTTAGGACCAGCAAACTACGGCCTCCATGAAATGTAATCAATGGCACAAAAATGCCGCATTAGAAGCGTTATGGATGAGGATCCATTGCAGAACGGTATAATTAAACAGTGAGACGGACTCAGACTGCCAATGAAGTGCACCGTCCCGTCAGTACGTACCCATTCGGATGCCTGTAGGGTTGGAAGTAATGCAGCGTTTAAAGTAGATACTAAATTCTCTTGATTCTCTTTTTGCGCTGTGTGTCTTGCAGGTGAGAAGCCCTTCCAGTGTGAGTTCTGCGAGCGACGCTTCGCCAACAGCAGCGACCGCAAGAAGCACTCGCAGGTCCACACGGCCTCCAAGCCCTACGACTGCAAGGCCCTGGGCTGCACCAAGTCCTACACCCACCCCAGCTCCCTGCGCAAACACATGAAGGTCCACGTCAAGTCGTCGCCGCCCGCCGACCCCCAGGACGCGTACGACTCCATCCCCCATCAGCTGCAGCAACCTCACCCGGCGCTCCTGGAGCCGCTCGACCTCAAGATCCACCGCCTCTCCCCGTCGCTCGTCAATGGCAACACTGCTTTTCCTCTCCTGTCCAATCGCTCGCTGGACATCGGCCCGGCCGGCGGCGCCGACCACAAGCTGCTCCTGCGGAGCTCGTCCCCCATGGCGGTGCCCCTGGATCTCTCTCTGTCGGGCCTGAAGAGCCAGCTGGCCCAGAAGCAGCAGAGCGGGAGGACCCGGCGGAGGAGCCAGCGCTCCGTCAACCCCGCCTTACCTCAGTTGTCTAACATTAAAGAGTGGTACGTGTGCACCAGGAGCACGGCGCCACACATTCCTCTGCTTCACCCGGACCACATCAAGTCCGAACCTAGTGATGACGACGAGTACGTCACGTAGAGTGGAGCGCTGGCGAGGTTTGGACTTGAAGAACATACGTTGACATGGATGTGGAGTCACAGGACATTTCCAGAACCAGCGACGTTGTGGTTCAACACCGGGGGGGGCGGGAGGGGGGGGGGGCGCCCCCGCTGGGATGAGGAGGAGGCCGCCAGTCGGCCCCTAGCGGACTCGTCAGTTACCGTGGCCAGAAAGGACCAGAGGAATTCCATCTTAACAGCGTCACAAAAAAAGTTGTGTGAAGGGGGGGGTGTAACATGACGACCTCTACGGAGACACATTACGGAGCAGTTTATCTACGTGAAGCCATTTCAATTGACCCGGGTGGAAAGCGGTTAATGCTGAGTCACGACGTGACGAGGCGCTCGTGGGCCGGTCAGCGTGTTTTTAACCAACTAGTTAGTGCAACCTCCGATACAAACGGCAGCCAAATGCCTCTGCAAAAGACGGGGTTCCAGATGTTGTTGGCCGATCCGATGAGCACTTTGTTTGAAGCAAACCGAGGCTTGTTTCTCTCCTCCCAGTCCGATGGCAGTCTGAAGAACCTCCTTTCTTCTGATCATCAAGTGTCTCCTTATCCACTTCATCCCTATGGACCTTCTCCACTTCATCCCTATGGACCTCTCTAAGTGGGTTAATCACTTGTATCTGTTTACACTCCATGTGCAATTTAGTGAAGACCCTATACGTCATCCATGTATTTCTTTAACATTAAACGGTTTTAAACGATGCACAGGGCATCCAGTATTTTCCCTTTGATCAAATGGTCCCGCCAAGCAGAACGTGAAGGATTGAGTCACAGCGTCGCTGCTTGAAGCCACTGCATGGGGAACAATAGAAAGGGTGTATGAGCGACTCCTACTAACGTACATAGTGGATCCACGCGTAGCTGCATTTGCACCTGGGAGGTGAAAACCTACCCGAAGTACAAAAGCTCGTCCAACTTAAAGCTGAAAGCAAAATGCGTCTGATAATAATAATAATAATAATAATACACGTTGCACAGGAAAAGCAGGAGTCTACTACACAGTAAGTACAGCTGGTCAAAGTGATGCGTCGCGTGGGAAATGATTTTAACGCTTTTTTTTTTTTCTCACCCAAGTAAGTCCTCCAGCTATCGATTATGTTCATTATTAAAGAAATGAACAGACAAAACTGTTCAATGAAACTGGAATTTGATTTTAAACTGTACAAATGATTTGAAAAAATTGTAAGTCGTTCAATTTGGTTCAGGGTCACTAATGAGACGCTGTTTATAAGGGCGGAACACAACTTTGATGACAGAATTGAGTCATTAAAGTTTTGCTTCTACAGCAATAATCCAGATGTGAGTGTATTATTATCACGCACAGCTGGAAGGTCGGATCGTGCAGCCTTCAGGTCTGACTGAGTCTGGGAGGCAGAAGGGATGCTGCTCGGGATGAGCTGGTGTAGGTACAGACGGACGGACGGCCCTGGCACGCAACCACACACTAAAAGCAGAATAAAGTCCATCCGTTTGACCTGGAAGTGAGCTGTCATCGTGTTAGATGCTGCCTTCTAAATATTAAAGGTACATGTGGGGAAACTACGGTACTCATAAGCTTATGGGCCCAAGGGACTAATAGATGGAGACGTACCCAAATGGTGTTGCCTTCAAATCAGCCCTCTATCCAAAAGTGACTTATTGAAATCTGTCTTTCTCACAATAATTTCAACTCTGGATAGAGTTCTTGATTCTGATCTCTGAGTGATGAGCATGACACCAGATCTCCAGTCACTGAAGACTCAACGCAGCAGATGAAGACAAACTCCAGGGAGATGGACCTCTTCCTTCCCGTCTTTCTTCAGTCATTCAAAGTCAAGTGAATAAGAAATTAAATTACAACCAACAAAACCTACCAAACGTTCATGCCAATGTAATGAAGTGTTTTTGTGTTTCAGTGAAAAGACAAAACCGTCATCTGTCACGATTGTTAACAAAGCTCTTGAGTCTAGGAGTTAAAAGCTCATTGTTTACCTCATACGCATTATCCCACCAGCATCTGCACGGGCAGTTCACTGATGAACCTGCTGCAGCCCGTGGGAGGAAGCTGGTTACGACCTCTGCTGACACAGGAAGAACACGCAATCTCGCCACAATCACACTCAACAAAGCCTCAGCACTCCTAACCGCCGCACCGCCGGCAGCGCGAGGAACCCTTAAACACTACCTGATGTTCTGCATATTGCTGCAGCAGGATAGTTGGACGCTCTCTAGCTCGCTGGACGCTTGCTTCCAACAACTAAATCCAAACTATGATTGAGTGTGTAGCTTGGTGCTAAGATTAGGCAAGTTATTATTATTCATTATTTGAAAAGAAGGATGAGTCGGATCAATAGGCTGGTTTCAGGTTGACTTCCAACATCCCCCATTTTCCACCAGGAGTCTTTGAATGAAAAGGTTACTGACGTGGAGCTGACGCCGATCCACAGGTGCCTTTGAGCAACCAAATGCTTTTGTGTGACTTTTGGATATCTGTGGGATGCAGCGTGGTAACTACAATGCAGTGTGGCTTCACAACCTGAGGGAGGTTCATAAGGTGAGAGGATGTGCAAGGACACAAACAGGAACGTGTTGTGTCTGCATCGTTTTTTCTTTTGTTACTAGATATTTTCATTCTTTCAGGACATATAGAAGCAATCAGATTAAACAAAGGGGGTAAAACTACAGTGGTAACTCTGTGGAGACATTCTATAGTCTGTTATACTAAAAAAGTCTTGACTGGCTGATATTTACAATGTTTTTTTTAAGCTCATGTTGCCATTTCTCTCTTTCTTTTGAAAATCTTAATTATTCTGCTCACACCTTGTCACAGTAATGCACAGGCGTATCCTGTGATATTACTGTTCTGTACGATTGAAAAGGCCCCCAACGTGGCACAAAGTCACCTCCACAATACCACAACAATAAATAAATGCTGCTTTATTCCCGCTGGATGTTTAGACACATGGTCAGCTGGGCTGGCCTCCAGCATGCATGCTCAAGTATGAGCAAGTAAAGCTAAGCGATGGATGGAGGGGGACTTTTCCACAGTTACAGGCGTTAATCTGGAATCAGGAAACATTTATTAGCCAAAATATGTCAAACATACAAGGAATTTGTCTTGGCGGTTAGTGCGCGACAGTAGACAGACAAGACAACAGTGCACAAGTAATAAAATAAAGTGGGATGAAATGATAATGCAATGGGTTAGTAGAATAAGGCTAAGGCTATGGGTTAGTATAAAACAAGGGAATAAAGTTAAAAAAATGTAAATATTAAAAAGTTAAAAAGAAAAATATGAAGCATAAAGTGCACTAACAAACAAGTAACAGACAAGAGACAAAGTGACAAGGTTAAGGTACAAACCTTATAAAACCTTGAAAACAAAAGGAGAGGTCTTTTTGTTACATGTTGCTATGGCAGCGCATGTGCAGCTGCAGCGCAACATGGATTTCTCTACGTTTTTGTTGTTCACCACTAAGCCATTTGACAGAATCCGTTCATCAGCATCTGAAAAGGAAGCATGAGGATTGGATCAACCCACACGCGACCAACCGTTCAGAACCTGCAGAACCAAACTGCCCAGGAGAGGAGAACAAAGATGATCCAACCAGGAGCTGAGGCTACTTCACCATGCAGCATGCAGAGGAAGACGGATTAAACGAATAAATGATCAAATAAATGCAAATAAATGACCCATGAATGATTAAATGGATGAATATAGCGCGTATGATCCTTTCCCCACTAAACCGAACTTATTATAATACAAAGCAGTGGGTTACACACTTAACACAAAGACACGCTTGAGATTGTTATTGTGTCCTGTAAGTCTTCGATTTGTTTTATCACGTGTTTCTCTTCCAAGCTTTTCAATAAAGTTGTGAGACCAGCGTTTGAATGTGTTTGACGCCTCCCTCTCCCCACCACTCAGGGCCCTTCAGCCTACGTCATCACGTCAGCGCGCGCCGATGACCGTCACAGTTTGGCAACATGGCGGCGCACAGGCTGCCTCCATCCCTGAGCCGACTGCTGACATCTGTAAAGGTGAGCTGCTCACGGGGAGCCCGTCCAACACGCCGCTGCGGCGGTCTATTTACTAACTACCAGCACGCGGCCCATGTGACGTCACTGTCGGCCTCGTCCGCTCGAGCACAAACGCACGCTTCCCCAGACGAGCTGGAGAGGAGTAACTTAAGTTAAGTCAGAGCCGCGTTGCTCGAGTTGTTCGTAAGCGCGTTGGCTGAAGCAGAACCTGAAGTGAGTAAGTGACGTCAGTAGAGGGGGGGGGGGGTCTTCTTTGACGTACTTCACCTCCGCGAGCGAGCGAGCGACCAGCTGTGACTTTGTCCTTATTGGACGTGCTGCGCTGCTCTCAGGTGGATGAAAACTAGCTGGACGTTCGCGCATTCCTCTGCTTGTGAGTCTTGGTTTTGCCGAGTGACCGGGTCCGGTCTGCGGCTGGGAAGCCATTGTGTGACCGGGCCGGAGGTCTGAGGTCACAGGCCGCAGGCTCGTGGGGCTCCTGCTGGACACCGAATGAAAGCAGCTGCTTGAGTCCGAGATGCTTCAGCCTGGCTGAGTTGTTGCTCTGTGTGATGGACATCTCGCTGCATACCTCCTAGATGTTTCATGGATCTGCTGATTCTTCATAATGGATAGAAATCAGTGGATCACTGTTACCGGACATCTGCAAATTAGGCAGAAACTTCGTTACCAACAAACAAATCAGGAATGTTTACAGAACATTTATGATAATTAACACCACTTTCATGATTTTACAGTGAATGTGATCGCCAGGAGTAGAACGCTAGTGTTCAGGCCTTTTAAATGAACTACACCACAGTCACGTGACTTTACATTACTGTGATTTTGCCATAGCAATATGCAATATAAAACACGTCTTCAGGGGAATCTGTGGGCTCATGTTTCCTCTGCTTCCACATTGACTGCAACTATCTCAGAGGTTTTCTGTGTACAGTCTTTGTCTCAAACACAATCCGTGGTAGAGAAACGTTTTTGATTCGCTTCAAAAATTGAACACAGCGAGCGAATAAGACCTGAGCTCACGGTTCACAGGCGAGGTGAATGGAATGGTACACCGCTTCAACTTGAATTCTAACTCACGGTGGTTTTAAAACGATCAGTCCGTTGTTCGCCAGTTTCATAACAGAGGGTTCCTAACTGGTACAGATGTGAAGCTTATAGATTACATCACAAAGCAGGAGTCTGCAGTCATTAAATTGATAAGTGAGCTGCACGTGCACACTTGAATTTAACATATAACAGGATCAAAGGCTGCAGAATGATTAAGGATTTATCTTAATCTTAATTTGCTTTACAATTAACCAGGAAATAAACCTTTTTATAAACCATTTCCCATCCTGAATTTGCTGAAGATAAAGGTTGATGTTCTTGCAACGTATTTTACTTTGATATAGCAATTCAGAAATTGTAATCCTTAGAAATGGAATTTATTTAACTGTATAACCTTAACACACAGCACATACAGCAACCCTAAGGGCCTGGTAGCCTCATATGGCGTCTCTTTATGATTTGCAGTATGCGTCATTCCGTAGCAGATGCTGTGCTCTGCACTGTAGCGCTCAGTATTCCACCGTCTCCAATCCCAATGAAAAGGTAACGACACACACACACACACACACACACACACACACACACACACACACACACACACACACACACACACACAGAGACACAATGTAGGAATAGTTGTAAGGCAAGATGTGGGTCCATTTTTGTAATTATTGGTGTGATCTTTGACCCAGAATGCCCTGCTCAGGGGTTGGAGGGTGCAGAAGGTTTGTGTGTCAGTGATGTCTGTTGTTTCCCCCCACAGACCTTTGATAAGATCCTCATTGCCAACCGAGGAGAGATTGCCTGCAGGGTAAGACCGATAGACGTTGACGTTGACCCTGATTGACGTTGATCTTTGAGTTTACGTTGTGTTTTTCCATCAGGTGATGAAGACCTGTCACAAGATGGGCATCCGGACTGTAGCTGTTCACAGTGACGTCGACGCCAGTGCTGTGAGTCACTATCTGGGTTTATTAATGTTGCCTGTTTTTGTGACTCAGACAGCCAGCGGGACCTTGTTCTGTGTGTCTTCATCTCACTTCGGCCTCTCGTTGCATTTAGGTTCATGTGAAGATGGCCGATGAAGCGGTGTGTGTTGGCCCCGCCCCTACCAGTAAGAGCTACTTGAACATGGACGCCATCATGGATGCCGTCAGAGCGACTGGAGCACAAGCTGTAAGCCTTTTACGTGACCCTCTCGCTAAAAAGGATTCTTAAACTTGTGTACTTGATACAGCTTAGCGTTCTTCACTGCGATTCATTCAAACTCAAAGAACTGATATCACTCACTGCTTTTAAATCTTAAACAAAGGAAATGGAGGCAAGTTCCCAAATATGTTTTTCAAATTAACCTGGTTACATCCATGTCTCCTAAAGTATTTTAACTTGTCTTATTCTGTGATTTCTGTCTGTAACTATGTGTTTCTTGAGTTGCTGCCTGTCTTGGCCAAGTCTCTGCTGAAAAGAAATTTTGAATCTCAATGGGCCTTTCCTGGTTAAATGAAGGTTTAATAAAATAAAAGGAAATACACATGCTCAATACGATAACTTTGGTCGGGAGGTTTGCTAAGTGCACACACAGGTAGGTTGTCGTAGATGTTGGTGGTGCTAAGTAGTTCTCTCCATTTTTTATTTCTAAAATACACCTTTGATTATGTGAGCTGGATTCTGAAACTGTTGGTTTTAAGTCCTCTGAAACAAATCAAATCCATCTTTTGTCCACAAAGGTTCATCCTGGCTACGGGTTTCTCTCCGAAAACAAAGAGTTTGCAAAGCGACTGGTAAATCTTCCACACACACACAAACACACACACGGACACACACACGGACACACACGCCCTCTCAACCGCGCACACATCACATAATAAACAAATGGTCAAAATAATAAGGACAAACAAACGCAGAGGTGTGAATTCACTGAATTGTTTTAGGGTCTCAGGTCTTCACAGACTCGAGATTCAGTGTTTTTACTGAAGCATCATTTTGTGGATTTATTTTATTTATTTTGTTGAAACCCACGACTCCAGGCAATAGTCTTTTTATGAATATATAAATAAAAGTTCTATGTATTTGTGTTTCACGGATATGATCAGTGTGATTACACACATAACAATGATATTGAACTTTTCATGTTCCTCTCTGTGAGACAGCAAATATTTATATTTAACAAAGCGCTGAACTATCGCTTAAAATAGCCAGGATCAAATTGGACTTTCAATTCCAATAGTAGTAACTAAAATATGGACAAATGACCAAGTATACAGTTTCCTCTTGCGACAGCTGCAAGAGCAGTTCCAGGGTTTAATAACTTATACAAGGACACTTGTGCAAACTGGGGATTGAAGTTGTGGTTGGTGGACGACACGCTCTATATTCATAAATCGTAACATTCGTGGTATTCTGGTTTTGTTGCTAGGCAGCACAGGGCGTGGAATTCATTGGCCCAGACACTCATGCAATCCAGGCCATGGGAGATAAGATTGAGAGCAAACTGATCGCTAAGGCTGCGAAGGTCAACACCATCCCGGGGTACGATGGAGTCGTCAAGGTACGTTTTACCGACATTTACAAAGGACACATTTGTAAGAAAATACCAACCGTCATCGTATGCGAATAAGTTGACGCAGAGTCCTAAACTGGACGAGTCACTGTTTCCTGACTACTGCATTATGCAAGTCCGGTGTTATGACTATATTATAGAGCCTGAGTGATCCAGTCAAACAACACAATCAGTTTAGCACCTAGTTCTCCTCACAGAATGCTGCCGAGCCATTTCAAACCTAATGGTTCATCAGTAACTATAAACCTCTCTGTGTGACAGACGGTTGAAGAAGCTGTGAAGATCTCACAGGACATTGGTAAGTCAGGCTGGCGTGTGAGCGCTTACAATGGATATTTAAAATTGATGCATTTTCTACAGCTTGTTTTACTGTACAATGTGAGCATTGCAGCAGTGTGTATCCTGCTGACCTCCACAAACAGAGATACACACAGCGAGATGCAAAGCTGTACCCGATCACACACACACTCTGAATAAACACTGAGTGCAGCTACAACTAAACCCAGCATGACGCCACCTGATGTGGGCGTCATGGTGGACTGCTGAGGCATATTCACTTGTTCCCATGTTTCAGGCTTTGGAAATCCTTCCACTGAGCATGTGTTAGTGCCAGAAGCACAGTACCAAGCAAGTGCTACATAATATACCCAATTCCAGGAATGAAATGGCACTGAGTAATGGACTCCATTTCCCAACCACTCTTTAAAGGATCATTAAAATACCCAAAGTGCCATTACATAAATGTCCCTTACAAGTAGATTTAAACGTTGGATTGTAACTTTATTGGCAGGTATTACAGGTGTTTGACACTGGCTTCATTTGCATTTACTAGCCTGCATTAATGCTGCTTAATATCAGTTGTCGTGCTTTATCTTTGTGTGGTTGCTAGGCTATCCAGTGATGATCAAAGCCTCTGCAGGAGGCGGAGGGAAAGGAATGAGGATCGCTTGGAATGATGAGGAGACCAGGTTTCGTATTCCTTTGTTTGGTTCTAATCAATTCACACTAACATTACCTCTTTAACAAGAGAATTCATGACTGCTTAAAAACAATGGGAGCTGATCTTAGATACTACTGCAAAACCGTCTGTTCAAAATCAGCACAATGACAACAACCAAATGCAATAACTTCTCCTGTAGCTTAACTGTTGATTTAAATGCTCCTGATTCAATGACTTCAGTTTCCTCTCCTCATGCCATGAAGTTCCATCATCAGCACGTTCATCAACCCCTGCTGCCCTCACTCATCTACTGCTGTTATAATTACACCTCCCGTTTCTATGTCCGCTGTAGAATCCGACAGGTCGCTGGAAGGAGCTTGTTTGTATTTCGCACTACCTTTATCTGTGATGTGTGCGTTGCAGGGAAGGCTTCCGGTTCTCGTCCCAGGAGGCAGCATCCAGCTTTGGAGACGACCGGCTGCTCATTGAGAAGTTCATAGACAACCCCAGACACATCGAGATACAGGTTTAAAACACATGAGCACAGATACGAGTGTGATCCGGGTCTGTTGTTTTAATCAGCGCACTTCATTGACACGAATATTTTTTTATTGTAATAAAAGTCAAAAAAAGAAAACTCCCTAAATAAGTTCATGTGAGTCATGAGCCATAAAATGCTGTTTGTGTTGCAGGTGCTGGCTGACAAACACGGTAACGCTTTGTGGTTAAATGAGAGGGAGTGCTCCATTCAGAGGAGGAACCAGAAGGTGGTGGAAGAAGCTCCCAGGTCAGTAGAAGACTTTGCTGTTACTTATGTTAATGTTTTTGGGTTGTCTGTTGTCCCCCCCCCCCCACATGAAGAACTGTCCACTTGGACTCAAACATGAACTGATTTGATTTGATGATCAACGCTCAGTGACCACGTTGTCAGACGTGCGCTCTGTGTGTGTTCGTGTGCACCTCGAGGTGGAACTCCATGTCGACGGGAGCAGATCAACGGCATGTTCATTGGAAAGGAACCTCGTGTAACAAAATGGAATTGCTTGACTGAAGTGGATCTCTCGTTTCAGTTTTGGCAGTGTGTCATTTAAAGTATTGCCTGAATCAGTGCTGAGCAACAATTACAATTTTTAATTTATATTGCTTGATTTATTGCGATTAATTGCATTCTTGTGTGCAGAATCCCATAATTTGTTTTTTTAACAGTAGTGTTTCCTTTACACAGTAGCAGTTAAAATATTATATGTAAATCTCAACAAAAACATCAATGTAATCACATATAAAACTAAAGCCACATCATTAACGTTTAATCTAGAATGTTATATTAAACCAAGTTAACATAACAATAAGTTCTCAATTATATATGTTGAATATCCTTCCGATCAGTTCTAATTCATTATCGTAAAAAAGGTCCTTCCTTGAGTTTTATAATACTATAGATACTATGGCCGTTGTCTCGTGTTGAGTGTCATGTCCTCTCCAGTACCTTCCTGGACCCGGCGACGCGGCGGGCGATGGGTGAGCAGGCCGTGCAGCTGGCCAAGGCTGTGCAGTACTCCTCTGCCGGCACCGTGGAGTTCCTGGTGGATTCCAAGAAGAACTTCTACTTCCTGGAGATGAACACACGATTACAGGTGTGTGCATGTGTGTGTTACACATACTAATGTGTTTTGTATCCTCCTAGAGAAACCTGCAGCATAGTGACAGTTCTTACCCACTGCTAAATTATTCAGGTTATTTCAAATCTTCAAAATGCGTATAAAGGTGTGAAATGAGGGCTTAGGGGGGTTAGAAGCGTCCTAGGGTTTTACGCTCGACATGCTCGCTACAAATGTGCTTTTAGGAACTGTATCCTCTGCGTTTGACCTTTGACCCCCAGGTGGAGCATCCAATCACAGAGTGTATTACTGGCCTGGACCTGGTTGAGCAGATGATCAGGGTTGCCAAGGGTTACCAGCTGCAGTACAAACAGAAAGACATCCCAATAAACGGCTGGGCCATTGAGAGTCGCGTCTACGCTGAGGTCCGTCCAGATGTTTGTGTTTGTAAAATACATCTGTCTGAAAAGTATTTTCATTCTAAGCAGTTATAAAGATATTTACAACACTGATTCACTCATTTATGTGACAGTTCCCACAGCTGTTATATATTGTTAATATCGCTTAATGCACAAAGCCACTGAATTCATTCATTATAATGTCATTAGTAACTAAGTCTATGTTCACTTTATAAAATGATGGGAATAGAAAATAACAACATGTCAGTGCGCAACCAGCCTTTATAAAGTACCGTGCTTATTGTTAGAGGAGGATCTGAGTGCTGTGTGTGAATCTGTAGTCCACCGTTGTTCTCGTTTGTTTGATAGGATCCTTACAAGTCTTTCGGTCTTCCCTCCATCGGACGGCTATCTCAATACCAAGAGCCACTCAACCTCAGCAATGTAAGCGTGTGACAATAAGAGACCTGCGGCATGTTTGTGTAGCGGTCCACCACGGCCTGCGCAACAAGTTAAAGCCGCATCAGAGAGGAGCTCACACAGTCCGCTCACTCTCCCTGAGTCACTATTCTCTCTTCTGCTCCTCGCTCTGTCAGGTCCGTGTAGACAGCGGAATCCAGGAAGGAAGTGACATCAGTATCTACTATGATCCCATGATCTCTAAGGTCAGTGATGGTCAGAACCAAAACGTACATTACAGCATCCATGAGGGTTCGTGGGGCAATCACTTCCTCTGGTATCTGTCTGTAGTTGGTTACCTACGGCGCTACACGGGCGGAAGCTCTTGCCAGGATGGAGGACGCTTTGGATAACTATGTCATCAGAGGTACACGACGGATTGTCAGCTTAGACACTTTAATTGGACATTGTCTTATTTTTTTTCTTCCTGTAAAGACGTTTGGTGGTCCTCTTTCCAGGCGTGACCCACAACATTCCCCTGCTGCGGGAAATCATCACCCACCCCCGATTTATCTCTGGGGACATCAGCACCAACTTCCTGCCGGAGGTTTACCCCGAAGGCTTCAAGGGTCACCGGCTGGAGGCCGACCAGCGCAGGGAGCTGTTGGCCACGGCTGCAGCGCTCTACATCACAGCGCAGCTCCGCTCTCACAGGCTCATGGGCGACCTGAGGTGAGGCCACCAGCCAGCTCCACTGCCACTTATGTATTTATTATTCTAGACTAGTTCATTCAATTTGCATTTAGTCATTTAAATATGACGCTTTTGTGCAGGGGGAAAACTAATTTAGATAAGAGATTACTAACCTGTAGTGCTGGGCAGCGATTCACGGTTAATGGCATTGTAATAAAATTTAATAATGAATTCAAAAGTAGTTTACGCTCTTTTATTTTTGCTTAAAAACTATACTTAAAAACAAATATGCTTTCCCTTTACACACTATCAGTTAAAATGTATGGAAATCTAGACTTAAATAAAAAAAAAAAGTATGTAATGAAACCAAAGGTATTTGCCTACATGCCATCTAGATTGTTATAGAAAAACAAGTTACCCTCCACAATCACAACAGGCAACATTTATAAATCAGTTTTTTATGTTTATGCTGCCAGCAGAATAAACAGGCAATAGTCTGTGCGTCCATAATGTATCTATTGATAATCTATGTTCAGTAGCACGTCTCCCTGTTAGAGTGAAGTGGTCCACCACTAAGGACACAGCTGGGATTCACTGCAGGGACTTTTCACTCTGAAGTCCATGTTTGTAGTGGATTTTTGTTGGAGAATCAGTCAAAAAGGAAAAAGAAAAGCACACTCAGTGATACAGGTTATTAATGACTGCTTTTATCAACTGTGTCGTCTGGAAGAGATTTAAAATTCAAATGTCCACGTACCTTTTTTCTATTTTTCTGTCCCCGTTTTGATTCACTTAAGCGCCGCACCAGTTTTAGGCCCGCCCCCCTAACGCTCTCATTGTTGAGATGCGTGATGACGTCACTCTCAGCCACTCTAATGTCTAATGTCTTTTACTCTGCATGTCGTCATTGAGCTGTTCATACACTGATGGGAGGTGCAGGAAAAACTCCCTAAAAAATGACAAACCCCTCCATGGGGAAAAAGGGAAGAAACCTTCGTGAGAACGTCAGAGGAGGATCTCTCCTGATGGACTCCGCTTGGGCCCCAGATGATCTCATGTGTGTGATTTGCAGGGTGTCTTCCTCTCCTATGGACTGTAACCACTGGGAGCTCTGTGTGGAGCTGGAGGAAGGACGCCATAATGTGGAGGTGACCAAATCAGGAAACGTCTATACTGTGAGTATACGATGGCCTTCCGTGAACAAATGAGGTAGGCGGTCGAGATGGAGGCGACCGGCGGTTTAGGACCACGTGTCAGGTGTTCAGATAAGGACGTTTGGATGGTTTCCATGCTGGTGTTTGTTAGCAGCCGTCAGGGCGTCTGTCCAGATAATGACATCCAGTCAGGGGGGTTTGGTTCGGTGCACAGCGGTACACATCACATCACATGTCATCACATCACATGTCATTCAGCTCCTATAAAAGCAACGTACGTTACCTTTTTTTTAACACATGGTTTTACATTTTTAACACATGGCACACAGTGGGAGCAGTTGGGGGAATAGTTGGAGGAGCAGTTGGAGGAGCAGTTGGAGGAGCAGTTGGAGGAGCAGTTGGAGGAGCAGTTGGAGGAGCAGTTGGAGGAGCAGTTGGGGGAATAGTTGGAGGAGCAGTTGGGGGAATAGTTGGAGGAGCAGTTGGGGGAGCAGTTGGGGGAGCAGTTGGGGGAGCAGTTGGGGGAGCAGTTGGGGGAATAGTTGGAGGAGCAGTTGGAGAAGCAGTTGGGGGAATAGTTGGAGAAGCAGTTGGGGGAATAGTTGGAGGAGCAGTTGGAGGAGCAGTTGGGGGAATAGTTGGAGAAGCAGTTGGGGGAATAGTTGGAGGAGCAGTTGGGGGAATAGTTGGAGGAGCAGTTGGAGGAGCAGTTGGAGGAGCAGTTGGAGGAGCAGTTGGGGGAATAGTTGGAGGAGCAGTTGGGGGAATAGTTGGAGGAGCAGTTGGGGGAGCAGTTGGGGGAGCAGTTGGAGGAATAGTTGGGGGAGCAGTTGGAGAAGCAGTTGGGGGAATAGTTGGAGGAGCAGTTGGGGGAATAGTTGGAGGAGCAGTTGGGGGAGCAGTTGGGGGAGCAGTTGGGGGAATAGTTGGAGGAGCAGTTGGGGGAATAGTTGGAGGAGCAGTTGGGGGAATAGTTGGAGGAGCAGTTGGGGGAATAGTTGGAGGAGCAGTTGGGGGAATAGTTGGAGGAGCAGTTGGGGGAATAGTTGGAGGAGCAGTTGGGGGAATAGTTGGAGGAGCAGTTGGAGGAGCAGTTGGGGGAATAGTTGGAGGAGCAGTTGGGGGAATAGTTGGAGAAGCAGTTGGGGGAATAGTTGGAGGAGCAGTTGGAGGAGCAGTTGGGGGAATAGTTGGAGAAGCAGTTGGGGGAATAGTTGGAGAAGCAGTTGGGGGAGCAGTTGGGGGAATAGTTGGAGGAGCAGTTGGGAGAAGTAGTTGGAGGAGCAGTTGGGGGAATAGTTGGAGGAGCAGTTGGGGGAATAGTTGGAGGAGCAGTTGGGGGAGCAGTTGGGGGAGCAGTTGGGGGAATAGTTGGAGAAGCAGTTGGGGGAATAGTTGGGGGAGCAGTTGGGGGAATAGTTGGGGGAGCAGTTGGGGGAATAGTTGGAGGAGCAGTTGGGGGAATAGTTGGAGGAGCAGTTGGGGGAATAGTTGGGGGAGCAGTTGGGGGAATAGTTGGGGGAGCAGTTGGGGGAATAGTTGGAGGAGCAGTTGGGGGAATAGTTGGAGGAGCAGTTGGGGGAATAGTTGGAGGAGCAGTTGGGGGAGCAGTTGGGGGAATAGTTGGAGAAGCAGTTGGGGGAGCAGTTGGGGGAATAGTTGGGGGAGCAGTTGGGGGAATAGTTGGAGGAGCAGTTGGGAGAATAGTTGGAGGAGCAGTTGGGGGAATAGTTGGAGGAGCAGTTGGGAGAATAGTTGGAGAAGCAGTTGGGGGAATAGTTGGAGGAGCAGTTGGGGGAATAGTTGGAGGAGCAGTTGGGGGAATAGTTGGAGGAGCAGTTGGGGGAATAGTTGGAGGAGCAGTTGGGGGAGCAGTTGGGGGAATAGTTGGAGGAGCAGTTGGGGGAATAGTTGGAGGAGCAGTTGGGGGAATAGTTGGAGGAGCAGTTGGGGGAATAGTTGGAGGAGCAGTTGGGGGAATAGTTGGAGGAGCAGTTGGGGGAATAGTTGGAGGAGCAGTTGGGGGAATAGTTGGAGGAGCAGTTGGGGGAATAGTTGGAGGAGCAGTTGGGGGAATAGTTGGAGGAGCAGTTGGGGGAATAGTTGGAGGAGCAGTTGGGGGAGCAGTTGGGGGAATAGTTGGAGGAGCAGTTGGGGGAATAGTTGGAGGAGCAGTTGGAGGAGCAGTTGGGGGAATAGTTGGAGGAGCAGTTGGAGGAGCAGTTGGGGGAATAGTTGGAGGAGCAGTTGGGGGAGCGGTTGGGTGTCTTGCTCGGGGAGCTTGCAGTTCCCGGTGCACCTCTCTACTCCATGTGTCACCGCCGCCCACATGTTTTTTCCAAGTATCAATGAGACTGAGGAAATCAGGGTTTTATCAGTGATGAATTCATTGATTGGATTTTTGTAGGGTTCCTCTGGCTAATGACGGGTTGGGCCAGGAGGGGGCGCTGTTGTGGGAAACTGATTTGAGGCAGCAGCGTAGAAGAAGAGGAAGGTGTGAGGGTGGAGTAAACAGTCTTTGTGGCCGTGAGGACGTTTGGGAACAATGACGATCTGTGTGTCTGTAGGTGGAGGTGGATGGAGGAAGAGTGGAAGTCAATGGACAGTGGAACCTGGCCTCCCCTCTGCTACCGCTCTCCATCAACGGCACACCCAGGATGCTGCAGGTAACACACGCGGGCTCAGGTGGTGGAATATCATCACTGACAGTAAGCGCTAAAACGTCTCCATTGATCAGCTGATCGGTTCTGTCTTTCTTTTAGTGTCTGTCCAGAGATGCTTCAGGAAAGATTGTCCTACAGTTCCTGGGCACGTCGGTAAGACCCGTAACTCCACAACCCCACCTTGTCCCGCAGGTCGCTGTCCTTCTATGTGAGCGTCTGGTTAGTGTAGTGTCAGCCCCCCCATGGAGAACAAACACGCTGCTCCGCCTTAAAGTAGGTCTTTGGATCGCAGAGGTAAAGCCAACGTTGGCTTCTATACATTTTATTAGTTAGCAATCGCTGTTGCTTCAGTGCTTCATCATTAATTCCTGAAATGTTTTCTAAATTGATCTGTACAATTATAAACCTTTATTCACGTGTATAAATGATATGGTATAATTAAAAACGGACGGCCTAGCCATCATTTTCACTTGAGGACATTTATCAGACTTTGATCAAGTCTTCTTTATTGTACTTTTGTACATTTATTGCGGAAAGTCCAATTAGTTCCCTGTTTACCGAGTGTCGTCTATGGAACGAGGACTCGTGTAAACCTGCTTCATGACGCCTCCCCCCCGTGTTCCTTATGCTGGGTGTTTGTTTGTAGTTTAAGGTGCGGGTCCTGTCCAAGTTGGCTGCACAGTTAAACTCCTTCATGCCAGAAAAGGTTCCAGAAGACACCAGCAGCCTGCTGCGTTCCCCGATGCCGGGCTCCGTGGTGGCCGTGTCCGTCAAGCCTGGAGATACGGTAACATACCTCGCTGTGCGAACCCTTAACCAATCACTCCTCATGCGCCTGCATACTGGGACATGGTCCTGTTGCATCGTGTACAAAGCCAACATCAGCCCCCCACCGAGGCTGAAGTAGTCGTTTGTGCTATTTTATTTTCTGTGTATATAATGTGCATTTTTCCTTCTCACTTTATTTACTGTACTGCTGCTATTGCACACAAATTCCCCCTTGGTGATTAATAAAGTTTATATCTATCTAGGTAGCTTTTTATTCATGTTTTAATGTACTGAGAAACTACAAAAATGATAACTGTGTGTGCAGGTTGCAGAGGGTCAGGAGATCTGTGTGATCGAAGCCATGAAGATGCAGAACAGTTTGACTGCTGCCAGGCCAGCAAAGGTAACGCGTGAAGCACTGGAGCTCAACTCTCCAATTCAATCAATACAAGTTTCAATTTCCAACTGTGTGTGTGTGTCCTTCTGCCTCCTCCAGGTTAAAAGTGTCCACTGTAAGCCAGGGGAGACTGTTGGAGAGGGAGACCTGCTAGTAGAGCTCGAATAAACAACCTTTGACCTTTTGATGTGCCTTGTGTGTCCACTGAGGCCCAAGAACAGACGCTCGTCTCGCTGATGGACACTCAGCCGTGTGTCTGTTTCATGTTTGTTTAGTTTAGCCGTCGTGAAACTAAACTTCTTGTAAATTCTTTCCGTTCTGCTTGTTTCAAGTATTACGTTTAGTTGATTCCTTATAGCTATATTTCCTTGTCACCAATACACTCGATATGGACCTTTTGTTTGTAGGCTGCCGAGGAGTTTTTAATGTCATGTGATCACTAAAAGGAAGGTTCCATCGTATTGTAATGGTGGCAGATATCTCAAACACAAGTACATGCACAGCTCGATGCCGAGGAGAAATGTCTGCTCTAATTTAGTTGAACTGACTTTGAAAATTCACTGCAAGCAATAAAATGCTTCTTTTCATCACGAAGTTGCTCATTTTAAGATCAAGCTTCAAGCTGCTGATGGGAAAACATGACTCTTCAGGTTGTGGATTGATGGATTGAACTGATTTGATCACCAGTCTACTTGAACGATGGGGACAAATGACGTGAGGAAGCTCCGAGGGTCTGGTGTCCTCCAAAGTTCATCAGAACATTCTGGTCTGCTGACCACGTCGTCCAAATGTCCAAACACTATTCTACCCCTTTTCACTGCAGTAACTTCAGCATCTGGTCATTTTAATTTAGTGACATCTTTCAAAATAATAACTTCATAGGGATGAACACTTGTTTGTCACAGGTTAAGATTCCATATTAACCACAAAAGCAAGTGTTTATCGTTCCTTTAAAGAGATTTATAATGCGGGTAGATGAAATCTCCAGGTCAACAATACTCGGGCAGCTTGTTCTCTCGCTCAGCGAAACGCAGACCGTCCCAATGGATCCATACTCGCATAATGGCAGAATTGTAGTCTTGATCAATGTCCAACTCTTAATTCTGAAAAGAACGGCATCTTGGAAACCTTGACTGTGATTATTTCGTCCATTAAAACGTTTTATGGCAGGTAAATAGAAACAAACACTAGTGAATGAATTAATACATGCTTTTCTTTATATAGAACAGCTCAACGTAAAGCCTCCAATTCCAGTGAACGAGTGAGCGACACCTTGTTGGTCCGACGTCCAGGTTGTTTCCTGCCTTCGGGCCGTAACGTGGAGGTTCATCCCCACATTCCGCCTCTTCCATCTGGTCTTTAGAACTTCAATGACGGCCCAGAATATACATTAATTATTAGTTGGTTGCACGTGGTTGCGAATTTCTTTTTCAGTGAGTCAAACCCAGTTACTACATGGTCCAGTACTTTAAAACAAAATGTCACATATTGGTTTCCTCATATTCATAATGGGTTTATTTACCATTCATATGTGCATACTGTTGGAAAAACTAAATAGATTTTTTACGTTTTAAATTGGACTGCTATATTAAAATCCCCTAAAACTAACTGGAATATTCATTTTAAACTTGTGCTCTGCTGTATTTCTACTGAGTGGATCCTGAGCATAAATGTGTCGGTAACACGTCGGGTTTGTGCTGCATCGCTAGGATGTCGAGTTTAGTGAGCTCAGGAGAGGAAACAAGGCCGAGATCTTTTTAGAAACCTCACATGGACTCCTCCATTAGAAACAAGGTGGCAACAGGACAAGAGCCTGGACCTCATCCCCCTGCACCTCCCCGAAAGGACAACGGATCAGCAAAGAGTCTGAGGAGCCCTTCTGAACCCTTTCTGTGTTTATATGTGGATGCAAACACATATTGGGGCACATTTTAACACAACATCCAAAAAAAGTAAAGTTAAGAAGCAGACCTTCACATACTCATTTGGCTACAATCACCAAATACATTGTGAAACAGTCCATGGATCGTGAAACAGATTCGGAAGGCTGCCATGCCGTGTGGCTGCAGGAAGCAGATAGATGCTCTACGTACGACAGCCCACTCACATGCAAACATCATAGTCCAGCGTTCTCTCTGAGGAAATGAGGCGGCGACGGTTCACTGTTCACACGGTTCAGTTCCGCAGGTTTATGGGAGAAAACCAATTAGCAGCCGGTGGACTGTTGACAGTTTGGATCCTTCAGTCCACTTTGACCACACTGTAGATCTTGGTAACAAACCAGAAACAGGCGAAGAAGCCGATTGAACCTGAGAACAGAGGAGATGCACCTTCTGTTAGAAATGACGTTTCTGAGTCTCCACCTACGACGCAACAAAGGGTTTCACACTGGAACTCTGAAAAACTCGTCTACTCTTCCAGACGCAAATAAGAGTCGTTATGCCACGTGGAGGCTGCTGTGATCGTCAATGTAGACCAGTTTGCATGTGAACGTGGAGAACCAGCAAGTAAACATGGGGAGCATTTAGTGGCTAAAGCTAAATAGGGGAATGTTGGACATTTTATATCTGTTGGAGTTGAATGAGGAACATCAGTGCAGATGAACAAGACTTTACGTCTTCTGCCCTCAGATGCAATGTGATGTATCATTAGTCACCTGCGAACAAATACGTACCTGTGAATAAGAAAAAGATGAGAGCCATGATCATGGTGTACCCGAAGTACAGGATGGTGCTGGCCAGTCCAGTGATTTGCAGCTTGGAGAAAAAGTAATGAATGGCGTAGACGAGGAAATAGAGCGCAGTGAAGCCGCTGGTGAGGAAGGAACGCCACTGCCAATGGTAGTCCTGTGGACCAGAGACAGAGTCACAGCGCAGGAGGAGGAAGACGGGCATCTACTGACCAACCGGCTACAAGGACTGAGAGCCGCTGAAAACAACACCGCTATCTTATCATCTTATTAACATTGACTGGAGCTCTACAGTCCATTTACTTATTTAAAGTTTATTACTGGCACTCAACCGTTGCTCATGGGACATGTGCTCAGCTCTTGAACATAATGCACGGGAATATTGAGGTTTACCTCGGCACATAAGTGGAAGTAGCAAAGCAGGATGGTGGCCTCGGAGCAGGTGATGACCAAGATGATGAAGACGAGGAAAAGGAAGCCGAACATGTAGTACATCTGATGGGACCTGGAGGAAAGACGCAAGCAGGTCCCTGTTAGCTCGTTTGCTGCCATCTTTGGATGATACAGCGTTCGAAAACAAGAAGAGCACAAGTCACAGTTTCGACAGGACAAATTACTACTTAATGTTGATGAGAAGTCATTGTGTGCTCCAGCAGAAGAATACAGCTCATAAGGGAAGGCCTCCCATTGAGCCCACACACACACACACACACACACACACACACACACACATCCGTAGGTGTGTTTCAGGCTCTCTTCTTCAGAGCTGCCGTGGCCGATTCTCAGCTTTCCTACACGTTGTGTCTAGACTTTCTACGGCCGCCTTCATTCTCACCAGATGGAGTTCAATATGAAGAACAGCTGGATAAATATACACCCAAAAGGCAGAATTCCCCCCATGACGATGCCAGGCAGGGGCTTCGTGTAGAAGGACTGCTCCGGCACCTGGCGAGGAATCTGATTGGTCCGCACTGGGTGCTCAATCCCCTGAAACACACTGTCACAGTGGAGAGAGAAGAGACTCAAACGGAATAGAAACAGTTGCTGGCAGAGTGCCTGAGCCAGGAGCATCTGTGGGTTTGGATCTACTCACTGCCTTCTTGAAGCCAAAGTAAGCCCCTATGAAGGTGAGCGGCACCGAGATACAGAACCAAAGAGCCAGTATGGCTACCAGGGTCCCGAACGGCATGGCGGCTGAGGAGCCTTCACCCCACAGGATCAGGTTCATCACAAAGAAGTCTGCAAACACCACCCTGAGCGGACACGGAGAGGACGGTCAGCACGGGGGCTCACGGACTCGTGTCCTTCATGAGGTCATAGCGGCCGTACCCGGGGCAGAGGAAGGCCGTCAGCAGAACGTTGGTCTTCCACTTCTCTCCTCCGAAAGCTGCCCGTTCAAACACAAAAGAAAAGGATTTACAGAAATCAAGTGAGGAATTCTTTCCTCGCTTCTTTCTTCTGCCACACTTACATCGGTAGAGGCGAGCAGCCACGTATCCAGCAGGAGCGCCCAGAAGAACCCAGAGCACCACGGCACACGTCATCAGAGCCCCGCGGTTCGCAGGGGAGAGGAACCCCAGACAGGCAAAGACTGGAGGGGGGGCACATCGTTCCGTTAGTTGGTAATAAACACGTGTTTAACATTTCAAAAGGTTCCAAGATGAGGGTTTTGTTCCTCTCTGTGGAAGACATCTGACATCTGGTTCCTGATTGGTGCATGACTCACAACCATGTCGTTCTATATACACACACTTTTATATTCTTGTAAAAAAGTAGATCGTTATGATAACGGGTAAAGTATAAGGACGTACAAAGGGTGACGAAGGTCATAATGAAGATCTGGGTTCCAGAGCCGAGGAACACTGACAGCAGCATTCCCTTTCTTGGAGGTCGGAAGACGTCTCCATGGACCAACTTCCACCCAAACTCCTCCTGAGCGTCCTCCTGGAGAGCAGAGCCCATGAGAACAGGAGCCCCTGGTGGCCCTCGGTGCGTCCCGCCTGGCAGCGTTGCACATGTACTCACCACAGAGTCCATCTGATTGTACCGGGCGATGTCTTTATGCAGAGTCCTCAGCAGGATCATTGCTACCATTCCAGACAGGAACAACACAATCACCAAGGAGTTCATTATGCTGGGAAGAAAAAAGCCACAATTCACTTCTTAGTTCATTCTGAATCCGAGTTTGTTTGTAGCTCATAGGCGGATCGAATCGGGTTGAAGGAATCAATGAGTGCTACGTCATAAAATACTGATGACTGCTCAGAGTCTGAATCCATATCTTATTGCTGATAATACAGGTCATATTTCCCCACATTTTGCTTGTCATTTTTTGCCCCTCAAAATTCTACAGTATTCACAGCCTTTACCACGACACTCTAAATGGAGCTCAGGTCCATCCTGTTTCCACTGATCCTCCTTCAGATGTTTAGAATGATGAGAGAAGATCCTTCCAGAAGGACAAACGTCTCTGCAGCACTCCACACATCAGGCCGGTGTGGTAGAGGACGGAAGCCACTCCTCAGTAAAACGCACATGACAGCCCGCCTGGAGTTTGCAAAAAAGCACCTGAAGGACTCTCAGACCACGAGAAACAAAGACCTCTGGTCTGATGGAACTCGGATCGAGGTATTTGGCCTGAATGCCAAGCGTGGTGTCTGCAGGAAAGCAGCCCCTGCTCATCACCTGGCCCATAGTATCCCTACAGGGGAGCGTCACGCTGTGGGATGTTCTTCAGCAGGAGGAACTGGGACACTAGTCAGGATGGAGGGAACGATGTACAGAGACATCCTGGATGGAAACCTGCTGCAGAGCGCTCTGCAGCTCACACCGGGCTGATGGTTCATCTCTAACAGGACAACGACCCAAAGCACACAGCCAATACAAGAAAGGAGCGGCTGGGGGACAACTTGTGGACGTCCCTGAGAGTCCTGAGGCCACTTAAGGCTGTGCAGCGACGCTCCCCATCCGACCTGATGGAACCGGGGAGGTTGTGCTGAGAAGAATGGCAGAAACCTCCAGGAAACAGGTGTGCTGAGGTGGTAGCATCAGACTCAAGAAGTGCTCAGCAGAGGATGTGAATACTACGTCCCGGATGAGTTTAATCCATGTGGGAATAAGGCTTTAATGAAACTGTATACAGATGTTTGCTTCCACATAACATCTGTTTCAAAGACCGTTGCATGTAAACTGATTCTGTAATCTTGTCTTTGAGCCAATGGACTTCCAAATATCAAAGGCAGAACACAAGCTTAAAATATGGATTAACTTGAGCATTTACATTAAGTTTTCCAGATCTGCAAATGGTGGCAGAAAATGAATGCAAGTGTGTGTGTGTGTGTGTGTGTGTGTGTGTGTGTTTAGAGTCTAACCTGAACCACTGGATGTTGGTGTGAGGCATTGACTCCAGGATGTAGTCCCATCTAGATGCCCAACGGATATTCTTGTCTTCCTACAACGCAAAAATACAAAGGATACACCAACTGGGCACTTCAGCAGGTACTGTATTTATTAGGCCTGTAGACGTGTACAAGACAACTTGCTGAGCATCACAATGGGGAAGAAAGTAGAATGAAGAGACTCTGAACGTGGATGGCTGGTCTGAGTACGTCACAAACTGCTGCTCTACTGGGATTCTATCGCACCATCGTCTCTGAGGTTTACAGAGAACTCTTAGTAACTGAGAAGTAGTGTTTTTGAAGAGGCAGTGAGTTTAAATGTATTTCCTCAGTGAAGCTCTGGTAAAGTCGTGACTTCATCTTTTGTATCAGCGAATGCATTTACAGCTGGAGATGCAGCAGCTCCACTCAGCCACAGAGAAACTGCACATTTTCCATCTGGAGTTTGAAACGTCTTCAGGCGTTACAGGTGTTATGTTAGAACTACATGAGTGCCATCACGTTTCAGTTTGTAGCCCACGTCTCCTTTACAAAAAGCACCGTTGTTCTTACCACAAAGTTGACCGAGTAGGTGTATGGAATCTCAAACACTCCAGAGTGTTTGTTTCTCAGGAACTTGGGCCCCCCAGAGCAAGCCTGGCCATCTTCACCGGGGCCCTCAAAGCTGCACAGAGGGGGACGAAACTAGTACAGCTTACAAGCTAATTCACGTATTGAGATGGGATCACATTAGAACGCTCGTTAATACCTATTCAGGTCTACTAGTGGGTGAAAGCGCCAGAGGACACCCCCCGAAAAGGAAAAATAACCCGCCGCGAGCGGAATGTTTCAAACAAAAGCTTTCAAATGAACAACAATGAAACAATAGAACCAGTGTGCATTTCAGAAGAAATTACAATGTAACCAGTGCACAATATATGAAATCTAATGGGTGTAAATGGCCTGAGGATGGACAGACAGACGGGTTCCATTTTAATGAGCTAATGAAAGGTCACTGGTTGAGGAAGGTTCCATTCCAAATAAAATGATCACCTTTTGGGTTCAATCTTGGCAGCAACGAGTCGAGCTCCCAGCTGCTCATGCTCTACGATGTGGTAATGGATGGTGATGTCCACGTGGTTAAAGATGTAAAAAGCATCCTTTTCATTAAAGTTAGACTGGGAAACCAAAAAGCAGAGACAGGGTAGTAATGTTATTATAGGAGCATCCATGTGGACAGACAAACATGTGCAGACAGAATGAATCCAATTCATTACTGGTCCTTTGTGAATATGATTGACTGGCTAAAATGCTACTTATACCCTCACACAGGGCTCTGTGTGTGTGTGTGTGTGTGTCCACGTGCCATCTACTCACGTTGACCACGCAGGCGTCTTTGGGCCGACCTGCTTCTGTGACGAAACAGCCGATGGGGAAACCAGGATTGCAGAACTTCTGTCCGTCTTCAACATCGTAGCACCAAGTGACCGGCATGTTATCCACAATCCTTCACACAAAACAGAAGCCTGTGATGCTCACTCGGGACTAAAGGTCCACCGCACACAGGACAGCAACGCCTTCTCTATCTAAATAGTCTGTTTCTCGTCCCAGGCTAAGCAGGAAGGTGATGACTGCGTCACTGTGAATGGCACTAGATTGTAACACAAGTGTCTTTTTATGCTCCTCCAACGCCTGTTGGTTCAGACGTTTGCAGAAGTAATCATTCAAATGAGTGAACGTGACCAGCAAACAATTGCTAATACGAGACTGACCACCGACTCTAGTTAATGCAGATTGAGACATTTGACTTTAGGTGGGAGTCACAACAACGGACAAACAAGTGGAACACAACAACTGTGGAGCTTATCGATGGGAAATCCCGTCGAGCCGCTTAGCTGGCCGTGTACTTTGGTCCCGTTGGACGTGTTGTGGTGTTTGTTCCCCCGTGGAGGTGTAAATCCGTCTCCACGAGTGTGTGTGTGTGTGTGTGTGTCAGTGGATCATACACACCAGTGATGCTGGTAGTTGAGTAACATGCCTTTCTTGAGGAAGTCCAGCTTGGCTTTGTCCGATGGCTTGCTGGTGTCGTAGGTCTGCGTGCACACCTTCTCACACGCCACAGGCTTCTTAAACTCAAACTGAAACACAGTTGGCCGGGTTGCTCTTTAATAACGCAGCGACCGGCTGACAAAGTCTCTCAGTATCATTACAACTCATTCAGGATCAGATTTTTCTGACACTGTGTCTCATTCAAAGTAATTGTTGAGACAATTGTTTTTAACACGCTGACCATGTCAGCACATCCTGAATCCATATTTATGGGAGTTGTTCCCTTCTGAATTAACAGACCTTGAGAATTTTGTTATGAAATTAAATCACAAAACTCTCAATCAAAACATCTACAATGTTCACTCTACTGGTAACGCGGGGGAACACACCGTAAGGATTAATATATTTAAAACTCCAAACGATGCGTATGAGGTTTGGACTTTGGATGTGTTTTAGATGGTGGAGTCTGACACCTCCTCCTCCTCCTCCTCCTCCTCGTCAGCTGCTATCCTGCTCAATCTTATCGCCTTCTTTTTAACGTTACTTTGAGGAGGCCGGTTGAGCAACTCGGGGTTCAGAGTCTCGCTCAAAGAGGAGGGGTCAGGGGTCAAACTGCCAACCTTGTGATTAGAGGAAACCCTCTACACCCCCCCTGTCATCCCAGCCATCACCCCATTTTCTGTACCTGGCCTAAAGAATGGATTGTATTGTGTGTGTGTGAACAAGGCCACTGACACTCATCTGCTCAGCAGCGCTGCTGTAGATGCGTTACCTTGTATGGGGACGACTCAATCCTCTCCCCAAAAAGAACCTGGCCCAGATTCTCCGATGGACGATTCTTTGTGTCTTTTGAGCAAAAGTCGAACCTGAGCAAACAGTTGACAGCATCAAACCCGTTTAGTTAACATGGCGCCGTAGATGTGGACACGCGGCTGCTTTAACGCCACTCAAACCACCAGCACGCCTCAACAGTTCCCGTCATCGCTGGAGATTCACTTTTATTACACCAGACGTTCGATACATTATCATATCCTTCTTCGGCTCGTGCATGACGCAAATCTAACGTCAGTTAAGTAAATATAATGATTTTTAAACATTATATCTAAACAGAAATTATTACCATTAAATCTGATGTCAATAAAGACATAATACATTAATAACATGCTTATATTACAATATACAACTTATAGCAGAAGGAATTTAATGCATAACAAACGTATTTATCTCCTTTAGCTTTAAACTGAAACAACGATTATTTCAGATAAAGCAGATGGAAGCAAGTTGGAGGGAATCAGAGTTACCGGGTCCACTTACGCAGTGTACTCATACGGCAGAACCGACTCCACGGAGTCCAACCGGTTCACAAACAGCTCGATGGTCGACTGGGAGGAAACACAGCGGACACGCGAGTCAACAGCAGCTTCTTTATCGCTAAAATGCCCGTATGATGGTGGATACTTATTCCCCTATAACGTGAATGGTTTTCTGCACATAGACGCTGTAGTTGCAACCAGTAAACAGCATTTTGCAGGTGTGGGTTTGACTTGGGGACGTTAAAGTGACGCACGGCACTCGGGGAAGGATTTCAATGGGTAAAACGCTGCAGTCCGTCAAACAGCTCTGCGTGCAGCTGCTTGTGTCCAGTCCAGCGTGTCTCAGTGTCCCGTGACGTGTGTTTCGGGCTGATCTAGAGTCGTGGTGCTGTCAAGTTAAAGTCCAAACTACTTTAGTTCGGCTAATGCTGCGCAGCTAACGCTAGCGTCCAGTCCGCTAGCTTAGCAGATGCCGTTAGCCGCGTCACGCCAGCTGTTTACAAGGAGCCGTTGTGTGTTGCTCGGTGGCGCCGCTATGAGAAGGACTTCTAGAGTCGCCCGCATGTGGCGTGTTTACCTTGCAGTCTGGAACTTGGTTCTTTCCGGGCTCACAGAAGCTCACGGGAGCGAGTCCCGGCAGGTAGAAGCCGGCGGCCGCAGACAGCAGCGCCGCTGCGAGAAGCCGCCGCAGCATCGCCTCGCCGACTCGGCGTCAGATAACGCTAGTTAGTTAGTTAACGAAGACTTTATCCTCCGCTCGGTTCCACTGGCATCTGAAACCTGAACCGGAGACGCACCAACATCCGGTTCTGCAGCGGCCAACACGTCACACGCCGGAAGTCCCGCTTCCGGAAGTGGCGCTGGGTCCTTTTTTCTTTTTTGAGGTCTTTCTGTCGTTTTGCGCTCGAGCGCCACAGAGCGGCGCGGAGTGGACTCGGACTTCAAACATCAAATCCATCATCTAAAGCAGCGATTCCCAAAGTGTGGGCCGCGGCCCAGGAGCTGCAGGTGGGCCGCGAGAGGTTATTTACAATAAATAAATAAAATGTTTTTGATTTTCAATTTTGAAAAGTTTAAAATTATTCTAAAAATATTTATGATTTAAATTACGTGTTATTCTTGCCTTGCCCGTTTGAATCTGTTTGCTGTGTTACATAGATGTACATTAAACCTATTTGTAACACTTGCATATATTGTGCAGGGAAGTAGGGAGTTTGACGACATTTTCTTTTTGTCATCTGTTTTTGAGTTAGGGATCAGGATCAGGAAACATTTATTACCAAAATATGTCAAACATACAAGGAATTTGTCTTGGCGGTTAGTGCGCGACAGTAGACAGACAAGACAGCAGTGCACAAGTAATAAAATAAAGTAAAATGAAATGCTAATGCAATGGGTTAGTAGAATAAGGCTATGGGTTAGTATAAAACAAGGGAATAAAGTTAAATATTTTAAATATTAAAAAAGTTAAAAAGAAAAATATTAAGCATAAAGTGCACTAACGAACAAGCAACAGACAAGTGACGACAAAGTGATGAATTGCAGTTAAAGTGGCATGTGCAGTGTGAAGGGGAGTGACCGGTGGAGTGTTATAGTCAGTCAGTGGGGGACCGGCTCTGTTGATGAGCCCGACTGCCGACGGGAAGAAACTGTTGGTGTGGCGGGAGGTCTTAGTCCTGATGGACCTCAGCCTCCTGCCAGATGGAAGGGGCACAAACAGGTTTTGTGCGGGGTGAGAGGGGTCGGCTAGCATCTTTTTAGCTGCTTCAGAGACCTGGAAGCGAACAAGTCCTGCAGGGATGGCAGATTGCAGCCGATCACCCTCTCTGCAGAGCGGAGGACACACTGCAGCCTGCCCTTGTCCTTGGCTGTGGCTGCAGCGTACCAGACGGTGATGGAGGAGCAGAGGATGGACTCGATGATGGCGTGTAGAAGTGGACCATCATCGTCTTTGGCAGGTTGAATTTCTTCAGCTGCCTCAGGAAGAACAACCTCTGCTGAGCCTTCTTGGTGATGGAGCTGATGTTCAGCTCCCACTTGAGGTCCTGGGTGATGATGGAGCCCAGGAAACGGAAGGAATCCACAATAGTGACGGGGGGGTCACACAGGGTGATGGGGGAGGGTGGGGCTCTGTTCCTCCTGAAATCCACAACCATTTCCACTGCCTTTAGAGCGTTGAGCTCCAGGTTGTTCTGGCTGCACCAGGACACCAGATGGTCAGACTCCCACCTGTAGGCGGACTCGTCCCCACCAGAGATCAGTCCAATGAGGGTGGTGTCATCCGCAAACTTCAGGAGCTTGACGGACTGGTGGCTGTTGGTGTACAGGGAGAAGAGCAGAGGGGAGAGAACGCAGCCTTGGGGGGAACCGGTGCTGATGGTCCTGGAGGCTGAGACATGTTTCCCCAGCTTCACGTGCTGCTTCCTGTCAGACAGGAAGTCTGTGATCCACTTGCAGGTGGAGTCGGGCACGTGCAGCTGGGAGAGTTTGTCCTGCAGCAGAGACGGGATGATAGTGTTGAAGTCAGAGCTGAAGTCCACAAACAGGATCTTGGCGTAGGTTCCTGGGGAGTCCAGATCCTTTGTTAGCTCCTGAAGCTGTTCTCCCAGCCCCAAATAAATACAAAAAAACAAACGCAAAGTTGGATAGTGCTCTCACTCTTTCTTGTTGCGTCTAAGACCTGGTCGTAACATTAGGGTTGCAAATTTCTGTATTTTACTTAAAACGATTGATAATTGATAAGATACAAAACGCACATCTTTTTCTCAGTTTAAGTATTATTTGAACAATTCTAGCGGCACATTAGTTATGTGAAACATGAATTGATGAAGCACAAACAATTTAAACGAACAGATTAATAAAACAATAAGGCTCTCGCTGGAAACGGCTGCTCCTGTCCGCCTGTCGTTGTTCAACAAAAGGCGCCGCCAAACAAAACAATGTCAAATGTGGCGCCCTCTTGTAGTATTAAAGTAAATATCTATGAGCTCTGGAGAAAATGGTATACAAAACATACATTGTCGGTTAATCCATATTTAATCGGTTAAATTGTTAACGTCATTTAATCATCCCTAGTTTATGTTTTGATCAGAGTTGTGATTAAAGGTTTGGGTGGGCCGCAAAAGATTTTCACATTTCAAATTGGGCCGCGGCATTCTTGAGTTTGGGAACCGCTGATCTAAAGTAAGTAGAGTCGCTCTCACTTCTTTCCAATAATATTAGTTAACCCACCCCCGGCCATGGAATTGGACTCAGGTTTCCACATGGAAAATAAATAAAAATTCATAAAGAAGTAGAACGGATGTATGTATAGACATTTAACAACTATAAAATGTACACCCCAAATGTATAAAGGTGTATATATATATTCAGTCATCTGTTTCCTGACTCCGGAGGTGCACCGGTCCAGGATGGAGGAGCCATGGTTTTCTGTTGTCATCTGTTTCGTGGCCGATCCACACCACACAAAGATGGAGGAACAGAGAAGAGACTGCTGATGGTGGAGTAGACAGGACCAGCAGCTCCTGAGGGGCGTTAAAGTACAGCCTCTGCTGGGCCTTCCTCCTGATGCCGTTGATGATGGAGGCCAACTTCAGGTTCCGTGAGATTGGGGATCCCGGAACCCTGAAGGTCTCCACAGCGGACACACTGCTGTTGAGTATTTGTCCTGTCTCACTTATTTGTCCTGTTGACAGAAACTATAGCTTGTTTACTTGGGTAAAGTCTGTATCCATTGCTGACATAAGAAGGGTTCATGAAGGGCTCAAAGTGTCTCAAACACTCACGCAGTGAGCAAGGACTCGCCTCAAAGCGGTAAATGCGTAAGGGTGGAGATCAGGATTGGGCCTAACTTTTGTGTAGCCGAGAATCGAACTGCCGATCCCCTGATTGAAGGATGACCACGCTCGCCAACGAGCCACATACCTGTAAGTGGTGCAACGCCAGCATGTGGTTTCTATCCCGAAAGTTTATGTTCATTTTGTCCGAAGATAAAGGAGCTGCTCGCCAATGGATCCGTCCACAAGGTGGTGTTGTAGTCCTCACTGATCTGCCAGGATCGTTTCCCATGGAATGCCATCACACCAAGCGTTCTGTTTGGGGGGCTTTAGAAGTCTGCTGCTGTAATGATCAGTAATAAATCTAATCCACAACATCAAATTAATGACCAAGACATTACACAAATACTTTCACATACTTACACACTCATACTAGATTTAGATTTATTTTTGACACTTATTCCCGAGTTAACTTGTTAACACGTTGAGTGTTGATTTAACACTGACAAGATTGGGACAATATAAACACCAGCTTACAGTTAAAATTGAATCTAACTGTCTGAAAGGTGCTGTGTACGCTGAGAACAGTATGCCACTTGACCTGGACACCTTGGAAATGTACAGTGAAAGAGCGATATTTATATTTATGTCTGTGAGCTTCTGTATTGACGATGACTCCTATGTGTTACATAGTGCACTATTAATGGTCTTTGTCCTTTTTCCTTATTTGTTTGTCTGAATTCTTAGTGTTAACTATCCACTGTGTAGAACTCTCAAAAGATCAGCAGGGCAAGAAAAACGTGGTCTCCATGGTGTGCACACGACTTTCCCTCTGAGTCATTCTTGCCAAATGACATTGTGGAAATATATAACAAATAAACCTTTAATATCCAAAATCAAACTGTAGTGCTCAATGGAGAGTGAATGTTCAAGTGTCCCAGTTATGCTGTGCAAATGTTCACATGTTCTTTTTACTTTTTAAATCAATAAATTAAATTGTGAATCGCTTTGGATAAAAGCGTCAGCTAAATGACATGTAATGTCAAGTAAAATGGGGGTGAATGATGACATGTCGTGTTTAAGACCTTTGAGGGGTTAAAGACTTCAAAAAAGAGAAATACAATTAATGTCTTTATACAATTTACTACAAACAATTGCATTTTAACTTGATTATATAAGAACTGATTTATGAAAGGGGATCATTAGTCTATATCTGTCACGGTGTGGTTTTATTTCCTGTCTTATTTTGTAGTTTTCTGCTTCTTGTCTCCCTGGGTAACTTCACTTCCTGCCTTGTCCTGTCATCCCCTGTGATTGTCTGATTGTTTCCACCTGTGTCCAATCACCTGCACCTCTCTAGTGTATTTAAGCCGTGTGTCTCTTGTGTCTCAGCAGACCTGCTGCCAGATTACGGGCCCGACTATATGGATGTGAGGAGCCCGTTCTGGCAGCGTAAGACAAACCTTGTGTTTGGTCCCACGAGTTATCAGCTCGCCTGCCTCGAGCTCCGGGACCTCCTAAATCCCAGGAGGAGCCCTGCCAAGCGGAAGCGGCGCTCTCCCGTTCCCGCTGGGCCGCCGCAGCGATCCCCCGTTCCCGCTGCCAGACTAGCTCCCCCGACCCCGCCAGTACCGGCCCCGAGACTCTCTGCCCCGACGCCGCCAGTACCGGCCCCGAGACTCTCTGCCCCGACGCCGCCAGTACCGGCCCCGAGACTCTCTGCCCCGACCCCGCCAGTACCGGCGCCAAGACTCTCTGCCCCGACCCCGCCAGTACCGGCCCCGAGACTCTCTGCCCCGACCCCGCCAGTACCGGCGCCAAGACTCTCTGCCCCGACCCCGCCAGTACCGGCGCCAAGACTCTCTGCCCCGACCCCGCCAGTACCGGCCCCGAGACTCTCTGCCCCGACCCCGCCAGTACCGGCGCCAAGACTCTCTGCCCCGACCCCGCCAGTACCGGCGCCAAGACTCTCTGCCCCGACCCCGCCAGTACCGGCCCCGAGACTCTCTGCCCCGACCCCGCCAGTACCGGCGCCAAGACTCTCTGCCCCGACCCCGCCAGTACCGGCGCCAAGACTCTCTGCCCCGACCCCGCCAGTACCGGCCCCGAGACTCATGACCCCGATGCCTCCAGTCCCCGCTCCCCGACTCAGGCTCCCTCCCTCCCATCCCGTGGTCCTCTCCCACCCTCCCGTTGGTGATTTGAGGGCCGTCTGGGATCCGGCCCTTGAGGGGGGGGCTATGGCGGGGGCTGAGCCGCAATAATGTAAAACATAATTTTTTGTTTAAAAATACATTTGAACTGGTTTTCTTTGCATTATTCGAGGTCTGAAAACACTGCATCTTCTCTGTTATGACCAGTTGTCATTTTCAGCAAACACATTTTCCAAATTACAATATTTTTTATTGTATTTAGACAAAACGTCACATATTTGGGCGCACACATCGCATCTAGAAAAATCACTGCGATAAAGAACAAAACCAAATGCAAAAGCCAGCGGCTGCAGCCCCATGAAACAGAACCATTTTCAAGGGAATACTAAGTGATGCACACGGCTGGAATTAGATCAGTCTGTGCTGCAGAGTGAAGCAAGATATATTATGAAGGTCCCATCCTCACAAAGTCTTTTTATCTATATATTACTGAGGAAAATTTGTGATTTATTATTTATTGTGACTTATAATTGATTTGAATTTGAGAAATGTTCTTTAATCCACACATATGGCAAGATGGTGCACACTCAACTTCACTCTCCCCGGGACACACTAAGACTATATTCACTCAACAAATGGTTGAAACCATTTCAGAATTACTGACAATATATGTATGCAATATATATATATATGTACAATATATTAGTCATTTCACCTTTAGTCGGAATTACTCTCCGCTGTTCTGTGCAGTGGCCAGTGTCCTA
Organism: Gasterosteus aculeatus; assembly: GCF_964276395.1. Taxonomy (NCBI): domain Eukaryota; kingdom Metazoa; phylum Chordata; class Actinopteri; order Perciformes; family Gasterosteidae; genus Gasterosteus; species Gasterosteus aculeatus. The sequence goes on along the minus strand of NC_135693.1, from coordinate 1,804,802 downwards.
ATGGGGCCGATGGTCACTGCTCAAAGAAAGGAAGAATCTTTTATCGGGGTAAGGCATCGATTCAAATGCACTTCTCTGAAAATGATCCGCTTAGGTGAATAGCAGAGGAGGTTAGGGTTAGGAAACAATGAGACGCCCCCCAAACAGGACAGCTTTTGCATGTGGAGGCCAATTCAATTCCCGTAGAAGGTCCTCGACCCTTCAGCAGAAACGACTGCTGCCTTGTGCGAGCAGAAGGCCCGAGGCCCACAGAATGACCTCCAGCAGGCCTCTGCTCAAACGACCAAAGAGCTGGCCCAAATGCTAAAAATTACGAGCAATGGCGGTAACCGAACAACAGCGCTGCATACCGAGGGCGCAAAACAAATCGATGTATTTGGTTGTGATTTATTTTAAGACAATGAGTTTTATTCATTTATTTATATCGTCTCTAGGATCACCAGATCTGTGAGCCAACACAATAGTGACAAACATTTCTTTGAGTGTAGTGTATATGCCGCATACAATTATATTCCTTTGGCTGAGAAAAGCTGCTTTTGATTATTCCAAAATCAGAATTTTGCAAAGGAAATAAAACCACGTGGAGCCGCTTTAAGGCACATCGGTTCAGAGAGTAAAATTAAATAAAGATCGCCAATACGTTGCTTTTATAAAATTCATGATTTCAAAAAAGATTCTAACGGCCTTCATAAATTATCAGGAACAGGAAAATGTGAAATACTCTCTCTGTGTGCTGCGATAATGAAAGGAATAACAAGAAGGACCCGGCTGCTGCGTTAAGGACTCATGTAAGGTTGACAGCACGGTTTATTTTAAAATGAATTGCCTGGCGGGACAGTGATTGCGTATGATTCGTCCTAGATTTTATTTCAGGCTTTAGCCACAGTCGCTCCACTTGGGTGCCTCCAAAAAAAAAAAAAATGGAGGTCAGGATTGTCTTGACCTTTGAACATTACCATTAGCACAGCTTGATTTGATCAATCGTATCTTCCATGGAAAATATATCCAAGTCGTCCAGGATAGACATCCAGCTGCTGCACATCCAGTCCACCGTGGAACGTCTCTCTCAATAGTGAGGCGGTTTCATGAAAGTGCTCAGTCAGCTGTGAAGAACAGCAATGGATGTTTCCCACGGTGCTTCTATTAGCGTGCGTCTCCCTTTCGGTAGTCTCTGTAAGACAAAGTCACGTCTAGAAAGGAGTGTGTCCTCTCCAAGCCAGCCTGCTTGTCTTGAGCATCACTGTTTGGTATCACGACCCAACGGCGGCGGTGGGTCGGTCAGTCCGCGTGGTCTCGGCTGCGCATGTCCCGGGTCCATTTGATCATAGTCTCTGGAGATCGGTAGAGGAAGATCAGTTTGGAGTAAAGTTCCTCTTCTAGTTCCAGCTCTCCTGTCTCACGCACCTGGATCACAAAAAAAGACATTAGCTGGTAGTCGAGGGTGATAAGAAATATATTTCCAATGGCACTTTCAACAATATGGCATCAATACTGGGGTTTATAAAACATGCTAATCATGGGATTATTCCATAATTCTGCTCGTTCACATGTGGAACACATATTTGACTTAATTCCTGATGTGTTAACACTGCACACTTACCAGAAAGATGTCCGTGCAGAGCTTCAGGATGCGGTCCACACAGGGCAGCTCCTCAAACATGATGGAATGGGAGATCTCGCTGAAGAAGCCACGCACAAACTTGCCAATGACCAAGACCACAGACACGTAGAGACCCATGATCCTGGAGGGACAGAAAATAACACACACATTAGTGCGCTGGCCGGGGACTTCACTACGGGAGAGAGACATGTGGAATTGTTTCCTTGGCTTTGTGCCGCCAAGACCAAGGCCGAGTCCTGAATAAGGAGTCAAAACTGGACGAATGGACGGATGACTGTTTCATATTCTGACACTGAACCGTGGACCATATTTAGTTTACAGTTCAAGTCTAAAGACTTATATTCTCATTCAATTCAACAAGAAATTGTGTGCAAACCTTTGACTGGTGTTTTACACGAATCCTTTTGTTACATTACATATAAACGTCGAGTGTGAGTACTCACCCATATCCAGCCAAGAAGCCTAGGCTTGGTGGACTGACTTTGTCATTGAATATGACTATGGGTAAAACCCCACACGAGGAGGACGCACAGCCGGCGATGGCAATGTCCCACCACTCCTGGTTCGCACTTCCATTGAGGGAGCCGTCGTTCTTCAGGGACAGGGTTATATTCAGGTAGCCGTCTTCATTACCTACCATACAAACAACACGTTTGTGTTATAAAAGACGATCAATTATTCTGCCAAGTTTGCGACTGTGTTGCTATAGTAATTATAATAAAGTTTAATGTGGGGGGGGCATCGAGGGTTCAAGATGATTTTGGGCTCTTTCAAGGGGAAAGATGAATTAGAGGTTACACTAAAACACTGCATACATTTATGCAATAACTGAATGAACTTTGACCTTTGTAAAGTTGAGTGACTGGTTTGGCCTCAGCTCCATTGGGGGCACGGATGTAGTTAGGGAGCATGTTAGGAATGAGCCTGGGAAAGAGACGAGACACGGTTTGTGAGATACAAGCGTGGACGTCGTGTGTCCACGTAAACGTCCTCCCCGAAGGGACACTCACACGGGACGGGTACGATTCCCAACCAGGAGAGAGGCCAGATCTGCTCGCACGGGGTTTCCAGGTTCCAGGTCTATGGAGTGTTTGTCAAAGGTGTGTTCCACCGTCCCTCCTTTGCCTAGGTCTCTGTCAGAGACACAAACATTAAGGAAGAGAGACAGATAATAACAATAACAAGTCAAATATGTAATAAGTACCCATATAATAGGACTCAAAGTATCTCATTTGTCCTTTTCGGCCTGTGAGGAGGTTGATTTGATAAATGAATGGCAGGTAATCGTTGGCTCTGAGGTTGGTGGCTGAACATGTTGGGATGCACGTTAAACAGCTGGTGCCTCTTTTACGTGCAGTTTACTCTTCAACGGTGGTTTCCGATGTGGACGCCACCTCGTTGAAAAACAAGTTTGAAGAGCTCTAAATTATATTTTTCATTTTCATTTCCATTACAGGTCATTTAGCTGACGCTTTTATCCAAAACGACTTACATTGCATTTTATCCCATGGCTTTTATTTTTACTTTTTTGCCCAGAGAGCAATTAGGGGTCAGGTGTCTTGCTCAGGGACACTTCGACATGGGACATGGAGCAGCCGGGGCTTGAACTACCAACCTCGCGGTTCCCTCTCTACCCCTGAGCCACGTCGACCCCATTTAAAGAGAAGCTGATCTAGGATACCGTCCATGATGACCTGATATGCACTGGAATCCAGCCAGTTGGTTAATGCTTTTATGTGTTTCCGTTCTTAACTCGGGTTTACATTTCAATATATAGCCTACAGCATGCATCAATAGCCCTACATGCAGAGGATTAAAACGGAGACCCCTTTATTTACCTGTTGGCAAAGCGCTAACTGTATTCACTTGTTAGGTTAAGCATCTGAATTATACCGATTCATAGCTCCTCCAGTGGCCTGCTCTCCGTGTGACAGCATGGTTATCTGTGTTTGGTGCGTTTCCCCTGCTGACCACCTGACCTCTCCAGCCTCAGCCGCCCTCCTGATGTGTAAACACTGCCACCTCTCAGCCTATAGGCAGCGGTTTTACCTCTGGAAGGTCCAGGCCAGCCGTAGCGTCAGGTCAACAGGACTTCCAAGTAGTTCCTTAATGACTTCCTGTCTGCTGGGAGGGCTGATTCTCCACACAGATCCAGAACTTCCTTCAATCATGGCCGTCACGATATCCTCATAACTGTAGAGAGTGATGAACTGCATGGCCACCTAGATGCACACACACAGGTATGCATGAAGAACAGAGACAGCAACTCAATTAGGAAACAGAATTAGACTATTTAGATTTTCATAGGCCTTCATGTCTATAGAATGACACAATTATTCAAATACAATACATAACTTCCCTGCCGCTGCTATAAAGAACATAATAATAATAATAATAGTGAATATACAACACTATGAAAGCAGGAAAGACAGAGTAGAATAACATACAGACAAACAAATCCATCAAACTGAAATCAGTGCTCACCGCGTTGTCTCCAAACTTCCCGGTGAGTTGGTCATATTCGACCTGTGTAAAGGGCTGGATGGACTGCTGCTGCACACTCATGGTAAACAGGGACTACAGGCACACACAGAGTACACCAGAGGATTATGCACATTTAAGATACTCTGTCGGGCTGTTCTACAGGGAGACTGTTGGAATCCATTACGACTGATTTCTTTTCCCCGAGGGAGTGAAAGTGTGCGTACTGGAATCGGATCTGGGATGTGGTTGGTAAATCTTCCAGGACCATTTACATACAAGTCTAATTATAAGGTACAGAGCATACAGACTTCCTGTAACCTTCCGAACACGTACGGACTGTACTGTAACACTGAGCAAGTTCTGATCCTAATCTGGGATGAGCATCATCACATCATTACTGAAATGTTTCACACGCTTGAATGATTACATCATTATGAATGCATTAATATGAAATGTTTATTACCTCATATCCTCCCAGCTTGACGGTTACGGTGACGTCAATGGGGTGGTTGACCACACCCACAACTGAACGGACCAATGAAATGAAGAGAAGGGGGAACCAGATGATGCAGATCAAGAAGACGATGATGAGTCCACCCATGCCATATTTCACTATCTTCTTCTTCTTCTGTCCTTTGGGCTGTGGGTATTTCTAAGGGTAAACAATATGGTAAATAAATATCATTTTTAAAAATATCATTCATGACCAAAAGAACTAGGTCACAGGTACAAGCGGCCGAAATGGGTTTCCTCAGGAGAGTGGCTGGCGTCTCCCTTAGGGATAGGGTGAGAAGCTGGGCGCTTTTTTGTCCCTTCCAGGGAAGGTTGAGGACATGGATTCCAAATAGGACATGCTCAACAATGCTTTGTTGATTTGGCTGTTTCAAATTGTGGCGGCAACGTGAGCATCTGCAAGGTGTTGGTTTCCGGTTTTCTAAAGCAGCTGACATGCATTTCAGAGGTCGACCAAGTCAGAGAGTAGAACCTCAGATTCAGAAAAGGCAATAAAGGTTTGGACCAGTAAGGAAGCAGTAAGAATGCAGAACACTTTGCCACACTTGCCCTTCAACAGAATCACTCCACTGAAGACCTTTAAGCTACATCGATACACCCGGTACGTCGTTCTGTGTCATGTCTTCTAAGGCCTTCAGTGTCTTTTTGTTCTGTCACATGTAACCATGTGATTGTGTAATGAGCTGCGAATGCTAAATCACATCAATATTTACAGATGTTGGTGCTAGTGTGGTCTGGTTTTGGTAATGCGAGCTTATTTTTCACATTTCGTTACAGTAACTTCCTTTCTTTCCCCCCTTAATTTGATTTCTTCTGCCGTGGTCGTTTTGTGCAGTAAACATCATACGCATACACGTCGTACCTTCTCTGTCTCACGGCTGCACTTTATGATGAAGATGTTGGCGTAAATGTCCTCCACACACATCCAGTCTGACAGAGAGAGAGTGGTGTCCGTCCAAACCCAATCCATCACCGCTCGCAGCTCCACCAGGAACGGCACCATACGGAAGCTGCTCACACGTAAGCACAACAACCGCATGGTGATGACGGCAAACACACTACGCACTGATTCCTAACGCTCTGATAAAGGTCATCACAGAATAACCACGCCGTTTCTACTGGATTTGGGCTTCCGTCCTTAAAAGAGAAGTGTAAATTGAAAAGACATACCCTTGGAAGAGGAACAGGTTGAGGTGGTTGTATTTCTTGGTGAGGAAGTTGCCGAGGATACGAGTGGGGTATGCACAGCGGATCTGATAGGCCGACAGGCCGAAGTAAATGCACTTGACAAAGTACCAGAGCTGGGCCACAAAATTCTGATTGAACTTCCTGAAGAGAGAAGACAAACCAGGAAGAATCATTCCTTAATTAACGTGCAGCAGTATGCGGCAGTAAGCGCAAGACTCAACCTATATATGTGTTTTTGTCTTTCTGACATGTCACCATTCCATTTGTAACAACTGCTCAACGGCACCAAAATACTCCAATGAAACATTTTATTTTAACTTCACCTCTCCGTGACGGCAGGCAGGATGAAGAACATCCAGAAGTGAATCCCAAACACCAGAATCACCTGGAAAGGAGGAACGACAGGAGACAACTCTAATCGTCCTCTGATCAACGAGACAACTGCAAAAGACACGTGAAGGATAAACATGTGAGTAGAGGATCCGAACCTGGAAGATGAGTTTTCCCAACACGGCCTTGCGCAGATACAGGGCCCTGTCGATGATCATGGTGCTGAACTGAATGAGCAGCATCACCAGGAAGGCCTCAGGGACCTGGTCCTCTGACAGGGTGGAGGCTATGTCTGCTGCTGCACTGTGTTTCTGGAGGAGAGAGACGTGTGTTTCATGCTGCAGTTTCTCCATAAAATCATCCTATTAATAATAAGCGACGTGGTGATAACTTGCTTCCATCTCTCACCCCAAACGCCCAGAAGCCAAACACGATGATGACGAAGTCAACGACGTCAGTGAGGAACATGAGTGCATAGACGTCTGTGGCAGCCCGATGCTCAGCATGCAGAATGCCCATGAAGAATCCCCGCGTTGGCCTGTACACACTCTGGATACTGCAGAGGGAAGCAAAGAAACATGGAATAAAGCACCTACCCATCACACACATGTTTTCAAAACTCCTCCTCGGATTGCAACTAAATTATTTGTAGTAAATATCTGGATAAATGAAATAATCAGCCATCAAGTGAAATCTTTTGATACATTATTTTGGAGGGTCTTCATATCCAGCTCACCCAGAGAGGAAGACTTGTTTTAACTTGTGTCCTGCTGCCTGCAATCTCCGACTGGCTGCCTCGCTCCTGCGGCCCTTCTGCTTCTTCGTCACAGGTTCTGCTCCACTGGGGTCTGCAGTCTCAACTGGGGGCTCCGCTGAAACAGTCCGAACCCCAAAGAGGACTTGAAGAAATGTCGCTCTGTTACGCGCGCTTTGGGTGTGACGTGGTCCAAACGCCTGCGCGCAGAGGTAATCTCGAGCACCGCTTTCCCAGAATGAAAATGGACGCATCTGCTTGGAACTTTCACTTCCCCTTTGATTATAGTTTAAAAACTTCTGGGTAGTGAGACACGGCAAGTTGTTCCCGTGTGCTTAAAACAGCCACACAAGGCAAAGAGAAAAACTGCCATCATTAAAATGGGCAAGACAAGTTGTCCTTCAATCGAAGGCCGCTTGACCCCACAATTAACCCCGAATAGCCCCTGCAGCTGTGACCACGGCGTGTGAACGTTAGTTACCGAGGGGCGGGTGTCCCTGTGTGTGCCAGCTCCCTTCATCTGTGTACGAACGGGTGAATGACGTCACACAGGCTCTACATCCTAAAAGAGGCCGCGAATAATAACTTCCTGTTTTATTCCTTTAACCACTTTACTTCCTGTATTTGTTTAGTTTCCCGCTCTTTCCCCCCAGTTTTCTGTCGTCCTGCCCGAGTTGTAAGTGTCGAGCCAGTTCCTAGTGTTTGTTTTTGCCCTTCCTGGTTTTAATGGCCCGGCCTTTTTCTTTCTCCCTCGCTGCTATTCCTGCTGATGCTACGACCGTGATGCCAATCATTGCAATGTAGCGAGGAGTTTAACAACTGCAGGAATGGAATGTGAACGGCGAGTAGGAGATGCGATGTCCATCCTCCAGTAACTGTAACATTGCATGGCCGCTCGGTCTCCAGCGAGTAATGATTTCCTGCATGAATGAAACCCGCATTCTGGTTTACACCTGCTTTTAAGAGGCGGAGAATTTTCACCAGAACAACTTTTCCGTTGACGCTCCCGTGTGCGTGTGCATACGCATGACAGGCAGCTGCTTTTAGCTCAGTGCGGCTTGTTTGTAGATACCTCACCATGCTTTTCACGCGTGAACAAAAAGGCCTGAAGTGGGCGCAGATGCGTACATCGGGCCCGTTGTGTTAAAGAGCTTTGAGTAGTCAGAAGACTAGAAAAGAGTCCATGCACAGGTTCGCACAAAAAAGAGACAGAAGCAGTTGTGTGAAAGAATTAAAAACAAGCCAAACCATTGCAGAAAGGGACATTGTCCAAATACCAATAAGAGCCAGTGTTTGTGACACAGTCTGCAGAGAAGGAAGCCACACACCTTTGCTGACTGGTCGTTTGGCTTTTTTAGGTTTGTGGCGGAAGCGAATACTGCTGCTTTTCTTTGGGACCTCCTGGACCACCTGCTCATTGTCTCCCAGCACGTGACCCTCCCTCCGTCTCCTGGGGGAGTCCGACCCGCCCTTAAGCCAAGACGCCCTCTGAGGCACATCTGACCCAGCGGCTGCTCGCTCAGTAGGGTTCGCTGGGGTGGTTGCAGCAGCAGAGCTGGTACTGGGTTCCACATTGTCCACATTGTCCTAAAGGGAAATACATTATATGTTTAAAAATAAGTCTGCTAAAAGCATTTCATGACGTCACTGCTTCCGTCATGGCCAGCAAAAGTAATCTTTAAAACGTGTTATTGATAAGGCAGTAATTATTATTTGCACCAACCTTTTCAAATGGGTCCAGTTCAGTGATTTCCAGGTTATCCAGGGTAGATGTTGAGCTAACTCTGCCCTCCCCCTCTTGTCCTCTACCCTCCTTCTTCCTTCCCTCTTCATCTGCTTCCCTCTTTGTTTCTTCATCCTTACAACTTTCTGGTGAGGGGCTCTGCTCCTTCAGGGGCCCCTCGTGGTCCCACAGGCCATAACGCTGGACAGACACAAGCGGAAACACAGGGTTGCAGATGTGGGAGGTTGAAATCATCTATAGATAATAATACCCCATAAAACTAACCATGAGAAGGGATCTGTGGAAGAACAGAGCCAGCAATTGAAGAAGATCATATCTGATGTAATTGTCGGTCTTCTCCAGGCCGAGGATGCGAGGTGGGAAGAAAGGCTTGTCTTCATTTAAAGTCATCTCATAAACACTGTTCCAAGGAAAAAATCCAAACTGGAAAAGGTATTTCACCACCACCATCACCTGGAAAGAAAGCAGCACAGCAATGCAGTCATGATGATGATAAACTGTTGTTTCACCACGACCTCAATACAATTGTTTTATTGTTCATCGAGCAATTTTCCTCTGATTCTTTCAAGCAAATAAGTGTCTTAGTTTTTCTCGTGCAGGTCTGTGCGTCTCTCGGTGAACATACCTCTGTGTAGACTATAGCAGTCATCCAAAACCTCTTGGTTGGTCTTGGAACGGCCAACATGGCCCATAGGAACACCAGGATGGGGAGGACCAGTGAGATCACAGAGGCACTGACCCCGTTGTTGACCACGATGATGAAATAGCAGACCAGCTCTGAGTTGGCTGCCAGCAGGTCGTGAAGGGCAAACAGCAGTTTCAGCAGACGGTTCTGGTTCTTATAGAACTCTCTGCTTTGTTCCAGCTCCTTAATGAAGAACTGCCTGCAGAGAGAGAGAAAATAAAGTCACAAGCACAGGTTTGTAGCGAGGCGATGGGCTGGTACCCGAATGGGTCTGAGTGAGTGAATGGTGACATAGTGTTAAAGCACTTGGAGTTGTAAGCAGATCAGAAAACAGCCATACAAGTACAGTCAATTTACCAAATTAAACACAACGTGAAATTCTCCATCACATCCTTATGAGACACAAACCTCTGTGAAACCAGGGTGGTTTCCAGTAGCTACTGGATCGTGTTTTTATCTACCTTTCTCCCAGCAGCTCACTGGCTGTTCTGGACTGTCTGTGTTGCTGTTTGGAGGGCGGAGGTACAAGCTCCATGCTACTGGATGGGGGTTCTGGAAGCAAGAGGCTCTCAGTGCTGTTGAGCGTTTGCCTGGGGGGGGACCGGTCTGCCACGCCACGGCTATCCACCTCGAGGCAGCTGATTCAGATGAACAGATGCTCAGTACATTTCAGACGGTAATGAACAAATACAGCACAGGCGTGGCCATGTTTCAATGTTCTCATCACATACTGAGCTAGTAAAGGTGTCCACACTAACCTGTGTCTGGAGTCTGTCTCATCAGTCTCATCCAAACAAGTCTCCAGCGTGGTGCTCTCACTGCCCTGAGACACCTGGTCTTCCGTGGAGTCTCCCGTGGTATCGTGCTGCCAATCAGAGGGAGACGGTCTGAATTTAAAGTATTTGTGGACGTGTTTGTCTGTGTTGAGTGTTCAGTTCCAGAAGACCAATGTTGGGTTTACCTGCTTTATCTTGTGTACGACGAAGTAGCGCTCGTTGCACAGAACTGTAGACGTCTCTCTGTACTGTCTAGTCAGCAGGTTGAGCCACTGAGTCAGTCCATCCACCATGGCCAGAACGATGGCCCATAAGAAACGCAGGATATCCAAGATCCTCTGAACCATTTCACCATGACCTGCAGGATCGAGACAGGTACAGTTAGGAGGGAGAAAAGAATAGGAGAGAAACTTTTACTTAATGTACAAATAAAATCAATGTGTATTTTTCCTTTTGTTTCCCAGGGGGAATGATTGCCGGTCCCACGAGTACAAGTACTGCTACTATAGTACCAACTATAACTGCTGCTCTATGTATCTGGTCTAATAATAATACTGCCTTTAAAAGAGGTGTTTGTCTCATACAGGTTGTGCTATAGTTGCTATGTCAGAAGGTATTTTGTTAAAGGTTTCTATAACCCATAAAGCACATCAACTCTTTTTCAAAAAGGAAAAAAAAACGCCACTTTTTGAGGAGTTGGGTTAAGTGTATTGATTTTTCTGTTTTGACACTGAACTCAGAGAAAGGTATGTGAATGGAAAAACAAAAACTGTGGCGTGGAAACGTAACAGAATGTTGAGATGGTGAAAGGTGGAGGACGAAATGAGAATGTAAACCTACTGGACTCCTTCTCTTCTGGCTCCTCTTCCTTAAGGCCAGTGTCCTCAAATGCACCATTATCACCACATCCTACACACACACACACACACACACAACAAACAGTACACATGCTTCATTTTTCTATTCTTTTCTTTTAGATGAGATACAATTCTTTTGGTCATTGTCATAAGGGAGACAACGATATTCTGTAGTGGGCCGAGCACGTTGCCAAATGAGGGAAAGAAGCTGTGCTGAGTCCTCTGAAGGTGTCCATGACAATCATGGCCTCTAGTTGATCCAGTGTGGGAGACGACCCGAACAACTTTACAATGTGTGTTTTTAAATGACACATTTCACCAAGAACTTGAGATGGGAAAACTGGATCCACAGTCCACAGTACGGACCACGACACATGAAACCCAGAGAGATGGAGTTCAAGTGATGAATTGGGATTTCTTCACTTTTGGGAATTGGGAATTTGGGGGAATTTTCACCACGATCTGCAGTGCTCTCTGGTCCAAGACAGATGAATTGCCACATGTGGTGAAATTGGTTAGGAACCAATGATCCATTGAACCTTTTTGAGTCCCTTCAGAAAGAGGAGATGGCGGTGGGCCTGAAGGTCCAAGAAAGATCTCCCTGACCCGCAAACATTGAAAGCTGGGAACACACTCGCTCTCTAATCCTGGATTGTGCACACAGGGACCACTACCCACGTTCCAAGGTCTTCTCCTCTCCAGTGTGTCAGGAGACATGAGGGTGGAATTTTGCATGTATAGTCTTTGGGTTCAATTAGTTGAAATCACTAGCAATAACAATAAAGGCGGCCTCCAGACATTAACCAGGTGTAGGCTCGGTAGTGGAATACCTTTAGATCCTCATCAGAAATCTCTTCTCTATTGCTCTGGCTCTCCCACTGCCTTCATTGAAGTTTGGTCCAGTTGGGTTGGCTGGGTGGATGGTGTGTCCATCTCAGGGACACTTAATGCAATCCCTACGCTTTCTTTTCTCGGTGTCAACAGGAGTGTTCATGGCACGGGCAACATATGCATCAGTAATGATCATTGGTAACTGTGAGTCAGTGGAGAATAGGGTTGGAACCAGAAGATGGTGGTGGTTTAAGCCCTGACTGCCCATCTGTCTGTCAGTGTGTGAATGCCAGGATAATGCTAGTTATTGTATTGTAGTGTTATTGTATGGCAGCTCCTGTCAGTGCAGTAATGGGTGAATGATGAAATATAGTGTTAGAGCGCTTTGAGTGGTTGGAAGACTAGAAAAGTGCTATATAAGAATAGTGCATTTTCCATGATGAAAACATAAATGAATATGTAACCACGGTAATGAAAAAACTGATGTAAGAACATCTAACCTGCTGCAGAAAAGACCTCCTGTTGTAAATCCACTCTTCCTTGTTTCTCTTTCTCTTTCTCTTTTCTCTCAATACTCTTCAAGTGTCGTTGGTGTCTCTGACGTTCCTTTAAAGCTGTTTTCACACTGGTAACCCACGCTAGGTACGCCAACTGAGGAGAAAAGCAAAAAGAACAAACATGAAAATATGGTTTTAATATAATATTATTCAAAATCAGATTATGTGCCTCCACTGGAATGTGTGTATGTGTCCTGTGACCTTCCAGGGAACATAGACCAAAAAGCACAACGTGTTCAAAAGATGCTGCTTTACGTTTGTCGTTGACACTCCCCCCACAAAACAAGGAACCTGCACTGAAATAGTAGAGTATGCACAGATCCACAGTGAAAAGGTCCCTCCTGGCAGTAGGCATGGGAGGTGCATTGACATCTCATGGTGCAACTTATGGGGGTAAAAGGTGAAAGACAAAAAACATCCAGCTGTGCAACCTTCAACCTAAAATAACTTCCATTGCCACCCCCAAGGTTGGATCGCCCTTCTGTTCCAGGGAGCAGCACAGCTGGCGGTGAGCGTAACGTCAGCAAAAAGGTGGACCTACGCTTTCCCAACCTGCGAATGGGGACAGCTTTCAGAACCAAGTGCTCCCGAAAGTGTCCAGTGGTAGTCCAGTGGTAGCACCGGATGGACAGCTGCCACAAACTGCATCACTGCCAATGCCGTCACCATTGCAACCACCGCAGTTGCAGACCGTCTACGGTCGGACAGAGTGGCTTGCAACCAACACACCTGGAGCAAAACACCCAGATATTCCACATGTCGATGTAGGGAGCTGCTCCCCTTGCAGTAGACAGTGATCCCCAGCTCAGTTAGTTGTAACATCAACTAGACTTTGTGGGAACACTTGATGTGGATTCCTTCCGTTTCCTGGGCTCCATCATCACCCAGGACATCAAGTGGGAGCTGAACATCAGCTCCATCACCAAGAAGGCTCAGCAGAAGTTGTTCTTCCTGAGGCAGCTGAAGAAATTCAACCTGCCGAAGACGATGATGGTCCACTTCTACACGGCCATCATGGAGTCCATCCTCTGCTCCTCCATCACCGTCTGGTACGCTGCAGCCACAGCCAAGGACAAGGACAGGCTGCAGCGCGTCATCCGCTCTGCAGAGAGGGTGATCGGCTGCAATCTGCCGTCCCTGCAGGACTTGTTTGCCACAAACAGGTTTTTCCCTATCAGGAGTTGGTCTCATGAACCATGTCTGTATCTCCCATTGACCCAAATACTTCATCCCCGGAACACTTGTACAGTGGTTCCTCGCACCATGGAAACATATGGACATCCAAATGTGTTTTAACGTACTTATCTGTTTATATTGTTAATTCTTGCTTGTATATTTTATTCTTATATTGCACCAAAGTCAAATTCCTCTATGTGTCTATATGTGTCACATATGCGACAATAAATGGCTTCTGATTCTGATTAGTCCTTGGATTTAACCAGGACAACGAGGTCACTCAACAATTGATTTACCATTTCCACACATTTACCAATGGCGTTGAGGGACAAAGCATAGCTGAACGACTGTCTGTGGGCCTGAGACTTGACCCTGGAAGGCGAAATCAAAGAACATCCTGTAGTTTGAAGCCACCGAGACTTGAACTTATGCCATTTTAAGTCAACAGCAGCAAACAAACTCTGAAATCCTGTCTCAGATTTTAAAGCCACTAGACCTTCAATACCGCCGAGGCTTTAAAAGAAGACACTATAAAGACCATCACGGTGAAAAGGCTAGGACATGGACTGACAAGGTGACTGATTTCTGAAGGTAGTCAGAGGGCCAATGCCTCTCTCTGCAGGTTATACTGTGGGTTCTGCACGTACTTTGCTATGCACGTCCTAATGGGCTGACTAAGCTTAAACACACGCTATCAGAGGGCCTGGTGGTAGAGTATTAAGACCACATAGTCCAGTGGACACCGGAGCCTGTGAGTGTAAGAACCTGTCATGCGTGGTGACAGACTTATTAATGTAACACTGTAGCTCTGAAAAGAAAGGGTACCGATGTAATTATGGACAAGCATCTGACCTCACAGGCAGTCTGTTTTTGAGGCTTCTGTTCATCAGTGTCCTCTTCGTCTTCACTGTCTGACTCAAACAGGTAGTACTCTCCGGAGTGCAGCACTGTGAATAGAAGAAACATATTATAATGTCCTCTAACTCCGTTTATGTAGAAAGAAAGACTACTTTAGTCTCTCAGTGTGTTTTTTCTTCTTAAGCAACTTGAGTGCTGCCATACCCGTAGCATGGTCCAACCAAGGCCGGGACCAATTTTCCTTCCTGGAACTCTTCTGGTGTCTCTGGGTATCTGAAACAAACCATGAGAAGATTTAGATTGGTGGAAGCACTGCACAGCACAAAGTTACTGACAGTTTTGCTTATCTTTCATTTAAAAAAACAGGAACATAACCTGATTGAGGTACTCGAGGAAAGGCCATAAGGTCATTCAAATAAATGATTAATCTTCATCTAGTGTCCCTCTTTTATGAATAGTGATAGTGAAACTGGATAGTACAGTTTAGGTCACTGTTACATAAAATCCTTATTTCACAAGTTTGGGGTATCCTGACACACACAGACTCCATCATTCACTGGACTCAATGGGTAATACTTTCCTCCTTGCAATGAGACTAAGCAGGAGCTCGAAATTGACACCGTCAAAGTCCCTTACGAGACCCCTGCTCTCACTTGCGGGGAATGAAAATGACAATGCCGCCATATCCTCCTTCTTCTGACGAACATGTTCCTAAGGACGCGCCTAGTCAGGGGCTTGATTTGGTCTGCCCCACTCTTCCAGGCAGCCGTCAAGAGCCCAGCAAGTCCAGCAGACTTTCTCAGGGTGTAGGGTCGTGGGAGACATCTTGTGACTTAGTGGAGAGCAGCTTCATCCTTTAATCAGAGGATCGGTCCAACCCCCTGTCTCCGCTTGTCCATGTCAACGTGTCCTTGGGTAAGACACTAAGGTGTGTGAATACATTTTTTGTATAAGTGCTTTAAGTAGACTTGGACCAATAGATGCGCTATAAAAGTCCAAATAAAAGTTTCGACACACTTTCTCATTGAATTGAATGAGAAAGTGTGTCCAAGCTTTTGTCTGGAACGGTGTATTACATTAATGTAATGTTTTAACTGGGAGCCCAAATAGTGAGAGCTAACAAATGGGTTGTGTTGGTGTTTAGTTGGCAAGTCATTGACATTCTGTCTGGTCCTCGCTGACTGTTCTTAGGCTTTGTATCGGCCTCCAAACCCTTAACAAAAGGGTGGACACAGCCTTTTAGATGCTGCACAATTAAAGGCATGAGTGTCTTCTTTTATGTTGAGGACCTTGTGATCATGGGTAAGTCCAGAGAATATCCTAGTTCCATCCTAGGTTCCATACAAGCCTTTGCCCGAGTAAATGACATACGACCCCGATGGAGAACGAACACGAATCAACGTCTTTGAGCTACACGCAGTGTCCCTGGTGCTCCACGAATTCAGGACCCTGGCACAAGCCTGCAAGGTGTTGGTTGTGTACCAACCTACAGCCCTCCCCCCCACCCACACCCTCTTTCCCTTTCTTATGATTGTTGTCTAATAGACACAGTGTACTTGGGTTAATGTTATGTTGCTGTCTGACGTGCAGCTATCAAATACCACACACTTTACCCCTTTGTGGTGGCGGACGTGGTTTGGCTCAGCTGCAGAGGGGACGGGGAGGGGAGTGGCTCAGGGAGCGGTATCAGGTGGAGGCGTAATTGGCCTCAGGTGCAGGGAATCAACAATTGTGTTTGTCTCCCTGTATTTCAGTAGCGGCGATCCGGCGAGAGGGAGTGAGAAACTCAGCCAGATGAGCAGGCTGGAGGCCGGAGGCCGGGAGCTCACTCTGTGTTGAAAACTGCGAAATAAAGTTTGTTCCTGAAACGATCTGTTGTGTACTCCGCAATCTGGGACCCCCCAAGGATCACCACGTTACAGTGGTGCCCAACCTGGCTAGGGGGGAATATGGCGGATGACGACCACCAGCAGAGAGATTTCCCGCTGATGGAGGTGGAGCAGGTGGTTCGGGTTGCCGGTGTTCCAGCACCCTCCCCCCAGTCCCGGGGGCGACGTACCGCGTTCCGGTAAGAATCCAGGAGGGTACACGCCAGGCGATGGTGAATTCGGCCTTTTCGCAGTCTATGATTCACCAGATCCGAAAGGATCTGTTGTGTAATCCTCCTCACGGTACACCCTTAAAGGTTAAAGGCCAGAGCTTGTGCACGATAGATAAACTCTGGGATACATATGTATTTGGCGAGACAAGTCCTAATTGGCTGGCTTCACTTATACAAAGTGCTTGTAGGAGAGTATTACCCAGTAATAGTCCAGTAGAAGGGTCTGTGCATATAAAAGTAGGGTTAAACTGTCTGATCAGTTGAGGAAATAATTAACGAGAAAATATGACGGATGAAGAAAAGTCAAAAAGACTTTATATAAATATTGTTTTACAAGCTTATTGAGTGTAAAATATAAATGAACTTGATAAGTGATGCACTGGTTGTTCATAATTAAACTGATTGAGACCTGAAGGGGGCTTTATCTTCAGTCATAAAGAAGCAGCGGTGTGAACCATGTTTACTATGCTTGTGGAGTTTTCTAGCAGTTTGAAGAAGATCTTTAGTCATGCTGTCCTACCTGCATTGTGACTCTCATTAGAATCCTCACTGGTTTTGTGTCCATCCCTGTACTTCTGCTGCTTGGCGCGAATTCGTTGCATCCTGAGAAAGAGATGACACAAAAAGAAGGAATAGTTGAGCTTGTTGGATGTGGGGGGGTGCGCACGCATAAACACTGATA
Organism: Gasterosteus aculeatus; assembly: GCF_964276395.1. Taxonomy (NCBI): domain Eukaryota; kingdom Metazoa; phylum Chordata; class Actinopteri; order Perciformes; family Gasterosteidae; genus Gasterosteus; species Gasterosteus aculeatus. The sequence continues at coordinate 1,787,645 of NC_135693.1, read as the reverse complement.
ACACACACACAATCACTCACATGACCTGCACAGACTCAGAACTATTCCTATCTGCCTCATTCAGTTTCACCAGGGATACAGACGGGGTAATGTGACGAGGTGTATATCTTTTCATATAACTTATAGCCCTAATATCTTGCTCCCTCCATTTGTAACTGTGAATGTTTCATGTTCATTACATCCTGTTTGTGCTGATATAATAACTGTTTTACTTCATTTTAGCATTAGATACAGGAGTACATATATGTAGGTTGACTCAGAAAGTCTTGATTCTAAGAGCAAACACATCAGGAGCACTTTGGGAGACCGATGCACGCGTTGTGACTCACACGGGACTCCTCAGACAGGGACGAGACAAACATGAGCACGATGAGGACGCACATTACCGAAGTCGTCTCCTCCCACCCGCCTAATAAAAAGAAACGTGACCTTTTCTGTGATCAACTAAACAAGTCACAGACTTGTGTTAGAGGTGGAAAACAAAACCAACCAAAAAGACTTCTGATCAGGCACAAATCTCCACATTGTGTGGCCTTGTGTCTACACAAATATAAATTGTGCTTTTCAGTGGGAAGCATCCTCGAAGTATAACTAAGAGAAACGCATAAAAATGAATAGAGAAGTAATGGTCAGAGAAAGAAAGCCCACACTGGATGTCAAACCCACTGTAGGCTTCAGTAACGTGCTGTTTGTAAATACCAAGTCATGGTCTAACTAAAACTCTGGCTTAAATTAGAGTATTTTGGTTTGTTGTGTTCTCTCACTAATTTGCAGTGGTTTTGTGAATGGGCGAATAATAACATGTCGCGTAAAATAACTTTAAGTGGACGGAAGACTAGAAAAGAGAACAGTCCGTTGACCGTTTACCATCCGTTTGGTGGCCAGGCTTGCAATTGGGCACAAAGTGAGTCCAAAAGAAAGCGTTATGAGAGGTGGGAGCATTAGAGGCTGTGACAATCATGGCTTACTACAAGAGGCCGGCTATTGTCTATTTACCTCCACTAAAAGACTTGCTACAAATTGTTGCACTTACATTGTACTTATAACGCCACTCATCTATAGCAAATTGTAAATTGGCTTATTTGAGGAAATTGCACTTTCTTGTTGTTTGTGGTGGGATTACCATTGATATCACACTACCTTCAAGAATTTCCTCATCCAACGTTCCCTTTTTACCTTTTTCTGGATTCCCCCATACAATGCTACTCCCAAAATGTAAAAATGTCACTGTGAACACTTACGATCTCTTGAGCTGTGACAGAGATTTCCTCTCAGCTTGTTGGTGGAATTTAATGTTCTTCACAATGCTGGCTCTGAAGAGCTCAAAGCCCCTGGGAAGAAGAAACAGCTGTCAATGCAGGAATTAGGAGGTAACTGAGGAGCCAATATCCAATATTCACGAGGGATATATATATATATATATATATATATATATGCACATTTTGTCTTACCTGGAGGCCTGTTGGGCAGAAGCTTGCATCTCTGCGATCACATGCAGGAAGTAGAAACTGAGGAAGACCCTCCTCTGCAGCAACAAGCAGAGAAAACAGATACTGTCCCAGATGATCCCAGCCTCTTCTACCGGGAGGCTGCAGGTGTTGTCACTCACTGCTTTCGCTGAAAGGAACAAACAAACCAACTTTATGACACACACCAAGATGGAAGAGCATTCTGCTGACAAAAAAGTACATTTTCTCAATAAAAGAAAAGCAATCAAGTATAGAAAGCTTTAGTTACAAAATTCTTGGAATTTCTTCTATCATTAAACAGCACGAATCAAATGTCCCAATACAGCATGAACCAATGCAATAATACATCACCTTTTCTTGATTACATGGATATTAATGCTAATAGCTATGGTGGCGTATGGAAAGCACTTACGGTCATAGTATCCTTTGACTGTGCAGACCAGGCTGAAGAGTTGAATTACCCAACAGAAGCCCTTTTGCATCTCAAACACAAACACACATGCCAGGATCTGAAACACGCAGAGAGGGAGAGAATAAGGTGTGTGGCATTCCTTAGAACACCTCAGACTGTAAGACCTGGTCACAATGGGTCAAATGAAGCAAATTTCAGTTTGTCCTCGTGATCTTAGACCTCGAACCGCTGTTATGGCATCCGGAGCCTCATCCTGAACCCTTTCGTCTGCGTTGCAGAGCTGGCGCTAAGCTGAAGGCGAAGGGGAGGAAATATAAACTGCTGTGCCAGGAGGTTTAATGGGCAATGTGAGGTCCTCTGCAAGCAAGGCGGACAGGCTCGGTGCACTGGTGAGGACACGTAGGGAGGACCACTGAGACATGGCTGCACTCCCCTGCCCTGGTCCTCAGTGCGGCCGTACCCGCCTGCAAGATCGTTTGGGCGGATATGGACGATGTGCAGAGCGATAAGACGAAAGGTGGCGGGGGTTGCAATGTCTGTGAACGAGAGGCGGAGCGACCCCGGCCGCGTGCGGCTGCTCCTCCATCTACTCCGCTGTATCTAACCTGCAGACCCAACACCCCGGAGCATGTCAGCCTCACCTACTGGAGACTTTAACCACACCACACTTGGCAAGGCACTGCCAACTTTGTAGCATGTTATCTCCCTCCCTACATGGGGAGAATATCAAGGAGTTCAGGAGAGTACAGCGAGAGAAGCTCAGAAGCTCAAAGCTGGTGAGGGTTTCATCTACTTCTTATTTTATTTCGTTCTATTCTTCTTTGGAATAAGATGAATAACTAGAGCTCACACGCTCAGAGTCGAGTGCAGCAGCACCATCGCATGAAGGGAAAAGATATCACCTGGTGAAAAACACAATAGGATGGCGGGTTGATATTAGCGTTGGCCTGTTGTCAGATTCTTTATCTCTGCAAAGCGGGTTTTGCCACAACATGTAACCTTCAATCCAGTCGCACAGCTAAGATTACATTTAAACCGCGAGAGCATCCTTCAGGACCACACTCAACATTCTCTTTGCCAATTACCAAGATAAACGCTCCAAGGAAAACAGCACTAAATACTGAGCTCAGTACTTACGGATAACATATTTTTAGATACAATGACTGCCACGTTGTACATGATCAGACAGTCCCACAAGGCGAGGCGGGTTCTGGATGATTTCACCAAAAGCCGGGTCCCAAACAGCAGAAAAAAGAAGCAAGCGAGCAGGTAGCCCAATCCAAACACAGAGATCCTCGTGGCGCCAGTGATGAAGACCACCGACAGGACGAACCAGAAGAGGTGACGAAACACCAAAACTTTGGCCATATCCAGGTAACTCCTGGAGGCAGACAGAAACAGACATTCATGTTTTATTTCATCTCCGTCACATACATACTCACCAGAAAGCGAAGATCATATCTGGTAATAACGTTTATCATACTTTAGTCATCATTGTATTCCACACAGACAGCAGGTTCACTGTGCTGGATTTACCTGCAGTTGATGAAGTTGGGGGCGGGGTTAAATGGTTGACCTTTCATTGGTTCAGGGTCATCTGTGTTCTCTCCTGCGAGAACCATCCAGTCCTCAGTCTGCTCACACTCAAACACCTTCCACTGCTGGGACGCACACATCAGCAGCACAAAGTCCGCTTCGGAAACACAACAACACAATAAATCATCAACATCGTCACGATCACTAAGAGGCTCACGCCAGTTCCTCCCGACAACACGCACACCCTGCAGCACAATGAACACACCCACAGGTGAGAAAACATGCAGGGTTCTTACTGGTCTGATCAAACTACAAATGAATGAATCCACACTTTGAGAATATGCAGTATTCTAGATATGGTCTCTAATTCTCACTGACAAAGTAAAGCAGATGAGCACGAACACACACTGACACAATATGCACACAAACTGACCTATGAGGTTTTTGGAGTTGGGCACAGTGTAGAAGTCAGGCAGGAAGATCCATTTAACGAGAGCTGAGTTAATCAACACTGGAGTGTTCCAACGCCACGGGTAGTCTACAGGACAACAACAGGAAGACGGTACCAAGAGGCAAGGATTTATTTCTTCAGCATTAATGATGGGGAATGACAAAAAACGTAATTGTGATTTATTGCATGATTTTCTGCAATTAATCACAATGTATCGCATTGGTGTGCGGAACAATTACAATAATGAATTACAAAAGGTCTATTTTACAGGTACTAATATATGAACAACACTTTAAACAAATAAGGTGCTTTTAACAGCAATGTTCACTTTTCAAAGTAGCAGTTAAAATATTTATTGTAAATCACATCTTAAACATAAATGTAATATAATAAAAAATAAAACCCTGAGCTTGAAGAGCATGCTTAGGCCCGCCTCCAAATGCTCTCATTGGTTAAGACGTGTGATGACGCCCCTCCCAAGCCAACAGTGATCAACATCCCCCCTCCTGTGACCCATAGTTTGTTTGTATGTGTATTCAGAGATATTACAAAAAAACACATTACCTACTGAATTTAATGGTTAAAATAATGGCAACACTGTGCAATAATTCATAAATAATATATAATTTATTGTAGTATTGTAAATACTGTACCTACAAAGACAAGAGACTGGACTGCATTGACTTACAGAGAGTCCCGTTCTCTATCCGTACACAGTGAAGTCATCTGCACAAGGACTCACCTATGCAGAGAGCTGGCGGTATGCCCACACATAGAAGATACTGGTACATCATGAAGATGGACAGAAAGAGACAATATCTGGGCCAGATCGTGGCAATGGCTGCCCGCCGCCGCCTCACCAAGATGGCTACCAACCAACAGCCATGGATTATAACCAGGAAGTTCATCCGCTGGCCAATCACATTCACCGTCATCAGGAAGCAAATCTGTTTTAAAAGAGAACATGTTTTTGCAGCTTTAAATAAAGTTTAAACTAATTTTACAACTTCATTATGTATCTTTCACACAACACAGTGAGTCTCTCTGTGATTGTTTCCTTTGTTGGAACACATGGCAAGTCTTCTGTAATGTGGCTGTGAATGGAGAACATGTTGGTTATTTTCCTTTGCATATTTAATTGTTGTACATGTTGTATCAGTGACCTGCAATGTTAAAATAATAAATATTATTATTTACTTTTATATAGCGAGACATACTTTTGTGAATGTAATGTGTCACTAAGCATGCAGCTTGCAGTCAGAACAAAGTTTCTGTCCAGACCAGGGGTCAGATCAGCCCGATTTACTGGCACACGTCCTTGTTCCTGCTGCGGTTTAAATCCTTTTCCCTTCAATGAATGTGGTTATTGAAGTGATGAAGTGCTCTGTCCCTGGTACCTCCAATCCAAACTTGTAGAAGGTGTAGTTGAGTAGGTACTTGAAGCAGGATATGAGACCCTGGTCCAGAGTGTCCCTGGTGGCAGCAGGGAACAGAGCAGGGATGGTGGGGGGGGACCGTTGGAGCTGCCGGTAGTGGTGAGACTGGTGGCGGTACACTGTCGCCTCAAACACCAACAACATCAGCACTATTAAATGATTCTGGAAGAAAAAAACACTAGTTTTATAAGTCCTTTCATGGAAAAGTAGACCCAACAAGATACGATATGAATGAACATTCAGGAGGTGAATTATTTTGAGCCAGTCTGACAGAGTAGTATTTAAACTGGAGCCATACCAGCCGCTAAGGACACATACACGCATGCACATACCTTGCTGTATCCCAGTGCCGTGGCATCTTTCCTGATGCCAAACCATTTGGCTGGGTCCACTGGCTCCTCATACAGAGAGGAGTTCATCATCTCTTCTGGTAGCAGGTTGGTCTCATTTGTTAAAGGCTGCAAAGAAGAAACCAACTCATGAGCGGGACTCATTATTACCTGCTGTCCCGTCGAAGCACGGCCATTATCCTCAAAGAGCACCGCTGCCTTCACTTCCCTTCTCTCTTACTTTGAATTAATACCCTTAATATTTCCTGCCTTTGTAGAGTTGAACAAGACCATCAGCCATGATGAGCATGATGGGGTATTTAAATCATTTTGACCAAACGGAGAACAATATATTTTTGCAAGGCTCTAACTGGAAGTGTGTATCAGTAACTTCCAACAGGAATATCGTGTGCTCATCACAAACAAACATATGAATGCTCCACACCGTTCCACGGATGAGAGTCTTGGCTACAATATGCACCAGTCCGTTACTCCAACAAGTAATAAAATATGATATGCAATTGAGTCCAGAAATGTGCACACGCCGGTGCATTGGTAACCAGGCTCGTGCACAGACAGACCCCTAGTAGTGCTCAAGCACCTGCCCCTTTGCCCTGCAACCCGCCCCCCTCCCCTTATGCTTTAACTCCGTCGGACAACAGTGAAAAAGCATGTGTGTGTGTCGTCAACTTTATAGATATTACTCTTTTTTTTATGCACAACATTGATTTAAAATGTGCAGCATAATGCCAAGAAAAGAGAGCCTCCCAAAGCAGAAGGACCTGCAGCAGAGCGACTGGTGTCATTTCAGCTTTTAGCTCGGTGTTGATCACTGGAAAAAGACCCTAGAACACCTTTTAGCTAAAGAGGACCATTCAGGTGGACATCATGAGCGATGTGAATGAATGAGAGACCTGGGATGTCTTCAGAGGACACAATGAATGTCGATCTCCTCGCTGATCATCAACAGACTTCTCGTGCTCGGCCAACAAACGTGATGTTTACATGCTGAGTGGCTGTTGCTGTGGGCTATTTCATCTACACTACGCAAATAAATGTGATACACCACGTATTGTGGCTGCAACTATTTTCTGCTGAAAGGCAGCTTTTAACTTCCTCTTTGTAGTAACGAACATCATCGAACTGTAACAGTAATGATGATAAAGTACAGCCCCTCGTAAACTTATTGCTTAATTACAATATGACCTTGTTATGGCTGTTTTTGGCTGTTATTCATTTATTTATTCAATTTGAGTTTATTAACAAAAATAAAAATGTAAGTTAAAAATATCCTACTGTGTTTTTTCTTTAATTATTATTTTTTCATGAATCATTTTGCCGATGGGTTAGGGTTAGGGTTAGCCCTAAGCTAAAGAGGACCATTCAGGTGGACATCATGAGCGATGTGAATGAATGAGAGACCTGGGATGTTTTCAGACGACGCACAAATGAATGTCGATCTCCTCGCTGATCATTGTAATGGTAAAAATATATTAAAAATATAAAATATATTATAACATTGTCTTGTGCTAAAGCCGTGTCTCAAGTGTCCTGTATTTGACCCTGATGTGCAAAGAGCAGCATGATACAAAATGTTGCTTTGCAGCTGTGCTCTGAGAAGGGAGGACGGTCGACTCGATCTCATAGAAGCTTCAAAACAAAGGACTCCTCTTCATGGCCTTGGTTCATATCTTATTCTGTATGAAAGTTCCGGATCCAAGTATTACTTTCATGTCAATTAATTATGATTTGCACCGGCCACTGAGGATGATATTGTGTGTGTGTGTGTGTGTGTGTGTGTGTGTGTGTGTGTGTGTGTCTGTGTGTGTGTGTGCTACCCTCAGCTTCACCTGGGTTCTTATCTCAACCTGCTTTGCAGCTTCTCGTAACGGGCACGGAGAATGTTCCTCATATGTGTATAAAAACTCAGCGTTCTTACTGCTCGGAGACGCCATTTCCACAGTGCACCGTGATACGTGCCTGTGTATTTGACCTCCTGCTTGCAAGCAATAAATGGACTTTTTGCAACTTTGATCATTCATCAAGACTCTGTTTTATCAGACAAATCATTCTCTTCTGCCGAGCTTTTATTGAAATATTCCATAACATCATCAACAGACTTCTCGTGCTCGGCCAACAAACGTGATGTTTACATGCTGAGTGGCTGTTGCTGTGGGCTATTTCATCTACACTACGCAAATAAATGTGATACACCACGTATTGTGGCTGCAACTATTTTCTGCTGAAAGGCAGCTTTTAACTTCCTCTTTGTAGTAACGAACATCATCGAACTGTAACAGTATTGATGATAAAGTACAGCCTCTCGTAACTTATTGCTTAATTACAATATGACCTTGTTATGGCTGTTTTTGGCTGTTATTCATTTATTTATTCAATTTGAGTTTATTAACAAAAATAAAAATGTAAGTTAAAAATATCCTACTGTATTTTTTCTTTAATTATTATTTTTTCATGAATCATTTTGCCCTTTTCTTTTGGTTCGAGCACCTGCCCCCCCCCCACGTGCCCGTTGGTAACATTTCCTCATCGAAGCAACATGTTCACAAAACGAGACACCGAGAGCGAGCCGAGACGCCGCTGATATAAGTATCATTTCTCTCACCAAACCTGACATTTATAACTGGTCCAAGAGTTTATTATTAGTTTAAAACAGTTCAATACTGCCTTAAGATACTTTAAATCCTGTTTATGACAGTTTCATACTGGTTCTGGGAAGTTTATTACTAATATTAGGCAGTTTAATAATTATTGATTGTCATTACCTATCTATGTGTCTCTCTCTCTCTCTGTCAATACATTGATTCCAGTATAACGGCAATGGCTTAAACAAACACACCATACTGCCTTTTGGGCCGCGTGTTGCTGGTGTGTGTGCATGTGGACCTTACCAGGCTGCAGTTACTGGAGTACTCAGCGGGGTTGACAACGCTGAGCTGGTACAGCATCTTGCACACGATGATGACGCACACCCAGACTGTTGACAAACAGGAAGCCATGTGGCCGAAGCGACTGTAGGGCATCGCCAGAGACCACAACACCACCAGGACCAGGTTCATCACGGATGGCTACAAGGAAACAGGACAATGTCAAGGTCACCAAGCACTCTAATATATATTATATATAACTCCTGGCTGGCTCAATGGCCTTGGTCTTATTAAGGTTGGATGATACCCTGCATCAGGCAGCAGCCTTAAACACATCATTTCTACTGGTCACTGCACTGGTACATTAAACCTCTGGATGGACGAACAGGATAAATTACCTCTTGGAGTGAAACCCACACAGAGAAGAAGGCCACCATCTTGAGGATGTGGAGCTCCAGAAGCCTCCAGAGAAACACTTGGACTTTTGTGAGAATGTCAGAAAACCTCCTGGACAGAACCAGCAGCCTGTCCATCACCAGCCCCCACTTACTGGGCAGCAACTCCGCTGAGCAAAGGAACACAAGAGGAGGGATGGATGAAGAACGCGCGTGAGAGGCTGAGTAACAGAAGACAGGAGTGAAAACAGAAAACAGCTGAGAAGAATGTGCTCACATAGAAATACAACATCATCCAAATCAGCATAAGTTTTAACAAAACAAACATGAAGTGAAGCCCACTTCTTGCTCAAAATTGACAAAAGAGTCCAATGCACCAAATCCATCGGAGGAATCATCGTCCTCCACCTGCTGTCATTTGGATCAATTATTTCCCTCTTATTGTTGGAATGCTGCCTCAGCATATTAAAGATTTTAAAACCGTTCAAATATTAAAGTGTTCAGCTCCTTCAGGACATTCCTGCTATGACTTTTCACCGTTCTACTTCTTATGCTTGAATTAATATAAAACAAATTCATAAACGTTTTTTATTCTCAAATCCTCTTAAACTTCTTCAACTTTCAAATCCTTCCGCTTCTTTCAGCTGCAGACACCATGTAAAATTTAAAAAGTTGACAAAAGTCGAAACCATTTTCTAACAGCTTGTTGATACTTATTTACTCTTCTCATGATCACTGATTATGTTCCATTAGTGTTTGTCTCTCTGTCCTCTGAGCAGCTGTTACCGTGGTAACACACCTGCTGTCTCTGTCTGTGCATCACAGCTGTTCCCCATCAGCTGATCACTGCAGTCTGGCAGGACCTGAAGGTATTCGGGTCTTACACGGGACATTTTGGGAACCTAATAACAGGATTATAACCCTGCATATCTTTTAGCTAATAACTTTAAATGAATACACTGTTTATCAGTCTTGCTTGGCGTTTGGCAATTACCTAAATCACCTGTTCCAGTTGTGGGAGGGGCCGTGAGCAAGTACAGGTAGATTTCAAACAGACATTGGAGACAATCACTGTTTTCCCCCTATTTAGTGTATAAAGTAGGCTCTTAATAAGCCGATGGGCCTTTTTATCTTTCTGCTGTGTTGAAGGCAGTGACACGGTGATCGGTCTTGGTTTGTTTTAGTCCTTTTATTTGCTGTGATTTGATTGGTTTCTTTGAATTGTTATTCTTTGTATTTTGTGACTATTTACCTTTTAAGGTTAACACCTTTACACTGACCTCCCGAATGTTACAAGTTAGTCCCACATGTCTATTGTCTTTGTTGGTTTTGTTTGAGATATTAAGTGAACAGTATTTAAACTCTTTCTGGCTAATTTGAATAGTTTATTCTGGCTCTACCACTAACTACTACCACTACCACTAATTTCACTAGACAAGTTTATTTGTATAGCGCTTTTCATACACAAGGCAGACTCAAAGTGCTTCACATCATAACATTTCATACAATAGTGTGAAATAAAATGCAGGAATTAAAATACAATTAAAAACAGCAAATAAAATTATAAATTAAAATCTTATTTAAATTGTTTAATTAAAGGCAGAGGTTAAAAGTGCAATGTAGGTAAAATTTAGCAGAAGGCGAAGCTACACTACACATACTACTATACTACTACTACTACTATCATGTCTGTATTTTCAGCAATTTTTGAAATCCATTTCAGCTTTTCTCATTTCTGCATTTTCAGCTGTTTTTAATTTTAGCTTTCAGCTTTAATCTTTCAGCATTCCAACGCGTTTCCTAGTTCCAGAAGTGCTTTGGCTGATAATATCTTACATGAAATAAACTCCAAACAAGCATTCGCAAACTGAACAAAACAAACAGATTGAACGAGGGGCAAAACAACCCGATTCATCGAACCAAACTAAGATTAGACCGACGAAAGTAACGTCTGTGATCGTCAAATCCGCCTCCGATAAAAGTCTCAGAGACGTGACGTAGGGTGATGCTGTGCACGAGCACCAGAAAGTACCACTAGGTGCTGCTGCACTATTTATATTGAGGTATAAATATGAAAGCTTGCTAGATACGTTGCTATTATTGTAACAGCTATGCAAGGATTACCTGATGCCTCTTGGAAGAACATGTGCTGTTGATGCAGAATGTGTGTGTGCGTCTAACCAGGCTACTTGTATGAAGGTTCATTTCATTTAGCCTGGAAGATTCATAGGAAAACTGGGGCTCATCTGCAATTATTTGAGATATTATTAACAGTCGGCGCTGAATGAGTTGTGGCAGAGAGAGAAAAGCCGATCTGTTTCATAAAGGTGCTGCTCGGTTGTTCACCTGTACTTGAATACAGTTCCCGACTATCGTGGTGACCATCCGGATGCACACGGGGGAAATAAAAACGATTACAGATACATGATGATGAATGAATGAATAAATAAATGAAGTAATGGATTTCTAAACTGCCGCTGTTGTTTCTTACCTTCGTCTTCAGATTCCTCGTCACCGCCGGCCCCCCGGGCGCCCTCTTCACGGCTCAGGCCCACCGGCGGCTCGGTTCCACCATCGGGTTTGTTCCTGGAGGCAGATTGTGTCGTTAGTTCTTGCAGAGCGACAGTGTGGCATTCCTAGTTCATACATGATGGTAGAAGGCAACTTGTATTGGCTGCTAGCAGGAGACACATTCCAGTCAACACGCTGCTCGTGTTAATCAATCGTATCATTTTTCAAGACTTTAATTCACAATAGTTTTTTAATTTAATGAATTGTTAGTGAAAACATTAGTTTGAATCATTTACTTAGTTATACAGTTAAGAGGAGGTGTTTGTTTTGTTAGCTGGTAAAAACTCCAGATAATGTGTCAATAGTCTCATTAATGAATGTACCCTTTGACCTTTTCACAATCTAATTAAAATCTCTCAGTGGATGTGGATTCAATTTGTGACCAAACCCCCCACAGAGATATTCCGTTTCACTCGGGAATAAGTCGCCCGCCAGATGGTCAAGTAGAGCCAATCGCACTCTCATTTCACTGGGGCTTTAAATAAGGTGTCAGCAGTGAGACGGGCGTGTTACTTGTGTATCGGTGTCACATGCTCCAGGTCCGTGATTCTCATGAAGGGTTTGTGGAAATAGTGCAGCTGCAGAATACAGGCCAACAGGAAGAAGCCGGGGATCAGAATGCTGCTGAAGAGTTCAGACAGAGCAAACGTCTCCAGGCCCACCGCTGCCAACCTGAGGAGGACCGAACGCACTTTTTAGTTTGTGTCTTTCAACCACTATATTTTAAAGCTGAAAGAGAACAGGCGCAGATACTTTAGGGAAAGAACGTACTGCTCCTCGGTGAAACCAGTGAAGTTCCTCCAGTATCCAGGGAAGTCTTCGAACTGGAAGGTGTAGATGGATATCAGCACCAGCATGGTGTAGGCCACCACGAGCCACCAGAAGAGCTTCAGCAGACGTCTCCACAGAGAATAGTACACCTGGGGACAGGGATCTTCGATTAATACACATTTGGGGGAATTCGAATGTAAGTCTGAAGAGCGTTGACAACAACCCCGTTAAAACTCAAGAAGCAAGAAACTAGAAAAATACTGAGGCTCCACTGGGACATAGTTCTGGATCAGAATGAGTGTTAACGATGAAACACCAGGCGGGACTGGTCCATTGCTCCGTGAGCCGGTTCCTACCTGATACAGACACAGGCAGATCAAGAACAGCAGCATGTAGACGATTTTGTATCCAACAAGCTTTCCAGCAAAGGAGACCATGATGAACATCCCTCCGCACACATAGATCCAGTATTTTGCCCAACAGCCCATCACCATGCCTCCTAGGACCTTCAACACCGACTCCTCACCAGCCCCCCCTTGACCGGAGAGGAAGGAAAGCAGTTAGATGTTGATGTCGAACGATCAAACCGGGCCGAGCGCGCAGACTAATCGCATCAATAGTCTCAGGACAGTGGACGTGACGAGTCAGCAGTTTGAGCGATGTGAGACACAATGGGGGCTTGGGTGCCGTGTGTGTGTGTGTGTGTGTGTGTGTGTGTGTGTGTGTGTGTGAAGGACATCTGACCTCCTGTGGTGACCTCCTGCAGTGGTGTGTTCATTTTCCTCTTCCTGCTGAAGTTTTCCTTCACTGACTGACGCACTAAAAGCCAGAAGGTCAAAGTAAACAGGAGCTGGAGGGAGAGGGGGGGGGGGGGGGACGGGGGACGGGGGGGGATGGGACGGAAGGGAAATAATGAAATCAAATCAAATTCACTGGATTTTTAAAAGTTGACAAAAAGCATGCAGCAGATCATGATGGGGAACATTACTTTGCAGCAAATGTCATTTAAATACTGGATTTGAATAAAAATAAACAGCCAAGTTGTTTATGTAAACTTGGAATATTATTTACAGATGTGAGATTATAGATGTGAGAGTTTATCCGCAGCTCTGTCTTTGGCTCTTGTACCACATTTAATCTGGCATAGAAGCTGCTGTATTAAGTTTACAGTGCTGTGCGAAGAGATGCGTCCTCCTATATTTACTCTTCCTCCAGTCAGTAATGACAAATATAGTCTCTATAGTGTCTGATCGTACCATAGCTCCCAGTCTCAAACAGGGGTGTTGGGCTCTGTCCAGTCCCAGTTGTCTCAGACTCATGGTGCCCACGGTGGTGGGAAGCTCGGGCCGGAGCTCCATGGCCCAGACGTACTGCAGGCAGCACAGAGCCAGGCCGTAGAGCAGGATGAACGGAGAGCACAGGGTGGCTGCGTGCCGCCTGCACGACAACGCGGCAAACAGTGAGCAGCGGGCGCTGGAATCAACTTACAACTCCATGTGGGGCTTTGATTGGCCAACACAAGGAATGCATTTAGGAATCTCCTGATCCGATCACATATATGAGCATCCACAGGGAGAGTGACATGTAGCACCGTGCAGCTACCTGGCCCGCAGCATCCAGATGAGACACGCCCACAACAGCAGCACAAAGGTCAGCCAGCTGTGGTATGTGATGCTCCAAACCTGGACAACATGGACACAGCGCGTGAGGAACGAGTGGAGGCAGTCTTGTGTTGCTGTTTAGTCCACTCGTCACAGTAGCGATCGGCATGAAGAGACAGGATGTTACTACGAGCAGCTTTCCTCTGCGTTGATGCCTCCGTCTGTGGACTAAAGTGTTGGGAGACCTTTCTTTGAAACTTCTGATTTTACGCAGAATCCAAACCGAAGCCCAAGATGACAGTTAGGAATGAATTGACAATATTTTGCTGATTGTTTTATTTACCTCATCAGTATTAAATTGAGACTGCCTCCTCAAAATGTCGTTATTCACTGTACTCATGACGCAGACGGTAAGGTCGACTGCATTGGTCGTCTATGAGTGATGAACTAATATTCTAAACGTATGAGATCGTGGATTATTGTTGATAATTACCATCATGGCTATGAGAGCACAGACGTAGCTCTGCTGCATGACCACCTTTCCCAGCAGGAAAAAAGGGCTTTCGCTCTGCTGGGGGCCACTGGGAGGGCCACTGGGAGCACTGGGAGGGCCACTGGGAGCACTGGGAGGGCCACTAGCATCTGCCAAAACAACAATCACCTTAATACATGAAACGACACATACAATAAAAGAAGAAGCGAGCAGTGAATTGATCAGGGAAGTCAGTGCCGGACGGAGAGCAGAGGAGCAGTGGAATGGAAAGAAGATGCTTGTGGCAGTGACAGCGTGTGCACGCGGCTCTGCAGGCTGCACACGTGTGTTAAACGCACACACGCTGGTTCCTTCGTCACCAACCTGTCTGATGAACACACTGTTTTCTAGACCTGTCAGATGTCTTCCTCAGATGTCCCTGCCTTCCCACATCCAAGCAATCCATTTCAGGGAAAACCTGGTTTTGACATTGACGTCGTCTTTGGGGTTTCTGTTTCATATCTAGTTTGAAAAAAAATGTACTTGGAAATGTACTGCAAATATGATCGGCCCAATTCCAGTGTCCCCCTAAAGCCTTAAACCCTGAACCCTCAGTGTCCCCCTAAAGCCTTAAACCCTGAACCCTCAGTGTCCCCCTAAAGCCTTAAACCCTGAACCCTCAGTGTCCCCCTAAAGCCTTAAACCCTGAACCCTCAGTGTCCCCCTAAAGCCTTAAACCCTGAACCCTCAGTGTCCCCCTAAAGCCTTAGTAACGCAGTAACTCTGGATCTACTTCATCTGGACAGGAGCCCCTGAGAGTGTGCTGATGTGTAACCATCAGTTTGTAGGTTACTGGTGAAGAAATAAATCAATTGCATGAAAAGAAATCCCTAACGGTATCAAGACACATGTGTGTGGACAGTACTCATGGACACTTTTACTCTGATAGAGTGAAGACAAACTACTCTGGAAGAGGTCTTAGTGCCGTCTCATGTCTGCATTCTTTTCCCAAGTCCGGCTCTGGTGAACCTGTTGGAATCGTCTGATGTGTCAGAGCGACGGCTCCCGTAGCGGGTCAAGTGTAAAATGAGCCTAGAAAGAGGGCAGAAGGCGCTGAACGGTCGCTGAGGCGCGTACGGTGGCGGCAGGACGCATCTCGCTCATTACAATTCAGAATGTGATGAAGACGTCAAAGGGTGAGGGGCACTTCTGGTTCGTGGTTATTTTACTCTGCAGTGGGGTTTGTCTGGGAGAAGTGGTACGGATATCTCTGTGTTCAGCGTCCTCTCGTCTAGAGATTCAACGCCTCGCTTTTCTCCTCAGCGTCAGTGGGAAGTGGACATGCGCCTCGCCGGGTGCACGTCTCCGGACTCATTCGCACAACACGTTTTCTAACTTGTTGTGTTTGGAACATTTTCATACGGATAAGTGGAGATTGTAGCCGAGACTCTAATGTTTAAACTGTTAATAGATTTGTCTGTGGGGGGTGCAGGATTTTCCTGTTGGCCCATATGAGAGAGACTCAACTAACAAATACAGCGTTCATCAAACCTGATGACTTTCCCCAAATTGTCAAATGATTTCATAACCATCTAAATAACCATGTAATGGCATGCACTTGTATGCTTAAGTTACACAGATGGAGAATGCAGCATTTGTTACCCAGATCTGGCTCCTTCCCTCCAGCCGTTTCTGCAGCCGTGGACAGCAGCATGAGCTGAAACAGACAAGCACGCATCTGTGAATGCAGTTGAGGAGAGAATGGGACTTTTCACATCATTTCATTCCACTCGCTAAAACTCCAGTTTTCCATTCTCATTGACGTTTCTTAAAGAACATTTGAATGACTTAAATACAGACCGAGATGAGTATTTACCTCTGTGTCATCTTCATAATCCTTTTCCTGTGGACTCAATGACCTTAACTCCAGCATCTCCTCATCTTCTATCTTGTCCTGCTGCTTCCCCCGCTGGACACAGAAATATGGAAATAAACACCTTTATCAGAAACCGTTTTTGTTGTGACTTGTCTTTTCTATCTGCATCTGGCTTCAAAGGCAAAACAGTGGAAACAATCTATAATACAAAAGATTTATTTAGTGATGTAAGAATTGCTTCAAAATCGTCTTGCTATACAAAGACCAGAACGGAAGTACGTTCACACTCTCAGAATTGTTCTTATTTACCAAATAAAGACATGTAACATATGCAACTATGCTTTGACAACAACAAACTTTAAATTAGGAATTATGATCAAAGAACAAGTCAATGGGAGTAACAGATGATGAGGAAGTAGCAGATACCTGGTTGGGTGTTTCACGGCACCCCGTCTTGAGAACTGTTACTATGGTGATATAGAGGAGGAACAGGATTCCCGGGTTGACGTAAACTGGCCAATCGTGATCAGCATTAAGATTAAGGTCATAGGGTGAAGAGCAGTTTCCTGGAATGATGATGTCCTTCAGACCAAAGAGTCTACACAGGAACATAAATGAAGAAATGAGAATAAAAAGAGTTAGAAGATTTGGGGATAAAGACAACAGGAGCTAATGACAAAATCAAATTCTAAATGCTGTTATGGTCTGCTGGTCCTACGGCGAGGGCCAAATAGGGTCAAGGTTGCTTAAACGGGACAGAGGGCGCATTGGTTAAATATATTCAGGGAGAATCCATTATATATGCACATGTAGCAGAGCCAGATGTTTGGACTCTTTTCTTGGCTTTTGCATCAGTGAGACGACTCCCCTGTGGGTATTCCTTCACCTCCATGAACGTCTAGAACGCGGCGGTGGAGACGTGGTTTCCTGGTGCTTTGTTTCTCACAGAAAGCTCTCAGTGCATCACATGTGTCTGAGGTTCATGCAATGCGATATCGCCCATAAAAGGCTGCTCGCATGGTGGAGTCTCGCTTTGTGCTCGAGCACATCGCTCCATTCAGAAAAGCCAAGCTGGCTCAGGTGATGGAAGCGTTATAAAGTCGGCTCATCTCTACATTATTCGTTTGGTAAACGATGACTCGTGTGGGCCGATCCACATATCCTGTTCATGTTCTTGGTCTGGTCTGGTTTCATCCTGTGCCTTCCTGCCTTTGACGTGTTTGCTTCATCTCTCTCCGTCACGTCTCATTCTGTTCTGTACTTTCTCTTTCTTTTTTTGTTATTTGCCTCTCCTCTCGTTTTTCTCCACATCCTGCCTCTGTGTGTTTTCCACCACTGTGGGGATAGAATCCACTCAGCTAACCCTCCATGGTGGACCTGAACCCTTTGTTCCCTGTCCTGTGTGTAACGTTCCACGTTTCCACATCTTTTCCTGTTTCTTCTAGTTTATTGCCTGATCCCTTCCTGATTTGTGTTCCTGTGCTGACTACCTACCTGTTACCCAAATCTGATCTGTTAGTACAGCCCGTTTTTCTGCCCGGCTTGTGCGATTGAATCATGTTTTTTCTCTCTTTCCACGAGACGTAACAATTTCAATATAGTTTCAAACAGGAACAAGGACCCAAAAGGACCAAATGCAAAGAGAAACGAAACATCTGCTTTTTGTGGCGAAAACATTGGAGAGAAGTACTACTTCTAACAATACTAATAGGGTTGGTATTTAAAAAAAAATGAAAGGAATCATGTTAATGCTGCTTTGAGGTGCGCTCTCTTTCCCACTTGGGACTATTAAGGATGAAAACAGAAAAAATATGATTTTACTCGGGTTGTATTTTACATGTTGAGATGAGATAAATGTTTATCAAAAGCTAGAATGAAATTTGTCAAATATTGATATGTTAATATACAGCAAGAAAATAATACACCATCTGAACAGATCAGTCATTTTATTTTATTATGGAGAGGGTGAGGTTTTACCTAATAGCAGAATGCTGCACTACTCGTTCATCTTTCTGCCTTTTAGCTCAGTTTTATACGTCAGCTGTTCATCTACCTGCTCGCTAGTCGTTCCAGTCCAGAAAGAACACTCTCCTTCTCTGACATACACATTCTGTTTCCCTCTCTTTAACCTCACACGCACATTACGCATTGCAAGCTACACACTCTATTAATAGGCATTAATGGTTTCCTGGGAGGAAGGAACATGAGCTTCAAGCCCAAAGAGCTCCGCGTGTGTTCGAAGTGTGAAGACAGCTAGGAAGATGGGGGCAGTGAAGAGGCATCACTGGGTCATCACTAGAGGAGTGTCCCTGAGGAGTCAGTCACTGAGGAGTCAGTCAGTGAGGAGTCAGTGAGGAGTCAGTCAGTGAGTAGTCAGCTAGGAGTCAGTGAGGAGTCAGTCAGTGAGAAGTCAGTGAGGAGTCAGCTAGGAGTCACTGAGTAGTCAGTGAGGAGTCAGTGAGGAGTCAGCTAGGAGTCACTGAGTAGTCAGTGAGGAGTGAGTGATGAGTCAGTGAGGAGTCAGTCAGTGAGGAGTCAGTGAGGAGTCAGCTAGGAGTCAGTGAGGAGTCAGTGAGTAGTCAGTGAGGAGTCAGTGAGGAGTCAGTCAGTGAGCAGTCAGTGAGGAGTCAGTGAGGAGTCAGTGAGGAGTCAGTCAGTGAGGAGCAACTGAGTAGTCAGTGAGGAGTCACTGTGTAGTCAGTCAATGAGGAGTCAGTGAGCAGTCAGTCAGTGAGGAGTCAGTGAGCAGTCAGTCAATGAGGAGTCAGTGAGCAGTCAGTCAGTGAGGAGTCAGTGAGCAGTCAGTCAATGAGGAGTCAGTGAGCAGTCAGTCAGTGAGGAGTCACTGTGTAGTCAGTCAATGAGGAGTCAGTGAGCAGTCAGTCAGTGAGGAGTCAGTGAGCAGTCAGTCAGCTAGGAGTCACTGTGTAGTCAGTCAATGAGGAGTCAGTGAGCAGTCAGTCAGTGAGGAGTCACTGTGTAGTCAGTCAATGAGGAGTCACTGTGTAGTCAGTCAATGAGGAGTCAGTGAGCAGTCAGTCAGTGAGGAGTCAGTGAGCAGTCAGTCAGTGAGGAGTCAGTGAGGAGTCAGTCAGTGAGTAGTCAGTCAGTGAGAAGTCAGTGAGGAGTCAGCTAGGAGTCACTGAGTAGTCAGTGAGGAGTCAGTGAGGAGTCAGCTAGGAGTCACTGAGTAGTCAGTGAGGAGTGAGTGAGGAGTCAGTGAGGAGTCAGTCAGTGAGGAGTCAGTGAGGAGTCAGCTAGGAGTCAGTGAGGAGTCAGTGAGTAGTCAGTGAGGAGTCAGTGAGGAGTCAGTCAGTGAGCAGTCAGTGAGGAGTCAGTGAGGAGTCAGTCAGTGAGGAGCAACTGAGTAGTCAGTGAGGAGTCACTGTGTAGTCAGTCAATGAGGAGTCAGTGAGCAGTCAGTCAGTGAGGAGTCAGTGAGCAGTCAGTCAATGAGGAGTCAGTGAGCAGTCAGTCAGTGAGGAGTCAGTGAGCAGTCAGTCAATGAGGAGTCAGTGAGCAGTCAGTCAGTGAGGAGTCACTGTGTAGTCAGTCAATGAGGAGTCAGTGAGCAGTCAGTCAGTGAGGAGTCAGTGAGCAGTCAGTCAGCTAGGAGTCAGTGAGGAGTCAGTGAGGAGTTAGTCAGTGAGGAGTCAGTGAGGAGTCAGTCAGTGAGCAGTCAGTCAGTGAGGAGCAACTGAGTAGTCAGTGAGGAGTCACTGTGTAGTCATTCAATGAGGAGTCAGTGAGCAGTCAGTCAGTGAGGAGTCAGTGAGCAGTCAGTCAATGAGGAGTCAGTGAGTAGTCAGTCAGTGAGGAGTCAGCTAGGAGCAACTGAGTAGTCAGTGAGGAGTCACTGTGTAGTCAGTCAATGAGGAGTCAGTGAGCAGTCAGTCAGTGAGCAGTCAGTCAGTGAGGAGCAACTGAGTAGTCAGTGAGGAGTCACTGTGTAGTCATTCAATGAGGAGTCAGTGAGCAGTCAGTCAGTGAGGAGTCAGTGAGCAGTCAGTCAATGAGGAGTCAGTGAGTAGTCAGTCAGTGAGGAGTCAGCTAGGAGCAACTGAGTAGTCAGTAAGGAGTCACTGCGTAGTCAGTCAATGAGGAGTCAGTGAGCAGTCAGTCAGTGAGGAGTCAGTGAGCAGTCAGTCAATGAGGAGTCAGTGAGCAGTCAGTCAGTGAGGAGTCAGTGAGCAGTCAGTCAATGAGGAGTCAGTGAGCAGTCAGTCAGTGAGGAGTCACTGTGTAGTCAGTCAATGAGGAGTCAGTGAGCAGTCAGTCAGTGAGGAGTCAGTGAGCAGTCAGTCAGCTAGGAGTCAGTGAGGAGTTAGTCAGTGAGGAGTCAGTGAGGAGTCAGTCAGTGAGCAGCCAGTCAGTGAGGAGCAACTGAGTAGTCAGTGAGGAGTCACTGTGTAGTCATTCAATGAGGAGTCAGTGAGCAGTCAGTCAGTGAGGAGTCAGCTAGGAGCAACTGAGTAATCAGCTAGGAGTCACTGTGTAGTCAGTCAATGAGGAGTCAGTGAGCAGTCAGTCAGTGAGGAGTCACTGTGTAGTCAGTCAATGAGGAGTCACTGTGTAGTCAGTCAATGAGGAGTCAGTGAGCAGTCAGTCAGTGAGGAGTCAGTGAGGAGTCAGTGAGGAGTCAGTCAGTGAGTAGTCAGTCAGTGAGAAGTCAGTGAGGAGTCAGCTAGGAGTCACTGAGTAGTCAGTGAGGAGTCAGTGAGGAGTCAGCTAGGAGTCACTGAGTAGTCAGTGAGGAGTGAGTGAGGAGTCAGTGAGAAGTCAGTCAGTGAGGAGTCAGTGAGGAGTCAGCTAGGAGTCAGTGAGGAGTCAGTGAGTAGTCAGTGAGGAGTCAGTGAGGAGTCAGTCAGTGAGCAGTCAGTGAGGAGTCAGTGAGGAGTCAGTCAGTGAGGAGCAACTGAGTAGTCAGTGAGGAGTCACTGTGTAGTCAGTCAATGAGGAGTCAGTGAGCAGTCAGTCAGTGAGGAGTCAGTGAGCAGTCAGTCAGCTAGGAGTCAGTGAGGAGTCAGTGAGGAGTTAGTCAGTGAGGAGTCAGTGAGGAGTCAGTCAGTGAGCAGTCAGTCAGTGAGGAGCAACTGAGTAGTCAGTGAGGAGTCACTGTGTAGTCACTCAATGAGGAGTCAGTGAGCAGTCAGTCAGTGAGGAGTCAGTGAGCAGTCAGTCAATGAGGAGTCAGTGAGTAGTCAGTCAGTGAGGAGTCAGCTAGGAGCAACTGAGTAGTCAGTGAGGAGTCTCTGTGTAGTCAGTCAATGAGGAGTCAGTGAGCAGTTAGTCAGCTAGGAGTCAGTGAGGAGTCAGTCAGTGAGCAGTCAGTCAGTGAGGAGCAACTGAGTAGTCAGTGAGGAGTCACTGTGTAGTCATTCAATGAGGAGTCAGTGAGCAGTCAGTCAGTGAGGAGTCAGTGAGCAGTCAGTCAATGAGGAGTCAGTGAGTAGTCAGTCAGTGAGGAGTCAGCTAGGAGCAACTGAGTAGTCAGTGAGGAGTCACTGTGTAGTCAGTCAATGAGGAGTCAGTGAGCAGTCAGTCAGTGAGCAGTCAGTCAGTGAGGAGCAACTGAGTAGTCAGTGAGGAGTCACTGTGTAGTCATTCAATGAGGAGTCAGTGAGCAGTCAGTCAGTGAGGAGTCAGTGAGCAGTCAGTCAATGAGGAGTCAGTGAGTAGTCAGTCAGTGAGGAGTCAGCTAGGAGCAACTGAGTAGTCAGTAAGAAGTCACTGCGTAGTCAGTCAATGAGGAGTCAGTGAGCAGTCAGTCAGTGAGGAGTCAGTGAGCAGTCAGTCAATGAGGAGTCAGTGAGCAGTCAGTCAGTGAGGAGTCAGTGAGCAGTCAGTCAATGAGGAGTCAGTGAGCAGTCAGTCAGTGAGGAGTCACTGTGTAGTCAGTCAATGAGGAGTCAGTGAGCAGTCAGTCAGTGAGGAGTCAGTGAGCAGTCAGTCAGCTAGGAGTCAGTGAGGAGTCAGTGAGGAGTTAGTCAGTGAGGAGTCAGTGAGGAGTCAGTCAGTGAGCAGCCAGTCAGTGAGGAGCAACTGAGTAGTCAGTGAGGAGTCACTGTGTAGTCATTCAATGAGGAGTCAGTGAGCAGTCAGTCAGTGAGGAGTCAGCTAGGAGCAACTGAGTAGTCAGCTAGGAGTCACTGTGTAGTCAGTCAATGAGGAGTCAGTGAGCAGTCAGTCAGTGAGGAGTCACTGTGTAGTCAGTCAATGAGGAGTCACTGTGTAGTCAGTCAATGAGGAGTCAGTGAGCAGTCAGTAAGTGAGGAGTCAGTGAGGAGTCAGTGAGGAGTCAGTCAGTGAGTAGTCAGTCAGTGAGAAGTCAGTGAGGAGTCAGCTAGGAGTCACTGAGTAGTCAGTGAGGAGTCAGTGAGGAGTCAGCTAGGAGTCACTGAGTAGTCAGTGAGGAGTGAGTGAGGAGTCAGTGAGAAGTCAGTCAGTGAGGAGTCAGTGAGGAGTCAGCTAGGAGTCAGTGAGGAGTCAGTGAGTAGTCAGTGAGGAGTCAGTGAGGAGTCAGTCAGTGAGCAGTCAGTGAGGAGTCAGTGAGGAGTCAGTCAGTGAGGAGCAACTGAGTAGTCAGTGAGGAGTCACTGTGTAGTCAGTCAATGAGGAGTCAGTGAGCAGTCAGTCAGTGAGGAGTCAGTGAGCAGTCAGTCAATGAGGAGTCAGTGAGCAGTCAGTCAGTGAGGAGTCAGTGAGCAGTCAGTCAATGAGGAGTCAGTGAGCAGTCAGTCAGTGAGGAGTCACTGTGTAGTCAGTCAATGAGGAGTCAGTGAGCAGTCAGTCAGTGAGGAGTCAGTGAGCAGTCAGTCAGCTAGGAGTCATTGAGGAGTCAGTGAGGAGTTAGTCAGTGAGGAGTCAGTGAGGAGTCAGTCAGTGAGCAGTCAGTCAGTGAGGAGCAACTGAGTAGTCAGTGAGGAGTCACTGTGTAGTCATTCAATGAGGAGTCAGTGAGCAGTCAGTCAGTGAGGAGTCAGTGAGCAGTCAGTCAATGAGGAGTCAGTGAGTAGTCAGTCAGTGAGGAGTCAGCTAGGAGCAACTGAGTAGTCAGTGAGGAGTCTCTGTGTAGTCAGTCAATGAGGAGTCAGTGAGCAGTTAGTCAGCTAGGAGTCAGTCAGTGAGCAGTCAGTCAGTGAGGAGCAACTGAGTAGTCAGTGAGGAGTCACTGTGTAGTCATTCAATGAGGAGTCAGTGAGCAGTCAGTCAGTGAGGAGTCAGTGAGCAGTCAGTTAATGAGGAGTCAGTGAGTAGTCAGTCAGTGAGGAGTCAGCTAGGAGCAACTGAGTAGTCAGTGAGGAGTCACTGTCTAGTCAGTCAATGAGGAGTCAGTGAGCAGTCAGTCAGTGAGCAGTCAGTCAGTGAGGAGCAACTGAGTAGTCAGTGAGGAGTCACTGTGTAGTCATTCAATGAGGAGTCAGTGAGCAGTCAGTCAGTGAGGAGTCAGTGAGCAGTCAGTCAATGAGGAGTCAGTGAGTAGTCAGTCAGTGAGGAGTCAGCTAGGAGCAACTGAGTAGTCAGTAAGGAGTCACTGCGTAGTCAGTCAATGAGGAGTCAGTGAGCAGTCAGTCAGTGAGGAGTCAGTGAGCAGTCAGTCAATGAGGAGTCAGTGAGCAGTCAGTCAGTGAGGAGTCAGTGAGCAGTCAGTCAATGAGGAGTCAGTGAGCAGTCAGTCAGTGAGGAGTCACTGTGTAGTCAGTCAATGAGGAGTCAGTGAGCAGTCAGTCAGTGAGGAGTCAGTGAGCAGTCAGTCAGCTAGGAGTCAGTGAGGAGTCAGTGAGGAGTTAGTCAGTGAGGAGTCAGTGAGGAGTCAGTCAGTGAGCAGCCAGTCAGTGAGGAGCAACTGAGTAGTCAGTGAGGAGTCACTGTGTAGTCATTCAATGAGGAGTCAGTGAGCAGTCAGTCAGTGAGGAGTCAGCTAGGAGCAACTGAGTAATCAGCTAGGAGTCACTGTGTAGTCAGTCAATGAGGAGTCAGTGAGCAGTCAGTCAGTGAGGAGTCACTGTGTAGTCAGTCAATGAGGAGTCACTGTGTAGTCAGTCAATGAGGAGTCAGTGAGCAGTCAGTCAGTGAGGAGTCAGTGAGGAGTCAGTGAGGAGTCAGTCAGTGAGTAGTCAGTCAGTGAGAAGTCAGTGAGGAGTCAGCTAGGAGTCACTGAGTAGTCAGTGAGGAGTCAGTGAGGAGTCAGCTAGGAGTCACTGAGTAGTCAGTGAGGAGTGAGTGAGGAGTCAGTGAGAAGTCAGTCAGTGAGGAGTCAGTGAGGAGTCAGCTAGGAGTCAGTGAGGAGTCAGTGAGTAGTCAGTGAGGAGTCAGTGAGGAGTCAGTCAGTGAGCAGTCAGTGAGGAGTCAGTGAGGAGTCAGTCAGTGAGGAGCAACTGAGTAGTCAGTGAGGAGTCACTGTGTAGTCAGTCAATGAGGAGTCAGTGAGCAGTCAGTCAGTGAGGAGTCAGTGAGCAGTCAGTCAGCTAGGAGTCAGTGAGGAGTCAGTGAGGAGTTAGTCAGTGAGGAGTCAGTGAGGAGTCAGTCAGTGAGCAGTCAGTCAGTGAGGAGCAACTGAGTAGTCAGTGAGGAGTCACTGTGTAGTCACTCAATGAGGAGTCAGTGAGCAGTCAGTCAGTGAGGAGTCAGTGAGCAGTCAGTCAATGAGGAGTCAGTGAGTAGTCAGTCAGTGAGGAGTCAGCTAGGAGCAACTGAGTAGTCAGTGAGGAGTCTCTGTGTAGTCAGTCAATGAGGAGTCAGTGAGCAGTTAGTCAGCTAGGAGTCAGTGAGGAGTCAGTCAGTGAGCAGTCAGTCAGTGAGGAGCAACTGAGTAGTCAGTGAGGAGTCACTGTGTAGTCATTCAATGAGGAGTCAGTGAGCAGTCAGTCAGTGAGGAGTCAGTGAGCAGTCAGTCAATGAGGAGTCAGTGAGTAGTCAGTCAGTGAGGAGTCAGCTAGGAGCAACTGAGTAGTCAGTGAGGAGTCACTGTGTAGTCAGTCAATGAGGAGTCAGTGAGCAGTCAGTCAGTGAGCAGTCAGTCAGTGAGGAGCAACTGAGTAGTCAGTGAGGAGTCACTGTGTAGTCATTCAATGAGGAGTCAGTGAGCAGTCAGTCAGTGAGGAGTCAGTGAGCAGTCAGTCAATGAGGAGTCAGTGAGTAGTCAGTCAGTGAGGAGTCAGCTAGGAGCAACTGAGTAGTCAGTAAGGAGTCACTGCGTAGTCAGTCAATGAGGAGTCAGTGAGCAGTCAGTCAGTGAGGAGTCAGTGAGCAGTCAGTCAATGAGGAGTCAGTGAGCAGTCAGTCAGTGAGGAGTCAGTGAGCAGTCAGTCAATGAGGAGTCAGTGAGCAGTCAGTCAGTGAGGAGTCACTGTGTAGTCAGTCAATGAGGAGTCAGTGAGCAGTCAGTCAGTGAGGAGTCAGTGAGCAGTCAGTCAGCTAGGAGTCAGTGAGGAGTCAGTGAGGAGTTAGTCAGTGAGGAGTCAGTGAGGAGTCAGTCAGTGAGCAGCCAGTCAGTGAGGAGCAACTGAGTAGTCAGTGAGGAGTCACTGTGTAGTCATTCAATGAGGAGTCAGTGAGCAGTCAGTCAGTGAGGAGTCAGCTAGGAGCAACTGAGTAGTCAGCTAGGAGTCACTGTGTAGTCAGTCAATGAGGAGTCAGTGAGCAGTCAGTCAGTGAGGAGTCACTGTGTAGTCAGTCAATGAGGAGTCACTGTGTAGTCAGTCAATGAGGAGTCAGTGAGCAGTCAGTAAGTGAGGAGTCAGTGAGGAGTCAGTGAGGAGTCAGTCAGTGAGTAGTCAGTCAGTGAGAAGTCAGTGAGGAGTCAGCTAGGAGTCACTGAGTAGTCAGTGAGGAGTCAGTGAGGAGTCAGCTAGGAGTCACTGAGTAGTCAGTGAGGAGTGAGTGAGGAGTCAGTGAGAAGTCAGTCAGTGAGGAGTCAGTGAGGAGTCAGCTAGGAGTCAGTGAGGAGTCAGTGAGTAGTCAGTGAGGAGTCAGTGAGGAGTCAGTCAGTGAGCAGTCAGTGAGGAGTCAGTGAGGAGTCAGTCAGTGAGGAGCAACTGAGTAGTCAGTGAGGAGTCACTGTGTAGTCAGTCAATGAGGAGTCAGTGAGCAGTCAGTCAGTGAGGAGTCAGTGAGCAGTCAGTCAATGAGGAGTCAGTGAGCAGTCAGTCAGTGAGGAGTCAGTGAGCAGTCAGTCAATGAGGAGTCAGTGAGCAGTCAGTCAGTGAGGAGTCACTGTGTAGTCAGTCAATGAGGAGTCAGTGAGCAGTCAGTCAGTGAGGAGTCAGTGAGCAGTCAGTCAATGAGGAGTCAGTGAGTAGTCAGTCAGTGAGGAGTCAGCTAGGAGCAACTGAGTAGTCAGTGAGGAGTCTCTGTGTAGTCAGTCAATGAGGAGTCAGTGAGCAGTTAGTCAGCTAGGAGTCAGTGAGGAGTCAGTCAGTGAGCAGTCAGTCAGTGAGGAGCAACTGAGTAGTCAGTGAGGAGTCACTGTGTAGTCATTCAATGAGGAGTCAGTGAGCAGTCAGTCAGTGAGGAGTCAGTGAGCAGTCAGTCAATGAGGAGTCAGTGAGTAGTCAGTCAGTGAGGAGTCAGCTAGGAGCAACTGAGTAGTCAGTGAGGAGTCACTGTGTAGTCAGTCAATGAGGAGTCAGTGAGCAGTCAGTCAGTGAGCAGTCAGTCAGTGAGGAGCAACTGAGTAGTCAGTGAGGAGTCACTGTGTAGTCATTCAATGAGGAGTCAGTGAGCAGTCAGTCAGTGAGGAGTCAGTGAGCAGTCAGTCAATGAGGAGTCAGTGAGTAGTCAGTCAGTGAGGAGTCAGCTAGGAGCAACTGAGTAGTCAGTAAGGAGTCACTGCGTAGTCAGTCAATGAGGAGTCAGTGAGCAGTCAGTCAGTGAGGAGTCAGTGAGCAGTCAGTCAATGAGGAGTCAGTGAGCAGTCAGTCAGTGAGGAGTCAGTGAGCAGTCAGTCAATGAGGAGTCAGTGAGCAGTCAGTCAGTGAGGAGTCACTGTGTAGTCAGTCAATGAGGAGTCAGTGAGCAGTCAGTCAGTGAGGAGTCAGTGAGCAGTCAGTCAGCTAGGAGTCAGTGAGGAGTCAGTGAGGAGTTAGTCAGTGAGGAGTCAGTGAGGAGTCAGTCAGTGAGCAGCCAGTCAGTGAGGAGCAACTGAGTAGTCAGTGAGGAGTCACTGTGTAGTCATTCAATGAGGAGTCAGTGAGCAGTCAGTCAGTGAGGAGTCAGCTAGGAGCAACTGAGTAGTCAGCTAGGAGTCACTGTGTAGTCAGTCAATGAGGAGTCAGTGAGCAGTCAGTCAGTGAGGAGTCACTGTGTAGTCAGTCAATGAGGAGTCACTGTGTAGTCAGTCAATGAGGAGTCAGTGAGCAGTCAGTAAGTGAGGAGTCAGTGAGGAGTCAGTGAGGAGTCAGTCAGTGAGTAGTCAGTCAGTGAGAAGTCAGTGAGGAGTCAGCTAGGAGTCACTGAGTAGTCAGTGAGGAGTCAGTGAGGAGTCAGCTAGGAGTCACTGAGTAGTCAGTGAGGAGTGAGTGAGGAGTCAGTGAGAAGTCAGTCAGTGAGGAGTCAGTGAGGAGTCAGCTAGGAGTCAGTGAGGAGTCAGTGAGTAGTCAGTGAGGAGTCAGTGAGGAGTCAGTCAGTGAGCAGTCAGTGAGGAGTCAGTGAGGAGTCAGTCAGTGAGGAGCAACTGAGTAGTCAGTGAGGAGTCACTGTGTAGTCAGTCAATGAGGAGTCAGTGAGCAGTCAGTCAGTGAGGAGTCAGTGAGCAGTCAGTCAATGAGGAGTCAGTGAGCAGTCAGTCAGTGAGGAGTCAGTGAGCAGTCAGTCAATGAGGAGTCACTGTGTAGTCAGTCAATGAGGAGTCAGTGAGCAGTCAGTCAGTGAGGAGTCAGTGAGCAGTCAGTCAGTGAGGAGTTAGTCAGTGAGGAGTCAGTCAGTGAGCAGTCAGTCAGTGAGGAGCAACTGAGTAGTCAGTGAGGAGTCACTGTGTAGTCATTCAATGAGGAGTCAGTGAGCAGTCAGTCAGTGAGGAGTCAGTGAGCAGTCAGTCAATGAGGAGTCAGTGAGTAGTCAGTCAGTGAGGAGTCAGCTAGGAGCAACTGAGTAGTCAGTGAGGAGTCACTGTGTAGTCAGTCAATGAGGAGTCAGTGAGCAGTTAGTCAGCTAGGAGTCAGTGAGGAGTCAGTCAGTGAGCAGTCAGTCAGTGAGGAGCAACTGAGTAGTCAGTGAGGAGTCACTGTGTAGTCATTCAATGAGGAGTCAGTGAGCAGTCAGTCAGTGAGGAGTCAGTGAGCAGTCAGTCAATGAGGAGTCAGTGAGTAGTCAGTCAGTGAGGAGTCAGCTAGGAGCAACTGAGTAGTCAGTGAGGAGTCACTGTGTAGTCAGTCAATGAGGAGTCAGTGAGCAGTTAGTCAGCTAGGAGTCAGTGAGGAGTCAGTCAGTGAGCAGTCAGTCAGTGAGGAGCAACTGAGTAGTCAGTGAGGAGTCACTGTGTAGTCATTCAATGAGGAGTCAGTGAGCAGTCAGTCAGTGAGGAGTCAGTGAGCAGTCAGTCAATGAGGAGTCAGTGAGTAGTCAGTCAGTGAGGAGTCAGCTAGGAGCAACTGAGTAGTCAGTGAGGAGTCACTGTGTAGTCAGTCAATGAGGAGTCAGTGAGCAGTCAGTCAGTGAGCAGTCAGTCAGTGAGGAGCAACTGAGTAGTCAGTGAGGAGTCACTGTGTAGTCATTCAATGAGGAGTCAGTGAGCAGTCAGTCAGTGAGGAGTCAGTGAGCAGTCAGTCAATGAGGAGTCAGTGAGTAGTCAGTCAGTGAGGAGTCAGCTAGGAGCAACTGAGTAGTCAGTGAGGAGTCACTGCGTAGTCAGTCAATGAGGAGTCAGTGAGCAGTCAGTCAGTGAGGAGTCACAGAGTAGTCAGTCAGTGAGGAGTCAGTGAGCAGTCAGTCAGTGAGGAGTCACTGTGTAGTCAGTCAATGAGGAGTCAGTGAGCAGTCAGTCAGTGAGCAGTCAGTGAGGAGTCAGTGAGGAGTCAGTGAGGAGCAACAGAGTAGTCAGTGAGGAGTCACTTAAAAATGTGCTTTTAAATGATAAGCAAATGGATGATTTATTTTCAGTATTATCCGATGTGTGTATTATAATCACCTTTGTAACAAAACCAGCTAAATCAAACTTAAATAAAATGTTTGAGAAACAAAAAAGTACACCAAGAGAACGGGTGTCTCAGGTGTCACAACTAAGACCATAAAACTGATTTACGGCAGTCACCTGTTGTACAAACATGGACATTGTCAGAAAATGTGGCTCCGCCTTCTCAGCACGCAGTTGTGACGCCTGCTACTGAGCTGCCACAGATTTACTGACGACCGCCACAGACTTGCCAGTTTCTCGAGGAGGATCTCGGCCCTGCTGTGAAAAACTGTCTGCAGCTTTCTTCCATGCTGTAATCTGACCATCCAGTCAACTTTTGTCTACAGTTATAGACACCAATGTTGGGCAACAAACATGAATACCGGGCGTCTGAGAACCACCTTTTGTAACCAGCAAGAAAACTGCCCAAGCACAGTAGGGGGGATGTTCTTTCGCTTTGCAGTGACTCATGAGTATCTAAAGCTGATCATAAAAGTGGTGTGTAGTCAAGCTGACACCCCCAGACACCTATATACTATATACATAGTATTCTCAGCATGGTAATGAAGTGGTTGAAATCACTACATCAGATGATTATGACATTCAATCAATACTAGTGTACTGAAATACACCTCATTGTAGTTCAAACATTGCATGGTTGCATGCACAGTGGGCGGGTCTTACCTGGCCCACAGGCTGCGTGGGGGGAACAGGGCCTGGACCAGCAGACTCTGGTACACATACAGACAAACCATGTGACCAGCCGTGAAGAAGCCCACCATCACACACAGTGCGTTGAAACCCAAGTGACTGATGGGAAGGTGGCACGCCCACCATGTGCACACGCCAATGAAAAGCAGGAAGTAGATGGCTGAGAAGGCCGAGGGCAGCGTGATGCCTGGGAGGAAGAAGGACGACGTCAGATACTTACAGAAATGGTTGGAACTTATTTGGTAGCATTGTTTGGTAGCACCTTGTGTTTATGCATATTTATCATTTTGAAATGTCTCTAGAAATGAATGTGTCCGTGTCCCTGTGTTGTGTAACATGTGTGAACCTGAGGAAGTGCTGTTGTAACGCAGATCCTACCAGCCAACGCCAGCAGGCCGATGGCCAACATCTTCCAGAGGTCCCGCAGCACTTTGCGAGCTTTGGTCTTCAGGCGCTCAGCCAGCTGCTTGGCTCTGGTTGCTGTGGAAACGTCCTCATCAGGGTCACCAGGTAATGAGCTTTTTTCTCCATCTTCATCTTCTGATGCCTCTTTCTCTTCATCCTCCTCATGCTCCTCCTCATCTGTGTTTTCTTCTTCTGAATCATCTTCAAGCTGAGGTGGGAAAGGAACCGATATGAAGTTAGTTATCATAGTACACGGCCGTCTCACATTCGATTATGTTTTCTTCATTTAATGACCGTGCAAGTGCAGTGACTGCACAAGAGTGTACGTGACATGCAAGAACAATAAATACATCTACAAATACACAAAGCCAGAAGTGCACCCCTAGTCATGGAATTATAATACGTGTAATAATGTTTAGTGCTAGAATTGTAGTTTGTGATGTTAGATATTGGTTATTACATTAACATGTTAGATGAAGTGAATGCAATTTCAATCAAACACAAGTTATAGTCATTTAAATCATATAAACACTGTACACATTAACATTCTGTCACAATGTGATGTTAAAACCTGGGGACGGATGCCAATTGCTGTCCTTTATGGATTTCTCCCAATTTTATCCCCAAAGAGTGTTTTTTGGGAGTTTTTTCTCCTGTCAGGTAATAAAATGAACAACTTCATGTAAGGCAGCCGACTGAGGCAAATGTCTTAAGAATTGGACCACATGAACTGTCTTAGATCTTATGATGAAGTATGATGGACGGTGATCATTAATGATGTGTTGTAATGAAAGTGTACTAGTTATAAGATGAAGACTTAAACGATGTATGCTTTGTTATATTCACTCATTGAGGCATAAAGCCAACTGAATCTACATTGAATGTGTTGCATTAGAATGTGAGGGACAGACAGGACAGAGAGGTTTCAGGTTACAGCTGCAGCTTCACACCTTGATGTGAAGGGGACAGTCCAGGAGGGGACACTCTGAAGAAGAAGCCAATGACATTCAAATGCACCCAAGAAGACACCTCAAGAGTTTTCAAAGGACCAAAGCGGGGAAAAGGACTGTTAGAATTCTCCTGCAGCCGCTTTGATAAGTCACTGTAGACTTGCTCAGAGGATTCTCTATTTCGCAAAATATTTTACTGTTCGCTTTGTATTTCACTTTGTAATTGCATTCCTTATAACGTTGTTTAGTTATTAAATACTTTTTGACTTTTGAATTTAAGCAAGCTGACTCTTTTGATTCTTCGTTTCCGGCCGGGACGAGAACAAAGGAGTGAGGCCGCCCTCGAGAACAAAACCACTATCCGTGAATACCTTCTAAAATAAATTAAAGCAATTTGTGAATATCTTTCAAACAGATATTTTATCTATTTTTTATTAGACATTTGTTGATCTTAATTATTTGTTTGTTGATCTGATATTGAGAAAAATAACAAAGCAAAATGTTATTTCTGTTTTGTATTTTACGGACCGAAGTCCTGTTCATTACTGTGAACCATACTGTGCTAAAGGAGGATTTATAAGATGTCATTGAATACGTTGAAATGAAACCAGATCAGAATTATAACAGTTTGTTCTAATAATATTGGGAAGTTTTGATTATAAAAAATTATTAACAATGGGTCTGAGACTTTGAGGTGTAAACAATGAAGCATATGCATCTAATCTCATGTGTCTCCTCCCTGATAATCTCCACATGGGATTGGAAGCAGACTTTCCCCTGTTCCTCTCTGCCGGTGGAAGGTCTGGCGGTGGGAAGACGGGATATCACAGCGTCTTCGCTGCTGCTCCACAGCCGGCAGCATTTTGCTCTCTCGCGGTGAAACTGTATGAACGGGATAGGACGGACAGAACCCCGAGACTGGCTCATGTCCCCCGGTTCTTAAGCATTTCTCGTCTGCTCATTTTGTATTTTAACGATCAAGTGGTTTTCGGAATGGTTACTTAAGTAAATTAGGCTTACGACCCTGATCACCCGGTAACTTTCTTCATAAAACAGCTCAGCCACATATTTACTCAAAGGCCGGGTAAGCGTTGAGTTTTCCCAGCACCACGGTGACCCCTGGGTCCGCACTGTATCACAGTCTTGCGTGCATGCACACGCCTCACCGATGTAATGTTGGCAGCCGCCACCGTTTCTCTGTTCCTGACCAATCTGCTGCAAAGGACGAGCGTTGTCAAGGCAACAACGCACACACCCAGGTCAGGAACCAGAAGGCGTAACACACTCCAAGGGTCATCCAGAGGAAGCCTACAAGACACACACATGCATATGTCAAGGTCATGGGAGTTCAAAGATATATACATATATATATATATATATATATTCTACACGTCTCCTCTCTGTGATGGCAGATCATATTAAACTGGTCTCCTTTCTCAATGACCAAATATATGGGCATATCAAATTTGTACAGATCGTCTTGACGGCGGCATAAAACGTGTGCCTCACGTGTAACTTACCTGGACAGTCCTATATGTCTGCTTATGGTGTCCCATTGTGAACAGTTATCACCAATGGCAATGCTGAGAGGAGGATATGTGTATAGAAGTGTCTGGAAGCAGATATGAGCCAGTACAAATAGCAGACTGGTACAGAAAACCACTCGGATGAACCGTCCTGTGTGACCTGGAAGACAAAAAGAAAAGAAAGACAGGGATGGAGATGGATGCACTCAATGTACAGTCAAATGTCACATGAATACAGAATACGTGTCACACCGTGGTGAGGTCAAGTTGGGGTTTTCCCGTCTCCCTGCCTTGTCATTTCCTGTTTTATTTTATTTGAGTAATGAAAACTAAACGTATAAGACAATTGACAAATGATAATAATAATAGCGCCTTCCTCGGATTGTAGAACAATAACCAAACTGCAAATTGAGTTTTGTTATTGGTGTTCACTTAATGTGTCAAGAACTATTCCACTAAGAGTGAAAAGGGAAAGTCTGAATTCAAGCACAGGCTCAACATCCAGCTGTTATCACAATGCAAATGGACAAAGTAATCACAAAAGAAATATTCTCTCAACTAACCGTTTATTCAATTCTCAAGATGAGGTCACTAAAGCAACAACTATTATACAAAAACAAGACTACAATGAAAACAACTGGTAATCATTCATGTGGCGTGGTGTGTGTGTGTGTGTGTGTGTGTGTGTGTGTGTGTGTGTGTGTGCTTGTGTGAGAGTTTGACCCGAACAGCATGTATGTTTCTGACACACATTCCATTGCTATGTTTTCTGACCTTGTAATAATTTATTTGAGAATTTATATTTTTCCAGGATTTACATATATTTGTGTATTCCAGACGTCCCTTTGTACCTTTGCTCAAATTCAGAATCCAAATGCATCATTCAGCCATTATTTTGTTATTTATTCTTGAATATAGTTGGCTTGATTGTTTGGGTAATTGGATCACTAATTGGGTGATGCTGTGGGCAACTGGGAGTTACTTAGGGGCATAGTCGGGTGGGACCAGCATGCACCTGGGTGACAAATGTTTGAGACAGTGAGACAGCACTTTATAGGACGGCAGACAACCTTTAATGTATGTGTTTTGGATTTTATGGAATAAAGGCGAGACAAAGGAAAAGATCGCATCCCTGACTTTATGGAGATATTTCTGAGGACGCAGGCTTTAAGAATAATCACTATGGTTGAACTTAAACACTCTCGATACCCTCGTAACAGGAGCACTAAGCATAAGAAACGTATGCCTGAGTTGTAGTACTGATCACACTTGAACACACGCAGTTGATCTGTCTATTAACCCGAGCCCGACAGTGCTTTGTGTGTGTGTCTATGCATGTGCTTATGATCGTGTGTGTGCGTGCGTCAGGGTCTTGGCAGCCGGTGGGTTTTCCTTTAGGGGAACTCCCTGTTGCTCTCTGTTCCCCCCTTTCTCCCTTTAACTGTTGTCCCACCAAAATAAAAGTGTCTGTAGACTTTTGAATAAAGCAAGTGGATGATGGGAAGAGACGGAGGAATGGAAAAGGATCTATGAACTGGGACCAATGATTACAGGTCATTCCAACATATCTAATCGTCGGAGGGAGTATTCTCAGTGACTGTGTCCTAAATGATACCAAGGACGGAGTATTCATCTTCACTTATTTAAACTATATGACAATATGTAAAACTCCATTACATGGTAAAGCCCTGAGATGTTACGATGAAAATGTTATTTAAGTTAAGTACGAAAGTATCAGTAATATACTGTCACGGTGTGGTTCACTTCCTGTTATATTTTGTAATTTTCTGCCACTCGTGTCCCCGGGTAACTTCACTTCCTGCCTTGTCCCGTCATCCCCTGTGATCGTCTTAATAGTTTCCACCTGTGTCCAATCACCTGCACCTCCCTTGTGTATTTAAGCCGTGTGTCTCCTGTGTCACTTGTCGCGTCATTGTCTCTTGTTGTGGATGTCTGTAGTTTCTTGCCTGCTGTTTTTCCTCCCAGTTCCTGTGTTTTTGGCCTTTTGACTATTAAAGTCTTTTGTTTTCCTGACAAGTCTGCGTTTGAGTCCTGCCTCCCACCTGCATCCCTGACATATACTGAAAATATCAAAAGGGATTTTCTTATCATAGAAACATTGACCAACGTAGTGAAACACCATCTGCATTGGGTTTCTGTGTCCCTTTCCACCGTGTCTCCTCTGGTCTTGCTGTGTGTTGGTCGGGGGTGTGAGTGGGCGTCATCATCTAATCCACGGCTGTAGAACACAAACGCTGGCTTCCCTCCCTGTCCTCAGCACACTGTGCACAGCCGTAGCTGTGGGCTCCGGCCTAAGAAGTGTTTTTTGGAATTATTTTCTGTTCCACGTTCCTGTTAACACTCCCCAGTCAGTGAAGTCAGTCTGCCTGCCTCGCCAGCTCCTTGTTGGATCGGCACCAACAACAGTAACCCTCTGACTATCTCCACTGCCTGCTCAGCTTAACATTACAAACCAAACAGAACTAATCAAACCCAGAAAACAAACTCAGAGTTTTTGTACCATTGATTGAAGTCTCAAGGCTAATTTCTACTATGCAGTTGGTTAACAGAATTCATAACAATGCATCATATTCTCATTTTTGTACAGCTATACTTTATATTAGATACGTCTCTAAGAATTACAGTAGAAGTATAAAATTGCATGAAATGGAAACCTCAAATGTGCTTTACTTCATATAGCCAACAGGCAGTGACCCTTCTGGTTGCAGAAATGAGAAAAGGACCCTACTCTTGATTTATTCCCTCATTAAACATTGTAAACATGAGTTCATGGTCTCGATCTCTAGTTTCAAGTCCTCTTCAATGCAGCATGATGGTCATTTAGTAACTGATTTGAGTGAGACTGAGTTTTTGTCGAAGCACGCTAAGCCTTTCAGTATGTTTTGACTTCATGAACGTAATCTTTTGTTTGCCTGACTCTGCTATGATAATACGTAGTACGTGTGAGCCTTTCTTACCTGAGCCATTAGAAAAGGGTTCAATACAGCACTTGGATGAAATTGATTTGGAGTTAAACTCTTAATCATAATTAATACCGGTCGAGACAACAATCTAAGATTAAACAACACAGTGAACAGTAAAGAAGAGGCAGTGTGAACAAAGACAAGTAATGAAGTGAACTGAAACAAATTGGATGCTACAAATAGATGTAAATAATGGTGGTTTTAGTAGTTGAAAGCTAGTTAACAAAGAAAAAAAAAACAATACTTGCATACAATAAAAGGCAGTATTGAGAAAATGTGCCATGAATGTAAAATCCATTTGTAAATCATGGGGGTCATAAAAAAAAAAATCTATCTGACGGTGGTCCTATCTGACGGTGGTCCTATCTGACGGTGGTCCTATCTGACGGTGGTCCTAGCTGACGGTGGTCCTATCTGACGGTGGTCCTATCTGACGGTGGTCCTATCTGACGGTGGTCCTATCTGACGGTGGTCCTATCTGACGGTGGTCCTAGCTGACGGTGGTCCTATCTGACGGTGGTCCTAGCTGACGGTGGTCCTATCTGACGGTGGTCCTATCTGACGGTGGTCCTATCTGACGGTGGTTGTTCCTGCAGTGGTCCTGTCTGACATCCACTGCTGCTGTCATTATCATTAATGATCATATTACTATTGCTGACACCATTTCTCATTTTGTTATCATTGCTAACTTTATCCAATACACAGTTTTTTTATTAGTCATTTTAAGTTGGTATTCTGCTTACCAATACCAATATACGAATTAATATGCATTGAATGTATTGTAGTGTAGTGGTAGGAATGTATGTGTGAGAGCGATAATAAGATTCGAGATATGAACGATGATCTCACCTCTGATGGTGTGCTGGTTGGGACTTAGGAACAATGGCAGCAGCAGCAGGTAGAGGAAGTGAAGCAGTGACAGGATGTTGTAGCGAACAAGACAGGCTGCAAAGACAAACACCACAGTCAAACAATAGCATTCACTTTACATTATGAGCTCCCAGCAAACACGGTATCCTCTTAAACACGGGTCCTGAAAAGGACACAGAACCAATGAAACCATATTGAAAAAAGAGCATGTTCTCTAAGAACAGGAAGCTCCACAGCTGTATTCCACTTGCACATACATCTGTTACAACAAAGGACATTTTATCAGGTGCTGCAGGCTTGTTGCGAATTGAGCCAATCCGCCAAGTAGAGAAATAAATACAGGTTTATTTCCTCTTATTAAACACATGCAGAGATAATTACTGGCTCAGCAAGGGTTAAGGTCTGGACTAATCTCAGCCTGTTGAGATCACAGTGAGCGAGAGGAGGTGAGAGGTTTACACATCGTTAGCCCTTCATTTGGCCAAGTTCAAGTCACCAGACACACAACTGATCATGTGACACAATAAAACATGAACACTGGCAGGAAAAAACATACAGGCATGAATGTTAATATAACAACAGGATATCAGGCGTGTCTTTAACAATGTTAACACTGTACAGATAGATATAAATGTGTGTGCAATAGCAGCAGTACAGTACATAAGGTGAGAAATGCACAATATATAAACAGTACAGTAGAATAAAATAAAATAACAGAACATATTAAATTAAGTGAAAGGAGAATGTACAGTGGAATATGTAGTAAATTAAATTAGAAAATTAAATTGAGACAGTAGTGAACCTAAAGAAAACAAATATCAAATTATTACTGTAAACCATTGATGTTTGCCAGAGATTCAACCAAAACCTCGTAGAAAATGTACCTTTAGTGAGTACAAACGTTACATTTGTACCTCCACAAGTCGGAAGAAATGACAAAGTAGCCGATTTCTTAAACCAAGAGAGGCAATAGCAAGGCTGCATACGTACACTCAAACTCTACGTTCACTTATTTGGTTCACGCATTCACAGCGTTCCCTTGACTGACTTACAAGCTCATTCTACTACTAATACTTAATCTCTGCAACACAAAAGAACAAAAAAAATCAACCAAGTAGCATTTTATTTGATCCAGTTGTTGAAGCATAACACATTGTAAACAGTAAAGGTCATGTCTCCTGTCTGGCTGCTGTTTTAATCTCTTTAGTTTGTCTCTGCACCATGAAACACACGTTCGTTGTCTGAGGAGTCTCTGAAACAGGGATCCACGAGTCCATATTTACATTGAACCTGTATTACACATCCTAATGTGCACAACGATATTGTGAGAATAAGCGATACTCTTGAACGCAAACAGAAGAGTATTGTTTAGTGTCCAGTGTATTGATGTGGCTGTTCTGGTTTTAAGCTGCAGGAAACTAAACAAAGCGCGTCCAAATTCACATTCATTCCCTTTCTCTTCGTCTCTTCCCTCCAGTGTTCGTAGTTGCTTACTGTTGGTGTATTAAATACAGATTATGCCAATAACACGTATACAAATCCAACTTGACCTCTACCCTCCAAACATCCTGTCTATTTTTCACAGGAATCAATGAACGGCACTGGGTCCTAAATCAGCTGTTTTTCACTACATACGTTATGCTGATGATGTAATAATGTTATGACCGTGGAGGGTAACCGGTTTGTCTATGACAATATAGATAAAGCCTTAATGCCCTGTCGGAGGCAAATAGATTTAAGTTTTATATTTGATTAATAAGTTTAAGGTGATATTTACAATAAGTATTTATTAGGGAAGTAAGGGAATACTGCTGTTGATAAGCACCTGGCTTGTTAACATTACAATGTGTTTAATCACATGAGTCCTCATTGGAAAGTTGGATTGTTGCCGCACTAGTTTCTTTTAAAGGGATATTTGAATAAATGAGATTTTAATTCTAAAAAGTAATTGACAGCATAAAAGACATATGCTGATTTTAGCAAACAGAAGTACTTTGCAGAAGGAGTTGAGATGATCCGCCCTGCTGTCCAGTCAATCTCTAAACACACCCGAAAGCACGTCTATGGACACACGTGATAACGATGCTCAGTAGCCACACGCGTATCTCTCTGCAGCACGCTGTCCTCGCTGACCTGCTATGTTTCTATCCAGTGTCTAATATTCAGGCAGTGAGTTTTTTTAACAGCTGCGATGGTTTGATTGTTTTGCCGCTGGATGTTTCAACAATTCCTTCCACGGCTCATATCTCAGTACGTCCCCCTTCAGAGATCACTAAACACTAAATCATCTTGTGAGAGTCGCACACATTGTGCAAATCAGGATTCAGTCTCTCATTACTAAATCAATCAGGGGGGGGCGAGGAAAGCAGGACATAAAGCACTAATCGAGCACCACGTCCAGGACCACAGGCTGTGGACGGAACCACGGAAACATCCTGTCTCTGCTCAACATGAAGACACCAACAGAAGCAGAAAGAAAAGAGTCCACGCGTCAGCCTGCCAACGTTTGTATGAATACATGAGGCAGCACGCATGTCATTTTACGCTGTAAATGTCATTTCACAGGGCCAATGTTTGTCCAGTTAATTTGTAGTTAGTCTCTGTGTTTTGTTACTTACAGTCTTCTTTGGTTCACCTTAAACAATTGAGAGATTTGTAGAGATACTAAATATAAAATAATAAAAACCGTTTTGCTTCAATTGTAACTGTAGATGCAATTTTATCAGATTACTTCATGATCACTTTTTAAGTAGAACTTTTTTTTTCATTTTTTGAAAGATGTGTTTAAGCTTAAGCCTTTATTTATCTGAAAACATCCGGTCTGATCTCAGCCTCAAACTGTGGCAGATGTGTAGTCCACATGTGTGTGTTTACATTAAGTTAACTATTAACAGGAAGCTAAATGACCCTTTAATGCTTTAAAGCTTCAGCTTTATGTACAGAGACTTTATAGAGACTGGAGGCGCTACGTCTGTGTGTGTGTGTGTGTGCGTCTGCGTGAGTGTGTGTGTGTGTCTGTGTGTGTGTGTGTGTGTGCGTGAGAGAGAGACTAGTCCATAAGCCTCAACTCCTCCCCTGTTCTCCCAGTGTGTAATCACCAGAGAGCAGAGTCGGTCCCAACCCTCTTTACTGGCCCAGCTCACTGTCCTACGGGCTTTGGATGAGCACCACCTAGTTAGCAAATTGATGCTTGAGGCGAGGCCAATGACGGCAATAACTCAGCCCACCCACACATATGTACGCCTTACCCCCCAATCACAGCTGTTTGTTTTTTTAAATGGGTGGGCAACCGCCAGCCCGTCCCCCACGTCGCCCACCTTAAACTGGTGATGAGCCTTTTAAGTCAATTCCCTCTTTGCATATTCACATGGAGGCATTGTAGAATGCAGGGTGCCAGTACTCTGAGAGTCTTCAACAAATCTTTTTATTGATTTCACGACATATTGCAGACAGAAAAGGAGAACATGGCCACCTCATACGGGCCACTTGGAGGTTGGTAACTGTGACAAACTGCAACCCAATACAGAAATTGCAAATATGACAAACAAACCAACACGTGGCTCTGAGGAGATACGAGTTGTATCAGAAGGAGGCACAATACCAACACAACAAAGGGAAAAACAGAAACGGCAAACAGTATACTATTCATTAAAGGGTATATATATATATATATATATGTACACACACCCGTCCTCCAAAAAAAAAAAAGAGCAAATAGTTCTTGTCTTGAACCGCAGCATCTTTCAAATACTTTATAAAAGGTCCCCAAGTCTCTTGGAAGGAGTCACTGGAGCCATTTAAGATGTCAATCAACACGCTGTTGTGTGACGGCGGCAGAACGTGTTTCCACTTGAGCAGCGTGACCCTATTCCACAGAAACACACAGTCTAAAGTGTAAATCTTTCCGACTAATATCAGTGGCGCGGCGCTATATTTACAACTTGTATATGCGTGTGTGTGTGTGTGTGTGTGTGTGTGTGTGGTGGGGTCCATGCTGAACAGCTTTCCTGTTTTTGTGGAAAGAAAATAGCTCTCTCACACACACACACACACACACACACACACAGTGTCTGTGTGATCACCCAGTGTGTTGCAGGGGCGTCGCTGAGGACAATTTATGGGAAGTTGATTTTGAAATCATTGGTCTCCTGTGTGTACACTAACTGGCCACAAAGCTCCTGACACCGGCCCTGTGTTCGTACCGACGGCTTCCATGACAAAGTAAAAACAATCACACGGCGCAGCGTGAGCGGCCTGCACACCATGGCAGCAAACCAGACAGCAGCCGCAGGGGCCACGGAAAAGTCCACATGTTGGAGGGAAAACATCGAAATGAACTGTTGCTGAAGGATCAAATAAATGGATGTTCATAGAAACGCCCAGTGTCAAATGAACGCCTCAAAAAACTGCAATTGATCGGTTAAAACCAAAAATGACAGCATTAACTGCAAAGGTATTAGAATGTGTGTTATCACAAATGGAGCCTCGCCTAAGGAAGAACTGAAGGTGCACCTCAGCCAACAGCATCAACAGGCTTCAACAGTTGTTTAATGGCAGAAATAACTGATAGAAACAACTATTATTTGGTCATTTATATGTTCAAACACTATTTAAATCATGATTCCACCGTGTAAAATATGAATATCAGGAATTAGGAAACATTTATTGCCATAACATGTCAGACATACAAGGAATTTGACTTGGCGGTTGGTGCGTAACAACCTGATCAGGAATGATATTATCAGCTGATAGACTGGTTGTTCTTACTGCAGGTAAGCAGAGTATGCTTTTAGCCGAGGCCACATTGTGATAGCCGGTCGCTATGAGAGCCATACGTCATCTCTGCGTCCCTAAAACGATCATTCACAAGATGGTGATGGCCGTAATCCAAGATGGAGACTGGCAAGACGCCAAGCTCCAGGCTTCAAGACTCTAATCCACTAATTAGCTTTCCACCAATCAAAGAGAAGAAGAGGGTTTCAAGAAATGCTGTGAGAGCTTCAGGGTGCAGTCAATGTACCTGGTCATCATGTGGGCGGGGGTAGTCGCTGCGAGCATGTTAGTTTGCGGATGACACCACCCTCATTGGTAAAACATGTCCGTGCATGCGCGCACGGGTTTGTATGCACGTGTCAGGGTGCAACTGCCCTGTGCAGCGAGGAGTGGACAGAATTCCAGACTTTCTTAGAAGGCCCTGGGGGGGCAGGACGCCCCCTTATTCACTGGTAGGGAAACACTGGGTGTTACTGGTGTAACAGAACCGCCCCCAACGACCTACCTACAAGTTAGATAAACATCTGACTATGCGCCGCTCCCTCTAGCACCGTACCACAGTGTGTTCCCTTAAGAAATCCTTTTTGCAAAACAAAAATGTCCTCCTGCCGTTCGCCTACAAAGCCAACAGGTATGTGGACGATGCTGTCAACATGGCCCTCCACTTCATCCTCCAGCATCTGGACTCCCCAGGAACTGATGCCAGGATCCTGTTTGTGGACTTCAGCTCTGACTTCAACACCATCATCCCGTCTCTGCTGCAGGACAAACTCTCCCAGCTCCACGTGCCCGACTCCACCTGCAAGTGGATCACAGACTTCCTGTCTGACAGGAAGCAGCACGTGAAGCTGGGGAAACATGTCTCAGCCTCTCGGACCATCAGCACCGGTTCCCCCCAAGGCTGCGTTCTCTCCCCTCTGCTCTTCTCCCTGTACACCAACAGCTGCACCTCCAGCCACCAGTCCGTCAAGCTCCTGAAGTTTGCGGATGACACCACCCTCATTGGACTGATCTCTGGTGGGGACGAGTCAGCCTACAGGTGGAGTCTGACCATCTGGTGTCCTGGTGCAGCCAGAACAACCTGGAGCTCAACGCTCTAAAGACAGTGGAGATGGTTGTGGATTTCCGGAGGAACAGAGCCCCACCCTCCCCCATCACCCTGTGTGACTCCCCCGTCACTATTGTGGATTCCTTCCGTTTCCTGGGCTCCATCATCACCCAGGACCTCAAGTGGGAGCTGAATATCAGCTCCATCACCAAGAAGGCTCAGCAGAGGTTGTTCTTCCTGAGGCAGCTGAAGAAATTCAACCTGCCAAAGGCGATGATGGTGCACTTCTACACGGCCATCATGGAGTCCATCCTCTGCTCCTCCATCACCGTCTGGTACGCTGCAGCCACAGCCAAGGACAAGGGCAGGCTGCAGTGTGTCATCCGCTCTGCAGAGAGGCTGATCGGCTGCAATCTGCCGTCGCTGCAGGACTTGTTCGCTTCCAGGTCTCTGAAGCAGCTATAAAGATGGTAGCCGACCCCTCTCACCCCGGACAAAACCTGTTTGTGCCCCTTCCATCTGGCAGGAGGCTGAGGTCCATCAGGACTAAGACCTCCCGCCACACCAACAGTTTCTTCCCGTCGGTTCGTCAACAGAACCCGGGTTCCCCACAGACTGACTGTGACATCCCACCGGTCACTCCCTTCACTCTCCAC
Source organism: Gasterosteus aculeatus (assembly GCF_964276395.1). Lineage (NCBI taxonomy): Eukaryota > Metazoa > Chordata > Actinopteri > Perciformes > Gasterosteidae > Gasterosteus > Gasterosteus aculeatus. The sequence goes on along the minus strand of NC_135693.1, from coordinate 1,744,407 downwards.
ATGCGCACACACATACACACACAACACAGTTGTATAGAGTATAGATATCTGTTCGTTGGTGCAAAAACAAAGAGTGACAGACGAACGGACGACGTGTACACTGGAGATGGTTATTGGACAGGAACAATCGGGGACAAGGCCGTCACAAAGGGGGAGAAACGGAGCGCTGGGGAGTTACACAACAACACAAGAGGCAGGGAAATACAAAATAGAACGACTGCAACAATTTTGTACCGTGCAGAATTTTTTTTCAGGGAAGTAATCTTAAAACATCTCCTGCTACTTTCATGTTACATACATGTGATAGGCATGTAAGCATGTGTGTGCCGTGGTGGGCAGGACATTTCTTACCTTAATGGCTAAAGACTTGTTGGCCTAAAGGCTGGTGGACTTTACAAATGAGGGCCAGATAACAAATGTGGATCCACTAAGTTATGTATTTAGATAAAACACGCATCAGTAAGAAAGCTCAAAATCAATTCATTTGACCTTGGTGCTTCTTTTCCGCTGTACGGCGGTGCAGAGTTGGCCTCCATGTACCTCACAGGCCCGACCTTCTCTCTATGAAAACATACACTCTACAATCTGTGGAAATTGTTAGTTGGCAAACTAGCGCAGGCAGCCAGTGTCTCAAACGTGTTACGCAATTATCTTTGGCAGTGGAGCACAGTAGTTGACATTCTTCATGTATTCTCTATTTATGCTCAATACAAATATTTAGATCTGATGTTACGCCGTACTAAAGGACTAGCAAGAGAAACCTGCCCTGGTTCAGCTGTCCCATGAAAAGTGTAATTAAACAATACTTGGTCCTGGTCTACACGTGACATCCGTGACATCTAGCGACCCCACAAATTCCCTTTCCTGGTGAGATATTCCATGAGTTCATGCTCCACTACGGACCAGTCGGGAGTCTGTCCTGCCTCTGAACTCCCAGAATGTGACACGCTCTCTGCACGTTGGCTTGAACAAGCAACAGCATGTCTTCACCATTAAAAACGAGGAGGAGAAAGGAAAATCTGACTTAACTCCAGTCAAGAAAAGGTTGTAGAGCGTGACGCCCCCTGTGTCGAGATAAAAGCCTAAACGCTGGCACTCTTTCTGCACTCAGCATCAACGTCTAAACCAGGGGTTCTTAACCTTTTCGACCTTGAGGCCCAATTTTTATAGTACAAAGTGGCCCGGGGCCCATTAAATATTAACACTGTATAGGTTTAATTGACTTCACTCTCGGTTTGATTTGTATTCAATAATAAACCAAATCCACTTATTGTTTAACAAGCAAAAAAAATTGTCAAATAAAATGACATGATAAAATGGGATCATCACAAAGACTTTTATTAAACGTTTACATAAACCTGCACACATACATCAAGACACCGAACAGGCTGATAATTCATGGACCAAATCAAGCTGTGATAAGAAAAAATTTCAAGGATCAATTCAGGCTTTTTAATCATAATAAAAAAAAGACCAATAGTAGGATTTTTACTTTAAATTAATAAAAAATAAATTATATATATATAAATAAATCATGAAATCAATAAAAAGGGGGTGATAAAATAAATGCATTCAAATAATATAAATCTATAAATATAAATAAACTGTAAATGAAATTAAAGTGCAAATGAAACTATAGCCTTATAATCTGCAAAGCCATTGTAAAATTGCTTCAGCAGTCTCCATTTTTGCATGGCAGAACCAGAAGAATCTTTATATCTGTGACAAATGAACAATGACACAAATAATAACAACAATTAACAATAATACAACTCCCTTTTATCTTCACCTCTTAATGAGACACTTGGGCCTGCCTCTGAGACATAATCAGATCCAGTCTGGGTGGAATGGGAGAAAGGCTCACTCTCAGAGTAGCCTCCAGTGTTGCTCTGAGTCTGTTTCGGGCTTTGGTCTTAGTTGTGGCCACAATGGAGAATCCTGATTCACACAGGTACGTAGTTGTGAATGGGAGAAGGAGTTTCACAGCCCTCAGTGCAAGACATGGATACTCCTTTGAGACAGCAATCCAGAAGGAGCCCAGGTCCAGTTTGCCCCACTGCAGCTTTAAAGTGCTGTCAGTAGAAACTTCCAGAAGCTGGGATTCCAGGTGTGAGGGCAAAGCAACATCATTTACAGTGGAATCCACTGAAAATGGGTCCAAAATCCACATGTTTCCCTCTCTGGGATCCTCAGGAAAGTAGTCACCAAATTTCTCTGCCAGTTGGGAGAGGTGCTGGGAGACTGAGTCACTGATCTTCACCTGAGGGGAGTTTTCCAAAATGTCAGACAAAAGTGGAAACATGTCCATCCTCTTTTCCTGGGCCCTCTTGGTCCACAAAGCAAGTTTCCTCTTGAAAGCTTCAACTTTGTCTGCAACACAAAATATGTTGCTGTTTCTTCCTTGAAGTGAGGTGTTCAGTTGGTTCAGTAGTGAAAAAATGTCACAGAGGTAGGCAAGTTTTGCTGTGAACATTTCGTCAGCATAGTAATGTGCAAGATGAGATTTTTTCTCAGTGAGAAAAGAGAACACCTCATTCCTCAGTTCAAACAAACGATTGAGGACCAGTCCTCTTGAGAGCCATCTCACTTCACTGTGATATAGCAGCTGGACATGATCTGCTTCTATGTCCTCACAAAGCTTAGCAAAACATCTGGAGTTCACAGCATTGCTTTTAATAAAGTTTATGGTTTTCACACTTACATCCATCACCTGGTGGAGATCTGGTGACATCTGTTTTGCTGCAAGGCTTTCACGGTGGAGAAAACAGTGTGTCCATTTAGCTTCTGGTGCATGATCAAGTATCTGTCTAATGACACCATGATGCCTGCCAGTCATTGATGCTGCACCATCACTGCACACCCCAACACAGTTCTGCCAGTCCAGGCCGTTCTCAGTGAAGTAGTTATCCATGCAGCGGAAATATTCCTGAGCCGTAGTTCGTGTTGGTAGCTCTCCACAAAACAGTATGTCTTCGTGCAAACTACTGTCCCAGCGATAGCGAACAAAAACTAGCAGCAGTGCAGCATTCGTGACATCCGTGGACTCGTCTAATTGCAAAGAAAAAAAAGGGCTACTTTTTATTCTTTCTGTAAGTTGATGCTGTATGTCTAAGGCCATGTCCGCGATACGGTGACTCACAGTGTCGTTTGAGAGTGGGATGGTCAGCAGCTTTTTTGCAGCGGCCTCTCCGATTAGCTCACGGCACATATCAACAGCGGCAGGCAGAACCAACTCCTCCGCTATGGTGAATGCTTTCTTACTCTGTGCCACACGTCTGGCTACGAGGTAGCTGGCTTTCAATGCACATTTAGAGTTGTTTGTCAGTGACACGACAGACCTTTTCTGCATCTGCAGCCCAATTTCCTTCCTCTTAAAATATTCCACCGGCTTTCCCACAAGCATCGGGTGCTTGGCCTCTAGATGCCGCTGTAGTTTTGAGGGCTTGAGAGCTTCGTTGGACAGCATTAGCCCACACTCCACACACTGGGCTTTTGGCACTGCCTCTGTTCCTCCATTTACGAAACCGTATTTAATGAAGTCGAGATTGTATTTCCGCAAAAACTTTGTCTTCTGGGTGGGGGTATCGGCAGGACGTTCGTCTTCATTTTTTCTTTTTAAAAACGTATCCATTTTTGCTGCGAAGTAGACAGTCTTCTTCTCTGTGTATTGGCGCTTTTTAAACAACCGAGTGATGCATTACCGCCACCACATGGTCGAAAGCTGCACGCAGTCCCGCGGCCCTTGCGGCCCACAGGTGCAAAACTGAAAGTTTTTTGCGGCCCTCTAGGGGGCGCTGGTGGCCCAAGTTTGGGCCGCGGCCCTATGGTTAAGAATCACTGGTCTAAACCATCTGCGCTGGGCTCCGGACGACTCCCACGCACCCCACAGCGCACACACTCAAGTATTTCTTACTGAGCCACCAAGTCCTGTTAAACGCCTCTGATGTGGAATTATTCTGACTCACTAGCTCGGCAACAGTCATAAACAACACGCAACGATTTCTCAAAAAGGGAATATTTGGATATTTGTTTTCAGAGAAACAGATCCAAAGGGTATCTCCTCTGGTACACAAACCCTGGCAACGTGCCGAGTGTTATTCGGACGCCTGCTGAAGAATATGTGATGTGTAACTGCTCATGGTTTCTTAACCAGACGTGAGCAGTGAGACAAACACAATGTGGACACCTCTGGCTAGTCGCTCGTCTGCTCTGATGGCCGTAACAATCCGGTCCATAATGTCGGTGCGTCGATGGGAACGTGGTCCCGTCTCCTGACGTGGAGTCCTTGGTGGAGGTTGGGGCAGCGCGCACGGAGAGGGTCCTCATGGACCAGGACTTCCTCACTCGGGGACCATCCTTTGTGTTTTCGGGCCGGTCACACGCTGCCGGCACGGCAGTGAACCATGGCACCACTTTATTGGACTTTTGTTTAACTTTTGCTTATTGACTTTGTTGCAGCCGCAGACTGGATGCGTGTGTCTATGACTAACTCCATTGGCATTCACTTCCTTTGACTCACTTGTCACATGTTAACAGAGGTTGTGCAAATCATAAGACACGCTCACTGTTTGCTCTCTCTTCCTCTCTCAGTGGCTCTCCACCATCCAAACGCACACGCAAAATATGGAACCAGTTATAACAGAAGACTGATTTTTCTACAGCTGGCGTGTCTCACAATTATGTGTAAATGTGACAATAAATGAGTCATTTGAGCCCCTGTTGGTTCTAACAAAGGATCCCAGTCATTGTTGAGTGGGTTTGCTTTTACTTGTTGGGGGATTCCCTCAGAGGCAAATCAATTTCTGACTTTTTTAGAAGTAAGAAAAAAAGCAGAAAGCTTACAAAGAAAGTTTCCCACAAATGCAGTACTTTTGGCCCAAATACATGGAATATGCAAATTGGAATTTTTTTTAATGGTAATATTAAGTCTTTTGGAATAACTTTCATACAAAGGTCATTGGTGAAGCTCAGATCTGTTATTAGTGCTGCAATCTGCCATGTTCAACTTAAGAATGAACACTTACCAGGTCGTAATTAGTTACAAAACCTTAAAGTGCTGACGATGCTCATTTAGAAGCTCCTTTTTGTTGCCGCTGGGCTGCATGCACAACATAGTTGTGGTAAAGTAGTGAAGCTGCAGCCGAGTCTCTAGGAGGCTGCACGGGGCGATCCTGCATCCCCAGATGGACTGTCACAATCCTTTCTGAAGAACACCTCAAACACAACACGGACACAACTACAGAGCCCAGCGACACGCCAACGGCCCCCCGCACATCCAATGCAACAAACATCTGGCGGGTCAGGTGACATGGAATACTGCAATCAGGCGACTCCTGATCTAACTTGTTCATTTATTGTAACAATGAAGCATTAAGTGACATATTTCTCTATTTGTGCATTAAAGCAATATGATCTATGGATTTATGGATTTAGTTTAGGCCCTTAATCCCCGTAGCGTCACCACAGAAGGAGACTAAAGTCATGAGAGGAACCAGGATTTACACTAACCGTGTTCTGTGCGCCAGCACGAAAACAGTTTAGGTTCAAATGCAAACTGGATGTATGTCATTGCCCACATAAACTAGTAACATGCAGTTTAACATGCGCCACGGTTCATTTGGAATTATCAGTCATGTTACGCCTGCTGTGCTTATAACACACCTATTAAGTAAATATGAATCCATACTTCGTTTGGTGACAATTCCAACCCAAAGGGATGAAACCCGTATTTTCCACTCGTTTTACATCAACAGGTTCCACCCTGGGTGTGGACCCCCCAGTCAGACAGACAGGGGGGGCTTCATCTTCCGCATCGGTACGTCGACCCCTGAGAAAGGCTGCACACTTGTGAAAGTTCTTGGTGCGAGACAACGTGACGTCACGCCACCGCCGAGGCGATGACGTGGTCCGACAAAGGTCCCTCGTTACGCTTCTTTCAACACACTGACGTCACTGACCTGTTAGCAGCGCGGTGGGCATCACAAGGCAGTAGAGCACCGCCACGACCACCTGTAGATCCATGTCACGTGTCCCGATGATCAACCCCCGGGCGGATCAATAAGTGCCCCCCCGGGCGGGGCCCGGCCGGCCGGACGCACGCGGCCCCACCGGGCTGCAAAGACTCGAAGTGGCAGAGCGACACTGGCTCATTATCGCGCATCCAAACGGGAGGAAAACTTCCGGAGAAAGTGCTCAAACAAAGTTCCCAGTCATGGACGGGCTGCCGTCCCGCCGCAGGCCGACTCGTCTCTCCCCGCTCGCCCGGGACGGGGCCGCTTTAGCCGCTGTGCCGCTTCGGAGAGGCCCGGCGTGAAGCAGCAGCGCTGTAGGTGGAAAAAGTGATTCACGGAGTCGGTGAGAAGGGCGTTCATAGAGGAGCTATTCTCCATGCCCCCCCCCCCCCTCTCCTCCCCCTCCTCCCCCCGCAGCCCCGCGTGCACGCGAGCCAGCACCCCGCCGCGCGGGGCCGCACGCATCAAAGGGTCTCACGTGGGGGGGCTTTAGGTGGTTGGGGGGGCATTCGCATGTTTGGCTCGTGTAAAGAGTAACTTTTCTGACATGACAGCGTCAATCAATACGAGTCACTAGAGGACCCTGTGGGGGTCAGTGGCGCCCCCCGGCGTCCAAATGAACGCTGCACAAGGCGGCGTGTGGAACACGTGGGGCGTGGGGGTCCGCGTTGGTGCTCGTTAGATCGGATAAGATTGGGTACCGATGACGTCAGTGCATTTTTATGAGTAGGAGGTCCACGACCCACAGGACGCTTCAGAAGTCCATCACCCAAAATGACCATTCAAGAGAATTCATGGGTAATATTATACTATAGGGATTATACTACTATAGGGAATCATTCTGGTCACATTACATCACATTACATCACATCACGTGTCATTTAGCTGACGCTTTTATCCAAAGCCACTTACAAGGATACAAACTCAGTAAGCAAGAAACAAGAAAGTGCCATTTCATCCAATAAGCCGATGTACAACTTGCTACAGATAAGGCGGAAGATGTAAAGGCTCATGGATGAAGAATATGGCATCCACACATCATCATCATCATCATCATCATCATCGTAAATGAGTGTAAAGTTCCCTTTTTCATTGAATTCTCCGTATGCTGCGTTGTGCTCAGGAGCTTCTGATTCGAGTCTGACTCGTGTTGTTGTGGCTGCATAAACATCATTTTTTGATGTTTTCCAAAAACAATATTTATAATTCTGTTATTTTTTGTGACAGAAAAATAAAAATGTATTCAAAATAACAATATCCAACCAGCTGTTATGGCAGCCGGGCATAAGAATGTGTCACGACAGTAAGTAATGATGTGCTGGTGACGTCACCTCACTGTCACAACACAAAACAGGTTCCCCTCCGAGAGCTCCACACCCAACAACATGGTGCAAACGCACAACCCCCGCAGAACTGCTCCGTTCACAATCACAACCGGAGCTCTTTGGCAGGATAACGTGTGAAAAGAGCCCAGTGATTCAATTATTTTTACTCCATTCAAGTCAGTATAGGCCTGAAGCAGAAGGTAGCCAGTCAATAAAAAGCTCTGTAGACACTTTAAAATATGTGATCAGGCCTCAGTGAGTGAACCCATTGGCATGCAACTGATCATAATTCACTTAGCATTTAATCTAGTTCATGCAGGTAAAAGAAAGTCCTGACAAGGCAGTGCAAGCGTCCCAGTATCACAAGCCGTGTTTTCCACCGCCGTCAACTACACATGACATTGTCACTATTTGTAGTTTACATACAAATGATTCGCACATTATGTTTGGGATTTGTGGAGTAGAATTTAAAACAATCATCTGATAGAAAAGTTTGATATATACCTAAAACATGTTTGTTCTGCAAACGTTCTATGGGGGTTTTATGCTCCTTTTTGTAAGATAAATGAATGTGAGCACGCTGTGAAGAGAGAGGAGAACCTGACATGTAGACACAACTGTTCTTTCTCATCATGTTTGCTGAGCAGTTTTTCTTGGGACTTCACTTATGGAACCATTGCAAATTCAAATCCTTCAGGCTTCTTCATCTCTGCTACACGGTGCGAGAATACATGACCTGTATGTGACATGGCCGTTAACACCCATGATCAGTGTGAGTGGGGGACTTGTTGGTGTCAGTGAGTAACTTTAAGTGGTCAAACTACTCATAAGCACAAAGTATGTGATTAAAGGGCCGCGGAGCTGATGTTTGGAGGTGTGGCAAATAGATTAAGAGATGATTAACGCAGCATAGTGAAATGTAAATGCCCTCATTCAAACGGGATAATGCTGTGTTGCATTAATCTCACCATTGATCGTGACAACATGTGAGGCCAGCTGATGGTCGTACAAAAACATTAGAGACATTTAGTTGCGTTTAGTTGTATATTGTATATAAATCATATATATATATATATACAACTAAACACAACTAAATGTCTCTAAATATTTTTGGATATATATATATAAATATATATATATATATACATCATATATGTATATATATATATATATACATTTATATATATAAACATTTTATGCTGCTCTGTCTGCTAAATGAGAAGATTGAATAGCTTGTCATCCATTAACATTTTAGAAGTTGATAAAGTATGAAGATCAATAGTTAAAGAGGCGTCTGACATATTAAATAAACCATAATTTAATGTGTATGCTTTTGTAACTCACGTATGTATTTAGGATTTGTTATACTGAGATAATACAGAAGGACGAGTCAGTGACATTGTTTCAGAAAGCACTGATCAAATCAACAAGTCGTCTGCTAGTGTTTGAATAGAAAATGCCTCTTTAATCAGTGTGGCCCCGCCCTCTCCCTACTGTTCGATGACGTAGCCAGACGAGGCGTGGCCTAGTTGATTTCGCGCGAATTTCCTTTCTTCTTCCTGTGAAAAGTTATTATGACCGGAACTCTTCGGCGGCTGGACAGTATTTATACGCTTACCGACCGCCGGGGCCGGTAGATTGGGGTTTATATCGCGGCGGCGTCATGTCTCAAGCCCGGGTCACCGACTTCTTTTGCCAGAGGAAGAAAGGAGTCGCCGCTCCGCTCAAACCGAGCAGGCAGCGCGACGCCGCCGGCACGAGGTCCAGGTCCTCCGAAAGCCGAGGCGCGTCGCTCTGCTCCTCCTCCGTCCGCGACGAGTTCGTCCGGGTCATCGACGAGGCGGCGGAGCTCAACGACGGCCGCAGCACCGCGAAAGACCCCCCCTCCGGTCCGCGGACCCCGAAGCGGGCCCCGGCCGAGACCCAGTTCGACCTCGGAGCCGCCGTGTTCTCGGCCACCGCGAACCACAGCACGGCCAAGAAGAGACGGCAGGAGGCCGGCCCGGACCCCGCGGGCAAAGCCCCGGAGAAAGCGACGAGGACGAAGGCCAGGAAGAAGCTGGTCCTCCATCAGAGCCCGCAGGTCCCTACTAGTAACTGGTGCAGGGATCTGCACCGCTGCGGTTTGCTTGTAAAAAACAAAACCCTGTTGTGTTCAACGAGTGACCCTGTGTTGTGTGTCCAGGCTGTAGCCAGGCCCCGGCCCGAGGAGGAGGACCAGCAGCACCCTGGTTCTGGACACAAAGCGGACGACCATCTCCTCCAAACCAACAGCCAGAAAGCCAAAGGACCGGAGAGCCAGGTAACGCGTTGGACCTTCTGACCTTTGACCCGTGGATGTAACGAACGACCTGCTCAGCATGTGAATTCCTCTTCTTCCAGGCTCTGAGTAGAGATGACATCGCAGCCCTCAAGTCTCGCCTGCAGAGGATCAAGAAGAACGCGCCGGCCCCCGCTTCCCCGCCCCCGTCTGCAGGCCATCCAGCGCCTCACCAGACGCCTCCGTTTGGTCCCGAAACCGCCGCCGCCGATGCAACGGCCCTCAAGTTAACCGTAGCACGCGTCAAAGAGCTCGCGGCTAAAGCTCAGCAGAGGAAGCAGGACAGGGAGGCCGAGACGAGGACGGCCGAGACGAGGACGGCCGACGCTCACGACAGGTGAGTGTCTTTCCGTGTCCTGTCCCGTGCAGGCGGGACGCCACCAAACCAACCCCAAGTGTCCTTGTCGTTCCTCAGTGCGGAGCAGCCAGCATACCAGCGGTACCACACTCTCGCCCAGGCGGCCCCCCCGGGCCTGTCCCTGCCTTTCCAGTACAAGGTGCTGGCAGAGATGTTCAGGAGCATGGACACGGTGGTCGCCATGCTGCACAACCGCTGTGAGACCGCCACTTTTGCCAAGATCAAACAGGGAGTTCAGGACATGATGCACAAGTAAGTGAAGGTCTGCAGCCACACGGCAGCTCAGAAATTTGGGGCTATTGTGGGCCTCTATTTCTTCATTTAAGAAGGTCCGAGCGTTGAATGAAGCCTAACTCGCCCTGAGCCGACAGTCACGCTGCTGATGCCAACGCCTGACCGCTCCTCCTCCTCCTCACAGGCGCTTTGAGGAGAGCCACGTTGGTCAGATAAAGGCCGTGTTTCCTGAGGCCTACACGTTTCGACAGGAGAAGAACGTCCCGACCTTCAACAGCAGCACAAAGAAGGGCCGCTGCCAGCTCACCGTGGAGCCCGTCCATCGCGTGGGTTCGTACCAGGAATGCCGCCGCTCGCATGTGGTCAGACGGGACGTCTGGGCCGTGGGTGTAGACGTGATGTGTCATCTGCATCTCTTTAATAACTCCGCAGACGGCACCGGCGCTCGCCCCGTCCTGTCGGCCTCCTCCCTCCTGGAGAGAAGACAAGTCTTCCACCTGAATCTGGTCTCCATCGTCAAAGAGCACCACAAGGTCCGCAGCTTATTCTGTTTGCTGTTTGGGAACTGCGCTGCCGTAGTTCGTCTTTACCATCCGTTAACATGTGGTGTGTAGATTTTATTTCAGCAACAATGTTTCTGGACCCGTCTGCCCGCAGGTCTTCCTGTCCTCGTTGGTTCCTCCAGTGTCTGTTCCAGAAGACAAGCTGACCCGCTGGCATCCTCGCTTCAACGTGGACTCCGTGCCAGCCGTCCCCTCCAGCTCGCTGCCGCAGCCTCCCGACAGGGAACGAGTGTCCACTGCTCAGGAGGTGCTTGAAAAGGCCCGCTCGCTCATCACTCCCAAGGTACGGCGTCCGCTTTCTGGCGTTGGGAGTAAATGTTTGATTTTGTGGTGCCGGCTGAGGAGAACATGAATCCATCACCCGTCTGTCTTCTTGTCCTGCGTTCAGATGGAGAAGGCTCTGGTTTCTTTGGCTCAGAAGACTAAGGATGCGTCCACAGAGTCCGCGTCCCCTCAGAACCCGGCCGCCCCCAAAGCGCCCGCGCCATCGAGCGCGGCGGCAGCGCCGGTCCCAACGGCCCTGAAAGGAGTGTCCCAATCACTGCTTGACCGGGTAGGTGTCCCGGGAAGGGGCGGGGTGTGTTTGATGTCGGCTTTGGCCCATCCAGGAAGACCGTGCCTTAATCCTCTTGCGTTTCAGATCCGTGCCAAAGAGGCCCAGAAGCTCCAGGCGGCAATGACACGGGACCCCAAACAAGAAGAGCGCCTGCTGATGCTGTCACGGCTTCCAGAGCTGGTCCGGATTCTCCGGAACGTCTTTGTTGCCGAGAAAAAGCCGTCTTTAAATATGGAAGTGGCCTGTAGCCGGACGGTGGCCAGCTACAGGTCTGCTCTCAGTACAGGTGGGTTCTAACTATAAGGAATACAAGCAGAGAACCATGTGGCACAAACTGCAGCGGCACCAGCAGCAACATTAGTCTGGTGTAGAACAGAAGACGCTGTCCTCCTCTCCTGATTGGCTCCTCCCCCTCCTCCCCACAAACAGGTGAAGTGGAGAAGCACATCCGGCTGCTGGCAGAGGTGGCTGCTGATTGGCTGACCATCCATCCAATAAGAAAGGACTTCTACCTGAAGCTGAACAAGAACACGGAGCTCAGCGTCGTCCTGCAGAAACTGAGCAGCAGACTGGAAGAGGAGGAGCGGATGTGACGGAGTGGTGACCTACTGGGGCCCTTGATGGGACGCGTGGGGCCTCCTTTTAAAGTGCAATATTTTTGGATCGACTCCACTGGTGTGTGTGTGTGTGTGTGTGGCCCGTTGGCATCGATGCCTCCGTTTTATTATAGCTTATTGCCCCGCGTTAGAAGCCTGCCCCCCTTAACACACATTTCTGACGTGGTGCTTTGTTTTTCCTCCATGATGTAATGTCAACCTCAACTTCTGGTCTTTTTAGGGGTCAATTTTCTACAATGTAGAACTGCTGAATGTTTACATTTTTTGAGGTCACTGTTTCACAGCATTTCTCAATCAAAGGTCGTCTTCCACATTATTTTTTGTAGATCGATCTGGCAGCTGGTGGTAAACTCATGCTGTGCTTAAAGTGGTAGTGAGGAACAACCTGTAGCCTCATTTCACAACTAATGACAGATGTTACGCGTTCTGCCTGTGCAGAACAATGCAGATGAGATTTCCCTTCAAAACAATATTTAAAGGTCGGTCTGAATAGTTTAATAATGAACCACAAAAATCTCAAATAAAATCTCACGAATTGGATTAGAAACCCTGTGCACGTGTAATCCTTTCCTCCAGCACCATTACACGGCCGTCGGTTACGCTGTGAAGCATCTCGGTAACCAGTGGCTGGATTTCTATGCACGTGCTGATTGGCTGTATACTGGTTTTGTTATACATCATATGTGTACTAATGCAGTCCAACATTACTAACCGGATCAACTCCTGCTTTGATAGTACATTATTTGCCATGAAGAAATAATGTACTAAAGCAATATAAACCAATCCTGACGCGCATGCTGCTGGTTCTGTGAAAGGTGATCCAGTGAGGTCATTCATCCTGTGACACATGCGTCCCTTGTTCCAGACATCGCTCATAGAACATCGTATAGTTGCTGAGAATGACCTCGTGCTTTAAAGCTAGAGACCTGGAAGAAAAGGTAGAACCACTGCTGGAATGGAGATGTGGTCCATGATCCAAGAAGGTCTACACTAAAGTTACATGAGTCCCTGAAGCCATCGTGAAAACGACATGCTGAAGGTTACAATCTACCAAGAGGCCGTATGAGCGTCTCAATTCATTGAGTTGCATCCTTGAGGGCGCATACGTCACCTCCGCCGCAACGTTTATACTTATTAACAGAAATGGATCAGCGTGAGCTCAAGGAGAAGCCTGAAATATCACTGAATCTGTAACGTTAGACGTGGAGAATAACCCAACAGCTGCAGAGGAATGTGGTCCCATCTCCTGGGCGGGGCCATCAGGTCACGGGGGCCGCGCACTGGTCGACTCCACGGAACGTGTATCTTCAGGTTCATCCAGTAAATGAGTTTGTGTAGACAAATGTGTTCCCAGAAGGTGGAATATAGTGGACAAGCGGTTTAGTACAAGTTCATGTCATTAGTGTGGCCTGATCGCACCAACAAACAGAATGAAAAGACTTGCAGAACTTAAAGAAAACAGCCACAATACAAATAACTACTAATTTTTGATTGGTTTTATTTGCCTGAATTTCTACATCAAACCACTAATATTTTCATTATTAGCTGAGCCACATTCCAAACTTTAGTTAAGAGCCTCCTGGTCGTCTCAATCTGAAGTCTCTACAACAATGTCAATCCTTCAAAAGCCGTTCATTTGATTGTATTTTTTAAAATGCGGTAAATCAAAGATTAGTATCGAATGATACGTTTTCATGTATGTCTTTGCTTAAAAGGCCGGGACTGATCCCAGCATGCATCAGCTTTGTTACAGATCCACGGACACATAGCGGCAGCATGAATGAATAATAGACCACATGTGTATTTAAATCTTAGTGCTGACTGAAATGGAATGGCATATCAACGTGTGGTTGAAGCGCCCTTGTTGGGAGGCAGCGGACTCGTCTGTGCTTTCAGTAGCGCAGCAGGGAGAAGACGCGGTGCGGCTTCAGCTTGTCGGCGCCCTTCAGCTCCTGGAGCTCGATCACCACCAGGCAGCCCGCTATCTGCGCCTGCAGCTTCTCCATCAGCTCACAGGCGGCGTGCAGCGTCCCTGCAGCACACACGCGTCTCAATTCAATGGCAAAGTACCATATATATATATATATATATATAGAGAGAGAGAGAGAGAGTAGCCCAGTAGTTGTATCAGCTTGTGTTTAACTGACAGTTTAATCGAGTAATCTCAACACCATTTCTTGTCAGTTCAGATTGAACTACATTTTACTTGCAACAAGAGAGAAACATTCATTTAGAAGATGCATCATCAATATTTCAAGTGAACTACGGATGCATTTCAGAATTACATGAACGGAAAGCTTTGAGTAAAGAACTGAATTGTCTTGCAGCTTTAAACTGAAATGATAACCTCGATTCATACTTTAGGATTGGGATCTCCGTTTTCTGTGCCTTCACTATTTGTTTTCCCTCACCTCCAGTGGCCAAAAGGTCATCAATGAGTAGGACCTTCTGTCCTGGAGCCACAGCATCCTCCTGGATCTCTACTTCTGCCTGGAGGAACACACGTGAACAGCATCAGCGTCCCGCTGAGGGCAGACGGTCGACACGGATGTGTCCAGATTACAACATGGTGCATATAAAATGATCACCGTTCTCCTGATCTCCCAGGACACGGTGATCATTTTATATGCAACATGTTGTATTCTGCACACATCTGTGGTACATCTGTCCATCCTTGGAAAGGGACCACTGCTCATTTGCTTGTCTTGTCATTTCCATGAGAGGACGATGTTCATGTTACTGTATCACACACACACACGTTCTTTGAGATAATACATGTGCACGTCCTTTCTAATGGCCAATCGGTGAGCTGTATGTTACAGAGGGAAACATTCAAACATTATAAATTGAACATGATGACACATGCAGAGCGTAGCTCGGCAACAAATAGGTGTGTCTGTGTGCTTCACCTTTCCGTACTCCAAGTCGTATGCCACGGACACGGTGGTTCCAGGCAGCTTGCCTTTCTTCCTGACCAGGACGAAGCCGAGGCCCAGCCGCTGGGCAAGCAGAGGGCCGAACAGGAAACCACGAGCATCCAGACCTGAACACACACAAGGGGCCTCCAGCCCGTCACACCTCCACCAAACCACACACCCACGCCCTTCTTCCTTCACCCGTTAAAGGGAACGGGCCATAAGAAGAACGAAAGGACCATTTCTCCTGGTAGAAGCTCGCCTGTGGGCCTTTAAGCCGAGTCAGGGAGGTGTGTGTGCGGAAACCCTTTCCTTGGTTGTTGTCCTCAACCTAAATATACCAAAGTATCTGAAGCCCTTTTCTTCAGGTTCAGGACACCAGCCAATGATATATGGACTGTATGTATCATACATGTGTGTATATACACGCATGTGTAGATGAGCACACAGAACCAGGAGTGAACTCTGTATTGAAGGCTTCTTACCAACAATCAGGTCCAGCTGCTGGTGGTTCTTCCTCACATGGTCTTCAAACAGGTCAATCACAGCTGTCAGAGCAGCCGGATCCTTCAGGATGGGACAGATGTCCCTGCAGCGCAAACGGTCCATCAGTATCCGTCATTTCAAATGCAAATCAGTACAACAGCACAGGTGATTTAATGCTAAACTTCTCCTTTGCATATATCTGGTGATCAGAACAACTGGATCACCTCGGGAATAAAACAATCAAATCAAATGATAAGCTGCGGTGGGGCCGTTATGGATTCACCACAAGTATTTCCTTAAGTTATTCTTTTCATACGTCCGTTACTTCGCTAAAGAAAAAGCTTTAATTTCCGAAAGAAAAACAAAAACGTTTCCTGTAACACAATGAGGTGCCATCTCACGGTTGTCAGGACAACGAAGGTGTTTATATCACTCCTCTACGCAGCAAAAGCACGTCTTAATAGAGCCAATGAAATGTCATGATCAGGATACTGTTACACTGACCAGTTAGGCGTAAAACATTTCATTACATTAGAAAATTCCATTTCATCGTTTGTGTATATATGTTTGCAGTTAAAACAGTGAAACATTAATAGAAAGAAGATTAATATTGTTCCTGCTCGTCACTTGCAGGCTCAAAGGTTTCAGGTTAAAGTAAAAGAAAGCAGAATTAGTTCCACATTTGAAAGTATCCATTCCATCTCGTCCATTTTCTTGGTGGGGTAAATGCAGGGCTTTTGAAAAGATGGAGGGGTTTTGTGTTTGCTAGTGAACCCAGAAACTGGGGGCGGCACAGCGGCGTGCTGGTTAGCACAGAAGGTTCTGGGTTCAAACCCACCCAGCAGCGGCCAGCGGCCATGGCGAACCGTTGACTCACTGGTACTTGTTGGTGAATCTGGTCTAATTCCAAACCCCCGACCCCTCAGGGACTGACGGAAGTGGTCGAGTCGGGGGGCTTTAACTGGTGTAAATGTGAATGGGACATGTCATGTCACCATGACAACATCAAAAAATCAGATTAACATTTAAGGGTCTTTGTTTCATACTTTTCCTCATAATAATTTAAATGATAATAAATAATATCCGAATATCGTCTGATTGCATTATTTTTTTCTCCATCTTTAATCCTCACATTTTAAACGTGTACATCATAGTATGACAGCCTGAACACAGGTGTGCCGTCCTCTGTTTTTCTTCTTTAGTCCCCATGCTTTTGCTGGTTATTCTGTTTTTAGCATCACATTGCAATGACTTGTGGGTAATTACCTTACCATATAAACATCAAAGCAGCGAGTGTGCGACCACAAACCACTTTTGATCACACGTTTAATACGTTGAACTATATGATTAGCTCTATTATTCCCGGATGCATGGAAATCATCTGCGTGTAGTCACTACACACATCCGGGTTATTTATTCATCTCCGTTAGAGAACGTTTCTCCTCACGTTGTCCTGGTAACCGCTGGCATCGCAGACGGACTTCAAGCATACAACGTGCCTGGCGTGGACTCTTACTGTGAAAATCTACGTACTTCCGGTTGGCGCTCCGCTTCGTATTTTCGTTTTATAGGCAAAAGCCAAAAGGGATTAACGCAGAAAACAGTTGTCAGTCTGTCTCGTTTTTTGATTCTGAACGAAAAACAGGAAAACGACTGCGCACTTCCGTTTTCTCGTTTTTGATTTAAAAACGAAAAAAGAGAACAGAGTGTTTTGGTTCTATGTGTTCTGCGGTAAGAGGGACAATCAAACAGGGGCCAAAGTTGTCGGTCTGTTTCGTTCTCTGGTGCTGAATAAACGTCCGCCCACTTCCGGTTCTGATCTAAAAGGAGAAAACGCTGGTATTTTCGTTTTCTACGGTAAAGTGGACCATCTGAAGGTACGCGGACTTTACCTGAACAAGATGCCCTGCTGGGGAAAGTCCGGGAAGGCTCGGATGTGTCTTTGGACCAGCTGCAGTTTGGATTCGGAGTCTGCTGCCATTCTAACGCAATGTGTCACGGGAGCATTTACCGCGGCTTATGGGGGCATCAGCGCCCCTTCTGCCCCGGCGGCCGGAAAACAGAGCAACAACATGCATCGCGTTTTATCGGTGACCCTCTGACCCCTGCACGGTCCGACCCTCTGACCCCTGCACGGTCCGACCCTCTGACCCCTGCACCGCCCACCTGCATGTCCGTCCCTGTGCTCCCTCACTGCTGTTGTGTGATGCGATTCCTCTCATCTCTCTGTGCATCTCATGCTCCGCTCACCCCCCTCATGCCTCACGCCCAGTTCTTTGGTTCAGTGCACCACGACCCAACCGTAACACATTATATTCTTTGGTACTTTGACGGTCTTTTGAATATTATATGAATATCTCCCTTTCTCCTCAAAGTCCCACATGTAGTTGATTTCTTTCCTCCCCCCAAAAAGGGAACTAAACCTCTGCTTCACTGATACTTTGCCTATCCACTAACCTCTAAAGGCACTGGGACCCGCAGGAAGGGAAGCTGACCTCATTGACTGCACGTACAAACAGGAAACAGACCGCAGCATAAATATAAACTCACGTGTCTTTATTAGTAAAGTGTGCCGACACAAACTTCATCAAAAGTCAAATGCATTCCTGGTGGGAGGTATCAAGACTAAAGGAAAACCACAAGTGATTGGCAACAATTCGAGACATTTCTTTATTGAAAAAACAGCGTAGCTAAAGACGTATTTAAGTTAATATTAATCATTTTAAAAAACAAGGTTAATATCATTAAGGCCATCACACACAACATGAGTTTCTCCTGCTGATCAGAGGTCATGTGTGCGTCAGGACATGAGCCATTCAGCACCTGCCCCGTCTGTGGAGGTCAAAGGCCGCGTCGGCGGGACTTGGGAATGGGCGGGGCGTGTAGTTGACAGGCTCCTCCTTTAGAGGGACAAGCTTTTCTCTAAGGTGGTCAGAGTTCATGAAGTGGAGAAGAGAGGGTCCGTCTGCTGCCTTGTTGCCGTGGCAAGGCAGCAGCAGCCTATTCTGCAGCACCTGGCTGATCAGCTGATCTTCCTGCACGTCCACACCGACCAATGAAGTGAAGAGGAGCTGAGAGCGAGAGACATTCACCTCTGCAGACAAGGCAGAGAGAGAGGCGGTCTTAAACAACCACGAGAAATACAGAACCCATGTGCACCGAATGTTGATGAAGTGGAAAATGAAATCTAAACACCACAAACATACTTTTATTTCTACTTCATTCATGGACACTTGTAATTACCTCATAAAGAATTTTTTTAAAAATGTTTTTCACTTAAAAAGGATGTTCTGAACAAAGCCTTGGCTGATCCATCCATACAATAAATAAATTGTCTTAAAAAATGTGATGTAAAGTGTATTTTAGAAGTTTTAAACATGTTTACATAATTGTCTGGATGCTTTTGGTAATTGAAATGATTTTATCCAGGATAATCCTGACATGAAATGTCCACAGTTGCATCTCTACTGACTTGCAGAGGAGTCTATTAGTTACTGGGGGCTCTAGACTCTAAACCCCCTCCGACTGGTGCAGGTTAAGTTTTCTATGGAGGTAAAAACTTAGGCTCAACGTACCTTGCTGAGCCATCAACTGGCTTTAAATAAGGCAATGAGGGGAACTCCTTTGTGTCTTTTACCTTCAGTAGCTCTGGTGTTGATGAGCGTTTTGGTCCTCTCGGACCTCCTTAGGGTCTCCTGAACGGCCTTCTGGGAGTTAAACTCAGCCCCCTGCAGGACAACACGCAGGTTACCATGGGAACCAGCCTTTAATTAGTGCAACTATGATGGTTAACAGACCGCTAGAGAGAGTGAACCTGCAGTGACTGAAGCTCCGCCTTCAGAGCCAGAGTGCTGTTCAGCTCCACCTTACTGAGAAAGCCTGGAGCTTGATTGGATCCTGCACCGCTGGACTCCACCCACTGTGTGGGGGCTACAGATCAGAGGAGAGGAACAACAGGTTTTTTAGTATTCTATTGACTTTAACCAGTGATTTCTCCGTTGCAGCCGATGCGCTGATGCACGTAGCACCACTGCAGAGAAGGTGAGGGATCTGTTCAGTTAATGGCTAAATAAAACCGGTGAGACAAAGTGTGGGTCATCAAGGCGTAGTCAAGGCGTGGTCAAGGCATGAGATGACCAGAACCCGCGCTGCCTTCTGAGTGAGAAGCGGACGTATTCTACCAAAGTTATTCAGCATTAATCTACAGGAAGGCGTCATCTCGTTGGCAGAGAGGGAGAGTTTACTGTCGAGTGTCACCCCAAAGGTCTATATGTCAACGTGCTGCATTATAATCATTAGCTGTGCTGCAATACCAGCATCATGTATTGGGGCGCCAATCAGCGCAGTACTCATACTCCTAAAACTACTCCAAAACAAGTGCCCCCGATTCTATTAAGACAGCAAGCCCTTCACCGCTCTTCAGTTGGCTTTAATAAGCTGCATTGAGAACCCATCGTTTTGCCTCCCTGTTGGTTCCCTGCTGTGTGGACACATCGTCGGCCATTTGTCTGCCAGCATATTGAAAGTTGGATGTGGCCTTAGTGGACGTCCGGTAGGGAGGGAGTGTGTGATGATTAGAATGACAGTAATGCAGCAGCCTGGGAGCCCTGAGCTCCCCCATGAGACCTGGGGTCCGCTTCAAGTCTTTAGCGGGAACTCAGAGTTTGTTATCCCTGAGATGAGGGAAACTAAAACACGTCGGGAGAGAATATTGAGGCCCGATTAGATATATTGTCATTTCCAGATAACTACTTGTTTGAACGGTATCGTTTTTCTTCACAGTCCATGAAACATGTTCACGGGTCCTCATGTAAGTAACGTCACTCATCGTGGACGTGCTCTCACATACGAGCACATCCCTCGTGTAGTATTACGTTTTTCTGCAAACGGCAGTTTCCTTTACAACATTAGAATATTAGTAAAGCTGCTGTATGCAGAGCCGTGAGAAACATCCTTTAAACCCTTTTGTTCCCTGGACACAAACCAGTGAGAGACATTAAAGAGGCGTTCCACAGGACGCACCTGAATAAAACACATTATAGGTTCAACACCGTTGGACCAGTTTTTACCAGCTATATTATTCTTGTGATTAAATATGAGCATGGGTGTGTATTTCAAGCCTGTGTGTAGTGCATTCTAACAAGCAGTGTAAAAACTGTAGTAAAACGTATGGATTATGATTAGTGTGTACATTAAATATTAACTTAACACCATATTGGAACTTACTCCGTTTCGGTCTTTTGCTGCAGTAGCGGTGTTGCTTTTTTTTCCTTACGCTTGCATTAGTATTTACAGCTCAATAGTGGTGAATATATTGTTTGTGGTGGTTGCCATGGTAACTCGTGGTATCGTGGCTCCATTCGTGATGCCTTTATACTGTGGTGCTGCGCTCAACTCGGAGTCACTCTACTCAGAGTTGATTGAACCAACTCTAAACAGCTGTTCTGAAACCCAAGACCTTCCCATCTCAGGGTAAATCAACTCAGAGTTTAGGGTTTGTTAAACCTCCCACTTGAAACGGCCCCCAGGTCTGGTTGCTGACGTCTATGTGGCCATCACACAGGGTCCTCAGTCCTAACTGTCAATCTGTGGTTACCGTGGTGATATTCCCTGCTCCTCCCCTGGCCTCTGTTTGGCTGCTTCGGCGGGGCGTCTGTGCTCTGATCCAGTGTCACCTTGACATCCACCGACTCTTTAAAAAACACCTAAAGAAAGATGTCATCAAAACCGCAAATCACAACCAAAGCAAAACACACATCAGGGCTGGATTTGCATTGTCACATCTGCTTAGGAAGGTTCCTAACGGGGTGAAATGACCCGGCAGTAGTGTAAGTGGCGCCATGAGGAGAGCTGTGCGAATCCTCTAATGCTAAGGAAAGGAATCATTGGACCATCCTTTACGTAAGGAAAGGAGATCATTCCTTGCTGCAGTAATATTTAAATAGGGACGTGAGAACGATCATGACTGAGAAACATAAATAGATCATATGAGAAAGCGTAACTCAATCATGTTGCAGCCTTGCTAATAAAGTAATAATTAGAGCCTGGTTGTTTTACGTCGTCTGCATGACTCGGCACTGCAAGAACTCCTGAAGGCATCTAAGAGGCTTCTTTGTAGTCCATCTTCAAAGAAATGGTAGTTTGGCCGCTGCACACTGACGTCACTAACATGCATCTCGGGTCGCATCAGAACTAGTGGAGTCGGACGATTTCCCTTTCCTAACTCCTCATTAACTCTCCTAACCACCTTTCCTTCACCTTGTGACGTTTTCCACAGAGGTCAAGGAATAGTAGTTAGGAATAGACGTTAGGAGGTCATTTCTTTGACAATTGGAATCCAGCCCCGGACTAAAGGAGCTCGTGCTCACCTGTCTTCCCGTCTGTCCTGGAGGGCGGGGCTTCGTCTGTGGTTGGTCGCTTTGCCGACCCGTCTTCGGTGGACTGCGTTTCCAGTGTGTCCGGCTGGTCTTGGGGGCGGCGCCGAGTGTGACGGACAGGTCGAGCTCAGGACAGTGAACCAGAGAGCAGGAGGAGAGCAGGGGTGAGGGGGCAGGGGGAGGAGATGGGGGAGGAGAGAGGAAGGAGGAACTCATTCTGACAAGAAAAAAAAGAGAGAGACACAGATTTTCAGTGGAATGCACCCCAAAATGAAAGTGTTCTCTTCTGTAAAGACCCTTATCACAGCTTCATGAATCGTAATTATTACAGGTATTATTAATAATGAATGATTAAAAATCTATTTAAGGGTATTTACATCAAAATCTGTTGAGTGGTGCAGCAATTACAAGACATTTTATACGTCATTTTGACCAAAGGGAACTGAACAATTGGCCGAGCAGCTGTTCCTTTCGGGTGTGTGTTATTCCCTCACTATTGGATTTAACAGATAAAAGGTCTGGAGCTTGTTCCAGCTGTGGGATCTGCATTTAAATCTGTTGCTGTCAATGGAACCGTCACTACGAGTGAAGCAAGCCGTCATTAGGCTGAAGGATGAAATCTGTATAAAGCCAACATGTATTGTTTTAAAGCACGTTACTGCAGTCTGTATAATAGTAACAGCAGCAATAACTATAGTAACCGTTAAATACCAGTATTTACAGTAAAACAGTATACCCCATCTAGTACATGCAATATTACCTCAACATTGTAGGAGTACAGTGTTCGAGTCGTTTTATTGTGCCGATCGCGTCTTTTGGGGTCGTTATATTTGGGTCAATAAACCTCATGTCGGGTTGAAGCGTTGATTGGAGGACAAGCCCACGTGACACTGTAGCCGGGGAGCAGGTTCCTAAGCAGAGGAAAGGAGTCTAGGATGCAACCGTTAGCTCGGTTAGCCGCGTAGTCTCCGTCAATGGAAGCGCCTCGTTCAGCTAAAGTTATTAACCTTCCACCCTCCGACTCACTGAGGAGTCTGAGTCACACTCATGCGTTGTGGTTTATTACATCGAAGCGGATACAACTAGTTAGCCGGTAAAGTTATTTGTGTTACCTGATGAGGTCCGAGAGGAACAAACGATGAGAAACACCAGACCGAAGTCTCCCTCTGAAGATAATCTACATTAAACGGGTTAAATATCCGGAGAAACTCCTTTGTGCCCCAAACAACCCTTTCAAAAAATCAACAGGTTTCTTCTTCTTCTTCTTTTTAAAATTGGCACATTACCGCCAACAGCAGGTATGGAGCGGACCCGGAGAAGATTTTCAAAATAAAACAAATATACACATAAATTACAAGAACTAAACATCCTTATCGAAAATAAACCAAACAACGGGCTCAGATTTTCTTTTTAATCATAGTCAATTGAATATAGCAAAATAGTGCTTTATGAGTCCCTTTGCAGAATGTAACCAAATCTATGGAAACTTGGCAAATGGGAGTGAGAAGATTTAGAGCCGGAGTGAGGATAGAATGGAGAATAAAAGATCAGTAACGACATGAGGACATTTCCCTGACTGAACCATTTGGCGCATGTGGAGAAGGTGCGCCGGGAACCGAAGGGTTGGCGGTTCACGCCCCGGCTGCTCCGCGTCCCGTGAGCGGGGGAAAGAAGGTAATACTGCCAAGTAGTAGGTAGGTGGCAGTAGAGGCCTTCAACGCTGGCCGTCACTGCCATGTTCGGTCCACGCAGTACACGAAGAAGAGGGAGGAGCAGTAAAAACAACGGAGCAGGAAGAAGAGAAACAAGAAGAAGAACCGGTTCACGCAGTTTACCGTGAACCGACCGGAGCCCCGCAGACCCCTGTCCGTGCGGTGACATGTCGGTGGCTGCCAGCGGCGCGCGGTTCATGTGCAGGAGTGTCCCGCTGCTATTGGCCCGACGCGCTGTGACCACGTCCCCGCCCGTGGCTGCTGGACCAAGAGGGAAGCGTCCACCGGCCGGGAGCGCGCCGCGCGTCACCACAGGTGAGTGGCCCGGGACACGCTAACGTTACCCGTGTCTCACTTCTTTCACTGAATCCTCACGAGGACCCCGCGCTGTGGCCTACATGGGCCGGTGGTCCACACCGGTAGACCGGGTCTGGCTTCCTGCTTGCGTCACCCGGCGTTGTCTCCGCTGTGATGTTACTAGATGTTACTGGTTACTGTTAAGGTAAAGAACTCCATCACCCAGCATTCCCTAGTCAGTGCTGAGGGACATGCGCGGTGCGGAGCGCGGCAGACCCCGGGGGTAGCATTACAGCGGACTGTGCTAGTTGACATTAAAAGTTCATGAAACGTATATCACGCCTCGCCTGCTTATTATAAGAATACGCAAGGCACAACATGGTGTCAGAAGTGGCCGTGAGCAGCTAATGAAGATAGATTTGCCACGGGAGAACGACGGGGAAAAGAGAGAAAAAAAGAAATCTCCGGTCGCGTGAGGTAACGTGCTAACAAGTCAACATGCTAAAAGAGTTTGCTACGTCGTGTGATGGCTACAAGTGGCAGTGGAAGTGAAGCGGGAGATGAAGGACAGATCGAACATATAGAGGAGGATCTTGTGCCTGAAGCAGAGGACAACCGGCAACGCGAGAGGGCTGGGGAAGACCCTGTACCCCGACTTTCAGTAATGGAGAGGCTAAGTCCACCTACTTCCATGCAACTGACTGGTAATCTTGCTGATAATTGGAAGCGTTTTAAGCAACGATTCAATATATATTTAGCAGCAAGTGGAGCAGGGGCTGATGATGAAAAACTGAAAGCTCACATTCTTTTGCATGTTATGGGAGAAGATGCTTTGGACATATATAATAGCTTTCAGTTGGATGAAGCTACTATGACCTTAGCAGAATTAATGATAAAGTTTGAAGAGTACTTTGTGCCTAGCCAGAACGTGACGTTTGAGAGGTAGAAGTTTTTCACCCATGACCAGAAGCAAGGAATACATTTCGATCAGTACTTAGCAGAGCTTCACACATTAAGCAAAACATGTGAATTTGGCACCCTGAGAGATTCTCTAGTGAGAGACAGGATAGTTTGTGGCACAGTGGATAATGCACTCAGAGAGAGACTGCTCAGAGAAGCTGGACTTACACTGGAGAAGTGTGTCACTATGTGCAGAGCAGCAGAAACAACTCGAGCGCAAGCAAAAGAGCTTCGGAGAGGTGAAACTACAGTGCATGCAGTACACAAAGAACAGAGAAATAAGAAAACATATACTAAACAAAAAGACTGTAAAGAGAAATCTGCAGAATTCAAATGTGGTAAATGTGGAGGCAGCCACAAGCCAAAATCATGTCCTGCGTATGGAAAATCCTGTAACAACTGTGGAAGGAACAATCACTATGCAAAATGTTGCAAGTCCGCTTTTAAGCAGAAGGTTCACGCAGTTGGTGAGGAAGAAGAGGATGATGGGGAGTTCCTTGTGGATGTGGTGCAGGCTCGGACTGATGAAAAAGAGGAATGGATTGTGCCAATCGAAGTGAACAAGACGGTAATACCATTCAAGCTAGATACAGGTGCCCATGTAAACCTGTTATCTTATGAGGATTACAAGACATTGGCAGTGAAAAGCAAAATTCATCCAGTAAAAACAAAGGTGACAGGATACACTGGAGAAAGGGTTCCTGTTAAAGGCGGATGCATCGCAACCTTCAAATACAGAGACCAGCAGATAAGAGCATTGCTACTGGTTGTGGATACAAGTGCACAACCAATCCTGGGACTCAAGGCATGTACAAAGCTCAACCTGGTCAAAAGAGTGTTTGTAGTGACATCATCAGAAACTGCCAATGATCATGACTCACTGATGGAAGAGTATAAAGACTGCTTCGAAGGACTTGGATGTCTACCCGGAGAACACAAAATATGCATAGACAAAAGTGTGTCTCCTGTTGTGCATCCTTGTAGGAAAGTTCCTTTTGCATTGCGTGGAAAACTGAAAGAGGAACTGGCGCGCATGGAAAAACTAAAGGTCATCAAGAAAATAGATGAGCCAACTGAATGGGTCAGCTCGCTGGTTGTTGTACAAAAGAAAACCGGTGCTCTGAGAACGTGCTTGGACCCAAGAGACTTAAACAAAGCGATCAAAAGAGAGCACTTTAAGTTACCAACCAGAGAAGAAATCATGGCACAGTTTGCTGGAGCTAAATGGTTCAGCAAACTAGACGCTTCATCAGGTTTCTGGCAGCTGAGGCTGGACGAGGAGAGTTCGAAGCTGTGCACATTCAACACACCTGAGGGCAGGTACAGGTTTCTTCGTCTGCCGTATGGTATCCTGTCAGCGCCTGAAGTCTACCATAAGACTATTCATATGATCTTCGAGCACATACCAGGAGTGGAGACAATGATGGATGACGTCATAGTCTGGGGGTCGACTCGAGAAGAACACGACGAAAGACTGAGACAAGTGCTAGACAAGACAAGGGAAGTGAATCTGAAGCTTAACAAAGACAAATGTGAGTTTGGAGTGAAAACACTTACCTTTGTGGGAGATGTTGTCAGTGAAGAGGGGGTGAAGCCCGACCCAAGAAAAACGTGAGCAATCAACAACATGGAAAGACCAAACAACAAAGACGAGGTCAGACGTTTTCTGGGAATGGTCACCTATATGGCCAAATTTGTCCCTCAGCTGTCAGCACAGTCAGCACCTCTCAGGAGTCTTCTTGAACAGAAGAATGAGTGGATCTGGTCCCATGAGCAGGAACAATGTTTTGTGAAACTGAAAGAGACTCTGACACAAGAGCCCGTGTTAAAGTTTTATGACCCAGAGAAGCAAACAAGGATTTCAGCAGATGCGTCACAGTACGGCTTGGGAGCGGTGCTGCTGCAGGAATACGATGAGAAGTGGCTACCCGTTGCTTATGCATCCAGAGCCTTGACAAGCGCTGAGTCCAGGTATGCTCAAATCGAGAAGGAGCTGTTAGCGAGCATGTACGCATGTGAACGTTTTCACCAATATGTCTATGGTCAAGCTTTTGAAGTGGAAACGGACCATAAACCTCTGGTGTCCATCATGTCCAAACCTCTGAATGACTGTCCTGTACGGATACAGCGCATGCTAATCAGGCTGCAAAAATATGACATACACATGATGTACACACAAGGGAAATACATGTACACCGCCGACACCTTGTCTAGAGCAGTGGATAAGGGGGAGCGTGCGGACAACGAAGACACTGCAGAAATCCAGGCGTATGTGGATATGATTGTGTTGAATCTGCCGGTAACAGCTGACAGAACAGAACAAATACGCAGGGAGACAAATGCAGATGAAACAATGACAGAACTCAAATACACAATACAGACAGGATGGCCTGAAAACAGAAAGGATTGCCCCACGAAAATACAAGACTACTGGAACTGTAGATCTGAGCTCAGTGTGGTGGATGACTTAGTGTTGAAGGGGAGCAAGTTTGTTATTCCATCATCGTTACGTAAACAAATGCTCCAAAAGATACACGAAGGCCACCTCGGAGAAGTCAAGTGTAAACGGCGGGCAAGAGAAGTAATGTACTGGCCGAGAATCAATCAAGATATCAGCCAGACAACAGCGTCGTGTGAGCTATGTTGCATCTACAGGCCAAAACAACAAGCTGAGCCGCTGATGACTCACCCGGTGCCCCACAGACCGTACTACAAGGTTGGTACTGATCATTTGACTGTGATGGAAAGAGTTACATAGTGGTCACCGACTACTTTTCAAATTATCCAGAAGTTGGAGCGCTGCAGTCAACATCAAGCAAAGCAGTCATCAGCTACCTCAAGACTGTCTTTGCCAGGCATGGAGTGCCATGTGAACTGTTTTCAGACAATGGGCCCCAGTTTTCCAGCTGTGAGTTTGCTGCCTTTGCCAGGGAATGGGGGTTTCAACACTCAACATCGAGTCCAACCTATCCAAAATCCAACGGCTTGGCAGAAAGCTCAGTGAAAACAGTAAAAAACATGATGAGGAAAGCACAGGACAGAGATGACTTTCAGAAGAGCTTACTGATCTATAGGAGTGCACCTCTACAGAACGGACTGTCACCAGCTCAAATGCTGATGGGTAGACTCATTCGCTCTAACCTACCAATAACCGAGGATTTGCTTACGCCAAAGAACGCACACAAAGTCAGAAAAATAAAGGAGGAACAAAAAGCAAAGCAGAAACAGCTGTATGATCGAACGGCAAAACACCTGCCAAAGCTGAGTCCTGGAGACCTGGTGCGTCTCAGGGACGTCTCTGCAGGCACATGGGGACAAAAGGGACAGGTGAAGGAGGAAGTTGCTCCACGCTCCTACAGGATCCAGACGGAGAATGGAGTGTCTCTGAGGAGGAACCGCACTGATCTGCAACTACGAACGACTGAACAGGACAGTATAGTTCAAGAGACGGTTCAGGAGGACACAACTGAATCTACTGAGCTATCGGACAGTGGTCCGACAGCGACGTCTGCGTCAACGGCTGAGGCGACACCTTTCAGATTGCTGAAATCGCCGGCTGCTGAAAGTCAGGATAGACCTAGGAGACATGTTCAGCCACCCATGAGGTTGATTGAGAGTTGCTAGACTATCTTTAGTTTGTTTTGTTTGCAGGGAAGGAAAAGGCAATGTGTACCTTTTGTCTTGTTCGAGTAAGTTTACTTAAGAAGGAAAAGGGGAAGTTGCAATTGTAGAAGTTGTTTACAAGTATAGTTTATATGTTACATTACACTTGCACTTAAAGATGGCTATGTTTTTACGGGGGAAAATATAATCTCATTGTAAGGGGAAAGATGTGATGTTACTAGATGTTACTGGTTACTGTTAAGGTAAAGAACTCCATCACCCAGCATTCCCTAGTCAGTGCTGAGGGACATGCGCGGTGCGGAGCGCGGCAGACCCCGGGGGTAGCATTACAGCGGACTGTGCTAGTTGATATTAAAAGTTCATGAAACGTATATCACGCCTCGCCTGCTTATTATAAGAATACGCAAGGTACAACATCCGCCGCTCCCGTTGCCTGGCAAACTGCAACATGCAGATAGAGACGGTGTCTTCTTCTTATTCGATTTGGGAAGACCTTCTTCACCTGCGGACCATGATATATTTCGGGCTGAGAGAAGAACTTTTTCTGGTCTATAAAACCCTCAGTAGGATATTAGTTATCACGTGTCAGTTATTCAGTAAGTGTGAGAGTTAAGGCATTAAAGGGACGTTTCACTAATAACTACGGCCGGATGCGGGCGGACAGCGCAGCGGCTCCCGGTAACGTGAGCTGGCCGGTTGTTATAACGTGGATGTGTGTTGGTACATTGATGTTCATGAGACACGTCCCAGGTGATGACGAGTCGTGGAAACGATCCCCAGACCTGCAGCGTATTTCTGTCCATTCCATTGGATCATGTTTCAGTTAAATAAGACCTTTGGAGGAGCCTTTGTGACTTAACACTACGTCAGGTCTAATTCTTTATATGAGTTCTAAAAAAAACCTGGACCTGCTATTTGCACAAGCTTATGCAAAGTAAGTTATGCAAACAGGGCATAAACAGACAATGACAGTGCTGGCTTATGTTTTTTATTTTCATGCATTTACAGTCATTGTTTCTTATTTCTAATAATGTTTCTTACCAAATGCTCTCAAATATAGTCTTAAAAAAAGCCCTTATTTACTATACATTGTTAATATTAACATTTCTGTCCCTGTGACGTTGCTGCAGCCTACTGATCTGATCGGAGAGAGGCCAGCACTGGGAGTTGTGGGAAGTGAAGTCTTGTCTCACTATGTTGTCTTCTTTCGAAGGCAAGCTGGCGCGGAATGAGGGGGATAAAAAAACAGTGGTGAGTCTTCACAGTATGTAATAATAATCTATTCTAAACACACGTCCATATCATAGTAAGGACCTTCTTCTTGATGATGTCTTTGGACCAGCCTGTTAACGAACATCCCTCTGTCGCTGTTTTTCAGATTTGCATCGAGGGGAACATTGCCAGCGGGAAGACGACGTGTGTGAACTATTTTGAAAAAAATAGCAACATTGAGGTACTGAACAGAACACAGTCCAACTGTGCATAATGTTGATTCATGTGCACATGCTCCCCACCGGGATGTTTTACATTTAATTTAGTTTCTAAAATCCACTTCTGTCAGCACAGCAGTGTAACTGTTCAGGAATGATGGCGCAACCCTGGAGATGGGAGGTGTTCATTATCGAATTTGCTTGTCTTTCTTGGTTCCAGGTCCTCGCAGAGCCAGTCTCTAAATGGAGGAACGTCCGTGGACACAACCCTCTGGTATCGTAAATGGCCGTCTTGTTATCACTGGTGTTCCCATTGACCTGGCATCAGACCTTTAAGCAGAACTAAACGTGTTTTCAGGATGGGCTCCAGGAGCATTCAAGCAATACTTTCAATGAAAGAATACCACAGATGAAAATGAGTTCTCTGACCTGCCTATGAACTAACACTTTTAACTTCTATTTGATTTAGATGTGTTCTGTGTACCATTAAAACAAGGCATATGCTGGTTGTGTGTCTGTTCCTGCAGGCTTTGATGTACCAAGATCCTGAGCGCTGGGGCATCACGCTGCAGACGTACGTCCAACTCACCATGCTGGATACACACCTGGCAGCCATGGTAACGCTGCTGCTGGCTATTCCCCCACGCAACCTATAAGCGTGTTGTCAACCTGCATTGCTAAGGCTTTGTTAGCGGCGATGCAAACACATCTGCTGTATCTACCTCCCTTGTGGGTTCCAGACAGCCGACGTCAGGATGATAGAGAGATCCCTCTTCAGCGCCAAGTACATCTTTGTGGAAAACCTCTTCAGAAGGTACCTGTAGTTTGAGAAACCCAAACCCGGCACGAGTAGATCCATATAGAATATTATCGTAGGGGAAACACGGACGTATTGCTGCTTTAATGCCAGCACACTTGATAGACGTAGACCGTACAGATTTAGTTCACATTTGCATTTAGCCAGCAAGCTACGGACAGTTAAGAACTGGTCAGTCTGAAGGCACATTGCAGGATCACAAATACCATTTACAGGCATTTAAGTGACGCACGTTTCTGTTATTAACTTTTGTTATTTATTTATTATTGAAAATATGCTACTATTTGAGTGCCCTATTTCTTAAGGATTACATTTTGATAAGAATACATTGAAGGGCAGTTTTTTTTTCAAAAGAGATATATATTTATTGCGTTAACGGAATTAATTAATGCATATAATGACTTTATTGCGTGTTAACACAGTTTTTATTTATTGCGCCCTGGGCCACAGCGGGGGGGTGTTGATCAGTGTTGCCCCGGGGGGGGGGCATCATGCTCCGTGTCGACTAATGAGAGCATTTGGAGGCGTCCAGCTCACATAAACCCAGACAGAAGAGAACTGGCTTAAGTGGACATTTTTATTTTTAATGTCTAGACGGCGAGTTGATTCCACAGGGACATCATTTCACAGTGTGACTTTCTACAGACACACGATGTCAACGTTCACTAATTCTGCTTCTTCCTCAAAATGCCACAGCAGCTTTAATTGTGTGTTTTTTCAGCGGGAAAATGCCCGGGGTGGACTATGCTGTCCTCAGCGAGTGGTTCGATTGGATCACAACAAACATTTGCATTCCTGTTGATCTGATTGGTGAGAATACACAAAGCAGAGAAACAATCGATTATTTCATGTAGAATTAGGAGATTGTAACTGCTAGCTGTGTGGTAGAGGTGTGGTGGTGTTTTTATACTGGTTGTGGTTTGTCTGGTTGACAATACCTAGTGACTGAAGATATGATGAGTGCTTGTAGCAATCCTGTGCTGTCTTGCACATCTTTTGGCCCTGCACATCATACAAAAGGCCCCACGAGCAGCACACAATCAGCCCCATATTCACTCATGAAATCATAACGCAGTCCCTCCGTCTCACTGGGATTTGTCTTCAGTCCCGACACGTTGAGTGACTGTTTTCTTCTGGCTCCAGTCTACCTAAAGACATCTCCTCAGACCTGCCACGAGAGGCTAAAGCAGAGACGCAGAGAAGAAGAGAAGGTCATTCCATTGGTGAGGACACACATTCACAGACAGCAGTGTGAGGGTGAACATTTAGTGAGTTCCTCACTATTTGTTTCGTGTTGATTTTATTGCTTCC
Source organism: Gasterosteus aculeatus (assembly GCF_964276395.1). Classification (NCBI taxonomy): domain Eukaryota; kingdom Metazoa; phylum Chordata; class Actinopteri; order Perciformes; family Gasterosteidae; genus Gasterosteus; species Gasterosteus aculeatus. Next base: position 1,712,494 of record NC_135693.1, on the reverse strand, counting down.
TACTGTAACATCATCTAATTGCTCTTTCCCGAGAGATGAGCTCTTAAACATCAAGTAGACCACTGCAGGGGATTTATGTCCCGCTTTTCTCTAATCACCTGGAACGTATTGTCTTGTGAAAGGTGTCCACCTTTGACCAGGAACTAATTGGCAATAACATTTGACATTTTGCAACGGCGCAACTCGTCCTAATAAATTCACAGTCACACAAGAGTTGCTCTTTGTTTTTGTTGGTTGCAAACAGGAATCCAGTAAAGCGTTTGTGATTGTGTTCACTAGGAGTATCTCGAGTCCATCCACGAGCTGTATGAGGACTGGCTCATCAAGCAGACCTCTTCCCCTCTGCCTGCTCCTGTGCTGGTGAGTTAGTGTGGACATGTGTCTTCGTCTCTCTTATGGTCTCCTGATGACTCGAATGTCTTTTAACGCGACGTGTCATCGTTCACCCATTCATACACTGACGGGAGGAGCTGCTACACACAGTGACGCCCTCCCGCCAGTAGCTAACCCTTCACACAGCGCAGCTACGGGAGCTGTTTGGGGTTCGGGCTCGTCCCCTAGGACACGCATGGACACGGGGATCAAGCCAAGGGAGCCCTAAGTGATGTTAGTGATTGGTGACCTTTAAATCTGTGTGTGTGTGTGTGTGCGTACAGGTGATTCCTGCTGACCATGACCTCCAGACGATGCTGCACCAGTACGAGGAAAACCGTGACAAGATTTTAGCTGCAAGCCGTCTCTGAGCACGCACATGATTCTGCATTGGACAACCTTTTCCTTTTTAAGTGCACTTTTTTCATTACTCCACATATGTTAGGGTTAGCAAATAGGCGATTAAGGGGTTTTATGCAAATGAATGAAGTAAATGACTGGTCAAAGAAACGATGCTTGGTGTCCTTTTGGAGGAGGGCGAGATTAAGAAGAATTAAAGATTTAACAACAGAAGAAATTCATTTTTTTCTCGATGTTAAATTTCAGCTGACCTGTTTTCTGCTGCCCATCAGTCAATAATGTTTACACGCCGTAGTCATAGCAACGCGTCTTGCCCCAGGACACATCTATATGGACCAGTGAAGTTTTATTTGAAGATTTTATTATTGTAATATATCCAAAATATGAATAAACCTCAAACCTAAATAAGGTGTGATCTTTTGGCTTTTTTTAGGCGGAAACTTCTCAGAAAAAGCACAGAGACTCTAAAGCTCATGAAGCTTGGTTTCAAATATTAAGTATTTATTTAAAAAGGTACATTTAAGACAATTTGTCAGCAAAAGTTCACAAAAATATATTTATGACCAAACCTCCCCTAATCTGCTTTATTTTAGCACTTCTAAGTAGGGCCTTAGTCCTTATTAGCATTATTTCTCAATCATTCATATGAAACAGGACATCTGTCTCACTGTCCATCCTGATGGGGGGACACTCCTCTGTCCCTCTGGCTTTCTGCCTGTTGAAGGGTTTTGCTGTGCCGATGTGAGGGTTTCGGGACAAGTTGTTGCATGTGTACAGACTGTAAGGAATTGAGTCTGAGATTTGGGACATTTCTAACACACTATATGTTCTATATATGTGGACAAATGACTCCAAATGTAAAAAAAACAACCTTTTCCTACTAACAGTTCCACTTACTAATAAAATATCTGCTAATTCAAGTTGATTTCTGTATTTGTATCTGTTTTCTGTTCCTTTGGTGGTTACAGGGTGAACGCGCCCAGTTTAACAAACAAATTAACAGGACACAAGCATTTCCTGAGACTGTGTGCAGGGCAGAGCTTGAACTTAGTATTCATAAAATCGGGACTGCATTCAAATGTTGTTTTTAATCTCTACTAGTCACTGTTGAACAGTTCTGCTGTTGACATTGTCCATATGCATGTAAATCTGCAACCAGGGGAAAGTCATTTCTTGTGAAGCTCCACCATCACGAAGCTCTTTGTCAGCTGCTCCTCGTCTCTCCCCGTGTCCTTTGACTCCTGCTGCTCTGCCCCGTCCCCTCCTCTGAAGCTCTCTGCTGCACCGGTGGCCAGTGGGAGGTGCTGCTTCTGCTCCTCCATCTCTGCAGGATCAGACCGGGAGGATCTACTTGCAGCATGACCTGGTTCTGGCCCCGCCGTCACTGGCTGACCCAGAGTGTCCTCTCGTGTGTGTCCCTCCTCCCCGTGGTTGTCTAGTTTTCTCTCCACTTCCTTTTTGGTATCTTGCACATGCAGGGGGCTCTCGGCCAGCTCTGCTTTCTGCTGCACCGCGTCCGTCGAGCTGAGAGGAGGCTTCTGGTTGGCCGATCGTCGTATGTCTGTAAAAAACAGGACGGACATGTATAAAACTTTGCTTTTCCAGCGAGCCTCCAACATAATAATATGGGCCGACATTTAGCCTGCCAGTTCATACTGTGTTAATTACCCTTTGAATATGGGTGGTTCTCTATTGTTGTATTGATGAATCGTTATAATATTAAAGCAATAAGGTACTTGAGGTACTTGAAGTTCTGCCTCAAGTACCTTATTGCTTTTATAACACGGTTACCAGCGAAATTATAAATAGTAGCTATTATAAAAGTATAATCGCTGCCTTTCAGCACAAAATAGTTGTAGCCACCAAACGTTGTGTATCTTATTTCAGTAGTCTAGAGAAAAATAGTCCCCGTACGTGCACGTAAACAGCGTCGTGTCCCGCAGCACCTCATTCATCCACATCGCTCATGACGTCCACCTGAATTGTCCGGCTGTGAAAGCTCTCGTTGCCCCGAACCGATGAAACCCATCATTCGTCTCTAGCCTGTTACTTGGGTGCGCAGTGATGTGGAACGCTGGGGTCAATGTGAGCAGGTACTGTACGTTACGGCTGAATGATGCACTCCCCGTGACTCACTCTCAACCAATCAGAACGCTGGATTTTGTCTACCCGTATTATGTGAGATAATGTGGCCTGCTAGGAGGATTTCACCCCACTTCTAATAAATGGTCTTCTCATTCAGGGGATAGAAAGTTGAAACGGAGCCCTTCCTGGTATTCCGTGCATATTTTGCCTGGGACGTCGTAGGTGTGTGAGTGTGTTACCTGCTAGCGTGCAGGCAGGTGTCTCTGCTGTTGGCTGGGCCCCTCCATGTTTCTGCGTCTCCCCGTCCTCTCTGCTTCCATCGCTGTTCCTGATGGTACAACCTCTGCCTTTGCATGCGTCGTCGTCATCGGCTCTGCTGTCATCCTGACTGCGTGTAGATGAATGCGTGCCTTTAATACGCTCAGACCCTTTACTGTCACCACTGGGGTCATTGGTGGTGGTGGTGGTGGGAACATCTCTTCTGCTGCTGTTTGTTCGTTGAGGTTTGTCCGGTAGCAGAGGACGGCCCCTGAAGGCGAGGTCAGGGTAGGTCTTCTGCATCTCCATTATGGACTCGTCTACGCCGACGAGGGGGCAGCCTGGAGGCTCGGGCTGGGCTTCCACTGTGAGCCTGGAGTCCAAATTCAGAGGCACCTGGAGGAATAAAGCTGGTCAAGCCTGTGACAAAGGCCTTCGGATCGGACTGCTCAAATGATTGATTCTCCAGGAGGACTTCATTAAAGGACAGCATCGCCACAGCAACGGCTTTCATCATTTTTCACCATAAAGGTCTTTAGATTGAACTGACAAAACATAAAGTTTATCGGATTACTTTGTTGAAGAACCACTTTTGGAAATGTTCGAAAATACATAAAAATCTCAAAATGATTTGGAACAATTGTCTGCTTGTTAGGTGTGCATGTGATGCATGTAGCGAACCAACCTGCTCACAAATATATCAAACAGGTATATCCCGAGATGCACTGAGGGCCAATGATGAGTTTATTTGTCAAGATGGAGACGCGTGGGGCCGGCAGCTGGAAAAGCAGCAACCTTTGCTTTTAAATGTTAACTACTGGAATTCATTTATGTTATAATGTGATATATAACCTTATCCCAACATCCCATTTTAGTAAAACGTTCAGTGACGTTAGTATCAGACAAGCTTACACTACATTTCAAGCCGCTAGTCTGCATGAACCCGACCATAGTTATTAGCTATGTTCAGTAACTTAGATAATGGTAAATGGTAAATAGCCTGTACTTGTATAGCGCTTTTCTAGTCTTCTGACCACTCAAAGCGCTTTAACACTACATGACATCATTCACCCATTCACACCCATTCACACACTGATGACATCATTCACCCATTCACACCCATTCATACACTGATGACAGGAGAACCACACACAGTGACACCTGCCATCAGTAACTAACATCCACACACTGTAGTCGCAGCTACAGGAGCAATGTTGGGTTAAGTGTCTTGCCCAAGGACACAACAACATGCGGGTTAGCCGGACCTGGGATCGAACCGACAACCCTCTGATTGGAGGACGACCGTGCTCCCCACTCACCCACAACCGCCCACTTAGACTGTTGACTAATATCTCACTGAGGTTGTGCCAGTTGTGTAGACAATTTTCACTTCATATTATGAACAGAAATGAAGTAAAGTGTGCTCAAGTTATCCTGAAATATCCCCTTCTAAGTCTTGGGTCTTCTAAATTGCTTCCTGGTATTTAGTTCATTAACCTGGGAATAAACTGCCTTTTACTGTTCCCAGCTGGGATTATTATATCGTCCTGTAAACAATCCCCTTTAGGTCGACCTGTGTCGACTACATAATAACGTACTGTGATAGTCCAGTTTGAAAAGTTTACCTAAGTTTGTCTAGTTTTATGTGACTTGTTCATACTAAATTGTTACGGAAAGTCTGAGAAAATCCAAGTTGTCTTACTGTGTGGTTGCTGTTGTGCATCTGTTTGTGTGTGTGTGTGTTTACTTGACTATATAAGTGAGTTGGACAATAAGAACCTCTTACACATCATCAGATAGAACCATCATCAGATAGAACCATCAACAGATACAACCATCAACAGATACAACCACCGTCAGATAGAACCACCGTCAGATAGAACCACCGTCAGATACAACCACCATCAGATACAACCACCATCAGATAAACCATCATCAGATACAACCACCGTCAGATACAACCATCAACAGATACAACCACCGTCAGATAGAACCACCGTCAGATACAACCACCGTCAGATACAACCACCGTCAGATACAACCACCGTCAGATACAACCACCATCAGATACACCCGTCATCAGATAGAACCATCATCAGATAGAACCACCGTCAGATACAACCATCATCAGATAGAACCACCATCAGATACAACCATCGTCAGATACAACCATCGCCAGATAGAACCATCATCAGATAGAACCATCGTCAGATACAAGCATCGTCAGATACAACCACCGGCAGATACAACCATCGTCAGATACAACCATCGTCAGATAGAACCACCGTCAGATAGAACCATCGTCAGATACAACCACCGTCAGATAGAACCATCGTCAGATACAACCATCATCCGATAGAACCATCGTCAGATACAACCATCATCAGATACAACCATCGTCAGATACAACCATCATCAGATACAACCACCGTCAGATAGAACCATCATCAGATAGAACCACCATCAGATACAACCATCGTCAGATACAACCATCGCCAGATAGAACCATCGTCAGATAGAACCATCGTCAGATACAACCACCGGCAGATACAACCATCGTCAGATACAACCATCGTCAGATAGAACCACCGTCAGATAGAACCATCGTCAGATACAACCACCGTCAGATACAACCATCGTCAGATAGAACCATCGTCAGATAGAACCATCGTCAGATACAACCATCGTCAGATAGAACCACCGTCAGATAGAACCATCGTCAGATACAACCATCATCCGATAGAACCATCGTCAGATACAACCATCATCAGATACAACCATCGTCAGATACAACCATCGTCAGATACAACCACCGGCAGATACAACCATCGTCAGATACAACCATCGTCAGATAGAACCACCGTCAGATAGAACCATCGTCAGATACAACCACCGTCAGATACAACCATCGTCAGATACAACCATCGTCAGATACAACCATCGTCAGATAGAACCATCGTCAGATAGAACCATCATCAGATACAACCACCATCAGATACAACCACCGTCAGATAGAACCATCGTCAGATAGAACCATCGTCAGATAGAACCATCGTCAGATACAACCATCGTCAGATACAACCATCGTCAGATACAACCACCGTCAGATAGAACCATCGTCAGATAGAACCATCGTCAGATACAACCATCGTCAGATAGAACCACCGTCAGATACAACCACCATCAGATACAACCACCGTCAGATAGAACCACTGTCAGATAGAACCAACGTCAGATACAACCACCGTCAGATACAACCACCGTCAGATAGAACCATCATCAGAGGCCCATCATTAAAAGCAGATTCCTCTGTTTTAACTATTATCTAACGTTATAAGCTTGTTACATGTATTTAATGAAACTACTTAAAATGTTACTGAGAGTACATTTAAGTAGTTCAACTAGTTTTTAAAGGTTTGGAAAATAAGTTCAATATCTTTTCTCGTTTTGTGCTCCTACTGTATGTTGACATGACAACAGACGCGAAAGGAGCTGCTCAGTCGGTCAACCAGGCTCAACTCTGCATCTTTTCAATATGTACTGTACCTCTTCCATTTCATGGTTCTCCTCTTCGTTTTCCCCTGTTCCTGTTTTCTCGGTAGGTTCATCCAGTTGTGAAGGCCCCATTCTCCTCTGGAGGACCTCCATAAATTCCTGCAGTGCAAAGTTACAGCACATGACGTGAGAAGGCCCAGCTGTGAACACTATTGCTGCTATTCATGGTTCATTCATTGATTGGTGTAGTGTGTGAGTCTGGCGCATACTTAACCCTGTATCCCACAATGTGTGATCAACCAGATTCCCTTTGTAATTGCATTATTTTGGTAAAACTGAACTTACCTGTGGTTCCAGCTGATCCTTCTCCAAGATCTCCAGCAGGTGGTCACATTCCACCCTGGCCAGCAGCAGCTCAAAGGCCAGCAGCATGGCCCTGTCTGGGTCAGCATCTTCTCTCAGTCTGTATTCACTGAAATGCATGGAGCAGTTTAGAGGACAACTGGAGAGAACCAGACCAACAGTGAAGACATTCAACTCGTTTATAGCTTTCCCCATTTGCATCAAGATCCGCTGATTTAGTTGGAGCAACTGCAACCAGTTTCCTAATTGTGTGTGAATTTAAGATCAAGTGGTTGAAAGCTGAAGATCGGAGCTCTAACGCGGCCTGGATGGAGTATGCACAGGACTTCCTCCTCTTCTTTTGCTCTTAAGGAGTGTGACCTTTACGGAAATTAAATCTCTTATAGAACAAAACAAACAAAAAAATAAAAATAAAATAAAATGAATTCTCAGATCATATTCATTAATCTTGTTGACTAAATATTCCATCACTGAAGCTTTTTCGTTGTACATTAATAATATTTTACTCTCCCAGCTCCCTTATAACATTTTTCGTTTCTTTCTCTCGCTGACTCGTACCTC